>NC_135637.1:631748-1263496 GCF_053574225.1 Canis aureus
TTCTTTTTGATTAGATACAATTCGATTCTTTTCGATTCGATTCGATTCTTTTCGATTCGACTCGATTTCATGCTTTTTGATTCGATTCGACTAGAATTTAATCGACTGATTCAATTTGATTCTTTTCTTTTCGGTTCGATTCTTTTCTATTCGATTTTTTTCTATTCAATTCGATTCTTTCAATTCGATTCGATTCGATTCTTGTCGTTTCAAATCGATTCGTTTCAATTCGAGTCTTTTCAGTTCGATTCTTTGCGATTCGATTCGATTTGATATTTTTAATTCGATTCGAGTCTTTTCGATTCGATTCGATTCTTTTCAATTCGATTTGATGCTTTTCCATTGGATCTGATTTGTTTCATTTCGATTCTTTTCGATTCAATTCGATTCTTTTCGATTCCATTAAATTTGATTCGATTCTTTTCTTTTCGATTGGATTCTTTTCGATTTGATTCCATTCAGTTCGATTCTTTTCGATTCGATTGGATTCTTTTCGATTTGATTCCATTCTTTCGATTCGATTTGATTTGATTCTTTTCGATTCGATTTGATACGATACTTTTTATTTTGATTTG
This sequence comes from Canis aureus, assembly GCF_053574225.1. Classification (NCBI taxonomy): domain Eukaryota; kingdom Metazoa; phylum Chordata; class Mammalia; order Carnivora; family Canidae; genus Canis; species Canis aureus. The sequence continues at coordinate 632,324 of NC_135637.1, forward strand.
AATCGATTCTCTTCGGTTCGATTCGTTTTGATTCTTTTCGATTCAATTCTATTCGAATTTTTTCGATTTGATTCGATTCGATTCTTTTAGATTCTACTTGATTTGTTTCTTTTCGATTCGTTTTGATTCGATTCTTTTTGATTCATGTCGATTCGATTCGATTCTTTTGTTTCGATTCGATTCTTTTCAATTCGAATCTTTTCGTTACATGGAATTCGATTCTTTTCGATTTGATTCGATCCCGGGTCTCCAGGATCGTGCCCTGGGCCAAAGGCAGGCGCTAAACCGCAGCGCCACCCAGGGATCCCTCAATTCGATTCTTTTTTATTCGAATCTATTCGATTCTTTTTGATTCTATTCGATTTTTTTCGATTTGATTCGATTAGTTCCTTTTTGATTCAATTCAATTCATTTCTTTTGATTCAATTCAATTCGATTCTTTTGGATTCGATTCGATTCTTTTGGATTCGATTCTTTTGGATTCGAATCGAGTAGATTCTTTCCATTTCGATCGGATTCATTTCAATTCGATTCTTTTCGAATCGAATATTTTCGAATCAAGTCGATACTTTTTGATTCGATTCGATTCTTTTCGTGTCGATTTGATTCTTTTCGATTCGATTCTTTTCTATTTGAATCGATTCGATTCTTTTCATTTCGATTCGATTTGATTCAATTCGATTCTTTTCGATCAATTTGTTTTCGATTTGATTCGATTCGATTCTTTTCTATTCTATTCAATTCGATTAGTTTCCATTCGATGATGCAATTGGATTCTTTTCGATTCGAGTCGATACGATACGATTCTTTTTGATTAGATACAATTCGATTCTTTTCGATTCGATTCGATTCTTTTCGATTCGACTCGATTTCATGCTTTTTGATTCGATTCGACTAGAATTTAATCGACTGATTCAATTTGATTCTTTTCTTTTCGGTTCGATTCTTTTCTATTCGATTTTTTTCTATTCAATTCGATTCTTTCAATTCGATTCGATTCGATTCTTGTCGTTTCAAATCGATTCGTTTCAATTCGAGTCTTTTCAGTTCGATTCTTTGCGATTCGATTCGATTTGATATTTTTAATTCGATTCGAGTCTTTTCGATTCGATTCGATTCTTTTCAATTCGATTCTTTTCGATTCGAGTCTTTTTGATTCGATTCATTTCGATTCGATTCGATTCTTTTCAATTCGATTTGATGCTTTTCCATTGGATCTGATTTGTTTCATTTCGATTCTTTTCGATTCAATTCGATTCTTTTCGATTCCATTAAATTTGATTCGATTCTTTTCTTTTCGATTGGATTCTTTTCGATTTGATTCCATTCAGTTCGATTCTTTTCGATTCGATTGGATTATTTTCGATTTGATTCCATTCTTTCGATTCGATTTGATTTGATTCTTTTCGATTCGATTCAATACGATTCTTTTCATTTCGTTTCTAATCGATTCTCTTCGATTCATTTCATTTCGATTCGTTTCGATTCTATTCGATTTTTTTCGATTCTATTCTATTCGATTCATTTTGAATCATTTCGATTTGATTCTGTTCGAGTGGTTTCTATTACATTCTTTTCGATTTGATTCAATTCGATTCGAGTCTTTTTGATTCGAGTCTTTTCGACTCGATTCAATTCAATACGATTCTTTTAGATTCGATTCGATTTGATTGTTTTCGTTTCGATTCGACTTTTTTTGATTCGATTCTTTTCGATTCGATTGTTTTCAGTTCGATTGATTCGATTCTTTACAATTCTGTGCTATTCAAAGCGATTCTTTTGTATTTGATTCGATTCGATTGTTTTCTTTTTGATTCGGTTCGATTCGTTTCTTTTCGATTCGATTCAATTCTTTTCGATTCGATTCTTTTCGATTCGATTTGATTCTTTTCGATTCTATTCTATTACTTTCTATTCCATTCGAATCGATTCGTTTTGATTGAATTCGATTCTTTTCGATTCGATTCCATTCGATTCTTTTCGATTGGATTCAATTTGTTTCGATTCGAATCAATTTGGTTCTTTTCGATTGGATTCCATTCGATTCTTTTCGATTTGATTCAATTCGATTCTTTTCGATTCTATTCATTTCGATTATTTTCGTTGAGATTAGATTCTTTTCGATTTGATTTTTTTCGGTTCGAGTCGATTCATTTCGCTTATTTTGGTTAGGATCAATTCAATTCGATTCTTTTTGATTTGATTTGTTTCTATTCGATTTCTTTCGATTCTATTCTATTGTATTCTTTTCGATTCCATTCCGTTCAATTCGATTCTTTTCGATTCGATTCGATTGTTTTGGATTTGATTCCATTCTTTCGATTCTATTTGATATGATTCTTTTCGATTCGATTTGATACGATACTTTTTATTTTGATTCGAATCGATTCTCTTCGGTTCGATTCGTTTTGATTCTTTTCGATTCAATTCTATTCGAATTTTTTCGATTTGATTCGATTCGATTCTTTTAGATTCTACTTGATTTGTTTCTTTTCGATTCGTTTTGATTCGATTCTTTTTGATTCATGTCGATTCGATTCGATTCTTTTGTTTCGATTCGATTCTTTTCAATTCGAATCTTTTCGTTACATGGAATTCGATTCTTTTCGATTTGATTCTTTATGATTTTTTTCAACGCGATTCAATTCGATTCTTTTTTTTATGATAGTCACAGAGAGAGACAGAGAGGCAGAGACACAGGCAGAGGGAGAAGCAGGCTCCATGCACCAGGAGCCCGATGTGGGATTCGATCCCGGGTCTCCAGGATCGCGCCCTGGGCCAAAGGCAGGCGCTAAACCGCTGCGCCACCCAGGGATCCCTCAATTCGATTCTTTTTGATTCGAATCTATTCGATTCTTTTTGATTCGATTTGATTCTATTCGAGTTTTTTTCGATTTGATTCGATTAGTTCCTTTTTGATTCAATTCAATTCATTTCGTTTGATTCAATTCAATTCGATTCTTGTGGATTCGATTCGATTCTTTTGGATTCGATTCTTTTGGATTCGAATCGAGTAGATTCTTTTCATTTCGATCGGATTCATTTCAATTCGATTCTTTTCGATTCGAATGTTTTCGAATCAATTCGCTACTTTTCGATTCGATTCGATTCTTTTCGTGTCGATTTGATTCTTTTCGATTCGATTCTTTTCTATTTGAATCGATTCGATTCTTTTCATTTCGATTCGATTTGATTCAATTCGATTCTTTTCGATCAATTCAATTTGATTGTTTTCGATTTGATTCGATTCTATTCTTTTCTATTCTATTCAATTCGATTAGTTTCCATTCGATGATGCAATTGGATTCTTTTCGATTCGAGTCGATACTATTCGATTCTTTTTGATTAGATACAATTCGATTCTTTTCGATTCGATTCGATTCTTTTCGATTCGATTCGACTCGATTTCATTCTTTTTGATTCGATTCGACTAGAATTTAATCGACTGATTCAATTTGATTCTTTTCTTTTCGGTTCGATTCTTTTCTATTCGATTTTTTTCTATTCAATTCGATTCTTTCAATTCGATTCGATTCGATTCGATTCTTTTCGTTTCAAATCGATTCGTTTCAATTCGAGTCTTTTCAATTCGATTCTTTGCGATTCGATTCGATTTGATATTTTTAATTCGATTCGAGTCTTTTCGATTCGATTCGATTCTTTTCAATTCGATTCTTTTCGATTCGAGTCTTTTTGATTCGATTCATTTCGATTCGATTCGATTCTTTTCAATTCGATTTGATGCTTTTCCATTGGATCTGATTTGTTTCATTTCGATTCTTTTCGATTCAATTCGATTCTTTTCGATTCCATTCAATTTGATTCGATTCTTTTCGATTCGATTCGATTCTTTTCGATTTGATTCCATTCAGTTCGATTCTTTTCGATTCGATTGGATTCTTTTCGATTTGATTCAATTCTTTCGATTCGATTTGATTTGATTCTTTTCGATTCGATTCAATACGATTCTTTTCATTTCGATTCTAATCGATTCTCTTCGATTCATTTCGTTTCGATTCGTTTCGATTCGTTTCGATTTTTTTCGATTCTATTCTATTCGATTCATTTTGAATCATTTCGATTTGATTCTGTTCGAGTGGTTTCTATTAGATTCTTTTCGATTTGATTCAATTCGATTCGAGTCTTTTTGATTCGAGTCTTTTCGACTCGATTCAATTCAATACGATTCTTTTAGATTCGATTCGAATCGATTGTTTTCGTTTCGATTCGACTTTTTTTGATTCGATTCTTTCGATTCGATTGTTTTCAATTCGATTGATTCGATTCTTTTCAATTCTATGCTATTCAAAGCGATTCTTTTGTATTTGATTCGATTCGATTGTTTTCTTTTTGATTCGGTTCGATTCGTTTCTTTTCGATTCGATTCAATTCTTTTCGATTCGATTCTTTTCGATTCGATTTGATTCTTTTCGATTCGATTCTATTCTATTCCATTCGAATCAATTCGTTTTGATTGAATCCGATTCTTTTCGATTCGATTCAATTAGATTCTTTTCGATTGGATTCAATTTGTTTCGAGTCGAATCAATTTGATTCTTTTCGATTGGATTCCATTCGATTCTTTTCGATTTGATTCAATTCGATTCTTTTCGATTCTATTCATTTCGATGATTTTCGTTGAGATTAGATTCTTTTCGATTTGATTTTTTTCGGTTCGAGTCGATTCATTTCGCTTATTTTGGTTAGGATCAATTCAATTCGATTCTTTTTGATTTGATTTGATTCTTTCGATTTCTTTCGATTCTATTCTATTCTTTTCGATTCTATTCCATTCAATCCGATTCTTTTCGATTCGATTCGATTGTTTTAGATTTGATTCCATTCTTTCGATTCTATTTGATAGGATTCTTTTCGATTCGATTTGATACGATACTTTTTATTTTGATTCGAATCGATTCTCTTCGGTTCGATTCGTTTTGATTCTTTTCGATTCAATTCTATTCGAATTTTTTCGATTTGATTCGATTCGATTCTTTTAGATTCTACTTGATGTGTTTCTTTTCGATTCGTTTTGATTCGATTCTTTTTGATTCATGTCGATTCGATTCGATTCTTTTGTTTCGATTCGATTCTTTTCAATTCGAATCTTTTCGTTACATGGAATTCGATTCTTTTCGATTTGATTCTTTATGATTTTTTTCAACGCGATTCAATTCGATTCTTTTTTTTATGATAGTCACAGAGAGAGACAGAGAGGCAGAGACACAGGCAGACGGAGAAGCAGGCTCCATGCACCAGGAGCCCGATGTGGGATTCGATCCCGGGTCTCCAGGATCGCGCCCTGGGCCAAAGGCAGGCGCTAAACCGCTGCGCCACCCAGGGATCCCTCAATTCGATTCTTTTTGATTCGAATCTATTCGATTCTTTTTGATTCGATTTGATTCTATTCGAGTTTTTTCGATTTGATTCGATTAGTTCCTTTTTGATTCAATTCAATTCATTTCTTTTGATTCAATTCAATTCGATTCTTGTGGATTCGATTCGATTCTTTTGGATTCGATTCTTTTGGATTCGAATCGAGTAGATTCTTTTCATTTCGATCGGATTCATTTCAATTCGATTCTTTTCGATTCGAATGTTTTCGAATCAATTCGCTACTTTTCGATTCGATTCGATTCTTTTCGTGTCGATTTGATTCTTTTCGATTCGATTCTTTTCTATTTGAATCGATTAGATTCTTTTCATTTCGATTCGATTTGATTCAATTCGATTCTTTTCGATCAATTCAATTTGATTGTTTTCGATTTGATTCGATTCGATTCTTTTCTATTCTATTCAATTCGATTAGTTTCCATTCGATGATGCAATTGGATTCTTTTCGATTCGAGTCGATACTATTCGATTCTTTTTGATTAGATACAATTCGATTCTTTTCGATTCGATTCGATTCTTTTCGATTCGATTCGACTCGATTTCATTCTTTTTGATTCGATTCGACTAGAATTTAATCGACTGATTCAATTTGATTCTTTTCTTTTCGGTTCGATTCTTTTCTATTCGATTTTTTTCTATTCAATTCGATTCTTTCAATTCGATTGGATTCGATTCGATTCTTTTCGTTTCAAATCGATTCGTTTCAATTCGAGTCTTTTCAATTCGATTCTTTGCGATTCGATTCGATTTGATATTTTTAATTCGATTCGAGTCTTTTCGATTCGATTCGATTCTTTTCAATTCGATTCTTTTCGATTCGAGTCTTTTTGATTCCATTCATTTCGATTCGATTCGATTCTTTTCAATTCGATTTGATGCTTTTCCATTTGATCTGATTTGTTTCATTTCGATTCTTTTCGATTCAATTCGATTCTTTTCGATTCCATTCAATTTGATTCGATTCTTTTCGATTCGATTCGATTCTTTTCGATTTGATTCCATTCAGTTCGATTCTTTTCGATTCGATTGGATTCTTTTCGATTTGATTCAATTCTTTCGATTCGATTTGATTTGATTCTTTTCGATTCGATTCAATACGATTCTTTTCATTTCGATTCTAATCGATTCTCTTCGATTCATTTCGTTTCGATTCGTTTCGATTCGTTTCGATTTTTTTCGATTCTATTCTATTCGATTCATTTTGAATCATTTCGATTTGATTCTGTTCGAGTGGTTTCTATTAGATTCTTTTCGATTTGATTCAATTCGATTCGAGTCTTTTTGATTCGAGTCTTTTCGACTCGATTCAATTCAATACGATTCTTTTAGATTCGATTCGATTCGATTGTTTTCGTTTCGATTCGACTTTTTTTGATTCGATTCTTTCGATTCGATTGTTTTCAATTCGATTGATTCGATTCTTTTCAATTCTATGCTATTCAAAGCGATTCTTTTGTATTTGATTCGATTCGATTGTTTTCTTTTTGATTCGGTTCGATTCGTTTCTTTTCGATTCGATTCAATTCTTTTCGATTCGATTCTTTTCGATTCGATTTGATTCTTTTCGATTCGATTCTATTCTATTCCATTCGAATCAATTCGTTTTGATTGAATCCGATTCTTTTCGATTCGATTCAATTAGATTCTTTTCGATTGGATTCAATTTGTTTCGAGTCGAATCAATTTGATTCTTTTCGATTGGATTCCATTCGATTCTTTTCGATTTGATTCAATTCGATTCTTTTCGATTCTATTCATTTCGATGATTTTCGTTGAGATTAGATTCTCTACGATTTGATTTTTTTCGGTTCGAGTCGATTCATTTCGCTTATTTTGGTTAGGATCAATTCAATTCGATTCTTTTTGATTTGATTTGATTCTTTCGATTTCTTTCGATTCTATTCTATTCTTTTCGATTCTATTCCATTCAATCCGATTCTTTTCGATTCGATTCGATTGTTTTAGATTTGATTCCATTCTTTCGATTCTATTTGATAGGATTCTTTTCGATTCGATTTGATACGATACTTTTTATTTTGATTCGAATCGATTCTCTTCGGTTCGATTCGTTTTGATTCTTTTCGATTCAATTCTATTCGAATTTTTTCGATTTGATTCGATTCGATTCTTTTAGATTCTACTTGATGTGTTTCTTTTCGATTCGTTTTGATTCGATTCTTTTTGATTCATGTCGATTCGATTCGATTCTTTTGTTTCGATTCGATTCTTTTCAATTCGAATCTTTTCGTTACATGGAATTCGATTCTTTTCGATTTGATTCTTTATGATTTTTTTCAACGCTATTCAATTCGATTCTTTTTTTTATGATAGTCACAGAGAGAGACAGAGAGGCAGAGACACAGGCAGACGGAGAAGCAGGCTCCATGCACCAGGAGCCCGATGTGGGATTCGATCCCGGGTCTCCAGGATCGCGCCCTGGGCCAAAGGCAGGCGCTAAACCGCTGCGCCACCCAGGGATCCCTCAATTCGATTCTTTTTTATTCGAATCTATTCGATTCTTTTTGATTCGATTTGATTCTATTCGAGTTTTTTCGATTTGATTCGATTAGTTCCTTTTTGATTCAATTCAATTCATTTCGTTTGATTCAATTCAATTCGATTCTTGTGGATTCGATTCGATTCTTTTGGATTCGATTCTTTTGGATTCGAATCGAGTAGATTCTTTTCATTTCGATCGGATTCATTTCAATTCGATTCTTTTCGAATCGAATGTTTTCGAATCAATTCGCTACTTTTCGATTCGATTCGATTCTTTTCGTGTCGATTTGATTCTTTTCGATTCGATTCTTTTCTATTTGAATCGATTAGATTCTTTTCATTTCGATTCGATTTGATTCAATTCGATTCTTTTCGATCAATTCAATTTGATTGTTTTCGATTTGATTCGATTCGATTCTTTTCTATTCTATTCAATTCGATTAGTTTCCATTCGATGATGCAATTGGATTCTTTTCGATTCGAGTCGATACTATTCGATTCTTTTTGATTAGATACAATTCGATTCTTTTCGATTCGATTCGATTCTTTTCGATTCGATTCGACTCGATTTCATTCTTTTTGATTCGATTCGACTAGAATTTAATCGACTGATTCAATTTGATTCTTTTCTTTTCGGTTCGATTCTTTTCTATTCGATTTTTTTCTATTCAATTCGATTCTTTCAATTCGATTGGATTCGATTCGATTCTTTTCGTTTCAAATCGATTCGTTTCAATTCGAGTCTTTTCAATTCGATTCTTTGCGATTCGATTCGATTTGATATTTTTAATTCGATTCGAGTCTTTTCGATTCGATTCGATTCTTTTCAATTCGATTCTTTTCGATTCGAGTCTTTTTGATTCCATTCATTTCGATTCGATTCGATTCTTTTCAATTCGATTTGATGCTTTTCCATTTGATCTGATTTGTTTCATTTCGATTCTTTTCGATTCAATTCGATTCTTTTCGATTCCATTCAATTTGATTCGATTCTTTTCGATTCGATTGGATTCTTTTCGATTTGATTCCATTCAGTTCGATTCTTTTCGATTCGATTGGATTCTTTTCGATTTGATTCAATTCTTTCGATTCGATTTGATTTGATTCTTTTCGATTCGATTCAATACGATTCTTTTCATTTCGATTCTAATCGATTCTCTTCGATTCATTTCGTTTCGATTCGTTTCGATTCGTTTCGATTTTTTTCGATTCTATTCTATTCGATTCATTTTGAATCATTTCGATTTGATTCTGTTCGAGTGGTTTCTATTAGATTCTTTTCGATTTGATTCAATTCGATTCGAGTCTTTTTGATTCGAGTCTTTTCGTCTCGATTCAATTCAATACGATTCTTTTAGATTCGATTCGATTCGATTGTTTTCGTTTCGATTCGACTTTTTTTGATTCGATTCTTTCGATTCGATTGTTTTCAATTCGATTGATTCGATTCTTTTCAATTCTATGCTATTCAAAGCGATTCTTTTGTATTTGATTCGATTCGATTGTTTTCTTTTTGATTCGGTTCGATTCGTTTCTTTTCGATTCGATTCAATTCTTTTCGATTCGATTCTTTTCGATTCGATTTGATTCTTTTCGATTCGATTCTATTCTATTCTTTTCTATTCCATTCGAATCGATTCGTTTTGATTGAATCCGATTCTTTTCGATTCGATTCAATTAGATTCTTTTCGATTGGATTCAATTTGTTTCGATTCGAATCAATTTGATTCTTTTCGATTGGATTCCATTCGATTCTTTTCGATTTGATTCAATTCGATTCTATTCATTTCGATGATTTTCGTTGAGATTAGATTCTTTTCGATTTGATTTTTTCGGTTCGAGTCGATTCATTTCGCTTATTTTGGTTAGGATCAATTCAATTCGATTCTTTTTGATTTGATTTGATTCTATTCGATTTCTTTCGATTCTATTCTATTCTTTTCGATTCTATTCCATTCAATCCGATTCTTTTCGATTCGATTCGATTGTTTTAGATTTGATTCCATTCTTTCGATTCTATTTGATAGGATTCTTTTCGATTCGATTTGATACGATACTTTTTATTTTGATTCGAATCGATTCTCTTCGGTTCGATTCGTTTTGATTCTTTTCGATTCAATTCTATTCGAATTTTTTCGATTTGATTCGATTCGATTCTTTTAGATTCTACTTGATGTGTTTCTTTTCGATTCGTTTTGATTCGATTCTTTTTGATTCATGTCGATTCGATTCGATTCTTTTGTTTCGATTCGATTCTTTTCAATTCGAATCTTTTCGTTACATGGAATTCGATTCTTTTCGATTTGATTCTTTATGATTTTTTTCAACGCTATTCAATTCGATTCTTTTTTTTATGATAGTCACAGAGAGAGACAGAGAGGCAGAGACACAGGCAGACGGAGAAGCAGGCTCCATGCACCAGGAGCCCGATGTGGGATTCGATCCCGGGTCTCCAGGATCGCGCCCTGGGCCAAAGGCAGGCGCTAAACCGCTGCGCCACCCAGGGATCCCTCAATTCGATTCTTTTTTATTCGAATCTATTCGATTCTTTTTGATTCGATTTGATTCTATTCGAGTTTTTTCGATTTGATTCGATTAGTTCCTTTTTGATTCAATTCAATTCATTTCGTTTGATTCAATTCAATTCGATTCTTGTGGATTCGATTCGATTCTTTTGGATTCGATTCTTTTGGATTCGAATCGAGTAGATTCTTTTCATTTCGATCGGATTCATTTCAATTCGATTCTTTTCGAATCGAATGTTTTCGAATCAATTCGCTACTTTTCGATTCGATTCGATTCTTTTCGTGTCGATTTGATTCTTTTCGATTCGATTCTTTTCTATTTGAATCGATTCGATTCTTTTCATTTCGATTCGATTTGATTCAATTCGATTCTTTTCGATCAATTCAATTTGATTGTTTTCGATTTGATTCGATTCGATTCTTTTCTATTCTATTCAATTCGATTAGTTTCCATTCGATGATGCAATTGGATTCTTTTCGATTCGAGTCGATACTATTCGATTCTTTTTGATTAGATACAATTCGATTCTTTTCGATTCGATTCGATTCTTTTCGATTCGATTCGACTCGATTTCATTCTTTTTGATTCGATTCGACTAGAATTTAATCGACTGATTCAATTTGATTCTTTTCTTTTCGGTTCGATTCTTTTCTATTCGATTTTTTTCTATTCAATTCGATTCTTTCAATTCGATTCGATTCGATTCGATTCTTTTCGTTTCAAATCGATTCGTTTCAATTCGAGTCTTTTCAATTCGATTCTTTGCGATTCGATTCGATTTGATATTTTTAATTGGATTCGAGTCTTTTCGATTCGATTCGATTCTTTTCAATTCGATTCTTTTCGATTCGAGTCTTTTTGATTCCATTCATTTCGATTCGATTCGATTCTTTTCAATTCGATTTGATGCTTTTCCATTTGATCTGATTTGTTTCATTTCGATTCTTTTCGATTCAATTCGATTCTTTTCGATTCCATTAAATTTGATTCGATTCTTTTCGATTCGATTCGATTCTTTTCGATTTGATTCCATTCAGTTCGATTCTTTTCGATTCGATTGGATTCTTTTCGATTTGATTCAATTCTTTCGATTCGATTTGATTTGATTCTTTTCGATTCGATTCAATACGATTCTTTTCATTTCGATTCTAATCGATTCTCTTCGATTCATTTCGTTTCGATTCGTTTCGATTCGTTTCGATTTTTTTCGATTCTATTCTATTCGATTCATTTTGAATCATTTCGATTTGATTCTGTTCGAGTGGTTTCTATTAGATTCTTTTCGATTTGATTCAATTCGATTCGAGTCTTTTTGATTCGAGTCTTTTCGACTCGATTCAATTCAATACGATTCTTTTAGATTCGATTCGATTCGATTGTTTTCGTTTCGATTCGACTTTTTTTGATTCGATTCTTTCGATTCGATTGTTTTCAATTCGATTGATTCGATTCTTTTCAATTCTATGCTATTCAAAGCGATTCTTTTGTATTTGATTCGATTCGATTGTTTTCTTTTTGATTCGGTTCGATTCGTTTCTTTTCGATTCGATTCAATTCTTTTCGATTCGATTCTTTTCGATTCGATTTGATTCTTTTCGATTCGATTCTATTCTATTCCATTCGAATCAATTCGTTTTGATTGAATCCGATTCTTTTCGATTCGATTCAATTAGATTCTTTTCGATTGGATTCAATTTGTTTCGAGTCGAATCAATTTGATTCTTTTCGATTGGATTCCATTCGATTCTTTTCGATTTGATTCAATTCGATTCTTTTCGATTCTATTCATTTCGATGATTTTCGTTGAGATTAGATTCTTTTCGATTTGATTTTTTTCGGTTCGAGTCGATTCATTTCGCTTATTTTGGTTAGGATCAATTCAATTCGATTCTTTTTGATTTGATTTGATTCTATTCGATTTCTTTCGATTCTATTCTATTCTTTTCGATTCTATTCCATTCAATCCGATTCTTTTCGATTCGATTCGATTGTTTTAGATTTGATTCCATTCTTTCGATTCTATTTGATAGGATTCTTTTCGATTCGATTTGATACGATACTTTTTATTTTGATTCGAATCGATTCTCTTCGGTTCGATTCGTTTTGATTCTTTTCGATTCAATTCTATTCGAATTTTTTCGATTTGATTCGATTCGATTCTTTTAGATTCTACTTGATGTGTTTCTTTTCGATTCGTTTTGATTCGATTCTTTTTGATTCATGTCGATTCGATTCGATTCTTTTGTTTCGATTCGATTCTTTTCAATTCGAATCTTTTCGTTACATGGAATTCGATTCTTTTCGATTTGATTCTTTATGATTTTTTTCAACGCTATTCAATTCGATTCTTTTTTTTATGATAGTCACAGAGAGAGACAGAGAGGCAGAGACACAGGCAGACGGAGAAGCAGGCTCCATGCACCAGGAGCCCGATGTGGGATTCGATCCCGGGTCTCCAGGATCGCGCCCTGGGCCAAAGGCAGGCGCTAAACCGCTGCGCCACCCAGGGATCCCTCAATTCGATTCTTTTTTATTCGAATCTATTCGATTCTTTTTGATTCGATTTGATTCTATTCGAGTTTTTTCGATTTGATTCGATTAGTTCCTTTTTGATTCAATTCAATTCATTTCGTTTGATTCAATTCAATTCGATTCTTGTGGATTCGATTCGATTCTTTTGGATTCGATTCTTTTGGATTCGAATCGAGTAGATTCTTTTCATTTCGATCGGATTCATTTCAATTCGATTCTTTTCGAATCGAATGTTTTCGAATCAATTCGCTACTTTTCGATTCGATTCGATTCTTTTCGTGTCGATTTGATTCTTTTCGATTCGATTCTTTTCTATTTGAATCGATTAGATTCTTTTCATTTCGATTCGATTTGATTCAATTCGATTCTTTTCGATCAATTCAATTTGATTGTTTTCGATTTGATTCGATTCGATTCTTTTCTATTCTATTCAATTCGATTAGTTTCCATTCGATGATGCAATTGGATTCTTTTCGATTCGAGTCGATACTATTCGATTCTTTTTGATTAGATACAATTCGATTCTTTTCGATTCGATTCGATTCTTTTCGATTCGATTCGACTCGATTTCATTCTTTTTGATTCGATTCGACTAGAATTTAATCGACTGATTCAATTTGATTCTTTTCTTTTCGGTTCGATTCTTTTCTATTCGATTTTTTTCTATTCAATTCGATTCTTTCAATTCGATTGGATTCGATTCGATTCTTTTCGTTTCAAATCGATTCGTTTCAATTCGAGTCTTTTCAATTCGATTCTTTGCGATTCGATTCGATTTGATATTTTTAATTCGATTCGAGTCTTTTCGATTCGATTCGATTCTTTTCAATTCGATTCTTTTCGATTCGAGTCTTTTTGATTCCATTCATTTCGATTCGATTCGATTCTTTTCAATTCGATTTGATGCTTTTCCATTTGATCTGATTTGTTTCATTTCGATTCTTTTCGATTCAATTCGATTCTTTTCGATTCCATTCAATTTGATTCGATTCTTTTCGATTCGATTGGATTCTTTTCGATTTGATTCCATTCAGTTCGATTCTTTTCGATTCGATTGGATTCTTTTCGATTTGATTCAATTCTTTCGATTCGATTTGATTTGATTCTTTTCGATTCGATTCAATACGATTCTTTTCATTTCGATTCTAATCGATTCTCTTCGATTCATTTCGTTTCGATTCGTTTCGATTCGTTTCGATTTTTTTCGATTCTATTCTATTCGATTCATTTTGAATCATTTCGATTTGATTCTGTTCGAGTGGTTTCTATTAGATTCTTTTCGATTTGATTCAATTCGATTCGAGTCTTTTTGATTCGAGTCTTTTCGTCTCGATTCAATTCAATACGATTCTTTTAGATTCGATTCGATTCGATTGTTTTCGTTTCGATTCGACTTTTTTTGATTCGATTCTTTCGATTCGATTGTTTTCAATTCGATTGATTCGATTCTTTTCAATTCTATGCTATTCAAAGCGATTCTTTTGTATTTGATTCGATTCGATTGTTTTCTTTTTGATTCGGTTCGATTCGTTTCTTTTCGATTCGATTCAATTCTTTTCGATTCGATTCTTTTCGATTCGATTTGATTCTTTTCGATTCGATTCTATTCTATTCTTTTCTATTCCATTCGAATCGATTCGTTTTGATTGAATCCGATTCTTTTCGATTCGATTCAATTAGATTCTTTTCGATTGGATTCAATTTGTTTCGATTCGAATCAATTTGATTCTTTTCGATTGGATTCCATTCGATTCTTTTCGATTTGATTCAATTCGATTCTATTCATTTCGATGATTTTCGTTGAGATTAGATTCTTTTCGATTTGATTTTTTCGGTTCGAGTCGATTCATTTCGCTTATTTTGGTTAGGATCAATTCAATTCGATTCTTTTTGATTTGATTTGATTCTATTCGATTTCTTTCGATTCTATTCTATTCTTTTCGATTCTATTCCATTCAATCCGATTCTTTTCGATTCGATTCGATTGTTTTAGATTTGATTCCATTCTTTCGATTCTATTTGATAGGATTCTTTTCGATTCGATTTGATACGATACTTTTTATTTTGATTCGAATCGATTCTCTTCGGTTCGATTCGTTTTGATTCTTTTCGATTCAATTCTATTCGAATTTTTTCGATTTGATTCGATTCGATTCTTTTAGATTCTACTTGATGTGTTTCTTTTCGATTCGTTTTGATTCGATTCTTTTTGATTCATGTCGATTCGATTCGATTCTTTTGTTTCGATTCGATTCTTTTCAATTCGAATCTTTTCGTTACATGGAATTCGATTCTTTTCGATTTGATTCTTTATGATTTTTTTCAACGCTATTCAATTCGATTCTTTTTTTTATGATAGTCACAGAGAGAGACAGAGAGGCAGAGACACAGGCAGACGGAGAAGCAGGCTCCATGCACCAGGAGCCCGATGTGGGATTCGATCCCGGGTCTCCAGGATCGCGCCCTGGGCCAAAGGCAGGCGCTAAACCGCTGCGCCACCCAGGGATCCCTCAATTCGATTCTTTTTTATTCGAATCTATTCGATTCTTTTTGATTCGATTTGATTCTATTCGAGTTTTTTCGATTTGATTCGATTAGTTCCTTTTTGATTCAATTCAATTCATTTCGTTTGATTCAATTCAATTCGATTCTTGTGGATTCGATTCGATTCTTTTGGATTCGATTCTTTTGGATTCGAATCGAGTAGATTCTTTTCATTTCGATCGGATTCATTTCAATTCGATTCTTTTCGAATCGAATGTTTTCGAATCAATTCGCTACTTTTCGATTCGATTCGATTCTTTTCGTGTCGATTTGATTCTTTTCGATTCGATTCTTTTCTATTTGAATCGATTCGATTCTTTTCATTTCGATTCGATTTGATTCAATTCGATTCTTTTCGATCAATTCAATTTGATTGTTTTCGATTTGATTCGATTCGATTCTTTTCTATTCTATTCAATTCGATTAGTTTCCATTCGATGATGCAATTGGATTCTTTTCGATTCGAGTCGATACTATTCGATTCTTTTTGATTAGATACAATTCGATTCTTTTCGATTCGATTCGATTCTTTTCGATTCGATTCGACTCGATTTCATTCTTTTTGATTCGATTCGACTAGAATTTAATCGACTGATTCAATTTGATTCTTTTCTTTTCGGTTCGATTCTTTTCTATTCGATTTTTTTCTATTCAATTCGATTCTTTCAATTCGATTGGATTCGATTCGATTCTTTTCGTTTCAAATCGATTCGTTTCAATTCGAGTCTTTTCAATTCGATTCTTTGCGATTCGATTCGATTTGATATTTTTAATTGGATTCGAGTCTTTTCGATTCGATTCGATTCTTTTCAATTCGATTCTTTTCGATTCGAGTCTTTTTGATTCCATTCATTTCGATTCGATTCGATTCTTTTCAATTCGATTTGATGCTTTTCCATTTGATCTGATTTGTTTCATTTCGATTCTTTTCGATTCAATTCGATTCTTTTCGATTCCATTAAATTTGATTCGATTCTTTTCGATTCGATTCGATTCTTTTCGATTTGATTCCATTCAGTTCGATTCTTTTCGATTCGATTGGATTCTTTTCGATTTGATTCAATTCTTTCGATTCGATTTGATTTGATTCTTTTCGATTCGATTCAATACGATTCTTTTCATTTCGATTCTAATCGATTCTCTTCGATTCATTTCGTTTCGATTCGTTTCGATTCGTTTCGATTTTTTTCGATTCTATTCTATTCGATTCATTTTGAATCATTTCGATTTGATTCTGTTCGAGTGGTTTCTATTAGATTCTTTTCGATTTGATTCAATTCGATTCGAGTCTTTTTGATTCGAGTCTTTTCGACTCGATTCAATTCAATACGATTCTTTTAGATTCGATTCGATTCGATTGTTTTCGTTTCGATTCGACTTTTTTTGATTCGATTCTTTCGATTCGATTGTTTTCAATTCGATTGATTCGATTCTTTTCAATTCTATGCTATTCAAAGCGATTCTTTTGTATTTGATTCGATTCGATTGTTTTCTTTTTGATTCGGTTCGATTCGTTTCTTTTCGATTCGATTCAATTCTTTTCGATTCGATTCTTTTCGATTCGATTTGATTCTTTTCGATTCGATTCTATTCTATTCCATTCGAATCAATTCGTTTTGATTGAATCCGATTCTTTTCGATTCGATTCAATTAGATTCTTTTCGATTGGATTCAATTTGTTTCGAGTCGAATCAATTTGATTCTTTTCGATTGGATTCCATTCGATTCTTTTCGATTTGATTCAATTCGATTCTTTTCGATTCTATTCATTTCGATGATTTTCGTTGAGATTAGATTCTTTTCGATTTGATTTTTTTCGGTTCGAGTCGATTCATTTCGCTTATTTTGGTTAGGATCAATTCAATTCGATTCTTTTTGATTTGATTTGATTCTATTCGATTTCTTTCGATTCTATTCTATTCTTTTCGATTCTATTCCATTCAATCCGATTCTTTTCGATTCGATTCGATTGTTTTAGATTTGATTCCATTCTTTCGATTCTATTTGATAGGATTCTTTTCGATTCGATTTGATACGATACTTTTTATTTTGATTCGAATCGATTCTCTTCGGTTCGATTCGTTTTGATTCTTTTCGATTCAATTCTATTCGAATTTTTTCGATTTGATTCGATTCGATTCTTTTAGATTCTACTTGATGTGTTTCTTTTCGATTCGTTTTGATTCGATTCTTTTTGATTCATGTCGATTCGATTCGATTCTTTTGTTTCGATTCGATTCTTTTCAATTCGAATCTTTTCGTTACATGGAATTCGATTCTTTTCGATTTGATTCTTTATGATTTTTTTCAACGCTATTCAATTCGATTCTTTTTTTTATGATAGTCACAGAGAGAGACAGAGAGGCAGAGACACAGGCAGACGGAGAAGCAGGCTCCATGCACCAGGAGCCCGATGTGGGATTCGATCCCGGGTCTCCAGGATCGCGCCCTGGGCCAAAGGCAGGCGCTAAACCGCTGCGCCACCCAGGGATCCCTCAATTCGATTCTTTTTTATTCGAATCTATTCGATTCTTTTTGATTCGATTTGATTCTATTCGAGTTTTTTCGATTTGATTCGATTAGTTCCTTTT
This sequence comes from Canis aureus, assembly GCF_053574225.1. Lineage (NCBI taxonomy): Eukaryota > Metazoa > Chordata > Mammalia > Carnivora > Canidae > Canis > Canis aureus. The sequence continues at coordinate 650,410 of NC_135637.1, forward strand.
TGATTCAATTCAATTCATTTCGTTTGATTCAATTCAATTCGATTCTTGTGGATTCGATTCGATTCTTTTGGATTCGATTCTTTTGGATTCGAATCGAGTAGATTCTTTTCATTTCGATCGGATTCATTTCAATTCGATTCTTTTCGAATCGAATGTTTTCGAATCAATTCGCTACTTTTCGATTCGATTCGATTCTTTTCGTGTCGATTTGATTCTTTTCGATTCGATTCTTTTCTATTTGAATCGATTAGATTCTTTTCATTTCGATTCGATTTGATTCAATTCGATTCTTTTCGATCAATTCAATTTGATTGTTTTCGATTTGATTCGATTCGATTCTTTTCTATTCTATTCAATTCGATTAGTTTCCATTCGATGATGCAATTGGATTCTTTTCGATTCGAGTCGATACTATTCGATTCTTTTTGATTAGATACAATTCGATTCTTTTCGATTCGATTCGATTCTTTTCGATTCGATTCGACTCGATTTCATTCTTTTTGATTCGATTCGACTAGAATTTAATCGACTGATTCAATTTGATTCTTTTCTTTTCGGTTCGATTCTTTTCTATTCGATTTTTTTCTATTCAATTCGATTCTTTCAATTCGATTGGATTCGATTCGATTCTTTTCGTTTCAAATCGATTCGTTTCAATTCGAGTCTTTTCAATTCGATTCTTTGCGATTCGATTCGATTTGATATTTTTAATTCGATTCGAGTCTTTTCGATTCGATTCGATTCTTTTCAATTCGATTCTTTTCGATTCGAGTCTTTTTGATTCCATTCATTTCGATTCGATTCGATTCTTTTCAATTCGATTTGATGCTTTTCCATTTGATCTGATTTGTTTCATTTCGATTCTTTTCGATTCAATTCGATTCTTTTCGATTCCATTCAATTTGATTCGATTCTTTTCGATTCGATTGGATTCTTTTCGATTTGATTCCATTCAGTTCGATTCTTTTCGATTCGATTGGATTCTTTTCGATTTGATTCAATTCTTTCGATTCGATTTGATTTGATTCTTTTCGATTCGATTCAATACGATTCTTTTCATTTCGATTCTAATCGATTCTCTTCGATTCATTTCGTTTCGATTCGTTTCGATTCGTTTCGATTTTTTTCGATTCTATTCTATTCGATTCATTTTGAATCATTTCGATTTGATTCTGTTCGAGTGGTTTCTATTAGATTCTTTTCGATTTGATTCAATTCGATTCGAGTCTTTTTGATTCGAGTCTTTTCGTCTCGATTCAATTCAATACGATTCTTTTAGATTCGATTCGATTCGATTGTTTTCGTTTCGATTCGACTTTTTTTGATTCGATTCTTTCGATTCGATTGTTTTCAATTCGATTGATTCGATTCTTTTCAATTCTATGCTATTCAAAGCGATTCTTTTGTATTTGATTCGATTCGATTGTTTTCTTTTTGATTCGGTTCGATTCGTTTCTTTTCGATTCGATTCAATTCTTTTCGATTCGATTCTTTTCGATTCGATTTGATTCTTTTCGATTCGATTCTATTCTATTCTTTTCTATTCCATTCGAATCGATTCGTTTTGATTGAATCCGATTCTTTTCGATTCGATTCAATTAGATTCTTTTCGATTGGATTCAATTTGTTTCGATTCGAATCAATTTGATTCTTTTCGATTGGATTCCATTCGATTCTTTTCGATTTGATTCAATTCGATTCTATTCATTTCGATGATTTTCGTTGAGATTAGATTCTTTTCGATTTGATTTTTTCGGTTCGAGTCGATTCATTTCGCTTATTTTGGTTAGGATCAATTCAATTCGATTCTTTTTGATTTGATTTGATTCTATTCGATTTCTTTCGATTCTATTCTATTCTTTTCGATTCTATTCCATTCAATCCGATTCTTTTCGATTCGATTCGATTGTTTTAGATTTGATTCCATTCTTTCGATTCTATTTGATAGGATTCTTTTCGATTCGATTTGATACGATACTTTTTATTTTGATTCGAATCGATTCTCTTCGGTTCGATTCGTTTTGATTCTTTTCGATTCAATTCTATTCGAATTTTTTCGATTTGATTCGATTCGATTCTTTTAGATTCTACTTGATGTGTTTCTTTTCGATTCGTTTTGATTCGATTCTTTTTGATTCATGTCGATTCGATTCGATTCTTTTGTTTCGATTCGATTCTTTTCAATTCGAATCTTTTCGTTACATGGAATTCGATTCTTTTCGATTTGATTCTTTATGATTTTTTTCAACGCTATTCAATTCGATTCTTTTTTTTATGATAGTCACAGAGAGAGACAGAGAGGCAGAGACACAGGCAGACGGAGAAGCAGGCTCCATGCACCAGGAGCCCGATGTGGGATTCGATCCCGGGTCTCCAGGATCGCGCCCTGGGCCAAAGGCAGGCGCTAAACCGCTGCGCCACCCAGGGATCCCTCAATTCGATTCTTTTTTATTCGAATCTATTCGATTCTTTTTGATTCGATTTGATTCTATTCGAGTTTTTTCGATTTGATTCGATTAGTTCCTTTTTGATTCAATTCAATTCATTTCGTTTGATTCAATTCAATTCGATTCTTGTGGATTCGATTCGATTCTTTTGGATTCGATTCTTTTGGATTCGAATCGAGTAGATTCTTTTCATTTCGATCGGATTCATTTCAATTCGATTCTTTTCGAATCGAATGTTTTCGAATCAATTCGCTACTTTTCGATTCGATTCGATTCTTTTCGTGTCGATTTGATTCTTTTCGATTCGATTCTTTTCTATTTGAATCGATTAGATTCTTTTCATTTCGATTCGATTTGATTCAATTCGATTCTTTTCGATCAATTCAATTTGATTGTTTTCGATTTGATTCGATTCGATTCTTTTCTATTCTATTCAATTCGATTAGTTTCCATTCGATGATGCAATTGGATTCTTTTCGATTCGAGTCGATACTATTCGATTCTTTTTGATTAGATACAATTCGATTCTTTTCGATTCGATTCGATTCTTTTCGATTCGATTCGACTCGATTTCATTCTTTTTGATTCGATTCGACTAGAATTTAATCGACTGATTCAATTTGATTCTTTTCTTTTCGGTTCAATTCTTTTCTATTCGATTTTTTCTATTCAATTCGATTCTTTCAATTCGATTGGATTCGATTCGATTCTTTTCGTTTCAAATCGATTCGTTTCAATTCGAGTCTTTTCAATTCGATTCTTTGCGATTCGATTCGATTTGATATTTTTAATTCGATTCGAGTCTTTTCGATTCGATTCGATTCTTTTCAATTCGATTCTTTTCGATTCGAGTCTTTTTGATTCCATTCATTTCGATTCGATTCGATTCTTTTCAATTCGATTTGATGCTTTTCCATTTGATCTGATTTGTTTCATTTCGATTCTTTTCGATTCAATTCGATTCTTTTCGATTCCATTCAATTTGATTCGATTCTTTTCGATTCGATTCGATTCTTTTCGATTTGATTCCATTCAGTTCGATTCTTTTCGATTCGATTGGATTCTTTTCGATTTGATTCAATTCTTTCGATTCGATTTGATTTGATTCTTTTCGATTCGATTCAATACGATTCTTTTCATTTCGATTCTAATCGATTCTCTTCGATTCATTTCGTTTCGATTCGTTTCGATTCGTTTCGATTTTTTTCGATTCTATTCTATTCGATTCATTTTGAATCATTTCGATTTGATTCTGTTCGAGTGGTTTCTATTAGATTCTTTTCGATTTGATTCAATTCGATTCGAGTCTTTTTGATTCGAGTCTTTTCGTCTCGATTCAATTCAATACGATTCTTTTAGATTCGATTCGATTCGATTGTTTTCGTTTCGATTCGACTTTTTTTGATTCGATTCTTTCGATTCGATTGTTTTCAATTCGATTGATTCGATTCTTTTCAATTCTATGCTATTCAAAGCGATTCTTTTGTATTTGATTCGATTCGATTGTTTTCTTTTTGATTCGGTTCGATTCGTTTCTTTTCGATTCGATTCAATTCTTTTCGATTCGATTCTTTTCGATTCGATTTGATTCTTTTCGATTCGATTCTATTCTATTCTTTTCTATTCCATTCGAATCGATTCGTTTTGATTGAATCCGATTCTTTTCGATTCGATTCAATTAGATTCTTTTCGATTGGATTCAATTTGTTTCGAGTCGAATCAATTTGATTCTTTTCGATTGGATTCCATTCGATTCTTTTCGATTTGATTCAATTCGATTCTATTCATTTCGATGATTTTCGTTGAGATTAGATTCTTTTCGATTTGATTTTTTCGGTTCGAGTCGATTCATTTCGCTTATTTTGGTTAGGATCAATTCAATTCGATTCTTTTTGATTTGATTTGATTCTATTCGATTTCTTTCGATTCTATTCTATTCTTTTCGATTCTATTGCATTCAATCCGATTCTTTTCGATTCGATTCGATTGTTTTAGATTTGATTCCATTCTTTCGATTCTATTTGATAGGATTCTTTTCGATTCGATTTGATACGATACTTTTTATTTTGATTCGAATCGATTCTCTTCGGTTCGATTCGTTTTGATTCTTTTCGATTCAATTCTATTCGAATTTTTTCGATTTGATTCGATTCGATTCTTTTAGATTCTACTTGATGTGTTTCTTTTCGATTCGTTTTGATTCGATTCTTTTTGATTCATGTCGATTCGATTCGATTCTTTTGTTTCGATTCGATTCTTTTCAATTCGAATCTTTTCGTTACATGGAATTCGATTCTTTTCGATTTGATTCTTTATGATTTTTTTCAACGCTATTCAATTCGATTCTTTTTTTTATGATAGTCACAGAGAGAGACAGAGAGGCAGAGACACAGGCAGACAGAGAAGCAGGCTCCATGCACCAGGAGCCCGATGTGGGATTCGATCCCGGGTCTCCAGGATCGCGCCCTGGGCCAAAGGCAGGCGCTAAACCGCTGCGCCACCCAGGGATCCCTCAATTCGATTCTTTTTTATTCGAATCTATTCGATTCTTTTTGATTCGATTTGATTCTATTCGAGTTTTTTCGATTTGATTCGATTAGTTCCTTTTTGATTCAATTCAATTCATTTCGTTTGATTCAATTCAATTCGATTCTTGTGGATTCGATTCGATTCTTTTGGATTCGATTCTTTTGGATTCGAATCGAGTAGATTCTTTTCATTTCGATCGGATTCATTTCAATTCGATTCTTTTCGAATCGAATGTTTTCGAATCAATTCGCTACTTTTCGATTCGATTCGATTCTTTTCGTGTCGATTTGATTCTTTTCGATTCGATTCTTTTCTATTTGAATCGATTAGATTCTTTTCATTTCGATTCGATTTGATTCAATTCGATTCTTTTCGATCAATTCAATTTGATTGTTTTCGATTTGATTCGATTCGATTCTTTTCTATTCTATTCAATTCGATTAGTTTCCATTCGATGATGCAATTGGATTCTTTTCGATTCGAGTCGATACTATTCGATTCTTTTTGATTAGATACAATTCGATTCTTTTCGATTCGATTCGATTCTTTTCGATTCGATTCGACTCGATTTCATTCTTTTTGATTCGATTCGACTAGAATTTAATCGACTGATTCAATTTGATTCTTTTCTTTTCGGTTCGATTCTTTTCTATTCGATTTTTTTCTATTCAATTCGATTCTTTCAATTCGATTGGATTCGATTCGATTCTTTTCGTTTCAAATCGATTCGTTTCAATTCGAGTCTTTTCAATTCGATTCTTTGCGATTCGATTCGATTTGATATTTTTAATTCGATTCGAGTCTTTTCGATTCGATTCGATTCTTTTCAATTCGATTCTTTTCGATTCGAGTCTTTTTGATTCCATTCATTTCGATTCGATTCGATTCTTTTCAATTCGATTTGATGCTTTTCCATTGGATCTGATTTGTTTCATTTCGATTCTTTTCGATTCAATTCGATTCTTTTCGATTCCATTAAATTTGATTCGATTCTTTTCGATTCGATTGGATTCTTTTCGATTTGATTCCATTCAGTTCGATTCTTTTCGATTCGATTGGATTCTTTTCGATTTGATTCAATTCTTTCGATTCGATTTGATTTGATTCTTTTCGATTCGATTCAATACGATTCTTTTCATTTCGATTCTAATCGATTCTCTTCGATTCATTTCGTTTCGATTCGTTTCGATTCGTTTCGATTTTTTTCGATTCTATTCTATTCGATTCATTTTGAATCATTTCGATTTGATTCTGTTCGAGTGGTTTCTATTAGATTCTTTTCGATTTGATTCAATTCGATTCGAGTCTTTTTGATTCGAGTCTTTTCGTCTCGATTCAATTCAATACGATTCTTTTAGATTCGATTCGATTCGATTGTTTTCGTTTCGATTCGACTTTTTTTGATTCGATTCTTTCGATTCGATTGTTTTCAATTCGATTGATTCGATTCTTTTCAATTCTATGCTATTCAAAGCGATTCTTTTGTATTTGATTCGATTCGATTGTTTTCTTTTTGATTCGGTTCGATTCGTTTCTTTTCGATTCGATTCAATTCTTTTCGATTCGATTCTTTTCGATTCGATTTGATTCTTTTCGATTCGATTCTATTCTATTCTTTTCTATTCCATTCGAATCGATTCGTTTTGATTGAATCCGATTCTTTTCGATTCGATTCAATTAGATTCTTTTCGATTGGATTCAATTTGTTTCGATTCGAATCAATTTGATTCTTTTCGATTGGATTCCATTCGATTCTTTTCGATTTGATTCAATTCGATTCTATTCATTTCGATGATTTTCGTTGAGATTAGATTCTTTTCGATTTGATTTTTTCGGTTCGAGTCGATTCATTTCGCTTATTTTGGTTAGGATCAATTCAATTCGATTCTTTTTGATTTGATTTGATTCTATTCGATTTCTTTCGATTCTATTCTATTCTTTTCGATTCTATTCCATTCAATCCGATTCTTTTCGATTCGATTCGATTGTTTTAGATTTGATTCCATTCTTTCGATTCTATTTGATAGGATTCTTTTCGATTCGATTTGATACGATACTTTTTATTTTGATTCGAATCGATTCTCTTCGGTTCGATTCGTTTTGATTCTTTACGATTCAATTCTATTCGAATTTTTTCGATTTGATTCGATTCGATTCTTTTAGATTCTACTTGATTTGTTTCTTTTCGATTCGTTTTGATTCGATTCTTTTTGATTCATGTCGATTCGATTCGATTCTTTTGTTTCGATTCGATTCTTTTCAATTCGAATCTTTTCGTTACATGGAATTCGATTCTTTTCGATTTGATTCTTTATGATTTTTTTCAACGCGATTCAATTCGATTCTTTTTTTTATGATAGTCACAGAGAGAGACAGAGAGGCAGAGACACAGGCAGACGGAGAAGCAGGCTCCATGCACCAGGAGCCCGATGTGGGATTCGATCCCGGGTCTCCAGGATCGCGCCCTGGGCCAAAGGCAGGCGCTAAACCGCTGCGCCACCCAGGGATCCCTCAATTCGATTCTTTTTTATTCGAATCTATTCGATTCTTTTTGATTCGATTTGATTCTATTCGAGTTTTTTCGATTTGATTCGATTAGTTCCTTTTTGATTCAATTCAATTCATTTCGTTTGATTCAATTCAATTCGATTCTTGTGGATTCGATTCGATTCTTTTGGATTCGATTCTTTTGGATTCGAATCGAGTAGATTCTTTTCATTTCGATCGGATTCATTTCAATTCGATTCTTTTCGATTCGAATGTTTTCGAATCAATTCGCTACTTTTCGATTCGATTCGATTCTTTTCGTGTCGATTTGATTCTTTTCGATTCGATTCTTTTCTATTTGAATCGATTAGATTCTTTTCATTTCGATTCGATTTGATTCAATTCGATTCTTTTCGATCAATTCAATTTGATTGTTTTCGATTCGATTCGATTCTTTTCTATTCTATTCAATTCGATTAGTTTCCATTCGATGATGCAATAGGATTCTTTTCGATTCGAGTCGATACGATTCGATTCTTTTTGATTAGATACAATTCGATTCTTTTTGATTCGATTCGATTCTTTTCGATTCGATTCGACTCGATTTCATTCTTTTTGATTCGATTCGACTAGAATTTAATCGACTGATTCAATTTGATTCTTTTCTTTTCGGTTCGATTCTTTTCTATTCGATTTTTTTCTATTCAATTCGATTCTTTCAATTCGATTCGATTCGATTCGATTCGATTCTTTTCGTTTCAAATCGATTCGTTTCAATTCGAGTCTTTTCAATTCGATTCTTTGCGATTCGATTCGATTTGATATTTTTAATTCGATTCGAGTCTTTTCGATTCGATTCGATTCTTTTCGATTCGATTCTTTTCGATTCGAGTCTTTTTGATTCCATTCATTTCGATTCGATTCGATTCTTTTCAATTCGATTTGATGCTTTTCCATTTGATCTGATTTGTTTCATTTCGATTCTTTTCGATTCAATTCGATTCTTTTCGATTCCATTCAATTTGATTCGATTCTTTTCGATTCGATTCGATTCTTTTCGATTTGATTCCATTCAGTTCGATTCTTTTCGATTCGATTGGATTCTTTTCGATTTGATTCAATTCTTTCGATTCGATTTGATTTGATTCTTTTCGATTCGATTCAATACGATTCTTTTCATTTCGATTCTAATCGATTCTCTTCGATTCATTTCGTTTCGATTCGTTTCGATTCGTTTCGATTTTTTTCGATTCTATTCTATTCGATTCATTTTGAATCATTTCGATTTGATTCTGTTCGAGTAGTTTCTATTAGATTCTTTTCGATTTGATTCAATTCGATTCGAGTCTTTTTGATTCGAGTCTTTTCGACTCGATTCAATTCAATACGATTCTTTTAGATTCGATTCGATTGTTTTCGTTTCGATTCGACTTTTTTTGATTCGATTCTTTTCGATTCGATTGTTTTCAATTCGATTGATTCGATTCTTTTCAATTCTATGCTATTCAAAGCGATTCTTTTGTATTTGATTCGATTCGATTGTTTTCTTTTTGATTCGGTTCGATTCGTTTCTTTTCGATTCGATTCAATTCTTTTCGATTCGATTCTTTTCGATTCGATTTGATTCTTTTCGATTCGATTCTATTCTATTCTTTTCTATTCCATTCGAATCGATTCGTTTTGATTGAATCCGATTCTTTTCGATTCGATTCAATTAGATTCTTTTCGATTGGATTCAATTTGTTTCGATTCGAATCAATTTGATTCTTTTCGATTGGATTCCATTCGATTCTTTTCGATTTGATTCAATTCGATTCTATTCATTTCGATGATTTTCGTTGAGATTAGATTCTTTTCGATTTGGTTATTTTCGGTTCGAGTCGATTCATTTCGCTTATTTTGGTTAGGATCAATTCAATTCGATTCTTTTTGATTTGATTTGATTCTATTCGATTTCTTTCGACCCTATTCTATTCTTTTCGATTCTATTCCATTCAATCCGATTCTTTTCGATTCGATTCGATTGTTTTAGATTTGATTCCATTCTTTCGATTCTATTTGATAGGATTCTTTTCGATTCGATTTGATACGATACTTTTTATTTTGATTCGAATCGATTCTCTTCGGTTCGATTCGTTTTGATTCTTTTCGATTCAATTCTATTCGAATTTTTTCGATTTGATTCGATTCGATTCTTTTAGATTCTACTTGATTTGTTTCTTTTCGATTCGTTTTGATTCGATTCTTTTTGATTCAGTCGATTCGATTCGATTCTTTTGTTTTGATTCGATTCGTTCAATTCGAATCTTTTCGTTACATGGAATTCGATTCTTTTCGATTTGACTCCTTATGATTTTTTTCAACGCGATTCAATTCGATTCGTTTTTTTATGATAGTCACAGAGAGAGAGAGAGGCAGAGACACAGGCAGAGGGATAAGCAGGCTCCATGCACCGGGAGCCCGATGTGGGATTCGATCCCGGGTCTCCAGGATCGCGCCCTGGGCCAAAGGCAGGCGCTAAACCGCAGCGCCACCCAGGGATCCCTCAATTCGATTCTTCTTTATTCGAATCTATTGATTCTTTTTGATTCGATTTGATTCTATTCGAGTTTTTTGATTTGATTCGATTAGTTCCTTTTTGATTCAATTCAATTCATTTCTTTTGATTCAATTCAATTCGATTCTTTTGGATTCGATTCGATTCTTTTGGATTCGATTCTTTTGGATTCGAATCGAGTAGATTCTTTTCATTTCGATCGGATTCATTTCATTTCGATTCTTTTCGATTCGAATGTTTTCGAATCAATTCGATACTTTTTGATTCGATTCGATTCTTTTCGTGTCGATTTGATTCTTTTCGATTCGATTCTTTTCTATTTGAATCGATTCGATTCTTTTCATTTCGATTCGATTTGATTCAATTCGATTCTTTTCGATCAATTCAATTTGATTGTTTTCGATTTGATTCGATTCGATTCTTTTCTATTCTATTCAATTCGATTAGTTTCCATTCGATGATGCAATTGGATACTTTTCGATTCGAGTCGATACGATTCGATTCTTTTTGATTAGATAAAATTCGATTCTTTTCGATTCGATTCGATTCTTTTCGATTCGATTCGATTCGATTTCATGCTTTTTGATTCGATTCCACTAGAATTTAATCGACTGATTCAATTTGATTCTTTTCTTTTCGGTTCGATTCTTTTCTATTCGATTTTTTTCTATTCAATTCGATTCGATTCTTTTCGTTTCAAATCGATTCGTTTCAATTCGAGTCTTTTCAATTCGATTCTTTGCGATTCGATTCGATTTGATATTTTTAATTCGATTCGAGTCTTTTCAATTCGATTCGATTCTTTTCAATTCGATTCTTTTCGATTCGAGTCTTTTTGATTCGATTCGATTCTTTTCAATTTGATTTGATGCTTTTCCATTTGATCTGATTTGTTTCATTTCGATTCTTTTCGATTCAATTCGATTCTTTTCGATTCCATTCAATTTGATTCGATTCTTTTCGATTCGATTCGATTCTTTTCGATTTGATTCCATTCAGTTCGATTCTTTTCGATTCGATTGGATTCTTTTCAATTTGATTCAATTCTTTCGATTCGATTTGATTTGATTCTTTTCGATTCGATTCAATACGATTCTTTTCATTTCGATTCTAATCGATTCTCTTCGATTCATTTCGTTTCGATTCGTTTCGATTCGTTTCGATTTTTTTCGATTCTATTCTATTCGATTCATTTTGAATCATTTCGATTTGATTCTGTTCGAGTGGTTTCTATTAGATTCTTTTCGATTTGATTCAATTCGATTCGAGTCTTTTTGATTCGAGTCTTTTCGACTCGATGCAATTCAATACGATTCTTTTAGATTCGATTCGATTCGATTGTTTTCGTTTCGATTCGACTTTTTTTGATTCGATTCTTTCGATTCGATTGTTTTCAATTCGATTGATTCGATTCTTTTCAATTCTATGCTATTCAAAGCGATTCTTTTGTATTTGATTCGATTCGATTGTTTTCTTTTTGATTCGGTTCGATTCGTTTCTTTTCGATTCGATTCAATTCTTTTCGATTCGATTCGATTTGATTCTTTTCGATTCGATTCTATTCTATTCTTTTCTATTCCATTCGAATCGATTCGTTTGGATTGAATTCGATTCTTTTCGATTCGATTCAATTAGATTCTTTTCGATTGGATTCAGTTTGTTTCGATTCGAATCAATTTGATTCTTTTCGATTGGATTCCATTCGATTCTTTTCGATTTGATTCAATTCGATTCTTTTCGATTCTATTCATTTCGATGATTTTCGTTGAGATTAGATTCTCTTCGATTTGATTTTTTTCGGTTCGAGTCGATTCATTTCGCTTATTTTGGTTAGGATCAATTCAATTCGATTCTTTTTGATTTGATTTGATTCTATTCGATTTCTTTCGATTCTATTCTATTCTTTTCGATTCTATTCCATTCAATCCGATTCTTTTCGATTCGATTCGATTGTTTTAGATTTGATTCCATTCTTTCGATTCTATTTGATAGGATTCTTTTCGATTCGATTTGATACGATACTTTTTATTTTGATTCGAATCGATTCTCTTCGGTTCGATTCGTTTTGATTCTTTTCGATTCAATTCTATTCGAATTTTTTCGATTTGATTCGATTCGATTCTTTTAGATTCTACTTGATTTGTTTCTTTTCGATTCGTTTTGATTCGATTCTTTTTGATTCATGTCGATTCGATTCGATTCTTTTGTTTCGATTCGATTCTTTTCAATTCGAATCTTTTCGTTACATGGAATTCGATTCTTTTCGATTTGATTCTTTATGATTTTTTTCAACGCGATTCAATTCGATTCTTTTTTTTATGATAGTCACAGAGAGAGACAGAGAGGCAGAGACACAGGCAGACGGAGAAGCAGGCTCCATGCACCAGGAGCCCGATGTGGGATTCGATCCCGGGTCTCCAGGATCGCGCCCTGGGCCAAAGGCAGGCGCTAAAGCGCTGCGCCACACAGGGATCCCTCAATTCGATTCTTTTTTATTCGAATCTATTCGATTCTTTTTGATTCGATTTGATTCTATTCGAGTTTTTTCGATTTGATTCGATTAGTTCCTTTTTGATTCAATTCAATTCATTTCGTTTGATTCAATTCAATTCGATTCTTGTGGATTCGATTCGATTCTTTTGGATTCGATTCTTTTGGATTCGAATCGAGTAGATTCTTTTCATTTCGATCGGATTCATTTCAATTCGATTCTTTTCGATTCGAATGTTTTCGAATCAATTCGCTACTTTTTGATTCGATTCGATTCTTTTCGTGTCGATTTGATTCTTTTCGATTCGATTCTTTTCTATTTGAATCGATTAGATTCTTTTCATTTCGATTCGATTTGATTCATTTCGATTCTTTTCGATCAATTCAATTTGATTGTTTTCGATTTGATTCGATTCGATTCTTTTCTATTCTATTCAATTCGATTAGTTTCCATTCGATGATGCAATTGGATTCTTTTCGATTCGAGTCGATACGATTCGATTCTTTTGATTAGATACAATTCGATTCTTTTCGATTCGATTCGATTCTTTTCGATTCGATTCGACTCGATTTCATTCTTTTTGATTCGATTCGACTAGAATTTAATCGACTGATTCAATTTGATTCTTTTCTTTTCGGTTCGATTCTTTTCTATTCGATTTTTTTCTATTCAATTCGATTCTTTCAATTCGATTCGATTCGATTCGATTCGATTCTTTTCATTTCAAATCGATTCGTTTCAATTCGAGTCTTTTCAATTCGATTCTTTGCGATTCTTTTCGATTCGAGTCTTTTTGATTCGATTCATTTCGATTCGATTCAATTCTTTTCAATTCGATTTGATGCTTTTCCATTTGATCTGATTTGTTTCATTTCGATTCTTTTCGATTCAATTCGATTCTTTTCGATTCCATTAAATTTGATTCGATTCTTTTCGATTCGATTCGATTCTTTTCGATTTGATTCCATTCAGTTCGATTCTTTTCGATTCGATTGGATTCTTTTCGATTTGATTCAATTCTTTCGATTCGATTTGATTTGATTCTTTTCGATTCGATTCAATACGATTCTTTTCATTTCGATTCTAATCGATTCTCTTCGATTCATTTCGTTTCGATTCGTTTCGATTCGTTTCGATTTTTTTCGATTCTATTCTATTCGATTCATTTTGAATCATTTCGATTTGATTCTGTTCGAGTAGTTTCTATTAGATTCTTTTCGATTTGATTCAATTCGATTCGAGTCTTTTTGATTCGAGTCTTTTCGACTCGATTCAATTCAATACGATTCTTTTAGATTCGATTCGATTGTTTTCGTTTCGATTCGACTTTTTTTGTTTCGATTCTTTTCGATTCGATTGTTTTCAATTCGATTGATTCGATTCTTTTCAATTCTATGCTATTCAAAGCGATTCTTTTGTATTTGATTCGATTCGATTGTTTTCTTTTTGATTCGGTTCGATTCGTTTCTTTTCGATTCGATTCAATTCTTTTCGATTCGATTCTTTTCGATTCGATTTGATTCTTTTCGATTCGATTCTATTCTATTCTTTTCTATTCCATTCGAATCGATTCGTTTTGATTGAATCCGATTCTTTTCGATTCGATTCAATTAGATTCTTTTCGATTGGATTCAATTTGTTTCGATTCGAATCAATTTGATTCTTTTCGATTGGATTCCATTCGATTCTTTTCGATTTGATTCAATTCGATTCTATTCATTTCGATGATTTTCGTTGAGATTAGATTCTTTTCGATTTGGTTATTTTCGGTTCGAGTCGATTCATTTCGCTTATTTTGGTTAGGATCAATTCAATTCGATTCTTTTTGATTTGATTTGATTCTATTCGATTTCTTTCGACCCTATTCTATTCTTTTCGATTCTATTCCATTCAATCCGATTCTTTTCGATTCGATTCGATTGTTTTAGATTTGATTCCATTCTTTCGATTCTATTTGATAGGATTCTTTTCGATTCGATTTGATACGATACTTTTTATTTTGATTCGAATCGATTCTCTTCGGTTCGATTCGTTTTGATTCTTTTCGATTCAATTCTATTCGAATTTTTTCGATTTGATTCGATTCGATTCTTTTAGATTCTACTTGATTTGTTTCTTTTCGATTCGTTTTGATTCGATTCTTTTTGATTCAGTCGATTCGATTCGATTCTTTTGTTTTGATTCGATTCGTTCAATTCGAATCTTTTCGTTACATGGAATTCGATTCTTTTCGATTTGACTCCTTATGATTTTTTTCAACGCGATTCAATTCGATTCGTTTTTTTATGATAGTCACAGAGAGAGAGAGAGGCAGAGACACAGGCAGAGGGATAAGCAGGCTCCATGCACCGGGAGCCCGATGTGGGATTCGATCCCGGGTCTCCAGGATCGCGCCCTGGGCCAAAGGCAGGCGCTAAACCGCAGCGCCACCCAGGGATCCCTCAATTCGATTCTTCTTTATTCGAATCTATTGATTCTTTTTGATTCGATTTGATTCTATTCGAGTTTTTTGATTTGATTCGATTAGTTCCTTTTTGATTCAATTCAATTCATTTCTTTTGATTCAATTCAATTCGATTCTTTTGGATTCGATTCGATTCTTTTGGATTCGATTCTTTTGGATTCGAATCGAGTAGATTCTTTTCATTTCGATCGGATTCATTTCATTTCGATTCTTTTCGATTCGAATGTTTTCGAATCAATTCGATACTTTTTGATTCGATTCGATTCTTTTCGTGTCGATTTGATTCTTTTCGATTCGATTCTTTTCTATTTGAATCGATTCGATTCTTTTCATTTCGATTCGATTTGATTCAATTCGATTCTTTTCGATCAATTCAATTTGATTGTTTTCGATTTGATTCGATTCGATTCTTTTCTATTCTATTCAATTCGATTAGTTTCCATTCGATGATGCATTTGGATACTTTTCGATTCGAGTCGATACGATTCGATTCTTTTTGATTAGATAAAATTCGATTCTTTTCGATTCGATTCGATTCTTTTCGATTCGATTCGATTCGATTTCATGCTTTTTGATTCGATTCCACTAGAATTTAATCGACTGATTCAATTTGATTCTTTTCTTTTCGGTTCGATTCTTTTCTATTCGATTTTTTTCTATTCAATTCGATTCGATTCTTTTCGTTTCAAATCGATTCGTTTCAATTCGAGTCTTTTCAATTCGATTCTTTGCGATTCGATTCGATTTGATATTTTTAATTCGATTCGAGTCTTTTCAATTCGATTCGATTCTTTTCAATTCGATTCTTTTCGATTCGAGTCTTTTTGATTCGATTCGATTCTTTTCAATTCGATTTGATGCTTTTCCATTTGATCTGATTTGTTTCATTTCGATTCTTTTCGATTCAATTCGATTCTTTTCGATTCCATTCAATTTGATTCGATTCTTTTCGATTCGATTCGATTCTTTTCGATTTGATTCCATTCAGTTCGATTCTTTTCGATTCGATTGGATTCTTTTCAATTTGATTCAATTGTTTCGATTCGATTTGATTTGATTCTTTTCGATTCGATTCAATACGATTCTTTTCATTTCGATTCTAATCGATTCTCTTCGATTCAATTCGTTTCGATTCGTTTCGATTCTATTCGATTTTTTTCGATTCTATTCTATTCGATTCATTTTGAATCATTTCGATTTGATTCTGTTCGAGTGGTTTCTATTAGATTCTTTTCGATTTGATTCAATTCGATTCGAGTCTTTTTGATTCGAGTCTTTTCGACTCGATTCAATTCAATACGATTCTTTTAGATTCGATTCGATTGTTTTTGTTTCGATTCGACTTTTTTGATTCGATTCTTTTCGATTCGATTGTTTTCAATTCGATTGATTCGATTCTTTTCAATTCTATGCTATTCAAAGCGATACTTTTGTATTTGATTCGATTCTATTTTTTTCTTTTTGATTTGTTCGATTCGTTTCTTTTCGATTCGATTCAATTCTTTTCGATTCGATTCTTTTCGATTCGATTTGATTCTTTTCGATTCTATTCTATTCTTTTCTATTCCATTCGAATCGATTCGTTTTGATTGAATTCGATTCTTTTCGATTCGATTCAATTAGATTCTTTTCGATTGGATTCAATTTGTTTCGATTCGAATCAATTTGATTCTTTTCGATTGGATTCCATTCGATTCTTTTCGATTTGATTCAATTCGATTCTTTTCGATTCTATTCATTTCGATGATTTTCGTTGAGATTAGATTCTTTTCGATTTGATTTTCTTCAGTTCGAGTCGATTCATTTCGCTTATTTTGGTTAGGATCAATTCAATTCGATTCTTTTTGTTTTGATTTGATTCTATTCGATTTCTTTCGATTCTATTCTATTCTTTTCGATTCTATTCCATTCAATCCGACTCTTTTCGATTCGATTCGATTGTTTTAGATTTGATTCCATTCTTTCGATTCTATTTGATATGATTCTTTTCGATTCGATTTGATACGATACTTTCATTTTGATTCGAATCGATTCTCTTCGGTTCGATTCGTTTTGATTCTTTTCGATTCAATTCTATTCGAATATTTTCGATTTGATTCGATTCGATTCTTTTAGATTCTACTTGATTTGTTTCTTTTCGATTCGTTTTGATTCGATTCTTTTTGATTCATGTCGATTCGATTCGATTCTTTTGTTTCGATTCGATTCTTTTCAATTCGAATCTTTTCGTTACATGGAATTCGATTGTTTTCGATTTGATTCTTTATGATTTTTTTCAACTCGATTCAATTCGATTCTTTTTTTTATGAAGGTCACAGAGAGAGAGAGAGGCAGAGACACAGGCAGAGGGAGAAGCAGGCTCCATGCACCAGGAGTCCGATGTGGGATTCAGTCCCGGGTATCCAGGAACGCGCCCTGGGCCAAAGGCAGGCGCTAAACCGCTGCGCCATCCAGGGATCCCTCAATTCGATTCTTTTTTATTCGAATCTATTCGATTCTTTTTGATTCTATTCGATTTTTTCGATTTGATTCGATTAGTTCCTTTTTGATTCAATTCAATTCATTTCTTTTGATTCAATTCAATTCGATTCTTTTGGATTCGATTCGATTCTTTTGGATTCGATTCTTTTGGATTCGAATCGAGTAGATTCTTTTCATTTCGATCGGGATTCATTTCAATTCGATTCTTTTCGATTCAAATGTTTTCGAATCAATTCGATATTTTTGATTCGATTCGATTCTTTTCGTGTCGCTTTGATTATTTTCGATTCGATTCCTTTCTATTTGAATTGATTCGATTCTTTTCATTTCAATTCGATTTGATTCAATTCGATTATTTTTGATCAATTCAATTTGATTGTTTTCGTTTTGATTCAATTCGATTCTTTTCTATTCTATTCAATTCGATTAGTTTCCATTCGATGATGCAATTGGATTCTTTTCGATTCGATTCGATACGATTCGATTCTTTTTGATTAGATACAATTCGATTCTTTTCAATTCGTTTCGATTCTTTTCGATTCGATTCGACTCGATTTCATTCTTTTTGATTCGATTCGACTAGAATTTAATCGACTGATTCAATTTGATTCTTTTCTTTTCGGTTCGATTCTTTTCTATTCGATTTTTTTTTCTATTCAATTCGATTCTTTCAATTCGATTCGATTCGATTCGATTCGATTCTTTTCGTTTCAAATCGATTCGTTTCAATTCGAGTCTTTTCAATTCGATTCTTTGCGATTCGATTCGATTTGATATTTTTAATTCGATTCGAGTCTTTGCGATTCGATGCGATTCTTTTCAATTCGAGTCTTTTCGATTCGAGTCTTTTTGATTCGATTCATTTCGATCTCATTCGATTCTTTTCAATTCGATTTGATGCTATTCCATTTGATCTGATTTGTTTCATTTCGATTCTTTTCGATTCAATTCGTTTCTTTTCGATTCCATTAAATTTGATTCGATTCTTTTCGATTAGATTCGATTCTTTTCGATTTGATTCCATTCAGTTCGATTCTTTTCGATTCGATTGGATTCTTTTCGATTTGATTCAATTCTTTCGATTCGATTTGATTTGATTCTTTTCGATTCGATTCAATACGATTCTTTTCATTTCGATTCTAATCGATTCTCTTCGATTCATTTCGTTTCGATTCTTTTCGATTCTATTCGATTTTTTTCGATTCTATTCTATTCGATTCATTTTGAATCATTTCGATTTGATTCTGTTCGAGTGGTTTCTATTACATTCTTTTCGATTTGATTCAATTTGATTCGAGTCTTTTTGATTCGAGTCTTTTCGACTCGATTCAATTCAATACGATTCTTTTAGATTTGATTCGATTCGATTGTTTTTGTTTCGATTCGACTTTTTTTGATTCGATTCTTTTCGATTCGATTGTTTTCAATTCGATTGATTCGATTCTTTTCAATTCTATGCTATTCAAAGCGATTCTTTTCTATTTGATTGGATTCGATTGTTTTCTTTTTGATTCGGTTCGATTCGTTTCTTTTCGATTCGATTCAATTCTTTTCGATTCGATTCTTTTCGATTCGATTTGATTCTTTTCGATTCGATTCTATTCTTTTCTATTCCATTCGAATCGATTCGTTTTGATTGAATTCGATTCTTTTCGATTCGATTCAATTAGATTCTTTTCGATTGGATTCAATTTGTTTCGATTCGAATCAATTTGATTCTTTTCGATTGGATTCCATTCGATTCTTTTCGATTTGATTCAATTCGATTCTTTTCGATTCTATTCATTTCGATGATTTTCGTTGAGATTAGATTCTTTTCGATTTGATTTTTTTCGGTTCGAGTCGATTCATTTCGCTTATTTTGGTTAGGATCAATTCAATTCGATTCTTTTTGTTTTGATTTGATTCTATTCGATTTCTTTCGATTCTATTCTATTCTTTTCGATTCTACTCCGTTCATTCCGATTCTTTTCGATTCGATTCGATTGATTTAGATTTGATTCCATTGTTTCGATTCTATTTGATATCATTCTTTTCGATTCGATTTGATACGATACTTTTCATTTTGATTCGAATCGATTCTCTTCGGTTCGATTCGTTTTGATTCTTTTCGATTCAATTCTATTCGAATATTTTCGATTTGATTCGATTCGATTCTTTTAGATTCTACTTGATTTGTTTCTTTTCGATTCGTTTTGATTCGATTCTTTTTGATTCATGTCGATTCGATTCGATTCTTTTGTTTCGATTCGATTCTTTTCAATTCGAATCTTTTCGTTACATGGAATTCGATTGTTTTCGATTTGATTCTTTATGATTTTTTTCAACTCGATTCAATTCGATTCTTTTTTTTATGAAGGTCACAGAGAGAGAGAGAGGCAGAGACACAGGCAGAGGGAGAAGCAGGCTCCATGCACCAGGAGCCCGATGTGGGATTCAGTCCCGGGTATCCAGGAACGCGCCCTGGGCCAAAGGCAGGCGCTAAATCGCTGCGCCACCCAGGGATCCCTCAATTCGATTCTTTTTTATTCGAATCTATTCGATTCTTTTTGATTCTATTCGATTTTTTCGCTTTGATTCGATTAGTTCCTTTTTGATTCAATTCAATTCATTTCTTTTGATTCAATTCAATTCGATTCTTTTGGATTCGATTCGATTCTTTTGGATTCGATTCTTTTGGATTCGAATCGAGTAGATTCTTTTCATTTCGATCGGATTCATTTCATTTCGATTCTTTTCGATTCGAATGTTTTCGAATCAATTCGATACTTTTTGATTCGATTCGATTCTTTTCGTGTTGATTTGATTCTTTTCGATTCGATTCCTTTCTATTTGAATCGATTCGATTCTTTTCATTTCGATTCGATTTGATTCAATTCGATTCTTTTCGATCAATTCAATTTGATTGTTTTCGATTTGATTCGATTCGATTCTTTTCTATTCTATTCAATTCGATTAGTTTCCATTCGATGATGCAATTGGATTCTTTTCGATTCGAGTAGATACGATTCGATTCTTTTTGATTAGATACAATTCGATTCTTTTCGATTCGTTTCGATTCTTTTCGATTCGATTCGACTCGATTTCATGCTTTTTGATTCGATTCGACTAGAATTTAATCGACTGATTCAATTTGATTCTTTTCTTTTCGGTTCGATTCTTTTCTATTCGATTTTTTTCTATTCAATTCGATTCTTTCAATTCGATTCGATTCGATTCGATTCGTTTCTTTTCGTTTCAAATCGATTCGTTTCAATTCGAGTCTTTTCAATTCGATTCTTTGCGATTCGATTCGATTTGATATTTTTAATTCGATTCGAGTCTCTTCGATTCGATGCGTTTCTTTTCAATTCGAGTCTTTTCGATTCGAGTCTTTTTGATTCGATTCATTTCGATCTCATTCGATTCTTTTCAATTCGATTTGATGCTATTCCATTTGATCTGATTTGTTTCATTTCGATTCTTTTCGATTCATTTCGATTCTTTTCGATTCCATTAAATTTGATTCGATTCTTTTCGATTCGATTCTTTTCAATTTGATTCCATTCAGTTCGATTCTTTTCGATTCGATTGGATTCTTTTCGATTTGATTCAATTCTTTCGATTCGATTTGATTTGATTCTTTTCGATTCAATACGATTCTTTTCATTTCGATTCTAATAGATTCTCTTCGATTCATTTCGTTTCGATTCTTTTCGATTCTATTCGATTTTTTTCGATTCTATTCTATTCGATTCATTTTGAATCATTTCGATTTGATTCTGTTCGAGTGGTTTCTATTACATTCTTTTCGATTTGATTCAATTTGATTCGAGTCTTTTTGATTCGAGTCTTTTCGACTCGATTCAATTCAATACGATTCTTTTAGATTTGAATCGATTCGATTGTTTTTGTTTCGATTCGAATTTTTTTGATTCGATTCTTTTCGATTCGATTGTTTTCAATTCGATTGATTCGATTCTTTTCAATTCTATGCTATTCAAAGCGATTCATTTCTATTTGATTGGATTCGATTGTTTTCTTTTTGATTCGGTTCGATTCGTTTCTTTTCGATTCGATTCAATTCTTTTCGATTCGATTCTTTTCGATTCGATTTGATTCTTTTCGATTCTATTCTATTCTATTCTTTTCTATTCCATTCGAATCGATTCGTTTTGATTGAATTCGATTCTTTTCGATTCGATTCAATTAGATTCTTTTCGATTGGATTCAATTTGTTTCGATTCGAATCAATTTGATTCTTTTCGATTGGATTCCATTCGATTCTTTTCGATTTGATTCAATTCGATTCTTTCCGATTCTATTCATTTCGATGATTTTCGTTGAGATTAGATTCTTTTCGATTTGATTTTTTTCGGTTCGAGTCGATTCATTTCGCTTATTTTGGTTAGGATCAATTTAATTCGATTCTTTTTGATTTGATTTGATTCTATTCGATTTCTTTCGATTCTATTCTATTCTTTTCGATTCTATTCCATTCAATCCGACTCTTTTCGATTCGATTCGATTGTTTTAGATTTGATTCCATTCTTTCGATTCTATTTGATATGATTTTTTTCGATTCGATTTGATACGATACTTTTCATTTTGATTCGAATCGATTCTCTTCGGTTCGATTCGTTTTGATTCTTTTCGATTCAATTCTATTCGAATATTTTCGATTTGATTCGATTCGATTCTTTTAGATTCTACTTGATTTGTTTCTTTTCGATTCGTTTTGATTCGATTCTTTTTGATTCATGTCGATTCGATTCGATTCTTTTGTTTCGATTCGATTCTTTTCAATTCGAATCTTTTCGTTACATGGAATTCGATTGTTTTCGATTTGATTCTTTATGATTTTTTTCAACTCGATTCAATTCGATTCTTTTTTTTATGAAGGTCACAGAGAGAGAGAGAGGCAGAGACACAGGCAGAGGGAGAAGCAGGCTCCATGCACCAGGAGCCCGATGTGGGATTCAGTCCCGGGTATCCAGGAACGCGCCCTGGGCCAAAGGCAGGCGCTAAAGCGCTGCGCCACACAGGGATCTCTCAATTCGATTCTTTTTTATTCGAATCTATTCGATTCTTTTCGATTCTATTCGATTTTTTCGATTTGATTCGATTAGTTCCTTTTTGATTCAATTCAATTCATTTCTTTTGATTCAATTCAATTCGATTCTTTTGGATTCGATTCGATTCTTTTGGATTCGATTCTTTTGGATTCGAATCGAGTAGATTCTTTTCATTTCGATCGGATTCATTTCAATTCGATTCTTTTCGATTCAAATGTTTTCGAATCAATTCGATATTTTTGATTCGATTCGATTCTTTTCGTGTCGCTTTGATTATTTTCGATTCGATTCCTTTCTATTTGAATTGATTCGATTCTTTTCATTTCAATTCGATTTGATTCAATTCGATTCTTTTTGATCAATTCAATTTGATTGTTTTCGATTTGATTCGATTCGATTCTTTTCTATTCTATTCAATTCGATTAGTTTCCATTCGATGATGCAATTGGATTCTTTTCGATTCGAGTCGATACGATTCGATTCTTTTTGATTAGATACAATTCGATTCTTTTCGATTCGTTTCGATTCTTTTCGATTCGATTCGACTCGATTTCATTCTTTTTGATTCGATTCGACTAGAATTTAATCGACTGATTCAATTTGATTCTTTTCTTTCGGTTCGATTCTTTTCTATTCGATTTTTTTCTATTCCATTCGATTCTTTCAATTCGATTCGATTCGATTCGATTCGATTCTTTTCGTTTCAAATCGATTCGTTTCAATTCGAGTCTTTTCAATTCGATTCTTTGCGATTCGATTCGATTTGATATTGTTAATTCGATTCGAGTCTTTTCGATTCGATGCGTTTCTTTTCAATTCGAGTCTTTTCGATTCGAGTCTTTTTGATTCGATTCATTTCGATCTCATTCGATTCTTTTCAATTCGATTTGATGCTATTCCATTTGATCTGATTTGTTTCATTTCGATTCTTTTCGATTCAATTCGATTCTTTTCGATTCCATTAAATTTGTTTCGATTCTTTTCGATTCTTTTCGATTTGATTCCATTCAGTTCGATTCTTTTCGATTCGATTGGATTCTTTTCGATTTGATTCAATTCTTTCGATTCAATTTGATTTGATTCTTTTCGATTCGATTCAATACGATTCTTTTCATTTCGATTCTAATCGATTCTCTTCGATTCATTTCGTTTCGATTCGTTTCGATTCGTTTCGATTTTTTTCGATTCTATTCTATTCGATTCATTTTGAATCATTTCGATTTGATTCTGTTCGAGTGGTTTCTATTAGATTCTTTTCGATTTGATTCAATTCGATTCGAGTCTTTTTGATTCGAGTCTTTTCGACTCGATTCAATTCAATACGATTCTTTTAGATTCGATTCGATTCGATTGTTTTCGTTTCGATTCGACTTTTTTTGATTCGATTCTTTCGATTCGATTGTTTTCAATTCGATTGATTCGATTCTTTTCAATTCTATGCTATTCAAAGCGATTCTTTTGTATTTGATTCGATTCGATTGTTTTCTTTTTGATTCGGTTCGATTCGTTTCTTTTCGATTCGATTCAATTCTTTTCGATTCGATTCTTTTCGATTCGATTTGATTCTTTTCGATTCGATTCTATTCTATTCCATTCGAATCAATTCGTTTTGATTGAATCCGATTCTTTTCGATTCGATTCAATTAGATTCTTTTCGATTGGATTCAATTTGTTTCGATTCGAATCAATTTGATTCTTTTCGATTGGATTCCATTCGATTCTTTTCGATTTGATTCAATTCGATTCTATTCATTTCGATGATTTTCGTTGAGATTAGATTCTTTTCGATTTGGTTATTTTCGGTTCGAGTCGATTCATTTCGCTTATTTTGGTTAGGATCAATTCAATTCGATTCTTTTTGATTTGATTTGATTCTATTCGATTTCTTTCGACCCTATTCTATTCTTTTCGATTCTATTCCATTCAATCCGATTCTTTTCGATTCGATTCGATTGTTTTAGATTTGATTCCATTCTTTCGATTCTATTTGATAGGATTCTTTTCGATTCGATTTGATACGATACTTTTTATTTTGATTCGAATCGATTCTCTTCGGTTCGATTCGTTTTGATTCTTTTCGATTCAATTCTATTCGAATTTTTTCGATTTGATTCGATTCGATTCTTTTAGATTCTACTTGATTTGTTTCTTTTCGATTCGTTTTGATTCGATTCTTTTTGATTCAGTCGATTCGATTCGATTCTTTTGTTTTGATTCGATTCGTTCAATTCGAATCTTTTCGTTACATGGAATTCGATTCTTTTCGATTTGACTCCTTATGATTTTTTTCAACGCGATTCAATTCGATTCGTTTTTTTATGATAGTCACAGAGAGAGAGAGAGGCAGAGACACAGGCAGAGGGATAAGCAGGCTCCATGCACCGGGAGCCCGATGTGGGATTCGATCCCGGGTCTCCAGGATCGCGCCCTGGGCCAAAGGCAGGCGCTAAACCGCAGCGCCACCCAGGGATCCCTCAATTCGATTCTTCTTTATTCGAATCTATTCGATTCTTTTTGATTCGATTTGATTCTATTCGAGTTTTTTGATTTGATTCGATTAGTTCCTTTTTGATTCAATTCAATTCATTTCTTTTGATTCAATTCAATTCGATTCTTTTGGATTCGATTCGATTCTTTTGGATTCGATTCTTTTGGATTCGAATCGAGTAGATTCTTTTCATTTCGATCGGATTCATTTCATTTCGATTCTTTTCAATTCGAATGTTTTCGAATCAATTCGATACTTTTTGATTCGATTCGATTCTTTTCGTGTCGATTTGATTCTTTTCGATTCGATTCTTTTCTATTTGAATCGATTCGATTCTTTTCATTTCGATTCGATTTGATTCAATTCGATTCTTTTCGATCAATTCAATTTGATTGTTTTCGATTTGATTCGATTCGATTCTTTTCTATTCTATTCAATTCGATTAGTTTCCATTCGATGATGCAATTGGATACTTTTCGATTCGAGTCGATACGATTCGATTCTTTTTGATTAGATAAAATTCGATTCTTTTCGATTCGATTCGATTCTTTTCGATTCGATTCGATTCGATTTCATGCTTTTTGATTCGATTCCACTAGAATTTAATCGACTGATTCAATTTGATTCTTTTCTTTTCGGTTCGATTCTTTTCTATTCGATTTTTTTCTATTCAATTCGATTCGATTCTTTTCGTTTCAAATCGATTCGTTTCAATTCGAGTCTTTTCAATTCGATTCTTTGCGATTCGATTCGATTTGATATTTTTAATTCGATTCGAGTCTTTTCAATTCGATTCGATTCTTTTCAATTCGATTCTTTTCGATTCGAGTCTTTTTGATTCGATTCGATTCTTTTCAATTCGATTTGATGCTTTTCCATTTGATCTGATTTGTTTCATTTCGATTCTTTTCGATTCAATTCGATTCTTTTCGATTCCATTCAATTTGATTCGATTCTTTTCGATTCGATTCGATTCTTTTCGATTTGATTCCATTCAGTTCGATTCTTTTCGATTCGATTGGATTCTTTTCAATTTGATTCAATTGTTTCGATTCGATTTGATTTGATTCTTTTCGATTCGATTCAATACGATTCTTTTCATTTCGATTCTAATCGATTCTCTTCGATTCAATTCGTTTCGATTCGTTTCGATTCTATTCGTTTTTTTCGATTCTATTCTATTCGATTCATTTTGAATCATTTCGATTTGATTCTGTTCGAGTGGTTTCTATTAGATTCTTTTCGATTTGATTCAATTCGATTCGAGTCTTTTTGATTCGAGTCTTTTCGACTCGATTCAATTCAATACGATTCTTTTAGATTCGATTCGATTGTTTTTGTTTCGATTCGACTTTTTTGATTCGATTCTTTTCGATTCGATTGTTTTCAATTCGATTGATTCGATTCTTTTCAATTCTATGCTATTCAAAGCGATACTTTTGTATTTGATTCGATTCTATTTTTTTCTTTTTGATTTGTTCGATTCGTTTCTTTTCGATTCGATTCAATTCTTTTCGATTCGATTCTTTTCGATTCGATTTGATTCTTTTCGATTCTATTCTATTCTATTCTTTTCTATTCCATTCGAATCGATTCGTTTTGATTGAATTTGATTCTTTTCGATTCGATTCAATTAGATTCTTTTCGATTGGATTCAATTTGTTTCGATTCGAATCAATTTGATTCTTTTCGATTGGATTCCATTCGATTCTTTTCGATTTGATTCAATTCGATTCTTTTCGTTCATTTCGATGATTTTCGTTGAGATTAGATTCTTTTCGATTTGATTTTTTTCGGTTCGAGTCGATTCATTTCGCTTATTTTGGTTAGGATCAATTCAATTCGATTCTTTTTGATTTGATTTGATTCTATTTGATTTCTTTCGATTCTATTCTATTCTTTTCGATTCTACTCCGTTCAATCCGATTCTTTTCGATTCGATTCGATTGATTTAGATTTGATTCCATTGTTTCGATTCTATTTGATATGATTCTTTTCGATTCGATTTGATACGATACTTTTCATTTTGATTCGAATCGATTCTCTTCGGTTCGATTCGTTTTGATTCTTTTCGATTCAATTCTATTCGAATTTTTTCGATTTGATTCGATTCGATTCTTTTAGATTCTACTTGATGTGTTTCTTTTCGATTCGTTTTGATTCGATTCTTTTTGATTCATGTCGATTCGATTCGATTCTTTTGTTTCGATTCGATTCTTTTCAATTAGAATCTTTTCGTTACATGGAATTCGATTCTTTTCGATTTGATTCTTTATGATTTTTTTCAACGCGATTCAATTCGATTCTTTTTCTATGATAGTCACAGAGAGAGACAGAGAGGCAGAGACACAGGCAGAGGGAGTAGCAGGCTCCATGCACCAGGAGCCCGATGTGGGATTCGATCCCGGGTCTCCAGGATCGCGCCCTGGGCCAAAGGCAGGCGCTAAACCGCTGCGCCACCCAGGGATCCCTCAATTCGATTCTTTTTGATTCGAATCTATTCGATTCTTTTTGATTCTATTCGATTTTTTCGATTTCATTCGATTAGTTCCTTTTTGATTCAATTCAATTCATTTCTTTTGATTCAATTCAATTCGATTCTTTTGGATTCGATTCGATTCTTTTGGATTCGATTCTTTTGGATTCGAATCGAGTAGATTCTTTTCATTTCGATCGGATTCATTTCTTTTCGATTCTTTTCAATTCGAATGTTTTCGAATCAATTCGATACTTTTTGATTCGATTCGATTCTTTTCGTGTCGATTTGATTCTTTTCGATTCGATTCCTTTCTATTTGAATCGATTCGATTCTTTTCATTTCGATTCGATTTGATTCAATTCGATTCTTTTCGATCAATTCAATTTGATTGTTTTCGATTTGATTCGATTCGATTCTTTTCTATTCTATTCAATTCGATTAGTTTCCATTCGATGATGCAATTGGATTCTTTTCGATTCGAGTCGATACGACTCGATTCTTTTTGATTAGATACAATTCGATTCTTTTCGATTCGATTCGATGCTTTTCGATTCGATTCAACTCGATTTCATTCTTTTTGATTCGATTCGACTAGAATTTAATCGACTGATTCAATTTGATTCTTTTCTTTTCGGTTCGATTCTTTTCTATTCGATTTTTTTCTATTCAATTCGATTCTTTCAATTCGATTTGATTCGATTCGATTCGATTCTTTTCGTTTCAAATCGATTCGTTTCAATTCGAGTCTTTTCAATTCGATTCTTTGCGATTCGATTCGATTTGATATTTTTAATTCGATTCGAGTCTTTTCGATTCGATTCGATTCTTTTCAATTCGAGTCTTTTCGATTCGAGTCTTTTTGATTCGATTCATTTCGATCTGATTCGATTCTTTTCAATTTGATTTGATGCTTTTTCATTTGATCTGATTTGTTTCATTTCGATTCTTTTCGATTCAATTCGATTCTTTTCGATTCCATTAAATTTGATTCGATTCTTTTCGATTCGATTCTTTTCCATTTGATTCCATTCAGTTCGATTCTTTTCGATTCGATTGGATTCTTTTCGATTTGATTCAATTCTTTCGATTCGATTTGATTTGATTCTTTTTGATTCGACTCAACACGATTCTTTTCATTTCGATTCTAATCGATTCTCTTCGATTCATTTCGTTTTGATTCGTTTCGATTCTATTCGATTTTTTTCGATTCTATTCTATTCGATTCATTTTGAATCATTTCGATTTCATTCTGTTCGAGTGGTTTCTATTAGATTCTTTTCGATTTGATTTAATTCGATTCGAGTCTTTTTGATTCGCGTCTTTTCAACTCGATTCAATTCAATACGATTCTTTTAGATTCGATTGTTTTCGTTTCGATTCGACTTTTTTGATTCGATTCTTTTCGATTCGATTGTTTTCAATTCGATTGATTCGATTCTTTTCAATTCTATGCTATTCAAAGCGATTCTTTTGTATTTGATTCCATTTGATTGTTTTCTTTTTGATTCGGTTCGATTCGTTTCTTTTCGAATCGATTCAATTCTTTTTGATTCGATTCTTTTCGATTCGATTTGATTCTTTTCGATTCTATTCTATTCTTTTCTTTTCTATTCCATTCGAATCGATTCGTTTTGATTGAATTCGATTCTTTTCGATTCGATTCAATTAGATTCCTTTCGATTGGATTCAATTTGTTTCGATTCGAATCAATTTGATTCTTTTCGATTGGATTCCATTCGATTCTTTTCGATTTGATTCAATTCGATTCTATTCATTTCTATTATTTTCGTTGAGGTTAGATTCTTTTCGATTTGATTTTTTTCGTTTCGAGTCGATTCATTTCGCTTATTTTGTTTAGGATCAATTCAATTCGATTCTTTTTGATTTGATTTGATTCTATTCGATTTCTTTCGATTCTATTCTATTCTTTTCGATTCGATTCCATTCAATCCGATTCTTTTCGATTCGATTCGATTGTTTTAGATTTGATTCCATTCTTTCGATTCTATTTGATAGGATTCTTTTCGATTCGATTTGATACGATACTTTTTATTTTGATTCGAATCGATTCTCTTCGGTTCGATTCGTTTTGATTCTTTTCGATTCAATTCTATTCGAATTTTTTCGATTTGATTCGATTCGATTCTTTTAGATTCTACTTGATTTGTTTCTTTTCGACTCGTTTTGACTCGATTCTTTTTGATTCATGTCGATTCGATTCGATTCTTTTGTTTCGATTCGATTCTTTTCAATTAGAATCTTTTCGTTACATGGAATTCGATTCTTTTCGATTTGATTCTTTATGATTTTTTTCAACGCGATTCAATTCGATTCTTTTTTTATGATAGTCACAGAGAGAGACAGAGAGGCAGAGACACAGGCAGAGGGAGAAGCAGGCTCCATGCACCAGGAGCCCGATGTGGGATTCGATCCCGGGTCTCCAGGATCGCGCCCTGGGCCAAAGGCAGGCGTAAACCGCTGCGCCACCCAGGGATCCCTCAATTCGATTCTTTTTGATTCGAATCTATTCGATTCTTTTTGATTCGATTTGATTCTATTCAAGTTTTTTCGATTTGATGCGATTAGTTCCTTTTTGAATCAATTCAATTCATTTCTTTTGATTCAATTCAATTCGATTCTTTTGGATTCGATTAGATTGTTTTGGATTCGATTCTTTTGGATTCGAATCGAGTAGATTCTTTTCATTTCGATCGGATTCATTTCAATTAGATTCTTTTCGATTCGAATGTTTTCGAATCAATTCGATACGTTTTGATTCGATTCGATTCTTTTCGTGTCGATTTGATTCTTTTCGATTCGATTCTTTTCTATTTGAATCGATTCGATTCTTTTCATTTTGATTCGATTTGATTCAATTCGATTCTTTTCGATCAATTCAATTTGATTGTCTTCGATTTGATTCGATTCGATTCTTTTCTATTCTATTCAATTCGATTAGTTTCCATTCGATGATGCAATTGGATTCTTTTCGATTCGAGTCGATACGATTCGATTCTTTTTGATTAGATACAATTCGATTCTTTTCGATTCGATTCGATTCTTTTCGATTCGATTCGACTCGATTTCATGCTTTTTGATTCGATTCCACTAGAATTTAATCGACTGATTCAATTTGATTCTTTTCTTTTCGGTTCGATTCTTTTCTATTCGATTTTTTTCTATTCAATTCGATTCGATTCTTTTCGTTTCAAATCGATTCGTTTCAATTCGAGTCTTTTCAATTCGATTCTTTGCGATTCGATTCGATTTGATATTTTTAATTCGATTCGAGTCTTTTCGATTCGATTCGATTCTTTTCAATTCGATTCTTTTCGATTCGAGTCTTTTTGATTCTCTTCATTTCGATTCGATTCGATTCTTTTCAATTCGATTTGATGCTTTTCCATTGGATCTGATTTGTTTCATTTCGATTCTTTTCGATTCAATTCGATTCTTTTCGATTCCATTCAATTTGATTCGATTCTTTTCGATTCGATTCGATTCTTTTCGATTTGATTCCATTCAGTTCGATTCTTTTCGATTCGATTGGATTCTTTTCGATTTGATTCAATTCTTTCGATTCGATTTGATTTGATTCTTTTCGATTCGATTCAATACGATTCTTTTCATTTCGATTCTAATCGATTCTCTTCGATTCATTTCGTTTCGATTCGTTTCGATTTTTTTCGATTCTATTCTATTCGATTCATTTTGAATCATTTCGATTTGATTCTGTTCGAGTGGTTTCTATTAGATTCTTTTCGATTTGATTCAATTCGATTCGAGTCTTTTTGATTCGAGTCTTTTCGTCTCGATTCAATTCAATACGATTCTTTTAGATTCGATTCGATTGTTTTCGTTTCGATTCGACTTTTTTTGATTCGATTCTTTTCGATTCGATTGTTTTCAATTCGATTGATTCGATTCTTTTCAATTCTATGCTATTCAAAGCGATTCTTTTGTATTTTATTCGATTCGATTGTTTTCTTTTTGATTCGGTTCGATTCGTCTCTTTTCGATTCGATTCTTTTCGATTCGAATTGATTCTTTTCGATTCTATTCTATTCTATTCTATTTTTTTCTATTCCATTCGAATCGATTCGTTTTGATTGAATCCGATTCTTTTCGATTCGATTCAATTAGATTCTTTTCGATTGGATTCAATTTGTTTCGATTCGAATCAATTTGATTCTTTTCGATTGGATTCCATTCGATTCTTTTCGATTTGATTCAATTCGATTCTTTTCGATTCTATTCATTTCGATTATTTTCGTTGAGATTAGATTCTTTTCGATTTGATTTTTTTCGGTTCGAGTCGATTCATTTCGCTTATTTTGGTTAGGATCAATTCAATTCGATTCTTTTTGATTTGATTTGATTCTTTCGATTTCTTTCGATTCTATTCTATTCTTTTCGATTCGATTCCATTCAATCCGATTCTTTTCGATTCGATTCGATTGTTTTAGATTTGATTCCATTCTTTCGATTCTATTTGATAGGATTCTTTTCGATTCGATTTGATACGATACTTTTTATTTTGATTCGAATCGATTCTCTTCGGTTCGATTCGTTTTGATTCTTTTCGATTCAATTCTATTCGAATTTTTTCGATTTGATTCGATTCGATTCTTTTAGATTCTACTTGATGTGTTTCTTTTCGATTCGTTTTGATTCGATTCTTTTTGATTCATGTCGATTCGATTCGATTCTTTTGTTTCGATTCGATTCTTTTCAATTCGAATCTTTTCGTTACATGGAATTCGATTCTTTTCGATTTGATTCTTTCTGATTTTTTTCAACGCGATTCAATTCGATTCTTTTTCTATGATAGTCACAGAGAGAGACAGAGAGGCAGAGACACAGGCAGAGGGAGTAGCAGGCTCCATGCACCAGGAGCTCGATGTGGGATTCGATCCCGGGTCTCCAGGATCGCGCCCTGGGCCAAAGGCAGGCGCTAAACCGCTGCGCCACCCAGGGATCCCTCAATTCGATTCTTTTTTATTCGAATCTATTCGATTCTTTTTGATTCGATTTGATTCTATTCGAGTTTTTTCGATTTGATTCGGTTAGTTCCTTTTTGATTCAATTCAATTCATTTCGTTTGATTCAATTCAATTCGATTCTTGTGGATTCGATTCGATTCTTTTGGATTCGATTCTTTTGGATTCGAATCGAGTAGATTCTTTTCATTTCGATCGGATTCATTTCAATTCGATTCTTTTCGATTCGAATGTTTTCGAATCAATTCGCTACTTTTCGATTCGATTCGATTCTTTTCGTGTCGATTTGATTCTTTTCGATTCGATTCTTTTCTATTTGAATCGATTAGATTCTTTTCATTTCGATTCGATTTGATTCAATTCGATTCTTTTCGATCAATTCAATTTGATTGTTTTCGATTTGATTCGATTCGATTCTTTTCTATTCTATTCAATTCGATTAGTTTCCATTCGATGATGCAATTGGATTCTTTTCGATTCGAGTCGATACGATTCGATTCTTTTTGATTAGATACAATTCGATTCTTTTCGATTCGATTCGATTCTTTTCGATTCGATTCGACTCGATTTCATTCTTTTTGATTCGATTCGACTAGAATTTAATCGACTATTCAATTTGATTCTTTTCTTTTCGGTTCGATTCTTTTCTATTCGATTTTTTTCTATTCAATTCGATTCTTTCAATTCGATTCGATTCGATTCGATTCGATTCTTTTCGTTTCAAATCGATTCGTTTCAATTCGAGTCTTTTCAATTCGATTCTTTGCGATTCGATTCGATTTGATATTTTTAATTCGATTCGAGTCTTTTCGATTCGATTCGATTCTTTTCAATTCGATTCTTTTCGATTCGAGTCTTTTTGATTCGATTCATTTCGATTCGATTCGATTCTTTTCAATTCGATTTGATGCTTTTCCATTGGATCTGATTTGTTTCATTTCGATTCTTTTCGATTCAATTCGATTCTTTTCGATTCCATTAAATTTGATTCGATTCTTTTCGATTCGATTCGATTCTTTTCGATTTGATTCCATTCAGTTCGATTCTTTTCGATTCGATTGGATTCTTTTCGATTTGATTCAATTCTTTCGATTCGATTTGATTTGATTCTTTTCTATTCGATTCAATGCGATTCTTTTCATTTCGATTCTAATCGATTCTCTTCGATTCATTTCGTTTCGATTCTATACGAATTTTTTCGATTCTATTCGATTCGATTCATTTTGAATCATTTCGATTTGATTCTGTTCGAGTGGTTTCTAGTAGATTCTTTTCGATTTGATTCAATTCGATTCGAGTCTTTTTGATTCGAGTCTTTTCGACTCGATTCAATTCAATACGATTCTTTTAGATTCGATTCGATTGTTTTCGTTTCGATTCGACTTTTTTTGATTCGATTCTTTTCGATTCGATTGTTTTCAATTCGATTGATTCGATTCTTTTCAATTCTATGCTATTCAAAGCGATTCTTTTGTATTTGATTCGATTCGATTGTTTTCTTTTTGATTCGGTTCGATTCGTTTCTTTTCGATTCGATTCAATTCTTTTCGATTCGATTCTTTTCGATTCGATTTGATTCTTTTCGATTCTATTCTATTCTTTTCTATTCCATTCGAATCGATTCGTTTTGATTGAATTCGATTCTTTTCGATTCGATTCAATTAGATTCTTTTCGATTGGATTCAATTTGTTTCGATTCGAATCAATTTGATTTTTTCGATTGGATTCCTTTCGATTCTTTTCGATTTGATTCAATTCGATTCTTTTCGATTGTATTCATTTCGATGATTTTCGTTGAGATTAGATTCTTTTCGATTTGATTTTTTTCGGTTCGAGTCGATTCATTTCGCTTATTTTGGTTAGGATCAATTCAATTCGATTCTTTTTGATTTGATTTGATTCTATTCGATTTCTTTCGATTCTATTCTATTCTTTTCGATTCTATTCCATTCAATCCGATTCTTTTCGATTCGATTCGATTGTTTTAGGTTTGATTCCATTCTTTCGATTCTATTTGATAGGATTCTTTTCGATTCGATTTGATACGATACTTTTTATTTTGATTCGAATCGATTCTCTTCGGTTCGATTCGTTTTGATTCTTTTCGATTCAATTCTATTCGAATTTTTTCGATTTGATTCGATTCGATTCTTTTAGATTCTACTTGATTTGTTTCTTTTCGATTCGTTTTGATTCGATTCTTTTTGATTCAGTCGATTCGATTCTTTTGTTTCGATTCGATTCGTTCAATTCGAATCTTTTCGTTACATGGAATTCGATTCTTTTCGATTTGACTTCTTATGATTTTTTTCAACGCGATTCAATTCGATTCGTTTTTTATGATAGTCACAGAGAGAGAGAGAGGCAGAGACAGAGGCAGAGGGAGAAGCAGGCTCCATGCACCAGGAGCCCGATGTGGGATTCGATCCCGGGTCTCCAGGATCGCGCCCTGGGCCAAAGGCAGGCGCTAAACCGCAGCGCCACCCAGGGATCCCTCAATTCGATTCTTTTTTATTCGAATCTATTCGATTTTTTTGATTCGATTTGATTCTATTCGAGTTTTTTCGATTTGATTCGATTAGTTCCTTTTTGATTCAATTCAATTCATTTCTTTTGATTCAATTCAATTCGATTCTTTTGGATTCGATTCGATTCTTTTGGATTCGATTCTTTTGGATTCGAATCGAGTAGATTCTTTTCATTTCGATCGGATTCATTTCATTTCGATTGTTTTCAATTCGAATGTTTTCGAATCAATTCGATACTTTTTGATTCGATTCGATTCTTTTCGTGTCGATTTGATTCTTTTCGATTCGATTCTTTTCTATTTGAATCGATTCGATTCTTTTCATTTCGATTCGATTTGATTCAATTCGATTCTTTTCGATCAATTCAATTTGATTGTTTTCGATTTGATTCGATTCGATTCTTTTCTATTCTATTCAATTCGATTAGTTTCCATTCGATGATGCAATTGGATTCTTTTCGATTCGAGTCGATACGATACGATTCTTTTTGATTAGATACAATTCGATTCTTTTCGATTCGATTCGACTCGATTTCATGCTTTTTGATTCGATTCGACTAGAATTTAATCGACTGATTCAATTTGATTCTTTTCTTTTCGGTTCGATTCTTTTCTATTCGATTTTTTTCTATTCAATTCGATTCTTTCAATTCGATTCGATTCGATTCTTGTCGTTTCAAATCGATTCGTTTCAATTCGAGTCTTTTCAGTTCGATTCTTTGCGATTCGATTCGATTTGATATTTTTAATTCGATTCGAGTCTTTTCGATTCGATTCGATTCTTTTCAATTCGATTCTTTTCGATTCGAGTCTTTTTGATTCGATTCATTTCGATTCGATTCGATTCTTTTCAATTCGATTTGATGCTTTTCCATTGGATCTGATTTGTTTCATTTCGATTCTTTTCGATTCAATTCGATTCTTTTCGATTCCATTAAATTTGATTCGATTCTTTTCTTTTCGATTGGATTCTTTTCGATTTGATTCAATTCTTTCGATTCGATTTGATTTGATTCTTTTCGATTCGATTCAATACGATTCTTTTCATTTCGATTCTAATCGATTCTCTTCGATTCATTTCGTTTCGATTCGTTTCGATTCGTTTCGATTTTTTTCGATTCTATTCTATTCGATTCATTTTGAATCATTTCGATTTGATTCTGTTCGAGTGGTTTCTATTAGATTCTTTTCGATTTGATTCAATTCGATTCGAGTCTTTTCGACTCGATTCAATTCAATACGATTCTTTTAGATTCGATTCCATTGTTCTCGTTTTGATTCGACTTTTTTTGATTCGATTCTTTTCGATTCGATTGTTTTCAATTCGATTGATTCGATTCTTTTCAATTCTATGCTATTCAAAGCGATTCTTTTGTATTTGATTCGATTCGATTGTTTTCTTTTTGATTCGGTTCGATTCGTTTCTTTTCGATTCGATTCAATTCTTTTCGATTCGATTCTTTTCGATTCGATTTGATTCTTTTCGATTCTATTCTATTCTTTTCTATTCCATTCGAATCGATTCGTTTTGATTGAATTCGATTCTTTTCGATTCGATTCAATTAGATTCTTTTCGATTGGATTCAATTTGTTTCGATTCGAATCAATTTGGTTCTTTTCGATTGGATTCCTTTCGATTCTTTTCGATTTGATTCAATTCGATTCTTTTCGATTGTATTCATTTCGATGATTTTCGTTGAGATTAGATTCTTTTCGATTTGATTTTTTTCGGTTCGAGTCGATTCATTTCGCTTATTTTGGTTAGGATCAATTCAATTCGATTCTTTTTGATTTGATTTGATTCTATTCGATTTCTTTCGATTCTATTCTATTCTTTTCGATTCTATTCCATTCAATCCGATTCTTTTCGATTCGATTCGATTGTTTTAGGTTTGATTCCATTCTTTCGATTCTATTTGATATGATTCTTTTCGATTCGATTTGATACGATACTTTTTATTTTGATTCGAATCGATTCTCTTCGGTTCGATTCGTTTTGATTCTTTCCGATTCAATTCTATTCGAATTTTTTCGATTTGATTCGATTCGATTCTTTTAGATTCTACTTGATTTGTTTCTTTTCGATTCGTTTTGATTCGATTCTTTTTGATTCAGTCGATTCGATTCGATTCTTTTGTTTCGATTCGATTCGTTCAATTCGAATCTTTTCGTTACATGGAAGTCGATTCTTTTCGATTTGACTCTTTATGATTTTTTTCAACGCGATTCAATTCGATTCGTTTTTTTATGATAGTCACAGAGAGAGAGAGAGGCAGAGACACAGGCAGAGGGAGAAGCAGGCTCCATGCACCAGGAGCCTGATGTGGGATTCGATCCCGGGTCTCCAGGATCGCGCCCTGGGCCAAAGGCAGGCGCTAAACCGCAGCGCCACCCAGGGATCCCTCAATTCGATTCTTTTTTATTCGAATCTATTCGATTCTTTTTGATTCGATTTGATTCTATTCGAGTTTTTTCGATTTGATTCGATTAGTACCTTTTTGATTCAATTCAATTCATTTCTTTTGATTCAATTCAATTCGATTCTTTTGGATTCGATTCGATTCTTTTGGATTCGATTCTTTTGGATTCGAATCGAGTAGATTCTTTTCATTTCGATCGGATTCATTTCATTTCGATTCTTTTCAATTCGAATGTTTTCGAATCAATTCGATACTTTTTGATTCGATTCGATTCTTTTCGTGTCGATTTGATTCTTTTCGATTCGATTCTTTTCTATTTGATTCGATTCGATTTTTTTCATTTCGATTCGATTTGATTCAATTCGATTCTTTTCTATCAATTCAATTTGATTGTTTTCGATTTGATTCGATTCGATTCTTTTCTATTCTATTCAATTCGATTAGTTTCCATTCGATGATGCAATTGGATTCTTTTCGATTCGAGTCGATACGATTCGATTCTTTTTGATTAGATACAATTCGATTCTTTTCGATTCAATTCGATTCTTTTCGATTCGACTCGATTTCATGCTTTTTGATTCGATTCCACTAGAATTTAATCGACTGATTCAATTTGATTCTTTTCTTTTCGGTTCGATTCTTTTCTATTCGATTTTTTTCTATTCATTTCGATTCGATTCGATTCTTTTCGTTTCAAATCGATTCGTTTCAATTCGAGTCTTTTCAATTCGATTCTTTTCGATTCGATTCGATTTGATATTTTTAATTCGATTCGAGTCTTTTCAATTCGATTCGATTCTTTTCAATTCGATTCTTTTCGATTCGAGTCTTTTTGATTCGATTCGATTCTTTTCAATTCGATTTGATGCTTTTCCATTTGATCTGATTTGTTTCATTTCGATTCTTTTCGATTCAATTCGATTCTTTTCGATTCCATTCAATTTGATTCGATTCTTTTCGATTCGATTCGATTCTTTTCGATTTGATTCCATTCAGTTCGATTCTTTTCGATTCGATTGGATTCTTTTCGATTTGTTTCAATTCTTTCGATTCGATTTGATTTGATTCTTTTCGATTCGATTCAATACGATTCCTTTCATTTCGATTCTAATCGATTCTCTTCGATTCATTTCGTTTCGATTCGTTTCGATTCGTTTCGATTTTTTTCGATTCTATTCTATTCGATTCATTTTGAATCATTTCGATTTGATTCTGTTCTAGTGGTTTCTATTAGATTCTTTTCGATTTGATTCAATTCGATTCGAGTCTTTTCGACTCGATTCAATTCAATACGATTCTTTTAGATTCGATTCGATTGTTTTCGTTTCGATTCGACTTTTTTTGATTCGATTCTTTTCGATTCGATTGTTTTCAATTCGATTGATTCGATTCTTTTCAATTCTATGCTATTCAAAGCGATTCTTTTGTATTTGATTCGATTCGATTGTTTTCTTTTTGATTCGGTTCGATTCGTTTCTTTTCGATTCGATTCAATTCTTTTCGATTCGATTCTTTTCGATTCGATTTGATTCTTTTCGATTCTATTCTATTCTATTTTTTTCTATTCCATTCGAATCGATTCGTTTTGATTGAATTCGATTCTTTTCGATTCGATTCAATTAGATTCTTTTCGATTGGATTCAATTTGTTTCGATTCGAATCAATTTGATTCTTTTCGATTGGATTCCATTCGATTCTTTTCGATTTGATTCAATTCGATTCTTTTCGATTCTATTCATTTCGATGATTTTCGTTGAGATTAGATTCTTTTCGATTTGATTTTTTTCGGTTCGAGTCGATTCATTTCGCTTCTTTTGGTTAGGATCAATTCAATTCGATTCTTTTTGATTTGATTTGATTCTATTCGATTTCTTTCGACTCTATTCTATTCTTTTCGATTCTATTCCATTCAATCCGATTCTTTTCGATTCGATTCGATTGTTTTAGATTTGATTCCATTCTTTCGATTCTATTTGATAGGATTCTTTTCGATTCGATTTGATACGATACTTTTTATTTTGATTCGAATCGATTCTCTTCGGTTCGATTCGTTTTGATTCTTTCCGATTCAATTCTATTCGAATTTTTTCGATTTGATTCGATTCGATTCTTTTAGATTCTACTTGATTTGTTTCTTTTCGATTCGTTTTGATTCGATTCTTTTTGATTCAGTCGATTCGATTCGATTCTTTTGTTTCGATTCGATTCGTTCAATTCGAATCTTTTCGTTACATGGAAGTCGATTCTTTTCGATTTGACTCTTTATGATTTTTTTCAACGCGATTCAATTCGATTCGTTTTTTTATGATAGTCACAGAGAGAGAGAGAGGCAGAGACACAGGCAGAGGGAGAAGCAGGCTCCATGCACCAGGAGCCTGATGTGGGATTCGATCCCGGGTCTCCAGGATCGCGCCCTGGGCCAAAGGCAGGCGCTAAACCGCAGCGCCACCCAGGGATCCCTCAATTCGATTCTTTTTTATTCGAATCTATTCGATTCTTTTTGATTCGATTTGATTCTATTCGAGTTTTTTCGATTTGATTCGATTAGTACCTTTTTGATTCAATTCAATTCATTTCTTTTGATTCAATTCAATTCGATTCTTTTGGATTCGATTCGATTCTTTTGGATTCGATTCTTTTGGATTCGAATCGAGTAGATTCTTTTCATTTCGATCGGATTCTTTTCATTTCGATTCTTTTCAATTCGAATGTTTTCGAATCAATTCGATACTTTTTGATTCGATTCGATTCTTTTCGTGTCGATTTGATTCTTTTCGATTCGATTCTTTTCTATTTGATTCGATTCGATTTTTTTCATTTCGATTCGATTTGATTCAATTCGATTCTTTTCTATCAATTCAATTTGATTGTTTTCGATTTGATTCGATTCGATTCTTTTCTATTCTATTCAATTCGATTAGTTTCCATTCGATGATGCAATTGGATTCTTTTCGATTCGAGTCGATACGATTCGATTCTTTTTGATTAGATACAATTCGATTCTTTTCGATTCAATTCGATTCTTTTCGATTCGACTCGATTTCATGCTTTTTGATTCGATTCCACTAGAATTTAATCGACTGATTCAATTTGATTCTTTTCTTTTCGGTTCGATTCTTTTCTATTCGATTTTTTTCTATTCATTTCGATTCGATTCGATTCTTTTCGTTTCAAATCGATTCGTTTCAATTCGAGTCTTTTCAATTCGATTCTTTTCGATTCGATTCGATTTGATATTTTTAATTCGATTCGAGTCTTTTCAATTCGATTCGATTCTTTTCAATTCGATTCTTTTCGATTCGAGTCTTTTTGATTCGATTCGATTCTTTTCAATTCGATTTGATGCTTTTCCATTTGATCTGATTTGTTTCATTTCGATTCTTTTCGATTCAATTCGATTCTTTTCGATTCCATTCAATTTGATTCGATTCTTTTCGATTCGATTCGATTCTTTTCGATTTGATTCCATTCAGTTCGATTCTTTTCGATTCGATTGGATTCTTTTCGATTTGTTTCAATTCTTTCGATTCGATTTGATTTGATTCTTTTCGATTCGATTCAATACGATTCCTTTCATTTCGATTCTAATCGATTCTCTTCGATTCATTTCGTTTCGATTCGTTTCGATTCGTTTCGATTTTTTTCGATTCTATTCTATTCGATTCATTTTGAATCATTTCGATTTGATTCTGTTCTAGTGGTTTCTATTAGATTCTTTTCGATTTGATTCAATTCGATTCGAGTCTTTTCGACTCGATTCAATTCAATACGATTCTTTTAGATTCGATTCGATTGTTTTCGTTTCGATTCGACTTTTTTTGATTCGATTCTTTTCGATTCGATTGTTTTCAATTCGATTGATTCGATTCTTTTCAATTCTATGCTATTCAAAGCGATTCTTTTGTATTTGATTCGATTCGATTGTTTTCTTTTTGATTCGGTTCGATTCGTTTCTTTTCGATTCGATTCAATTCTTTTCGATTCGATTCTTTTCGATTCGATTTGATTCTTTTCGATTCTATTCTACTCTATTTTTTTCTATTCCATTCGAATCGATTCGTTTTGATTGAATTCGATTCTTTTCGATTCGATTCAATTAGATTCTTTTCGATTGGATTCAATTTGTTTCGATTCGAATCAATTTGATTCTTTTCGATTGGATTCCATTCGATTCTTTTCGATTTGATTCAATTCGATTCTTTTCGATTCTATTCATTTCGATGATTTTCGTTGAGATTAGATTCTTTTCGATTTGATTTTTTTCGGTTCGAGTCGATTCATTTCGCTTCTTTTGGTTAGGATCAATTCAATTCGATTCTTTTTGATTTGATTTGATTCTATTCGATTTCTTTCGACTCTATTCTATTCTTTTCGATTCTATTCCATTCAATCCGATTCTTTTCGATTCGATTCGATTGTTTTAGATTTGATTCCATTCTTTCGATTCTATTTGATAGGATTCTTTTCGATTCGATTTGATACGATACTTTTTATTTTGATTCGAATCGATTCTCTTCGGTTCGATTCGTTTTGATTCTTTTCGATTCAATTCTATTCGAATTTTTCGATTTGATTCGATTCGATTCTTTTAGATTCTACTTGATTTGTTTCTTTTCGATTCGTTTTGATTCGATTCTTTTTGATTCAGTCGATTCGATTCGATTCTTTTGTTTCGATTCGATTCGTTCAATTCGAATCTTTTCGTTACATCGAATTCGATTCTTTTCGATTTGACACTTTATGATTTTTTTCAACGCGATTCAATTCGATTCGTTTTTTTATGATAGTCACAGAGAGAGTGAGGCAGAGACACTGGCAGAGGGAGAAACAGGCTCCATGCACCAGGAGCCCGATGTGGGATTCGATCCCGGGTCTCCAGGATCGC
Source organism: Canis aureus (assembly GCF_053574225.1). NCBI lineage: Eukaryota > Metazoa > Chordata > Mammalia > Carnivora > Canidae > Canis > Canis aureus. The sequence goes on from NC_135637.1 coordinate 692,719, forward strand.
GCCCTGGGCCAAAGGCAGGCGCTAAACCGCTGCGCCACCCAGGGATCCCTCAATTCGATTCTTTTTTATTCGAATCTATTCGATTCTTTTTGATTCGATTTGATTCTATTCGAGTTTTTTCGATTTGATTTGATTAGTTCCTTTTTGATTCAATTCAATTCATTTCTTTTGATTCAATTCAATTCGATTCTTTTGGATTCGATTCGATTCTTTTGGATTCGATTCTTTTGGATTCGAATCGAGTAGATTCTTTTCATTTCGATCGGATTCATTTCAATTCGATTCTTTTCGATTCGAATGTTTTCGAATCAATTCGATACTTTTTGATTCGATTCGATTCTTTTCGTGTCGATTTGATTCTTTTCGATTCGATTCTTTTCTATTTGAATCGATTCGATTCTTTGCATTTCGATTCGATTTGATTCAATTCGATTCTTTTCAATCAATTCAATTTGATTGTTTTCGATTTGATTCGATTCGATTCTTTTCGATTCTATTCAATTCGATTAGTTTCCATTCGATGATGCAAGGATTCTTTTCGATTCGAGTCGAGACGATTCGATTCTTTTTGATTAGATACAATTCGAGTCTTTTCGATTCGATTCGATTCTTTTCGATTCGATTCGACTCGATTTCATGCTTTTTGATTCGATTCCACTAGAATTTAATCGACTGATTCAATTTGATTCTTTTCTTTTCGGTTCGATTCTTTTCTATTCGATTTTTTTCTATTCAATTCGAGTCGATTCGATTCTTTTCGTTTCAAATCGATTCGTTTCAATTCGAGTCTTTTCAATTCGATTCTTTGCGATTCGATTCGATTTGATATTTTTAATTCGATTCGAGTCTTTTCAATTCGATTCGATTCTTTTCAATTCGATTCTTTTCGATTCGAGTCTTTTTGATTTGATTCGATTCTTTTCAATTCGATTTGATGCTTTTCCATTTGATCTGATTTGTTTCATTTCGATTCTTTTCGATTCAATTCGATTCTTTTCGATTCCATTAAATTTGATTCGATTCTTTTCGATTCGATTCGATTCTTTTCGATTTGATTCCATTCAGTTCGATTCTTTTCGATTCGATTGGATTCTTTTCGATTTGATTCAATTCTTTCGATTCGATTTGATTTGATTCTTTTCGATTCGATTCAATACGATTCCTTTCATTTCGATTCTAATCGATTCTCTTCGATTCATTTCGTTTCGATTCGTTTCGATTCGTTTCGATTTTTTCGATTCTATTCTATTCGATTCATTTTGAATCATTTCGATTTGATTCTGTTCGAGTGGTTTCTATTACATTCTTTTCGATTTGATTCAATTCGATTCGAGTCTTTTTGATTCGAGTCTTTTCGACTCGATTCAATTCAATACGATTCTTTTAGATTCGATTCGATTCGATTGTTTTCGTTTCGATTCGACTTTTTTTGATTCGATTCTTTTCGATTCGATTGTTTTCAGTTCGATTGATTCGATTCTTTACAATTCTATGCTATTCAAAGCGATTCTTTTGTATTTGATTCGATTCGATTGTTTTCTTTTTGATTCGGTTCGATTCGTTTCTTTTCGATTCGATTCAATTCTTTTCGATTCGATTCTTTTCGATTCGATTTGATTCTTTTCGATTCTATTCTATTACTTTCTATTCCATTCGAATCGATTCGTTTTGATTGAATTCGATTCTTTTCGATTCGATTCCATTCGATTCGTTTCGATTGGATTCAATTTGTTTCGATTCGAATCAATTTGGTTCTTTTCGATTGGATTCCATTCGATTCTTTTCGATTTGATTCAATTCGATTCTTTTCGATTCTATTCATTTCGATGATTTTCGTTGAGATTAGATTCTTTTCGATTTGATTTTTTTCGGTTCGAGTCGATTCATTTCGCTTATTTTGGTTAGGATCAATTCAATTCGATTCTTTTTGATTTGATTTGTTTCTATTCGATTTCTTTCGATTCTATTCTATTGTATTCTTTTCGATTCCATTCCGTTCAATTCGATTCTTTTCGATTCGATTCGATTGTTTTGGATTTGATTCCATTCTTTCGATTCTATTTGATATGATTCTTTTCGATTCGATTTGATACGATACTTTTAATTTTGATTCGAATCGATTCTCTTCGGTTCGATTCGTTTTGATTCTTTTTGATTCAATTCTATTCGAATTTTTTCGATTTGATTCGATTCGATTCTTTTAGATTCTACTTGATTTGTTTCTTTTCGATTCGTTTTGATTCGATTCTTTTTGATTCATGTCGATTCGATTCGATTCTTTTGTTTCGATTCGATTCTTTTCAATTCGAATCTTTTCGTTACATGGAATTCGATTCTTTTCGATTTGATTCTTTATGATTTTTTCAACTCGATTCAACTCGATTCTTTTTTTTATGATAGTCACAGAGAGAGTGAGAGAGGCAGAGACACAGGCAGAGGGAGAAGCAGGCTCCATGCAGCGGGAGCCCGATGTGGGATTCGATCCCGGGTCTCCAGGATCGCGCCCTGGGCCAAAGGCAGGCGCTAAACCGCTGCGCCACCCAGGGATCCCTCAATTCGATTCTTCTTTATTCGAATCTATTCGATTCTTTTTGATTCGATTTGATTCTATTCGATTTTTTTCGATTTGATTCGATTAGTTCCTTCTTGATTCAATTCAATTCATTTCTTTTGATTCAATTCAATTCGATTCTTTTGGATTCGATTCAATTCTTTTGGATTCGATTCTTTTGGATTCGAGTCGAGTAGATTCTTTTCATTTCGATCGGATTCATTTCAATTCGATTCTTTTCGATTCGAATGTTTTCGAATCAATTCGATACTTTTTGATTCGATTCGATTCTTTTCGTGTCGATTTGATTCTTTTCGATTCTTTTCTATTTGTATTGATTCGATTCTTTGCATTTCGATTCGATTTGATTCAATTCGATTCTTTTCGATCAATTCAATTTGATTGTTTTCGATTTGATTCGATTCGATTCTTTTCTATTCTATTCAATTCGATTATTTTCCATTCGATGATGCAATTGGATTCTTTTCGATTCGAGTCGATACGATTCGATTCTTTTTGATTAGATACAATTCGATTCTTTTCGATTCGATTCGACTCGATTTCATTTTTTGATTCGATTCGACTAGAATTTAATCGACTGATTCAATTTGATTCTTTTCTTTTCGGTTCGATTCTTTTCTATTCGATTTTTTTCTATTCAATTCGATTCTTTCAATTCAATTCGATTCGATTCGATTCGATTCTTTTCGTTTCAAATCGATTCGTTTCAATTCGAGTCTTTTCAATTCGATTCTTTGCGATTCGATTCGATGTGATATTTTTAATTCGATTCGAATCTTTACGATTCGATTCGATTCTTTTCAATTCGATTCTTTTCGATTCGATTCTTTTTGATTCGATTCATTTCGATTCGATTCGATTCTTTTCAATTCGATTTGATTCTTTTCCATTTGATCTGATTTGTTTCATTTCGATTCTTTTCGAATCAATTCGATTCTTTTCGATTCCATTAAATTTGATTCGATTCTTTTCAATTCGATTAGATTCTTTTCGATTTGATTCCATTCAGTTCGATTCTTTTCGATTCGATTGGATTCTTTTCGATTTGATTCAATTCTTTGGATTCGATTTGAGTTGATTCTTTTCGATTCGATTCAATACGATTCTTTTCATTTCGATTCTAATCGATTCTCTTCGATTCAATTCGTTTCGATTCTATTCGATTTTTTTCGATTCTATTCTATTCGATTCATTTTGAATCATTTCGATTTGATTCTGTTCGAGTGGTTTCTATTAGATTCTTTTCGATTTGATTCAATTCGATTCGAGTCTTTTTGATTCGAGTCTTTTCGACTCGATGCAATTCAATACGATTCTTTTAGATTCGATTCGATTCGATTGTTTTCGTTTCGATTCGACTTTTTTTGATTCGATTCTTTTCGATTCGATTGTTTTCAATTCGATTGATTCGATTCTTTTCAATTCTATGCTATTCAAAGCGATTCTTTTGTATTTGATTCGATTCGATGGTTTTCTTTTTGATTCGGTTCGATTCGTTTCTTTTCGATTCGATTCAATTCTTTTCGATTCGATTCTTTTCGATTCGAGTTGATTCTTTTCGATTCTATTCTATTCTATTCTTTTCTATTCCATTCGAATCGATTCGTTTTGATTGAATTCGATTCTTTTCGATTCGATTCAATTAGATTCTTTTCGATTGGATTCAATTTGTTTCGAGTCGAATCAATTTGATTCTTTTCGATTGGATTCCATTGGATTCTTTTCGATTTGATTCAATTCGATTCTTTTCGATTCTATTCATTTCGATGATTTTCGTTGAGATTAGAGTCTTTTCGATTTGATTTTTTTCGGTTCGAGTCGATTCATTTCGCTTATTTTGGTTAGGATCAATTCAATTCGATTCTTTTTGATTTGATTTGATTCTATTCGATGTCTTTCGATTCTATTCTATTGTATTCTTTTCGATTCCATTCCGTTCAATTCGATTCTTTTCGATTCCATTCGATTGTTTTAGATTTGATTCCATTCTTTCGATTCTATTTGATATGATTCTTTTTGATTCGATTTGATACGATACTTTTTATTTTGATTCGAATCGATTCTCTTCGGTTCGATTCGTTTTGATTCTTTTCGATTCAATTCTATTCGAATTGTTTCGATTTGATTCGATTCGGTTCTTTTAGATTCTACTTGATTTGTTTCTTTTCGATTCGTTTTGATTCGATTCTTTTTGATTCATGTCGATTCGATTCGATTCTTTTGTTTCGATTCGATTCTTTTTAATTCGAATCTTTTCGTTACATGGAATTCGATTCTTTTCGATTTGATTCTTTATGATTTTTTCAACTCGATTCAATTCGATTCTTTTTTTATGATAGTCACAGAGAGAGTGAGAGAGGCAGAGACACAGGCAGAGGGAGAAGCAGGCTCCATGCAGCGGGAGCCCGATGTGGGATTCGATCCCGGGTCTCCAGGATCGCGCCCTGGGCCAAAGGCAGGCGCTAAACCGCTGCGCCACCCAGGGATCCCTCAGTTCGATTCTTCTTTATTCGAATCTATTCGATTCTTTTTGATTCGATTTGATTCTATTCGATTTTTTTCGATTTGATTCGATTAGTTCCTTCTTGATTCAATTCAATTCATTTCTTTTGATTCAATTCAATTCGGTTCTTTTGGATTCGATTCAATTCTTTTGGATTCGATTCTTTTGGATTCGAGTCGAGTAGATTCTTTTCATTTCGATCGGATTCATTTCAATTCGATTCTTTTCGATTCGAATGTTTTCGAATCAATTCGATACTTTTTGATTCGATTCGATTCTTTTCGTGTCGATTTGATTCTTTTCGATTCTTTTCTATTTGTATTGATTCGATTCTTTTCATTTCGATTCGATTTGATTCAATTCGATTCTTTTCGATCAATTCAATTTGATTGTTTTCGATTTGATTCGATTCGATTCTTTTCTATTCTATTCAATTCGATTATTTTCCATTCGATGATGCAATTGGATTCTTTTCGATTCGAGTCGATACGATTCGATTCTTTTTGATTAGATACAATTCGATTCTTTTCGATTCGATTCGACTCGATTTCATTTTTTGATTCGATTCGACTAGAATTTAATCGACTGATTCAATTTGATTCTTTTCTTTTCGGTTCGATTCTTTTCTATTCGATTTTTTTCTATTCAATTCGATTCTTTCAATTCAATTCGATTCGATTCGATTCGATTCTTTTCGTTTCAAATCGATTCGTTTCAATTCGAGTCTTTTCAATTCGATTCTTTGCGATTCGATTCGATGTGATATTTTTAATTCGATTCGAATCTTTACGATTCGATTCGATTCTTTTCAATTCGATTCTTTTCGATTCGATTCATTTCGATTCGATTCGATTCTTTTCAATTCGATTTGATTCTTTTCCATTTGATCTGATTTGTTTCATTTCGATTCTTTTCGAATCAATTCGATTCTTTTCGATTCCATTAAATTTGATTCGATTCTTTTCGATTCGATTAGATTCTTTTCGATTTGATTCCATTCAGTTCGATTCTTTTCGATTCGATTGGATTCTTTTCGATTTGATTCAATTCTTTGGATTCGATTTGAGTTGATTCTTTTCGATTCGATTCAATACGATTCTTTTCATTTCGATTCTAATCGATTCTCTTCGATTCAATTCGTTTCGATTCTATTCGATTTTTTTCGATTCTATTCTATTCGATTCATTTTGAATCATTTCGATTTGATTCTGTTCGAGTGGTTTCTATTAGATTCTTTTCGATTTGATTCAATTCGATTCGAGTCTTTTTGATTCGAGTCTTTTCGACTCGATGCAATTCAATACGATTCTTTTAGATTCGATTCGATTCGATTGTTTTCGTTTCGATTCGACTTTTTTTGATTCGATTCTTTTCGATTCGATTGTTTTCAATTCGATTGATTCGATTCTTTTCAATTCTATGCTATTCAAAGCGATTCTTTTGTATTTGATTCGATTCGATGGTTTTCTTTTTGATTCGGTTCGATTCGTTTCTTTTCGATTCGATTCTTTTCGATTCGAGTTGATTCTTTTCGATTCTATTCTATTCTATTCTTTTCTATTCCATTCGAATCGATTCGTTTTGATTGAATTCGATTCTTTTCGATTCGATTCAATTAGATTCTTTTCGATTGGATTCAATTTGTTTCGAGTCGAATCAATTTGATTCTTTTCGATTGGATTCCATTGGATTCTTTTCGATTTGATTCAATTCGATTCTTTTCGATTCTATTCATTTCGATGATTTTCGTTGAGATTAGAGTCTTTTCGATTTGATTCTTTTCGGTTCGAGTCGATTCATTTCGCTTATTTTGGTTAGGATCAATTCAATTCGATTCTTTTTGATTTGATTTGATTCTATTCGATGTCTTTCGATTCTATTCTATTGTATTCTTTTCGATTCCATTCCGTTCAATTCGATTCTTTTCGATTCCATTCGATTGTTTTAGATTTGATTCCATTCTTTCGATTCTATTTGATATGATTTTTTTCGATTCGATTTGATACGATACTTTTTATTTTGATTCGAATCGATTCTCTTCGGTTCGATTCGTTTTGATTCTTTTCGATTCAATTCTATTCGAATTGTTTCGATTTGATTCGATTCGGTTCTTTTAGATTCTACTTGATTTGTTTCTTTTCGATTCGTTTTGATTCGATTCTTTTTGATTCATGTCGATTCGATTCGATTCTTTTGTTTCGATTCGATTCTTTTTAATTCGAATCTTTTCGTTACATGGAATTCGATTCTTTTCGATTTGATTCTTTATGATTTTTTCAACTCGATTCAATTCGATTCTTTTTTTTATGATAGTCACAGAGAGAGTGAGAGAGGCAGAGACACAGGCAGAGGGAGAAGCAGGCTCCATGCAGCGGGAGCCCGATGTGGGATTCGATCCCGGGTCTCCAGGATCGCGCCCTGGGCCAAAGGCAGGCGCTAAACCGCTGCGCCACCCAGGGATCCCTCAGTTCGATTCTTCTTTATTCGAATCTATTCGATTCTTTTTGATTCGATTTGATTCTATTCGATTTTTTTCGATTTGATTCGATTAGTTCCTTCTTGATTCAATTCAATTCATTTCTTTTGATTCAATTCAATTCGGTTCTTTTGGATTCGATTCAATTCTTTTGGATTCGATTCTTTTGGATTCGAGTCGAGTAGATTCTTTTCATTTCGATCGGATTCATTTCAATTCGATTCTTTTCGATTCGAATGTTTTCGAATCAATTCGATACTTTTTGATTCGATTCGATTCTTTTCGTGTCGATTTGATTCTTTTCGATTCTTTTCTATTTGTATTGATTCGATTCTTTTCATTTCGATTCGATTTGATTCAATTCGATTCTTTTCGATCAATTCAATTTGATTGTTTTCGATTTGATTCGATTCGATTCTTTTCTATTCTATTCAATTCGATTATTTTCCATTCGATGATGCAATTGGATTCTTTTCGATTCGAGTCGATACGATTCGATTCTTTTTGATTAGATACAATTCGATTCTTTTCGATTCGATTCGACTCGATTTCATTTTTTGATTCGATTCGACTAGAATTTAATCGACTGATTCAATTTGATTCTTTTCTTTTCGGTTCGATTCTTTTCTATTCGATTTTTTTCTATTCAATTCGATTCTTTCAATTCAATTCGATTCGATTCGATTCGATTCTTTTCGTTTCAAATCGATTCGTTTCAATTCGAGTCTTTTCAATTCGATTCTTTGCGATTCGATTCGATGTGATATTTTTAATTCGATTCGAATCTTTACGATTCGATTCGATTCTTTTCAATTCGATTCTTTTCGATTCGATTCTTTTTGATTCGATTCATTTCGATTCGATTCGATTCTTTTCAATTCGATTTGATTCTTTTCCATTTGATCTGATTTGTTTCATTTCGATTCTTTTCGAATCAATTCGATTCTTTTCGATTCCATTAAATTTGATTCGATTCTTTTCGATTCGATTAGATTCTTTTCGATTTGATTCCATTCAGTTCGATTCTTTTCGATTCGATTGGATTCTTTTCGATTTGATTCAATTCTTTGGATTCGATTTGAGTTGATTCTTTTCGATTCGATTCAATACGATTCTTTTCATTTCGATTCTAATCGATTCTCTTCGATTCAATTCGTTTCGATTCTATTCGATTTTTTTCGATTCTATTCTATTCGATTCATTTTGAATCATTTCGATTTGATTCTGTTCGAGTGGTTTCTATTAGATTCTTTTCGATTTGATTCAATTCGATTCGAGTCTTTTTGATTCGAGTCTTTTCGACTCGATGCAATTCAATACGATTCTTTTAGATTCGATTCGATTCGATTGTTTTCGTTTCGATTCGACTTTTTTTGATTCGATTCTTTTCGATTCGATTGTTTTCAATTCGATTGATTCGATTCTTTTCAATTCTATGCTATTCAAAGCGATTCTTTTGTATTTGATTCGATTCGATGGTTTTCTTTTTGATTCGGTTCGATTCGTTTCTTTTCGATTCGATTCTTTTCGATTCGAGTTGATTCTTTTCGATTCTATTCTATTCTATTCTTTTCTATTCCATTCGAATCGATTCGTTTTGATTGAATTCGATTCTTTTCGATTCGATTCAATTAGATTCTTTTCGATTGGATTCAATTTGTTTCGAGTCGAATCAATTTGATTCTTTTCGATTGGATTCCATTGGATTCTTTTCGATTTGATTCAATTCGATTCTTTTCGATTCTATTCATTTCGATGATTTTCGTTGAGATTAGAGTCTTTTCGATTTGATTCTTTTCGGTTCGAGTCGATTCATTTCGCTTATTTTGGTTAGGATCAATTCAATTCGATTCTTTTTGATTTGATTTGATTCTATTCGATGTCTTTCGATTCTATTCTATTGTATTCTTTTCGATTCCATTCCGTTCAATTCGATTCTTTTCGATTCCATTCGATTGTTTTAGATTTGATTCCATTCTTTCGATTCTATTTGATATGATTCTTTTCGATTCGATTTGATACGATACTTTTTATTTTGATTCGAATCGATTCTCTTCGGTTCGATTCGTTTTGATTCTTTTCGATTCAATTCTATTCGAATTGTTTCGATTTGATTCGATTCGGTTCTTTTAGATTCTACTTGATTTGTTTCTTTTCGATTCGTTTTGATTCGATTCTTTTTGATTCATGTCGATTCGATTCGATTCTTTTGTTTCGATTCGATTCTTTTTAATTCGAATCTTTTCGTTACATGGAATTCGATTCTTTTCGATTTGATTCTTTATGATTTTTTCAACTCGATTCAATTCGATTCTTTTTTTTATGATAGTCACAGAGAGAGTGAGAGAGGCAGAGACACAGGCAGAGGGAGAAGCAGGCTCCATGCAGCGGGAGCCCGATGTGGGATTCGATCCCGGGTCTCCAGGATCGCGCCCTGGGCCAAAGGCAGGCGCTAAACCGCTGCGCCACCCAGGGATCCCTCAGTTCGATTCTTCTTTATTCGAATCTATTCGATTCTTTTTGATTCGATTTGATTCTATTCGATTTTTTTCGATTTGATTCGATTAGTTCCTTCTTGATTCAATTCAATTCATTTCTTTTGATTCAATTCAATTCGGTTCTTTTGGATTCGATTCAATTCTTTTGGATTCGATTCTTTTGGATTCGAGTCGAGTAGATTCTTTTCATTTCGATCGGATTCATTTCAATTCGATTCTTTTCGATTCGAATGTTTTCGAATCAATTCGATACTTTTTGATTCGATTCGATTCTTTTCGTGTCGATTTGATTCTTTTCGATTCTTTTCTATTTGTATTGATTCGATTCTTTGCATTTCGATTCGATTTGATTCAATTCGATTCTTTTCGATCAATTCAATTTGATTGTTTTCGATTTGATTCGATTCGATTCTTTTCTATTCTATTCAATTCGATTATTTTCCATTCGATGATGCAATTGGATTCTTTTCGATTCGAGTCGATACGATTCGATTCTTTTTGATTAGATACAATTCGATTCTTTTCGATTCGATTCGACTCGATTTCATTTTTTGATTCGATTCGACTAGAATTTAATCGACTGATTCAATTTGATTCTTTTCTTTTCGGTTCGATTCTTTTCTATTCGATTTTTTTCTATTCAATTCGATTCTTTCAATTCAATTCGATTCGATTCGATTCGATTCTTTTCGTTTCAAATCGATTCGTTTCAATTCGAGTCTTTTCAATTCGATTCTTTGCGATTCGATTCGATGTGATATTTTTAATTCGATTCGAATCTTTACGATTCGATTCGATTCTTTTCAATTCGATTCTTTTCGATTCGATTCTTTTTGATTCGATTCATTTCGATTCGATTCGATTCTTTTCAATTCGATTTGATTCTTTTCCATTTGATCTGATTTGTTTCATTTCGATTCTTTTCGAATCAATTCGATTCTTTTCGATTCCATTAAATTTGATTCGATTCTTTTCGATTCGATTAGATTCTTTTCGATTTGATTCCATTCAGTTCGATTCTTTTCGATTCGATTGGATTCTTTTCGATTTGATTCAATTCTTTGGATTCGATTTGAGTTGATTCTTTTCGATTCGATTCAATACGATTCTTTTCATTTCGATTCTAATCGATTCTCTTCGATTCAATTCGTTTCGATTCTATTCGATTTTTTTCGATTCTATTCTATTCGATTCATTTTGAATCATTTCGATTTGATTCTGTTCGAGTGGTTTCTATTAGATTCTTTTCGATTTGATTCAATTCGATTCGAGTCTTTTTGATTCGAGTCTTTTCGACTCGATGCAATTCAATACGATTCTTTTAGATTCGATTCGATTCGATTGTTTTCGTTTCGATTCGACTTTTTTTGATTCGATTCTTTTCGATTCGATTGTTTTCAATTCGATTGATTCGATTCTTTTCAATTCTATGCTATTCAAAGCGATTCTTTTGTATTTGATTCGATTCGATGGTTTTCTTTTTGATTCGGTTCGATTCGTTTCTTTTCGATTCGATTCAATTCTTTTCGATTCGATTCTTTTCGATTCGAGTTCATTCTTTTCGATTCTATTCTATTCTATTCTATTCTTTTCTATTCCATTCGAATCGATTCGTTTTGATTGAATTCGATTCTTTTCGATTCGATTCAATTAGATTCTTTTCCATTGGATTCAATGTGTTTCGAGTCGAATCAATTTGATTCTTTTCGATTGGATTCCATTCGATTCTTTTCGATTTGATTCAATTCGATTCTTTTCGATTCTATTCATTTCGATGATTTTCGTTGAGATTAGAGTCTTTTCGATTTGATTCTTTTCGGTTCGAGTCGATTCATTTCGCTTATTTTGGTTAGGATCAATTCAATTCGATTCTTTTTGATTTGATTTGATTCTATTCGATGTCTTTCGATTCTATTCTATTGTATTCTTTTCGATTCCATTCCGTTCAATTCGATTCTTTTCGATTCCATTCGATTGTTTTAGATTTGATTCCATTCTTTCGATTCTATTTGATATGATTCTTTTCGATTCGATTTGATACGATACTTTTTATTTTGATTCGAATCGATTCTCTTCGGTTCGATTCGTTTTGATTCTTTTCGATTCAATTCTATTCGAATTGTTTCGATTTGATTCGATTCGGTTCTTTTAGATTCTACTTGATTTGTTTCTTTTCGATTCGTTTTGATTCGATTCTTTTTGATTCATGTCGATTCGATTCGATTCTTTTGTTTCGATTCGATTCTTTTTAATTCGAATCTTTTCGTTACATGGAATTCGATTCTTTTCGATTTGATTCTTTATGATTTTTTCAACTCGATTCAATTCGATTCTTTTTTTATGATAGTCACAGAGAGAGTGAGAGAGGCAGAGACACAGGCAGAGGGAGAAGCAGGCTCCATGCAGCGGGAGCCCGATGTGGGATTCGATCCCGGATCTCCAGGATCGCGCCCTGGGCCAAAGGCAGGCGCTAAACCGCAGTGCCACCCAGGGATCCCTCAATTCGATTCTTCTTTATTCGAATCTATTCGATTCTTTTTGATTCGATTTGATTCTATTCGATTTTTTTCGATTTGATTCGATTAGTTCCTTCTTGATTCAATTCAATTCATTTCTTTTGATTCAATTCAATTCGATTCTTTTGGATTCGATTCAATTCTTTTGGATTCGATTCTTTTGGATTCGAGTCGAGTAGATTCTTTTCATTTCGATCGGATTCATTTCAATTCGATTCTTTTCGATTCGAATGTTTTCGAATCAATTCGATACTTTTTGATTCGATTCGATTCTTTTCGTGTCGATTTGATTCTTTTCGATTCTTTTCTATTTGTATTGATTCGATTCTTTGCATTTCGATTCGATTTGATTCAATTCGATTCTTTTCGATCAATTCAATTTGTTTTCGATTTTGATGGGATTCGATTCTTTTCTATTCTATTCAATTCGATTATTTTCCATTCGATGATGCAATTGGATTCTTTTCGATTCGAGTCGATACGATTCGATTCTTTTTGATTAGATACAATTCGATTCTTTTCGATTCGATTCGACTCGATTTCATTTTTTGATTCGATTCGACTAGAATTTAATCGACTGATTCAATTTGATTCTTTTCTTTTCGGTTCGATTCTTTTCTATTCGATTTTTTTCTATTCAATTCGATTCTTTCAATTCAATTCGATTCGATTCGATTCGATTCTTTTCGTTTCAAATCGATTCGTTTCAATTCGAGTCTTTTCAATTCGATTCTTTGCGATTCGATTCGATGTGATATTTTTAATTCGATTCGAATCTTTACGATTCGATTCGATTCTTTTCAATTCGATTCTTTTCGATTCGATTCTTTTTGATTCGATTCATTTCGATTCGATTCGATTCTTTTCAATTCGATTTGATTCTTTTCCATTTGATCTGATTTGTTTCATTTCGATTCTTTTCGAATCAATTCGATTCTTTTCGATTCCATTAAATTTGATTCGATTCTTTTCGATTCGATTAGATTCTTTTTGATTTGATTCCATTCAGTTCGATTCTTTTCGATTCGATTGGATTCTTTTCGATTTGATTCAATTCTTTCGATTCGATTTGAGTTGATTCTTTTCGATTCGATTCAATACGATTCTTTTCATTTCGATTCTAATCGATTCTCTTCGATTCAATTCGTTTCGATTCTATTCGATTTTTTTCGATTCTATTCTATTCGATTCATTTTGAATCATTTCGATTTGATTCTGTTCGAGTGGTTTCTATTAGATTCTTTTCGATTTGATTCAATTCGATTCGAGTCTTTTTGATTCGAGTCTTTTCGACTCGATGCAATTCAATACGATTCTTTTAGATTCGATTCGATTCGATTGTTTTCGTTTCGATTCGACTTTTTTTGATTCGATTCTTTTCGATTCGATTGTTTTCAATTCGATTGATTCGATTCTTTTCAATTCTATGCTATTCAAAGCGATTCTTTTGTATTTGATTCGATTCGATGGTTTTCTTTTTGATTCGGTTCGATTCGTTTCTTTTCGATTCGATTCTTTTCGATTCGAGTTGATTCTTTTCGATTCTATTCTATTCTATTCTTTTCTATTCCATTCGAATCGATTCGTTTTGATTGAATTCGATTCTTTTCGATTCGATTCAATTAGATTCTTTTCGATTGGATTCAATTTGTTTCGAGTCGAATCAATTTGATTCTTTTCGATTGGATTCCATTGGATTCTTTTCGATTTGATTCAATTCGATTCTTTTCGATTCTATTCATTTCGATGATTTTCGTTGAGATTAGAGTCTTTTCGATTTGATTCTTTTCGGTTCGAGTCGATTCATTTCGCTTATTTTGGTTAGGATCAATTCAATTCGATTCTTTTTGATTTGATTTGATTCTATTCGATGTCTTTCGATTCTATTCTATTGTATTCTTTTCGATTCCATTCCGTTCAATTCGATTCTTTTCGATTCCATTCGATTGTTTTAGATTTGATTCCATTCTTTCGATTCTATTTGATATGATTCTTTTCGATTCGATTTGATACGATACTTTTTATTTTGATTCGAATCGATTCTCTTCGGTTCGATTCGTTTTGATTCTTTTCGATTCAATTCTATTCGAATTGTTTCGATTTGATTCGATTCGGTTCTTTTAGATTCTACTTGATTTGTTTCTTTTCGATTCGTTTTGATTCGATTCTTTTTGATTCATGTCGATTCGATTCGATTCTTTTGTTTCGATTCGATTCTTTTTAATTCGAATCTTTTCGTTACATGGAATTCGATTCTTTTCGATTTGATTCTTTATGATTTTTTCAACTCGATTCAATTCGATTCTTTTTTTTATGATAGTCACAGAGAGAGTGAGAGAGGCAGAGACACAGGCAGAGGGAGAAGCAGGCTCCATGCAGCGGGAGCCCGATGTGGGATTCGATCCCGGGTCTCCAGGATCGCGCCCTGGGCCAAAGGCAGGCGCTAAACCGCTGCGCCACCCAGGGATCCCTCAGTTCGATTCTTCTTTATTCGAATCTATTCGATTCTTTTTGATTCGATTTGATTCTATTCGATTTTTTTCGATTTGATTCGATTAGTTCCTTCTTGATTCAATTCAATTCATTTCTTTTGATTCAATTCAATTCGGTTCTTTTGGATTCGATTCAATTCTTTTGGATTCGATTCTTTTGGATTCGAGTCGAGTAGATTCTTTTCATTTCGATCGGATTCATTTCAATTCGATTCTTTTCGATTCGAATGTTTTCGAATCAATTCGATACTTTTTGATTCGATTCGATTCTTTTCGTGTCGATTTGATTCTTTTCGATTCTTTTCTATTTGTATTGATTCGATTCTTTGCATTTCGATTCGATTTGATTCAATTCGATTCTTTTCGATCAATTCAATTTGATTGTTTTCGATTTGATTCGATTCGATTCTTTTCTATTCTATTCAATTCGATTATTTTCCATTCGATGATGCAATTGGATTCTTTTCGATTCGAGTCGATACGATTCGATTCTTTTTGATTAGATACAATTCGATTCTTTTCGATTCGATTCGACTCGATTTCATTTTTTGATTCGATTCGACTAGAATTTAATCGACTGATTCAATTTGATTCTTTTCTTTTCGGTTCGATTCTTTTCTATTCGATTTTTTTCTATTCAATTCGATTCTTTCAATTCAATTCGATTCGATTCGATTCGATTCTTTTCGTTTCAAATCGATTCGTTTCAATTCGAGTCTTTTCAATTCGATTCTTTGCGATTCGATTCGATGTGATATTTTTAATTCGATTCGAATCTTTACGATTCGATTCGATTCTTTTCAATTCGATTCTTTTCGATTCGATTCTTTTTGATTCGATTCATTTCGATTCGATTCGATTCTTTTCAATTCGATTTGATTCTTTTCCATTTGATCTGATTTGTTTCATTTCGATTCTTTTCGAATCAATTCGATTCTTTTCGATTCCATTAAATTTGATTCGATTCTTTTCGATTCGATTAGATTCTTTTCGATTTGATTCCATTCAGTTCGATTCTTTTCGATTCGATTGGATTCTTTTCGATTTGATTCAATTCTTTGGATTCGATTTGAGTTGATTCTTTTCGATTCGATTCAATACGATTCTTTTCATTTCGATTCTAATCGATTCTCTTCGATTCAATTCGTTTCGATTCTATTCGATTTTTTTCGATTCTATTCTATTCGATTCATTTTGAATCATTTCGATTTGATTCTGTTCGAGTGGTTTCTATTAGATTCTTTTCGATTTGATTCAATTCGATTCGAGTCTTTTTGATTCGAGTCTTTTCGACTCGATGCAATTCAATACGATTCTTTTAGATTCGATTCGATTCGATTGTTTTCGTTTCGATTCGACTTTTTTTGATTCGATTCTTTTCGATTCGATTGTTTTCAATTCGATTGATTCGATTCTTTTCAATTCTATGCTATTCAAAGCGATTCTTTTGTATTTGATTCGATTCGATGGTTTTCTTTTTGATTCGGTTCGATTCGTTTCTTTTCGATTCGATTCAATTCTTTTCGATTCGATTCTTTTCGATTCGAGTTCATTCTTTTCGATTCTATTCTATTCTATTCTATTCTTTTCTATTCCATTCGAATCGATTCGTTTTGATTGAATTCGATTCTTTTCGATTCGATTCAATTAGATTCTTTTCCATTGGATTCAATGTGTTTCGAGTCGAATCAATTTGATTCTTTTCGATTGGATTCCATTCGATTCTTTTCGATTTGATTCAATTCGATTCTTTTCGATTCTATTCATTTCGATGATTTTCGTTGAGATTAGAGTCTTTTCGATTTGATTCTTTTCGGTTCGAGTCGATTCATTTCGCTTATTTTGGTTAGGATCAATTCAATTCGATTCTTTTTGATTTGATTTGATTCTATTCGATGTCTTTCGATTCTATTCTATTGTATTCTTTTCGATTCCATTCCGTTCAATTCGATTCTTTTCGATTCCATTCGATTGTTTTAGATTTGATTCCATTCTTTCGATTCTATTTGATATGATTCTTTTCGATTCGATTTGATACGATACTTTTTATTTTGATTCGAATCGATTCTCTTCGGTTCGATTCGTTTTGATTCTTTTCGATTCAATTCTATTCGAATTGTTTCGATTTGATTCGATTCGGTTCTTTTAGATTCTACTTGATTTGTTTCTTTTCGATTCGTTTTGATTCGATTCTTTTTGATTCATGTCGATTCGATTCGATTCTTTTGTTTCGATTCGATTCTTTTTAATTCGAATCTTTTCGTTACATGGAATTCGATTCTTTTCGATTTGATTCTTTATGATTTTTTCAACTCGATTCAATTCGATTCTTTTTTTATGATAGTCACAGAGAGAGTGAGAGAGGCAGAGACACAGGCAGAGGGAGAAGCAGGCTCCATGCAGCGGGAGCCCGATGTGGGATTCGATCCCGGATCTCCAGGATCGCGCCCTGGGCCAAAGGCAGGCGCTAAACCGCAGTGCCACCCAGGGATCCCTCAATTCGATTCTTCTTTATTCGAATCTATTCGATTCTTTTTGATTCGATTTGATTCTATTCGATTTTTTTCGATTTGATTCGATTAGTTCCTTCTTGATTCAATTCAATTCATTTCTTTTGATTCAATTCAATTCGATTCTTTTGGATTCGATTCAATTCTTTTGGATTCGATTCTTTTGGATTCGAGTCGAGTAGATTCTTTTCATTTCGATCGGATTCATTTCAATTCGATTCTTTTCGATTCGAATGTTTTCGAATCAATTCGATACTTTTTGATTCGATTCGATTCTTTTCGTGTCGATTTGATTCTTTTCGATTCTTTTCTATTTGTATTGATTCGATTCTTTGCATTTCGATTCGATTTGATTCAATTCGATTCTTTTCGATCAATTCAATTTGTTTTCGATTTTGATGGGATTCGATTCTTTTCTATTCTATTCAATTCGATTATTTTCCATTCGATGATGCAATTGGATTCTTTTCGATTCGAGTCGATACGATTCGATTCTTTTTGATTAGATACAATTCGATTCTTTTCGATTCGATTCGACTCGATTTCATTTTTTGATTCGATTCGACTAGAATTTAATCGACTGATTCAATTTGATTCTTTTCTTTTCGGTTCGATTCTTTTCTATTCGATTTTTTTCTATTCAATTCGATTCTTTCAATTCAATTCGATTCGATTCGATTCGATTCTTTTCGTTTCAAATCGATTCGTTTCAATTCGAGTCTTTTCAATTCGATTCTTTGCGATTCGATTCGATGTGATATTTTTAATTCGATTCGAATCTTTACGATTCGATTCGATTCTTTTCAATTCGATTCTTTTCGATTCGATTCTTTTTGATTCGATTCATTTCGATTCGATTCGATTCTTTTCAATTCGATTTGATTCTTTTCCATTTGATCTGATTTGTTTCATTTCGATTCTTTTCGAATCAATTCGATTCTTTTCGATTCCATTAAATTTGATTCGATTCTTTTCGATTCGATTAGATTCTTTTTGATTTGATTCCATTCAGTTCGATTCTTTTCGATTCGATTGGATTCTTTTCGATTTGATTCAATTCTTTCGATTCGATTTGAGTTGATTCTTTTCGATTCGATTCAATACGATTCTTTTCATTTCGATTCTAATCGATTCTCTTCGATTCAATTCGTTTCGATTCTATTCGATTTTTTTCGATTCTATTCTATTCGATTCATTTTGAATCATTTCGATTTGATTCTGTTCGAGTGGTTTCTATTAGATTCTTTTCGATTTGATTCAATTCGATTCGAGTCTTTTTGATTCGAGTCTTTTCGACTCGATGCAATTCAATACGATTCTTTTAGATTCGATTCGATTCGATTGTTTTCGTTTCGATTCGACTTTTTTTGATTCGATTCTTTTCGATTCGATTGTTTCCAATTCGATTGATTCGATTCTTTTCAATTCTATGCTATTCAAAGCGATTCTTTTGTATTTGATTCGATTCGATGGTTTTCTTTTTGATTCGGTTCGATTCGTTTCTTTTCGATTCGATTCAATTCTTTTCGATTCGATTCTTTTCGATTCGAGTTGATTCTTTTCGATTCTATTCTATTCTATTCTTTTCTATTCCATTCGAATCGATTCGTTTTGATTGAATTCGATTCTTTTCGATTCGATTGAATTAGATTCTTTTCGATTGGATTCAATTTGTTTCGAGTCGAATCAATTTGATTCTTTTCGATTGGATTCCATTGGATTCTTTTCGATTTGATTCAATTCGATTCTTTTCGATTCTATTCATTTCGATGATTTTCGTTGAGATTAGAGTCTTTTCGATTTGATTCTTTTCGGTTCGAGTCGATTCATTTCGCTTATTTTGGTTAGGATCAATTCAATTCGATTCTTTTTGATTTGATTTGATTCTATTCGATGTCTTTCGATTCTATTCTATTGTATTCTTTTCGATTCCATTCCGTTCAATTCGATTCTTTTCGATTCCATTCGATTGTTTTAGATTTGATTCCATTCTTTCGATTCTATTTGATATGATTCTTTTCGATTCGATTTGATACGATACTTTTTATTTTGATTCGAATCGATTCTCTTCGGTTCGATTCGTTTTGATTCTTTTCGATTCAATTCTATTCGAATTGTTTCGATTTGATTCGATTCGGTTCTTTTAGATTCTACTTGATTTGTTTCTTTTCGATTCGTTTTGATTCGATTCTTTTTGATTCATGTCGATTCGATTCGATTCTTTTGTTTCGATTCGATTCTTTTTAATTCGAATCTTTTCGTTACATGGAATTCGATTCTTTTCGATTTGATTCTTTATGATTTTTTCAACTCGATTCAATTCGATTCTTTTTTTATGATAGTCACAGAGAGAGTGAGAGAGGCAGAGACACAGGCAGAGGGAGAAGCAGGCTCCATGCAGCGGGAGCCCGATGTGGGATTCGATCCCGGGTCTCCAGGATCGCGCCCTGGGCCAAAGGCAGGCGCTAAACCGCTGCGCCACCCAGGGATCCCTCAGTTCGATTCTTCTTTATTCGAATCTATTCGATTCTTTTTGATTCGATTTGATTCTATTCGATTTTTTTCGATTTGATTCGATTAGTTCCTTCTTGATTCAATTCAATTCATTTCTTTTGATTCAATTCAATTCGGTTCTTTTGGATTCGATTCAATTCTTTTGGATTCGATTCTTTTGGATTCGAGTCGAGTAGATTCTTTTCATTTCGATCGGATTCATTTCAATTCGATTCTTTTCGATTCGAATGTTTTCGAATCAATTCGATACTTTTTGATTCGATTCGATTCTTTTCGTGTCGATTTGATTCTTTTCGATTCTTTTCTATTTGTATTGATTCGATTCTTTGCATTTCGATTCGATTTGATTCAATTCGATTCTTTTCGATCAATTCAATTTGATTGTTTTCGATTTGATTCGATTCGATTCTTTTCTATTCTATTCAATTCGATTATTTTCCATTCGATGATGCAATTGGATTCTTTTCGATTCGAGTCGATACGATTCGATTCTTTTTGATTAGATACAATTCGATTCTTTTCGATTCGATTCGACTCGATTTCATTTTTTGATTCGATTCGACTAGAATTTAATCGACTGATTCAATTTGATTCTTTTCTTTTCGGTTCGATTCTTTTCTATTCGATTTTTTTCTATTCAATTCGATTCTTTCAATTCAATTCGATTCGATTCGATTCGATTCTTTTCGTTTCAAATCGATTCGTTTCAATTCGAGTCTTTTCAATTCGATTCTTTGCGATTCGATTCGATGTGATATTTTTAATTCGATTCGAATCTTTACGATTCGATTCGATTCTTTTCAATTCGATTCTTTTCGATTCGATTCTTTTTGATTCGATTCATTTCGATTCGATTCGATTCTTTTCAATTCGATTTGATTCTTTTCCATTTGATCTGATTTGTTTCATTTCGATTCTTTTCGAATCAATTCGATTCTTTTCGATTCCATTAAATTTGATTCGATTCTTTTCGATTCGATTAGATTCTTTTCGATTTGATTCCATTCAGTTCGATTCTTTTCGATTCGATTGGATTCTTTTCGATTTGATTCAATTCTTTCGATTCGATTTGAGTTGATTCTTTTCGATTCGATTCAATACGATTCTTTTCATTTCGATTCTAATCGATTCTCTTCGATTCAATTCGTTTCGATTCTATTCGATTTTTTTCGATTCTATTCTATTCGATTCATTTTGAATCATTTCGATTTGATTCTGTTCGAGTGGTTTCTATTAGATTCTTTTCGATTTGATTCAATTCGATTCGAGTCTTTTTGATTCGAGTCTTTTCGACTCGATGCAATTCAATACGATTCTTTTAGATTCGATTCGATTCGATTGTTTTCGTTTCGATTCGACTTTTTTTGATTCGATTCTTTTCGATTCGATTGTTTTCAATTCGATTGATTCGATTCTTTTCAATTCTATGCTATTCAAAGCGATTCTTTTGTATTTGATTCGATTCGATGGTTTTCTTTTTGATTCGGTTCGATTCGTTTCTTTTCGATTCGATTCTATTCTATTCTTTTCTATTCCATTCGAATCGATTCGTTTTGATTGAATTCGATTCTTTTCGATTCGATTCAATTAGATTCTTTTCGATTGGATTCAATTTGTTTCGAGTCGAATCAATTTGATTCTTTTCGATTGGATTCCATTGGATTCTTTTCGATTTGATTCAATTCGATTCTTTTCGATTCTATTCATTTCGATGATTTTCGTTGAGATTAGAGTCTTTTCGATTTGATTCTTTTCGGTTCGAGTCGATTCATTTCGCTTATTTTGGTTAGGATCAATTCAATTCGATTCTTTTTGATTTGATTTGATTCTATTCGATGTCTTTCGATTCTATTCTATTGTATTCTTTTCGATTCCATTCCGTTCAATTCGATTCTTTTCGATTCCATTCGATTGTTTTAGATTTGATTCCATTCTTTCGATTCTATTTGATATGATTCTTTTCGATTCGATTTGATACGATACTTTTTATTTTGATTCGAATCGATTCTCTTCGGTTCGATTCGTTTTGATTCTTTTCGATTCAATTCTATTCGAATTGTTTCGATTTGATTCGATTCGGTTCTTTTAGATTCTACTTGATTTGTTTCTTTTCGATTCGTTTTGATTCGATTCTTTTTGATTCATGTCGATTCGATTCGATTCTTTTGTTTCGATTCGATTCTTTTTAATTCGAATCTTTTCGTTACATGGAATTCGATTCTTTTCGATTTGATTCTTTATGATTTTTTCAACTCGATTCAATTCGATTCTTTTTTTATGATAGTCACAGAGAGTGAGAGAGGCAGAGACACAGGCAGAGGGAGAAGCAGGCTCCATGCAGCGGGAGCCCGATGTGGGATTCGATCCCGGGTCTCCAGGATCGCGCCCTGGGCCAAAGGCAGGCGCTAAACCGCAGTGCCACCCAGGGATCCCTCAATTCGATTCTTCTTTATTCGAATCTATTCGATTCTTTTTGATTCGATTTGATTCTATTCGATTTTTTTCGATTTGATTCGATTAGTTCCTTCTTGATTCAATTCAATTCATTTCTTTTGATTCAATTCAATTCGATTCTTTTGGATTCGATTCAATTCTTTTGGATTCGATTCTTTTGGATTCGAGTCGAGTAGATTCTTTTCATTTCGATCGGATTCATTTCAATTCGATTCTTTTCGATTCGAATGTTTTCGAATCAATTCGATACTTTTTGATTCGATTCGATTCTTTTCGTGTCGATTTGATTCTTTTCGATTCTTTTCTATTTGTATTGATTCGATTCTTTGCATTTCGATTCGATTTGATTCAATTCGATTCTTTTCGATCAATTCAATTTGTTTTCGATTTTGATGGGATTCGATTCTTTTCTATTCTATTCAATTCGATTATTTTCCATTCGATGATGCAATTGGATTCTTTTCGATTCGAGTCGATACGATTCGATTCTTTTTGATTAGATACAATTCGATTCTTTTCGATTCGATTCGACTCGATTTCATTTTTTGATTCGATTCGACTAGAATTTAATCGACTGATTCAATTTGATTCTTTTCTTTTCGGTTCGATTCTTTTCTATTCGATTTTTTTCTATTCAATTCGATTCTTTCAATTCAATTCGATTCGATTCGATTCGATTCTTTTCGTTTCAAATCGATTCGTTTCAATTCGAGTCTTTTCAATTCGATTCTTTGCGATTCGATTCGATGTGATATTTTTAATTCGATTCGAATCTTTACGATTCGATTCGATTCTTTTCAATTCGATTCTTTTCGATTCGATTCTTTTTGATTCGATTCATTTCGATTCGATTCGATTCTTTTCAATTCGATTTGATTCTTTTCCATTTGATCTGATTTGTTTCATTTCGATTCTTTTCGAATCAATTCGATTCTTTTCGATTCCATTAAATTTGATTCGATTCTTTTCAATTCGATTAGATTCTTTTCGATTTGATTCCATTCAGTTCGATTCTTTTCGATTCGATTGGATTCTTTTCGATTTGATTCAATTCTTTCGATTCGATTTGAGTTGATTCTTTTCGATTCGATTCAATACGATTCTTTTCATTTCGATTCTAATCGATTCTCTTCGATTCAATTCGTTTCGATTCTATTCGATTTTTTTCGATTCTATTCTATTCGATTCATTTTGAATCATTTCGATTTGATTCTGTTCGAGTGGTTTCTATTAGATTCTTTTCGATTTGATTCAATTCGATTCGAGTCTTTTTGATTCGAGTCTTTTCGACTCGATGCAATTCAATACGATTCTTTTAGATTCGATTCGATTCGATTGTTTTCGTTTCGATTCGACTTTTTTTGATTCGATTCTTTTCGATTCGATTGTTTTCAATTCGATTGATTCGATTCTTTTCAATTCTATGCTATTCAAAGCGATTCTTTTGTATTTGATTCGATTCGATGGTTTTCTTTTTGATTCGGTTCGATTCGTTTCTTTTCGATTCGATTCTATTCTATTCTTTTCTATTCCATTCGAATCGATTCGTTTTGATTGAATTCGATTCTTTTCGATTCGATTCAATTAGATTCTTTTCGATTGGATTCAATTTGTTTCGAGTCGAATCAATTTGATTCTTTTCGATTGGATTCCATTGGATTCTTTTCGATTTGATTCAATTCGATTCTTTTCGATTCTATTCATTTCGATGATTTTCGTTGAGATTAGAGTCTTTTCGATTTGATTCTTTTCGGTTCGAGTCGATTCATTTCGCTTATTTTGGTTAGGATCAATTCAATTCGATTCTTTTTGATTTGATTTGATTCTATTCGATGTCTTTCGATTCTATTCTATTGTATTCTTTTCGATTCCATTCCGTTCAATTCGATTCTTTTCGATTCCATTCGATTGTTTTAGATTTGATTCCATTCTTTCGATTCTATTTGATATGATTCTTTTCGATTCGATTTGATACGATACTTTTTATTTTGATTCGAATCGATTCTCTTCGGTTCGATTCGTTTTGATTCTTTTCGATTCAATTCTATTCGAATTGTTTCGATTTGATTCGATTCGGTTCTTTTAGATTCTACTTGATTTGTTTCTTTTCGATTCGTTTTGATTCGATTCTTTTTGATTCATGTCGATTCGATTCGATTCTTTTGTTTCGATTCGATTCTTTTCAATTCGAATCTTTTCGTTACATGGAACTCGATTCTTTTCGATTTGATTCTTTATGATTTTTTCAACTCGATTCAATTCGATTCTTTTTTTATGATAGTCACAGAGAGAGTGAGAGAGGCAGAGACACAGGCAGAGGGAGAAGCAGGCTCCATGCAGCGGGAGCCCGATGTGGGATTCGATCCCGGGTCTCCAGGATCGCGCCCTGGGCCAAAGGCAGGCGCTAAACCGCTGCGCCACCCAGGGATCCCTCAGTTCGATTCTTCTTTATTCGAATCTATTCGATTCTTTTTGATTCGATTTGATTCTATTCGATTTTTTTCGATTTGATTCGATTAGTTCCTTCTTGATTCAATTCAATTCATTTCTTTTGATTCAATTCAATTCGGTTCTTTTGGATTCGATTCAATTCTTTTGGATTCGATTCTTTTGGATTCGAGTCGAGTAGATTCTTTTCATTTCGATCGGATTCATTTCAATTCGATTCTTTTCGATTCGAATGTTTTCGAATCAATTCGATACTTTTTGATTCGATTCGATTCTTTTCGTGTCGATTTGATTCTTTTCGATTCTTTTCTATTTGTATTGATTCGATTCTTTGCATTTCGATTCGATTTGATTCAATTCGATTCTTTTCGATCAATTCAATTTGATTGTTTTCGATTTGATTCGATTCGATTCTTTTCTATTCTATTCAATTCGATTATTTTCCATTCGATGATGCAATTGGATTCTTTTCGATTCGAGTCGATACGATTCGATTCTTTTTGATTAGATACAATTCGATTCTTTTCGATTCGATTCGACTCGATTTCATTTTTTGATTCGATTCGACTAGAATTTAATCGACTGATTCAATTTGATTCTTTTCTTTTCGGTTCGATTCTTTTCTATTCGATTTTTTTCTATTCAATTCGATTCTTTCAATTCAATTCGATTCGATTCGATTCGATTCTTTTCGTTTCAAATCGATTCGTTTCAATTCGAGTCTTTTCAATTCGATTCTTTGCGATTCGATTCGATGTGATATTTTTAATTCGATTCGAATCTTTACGATTCGATTCGATTCTTTTCAATTCGATTCTTTTCGATTCGATTCTTTTTGATTCGATTCATTTCGATTCGATTCGATTCTTTTCAATTCGATTTGATTCTTTTCCATTTGATCTGATTTGTTTCATTTCGATTCTTTTCGAATCAATTCGATTCTTTTCGATTCCATTAAATTTGATTCGATTCTTTTCAATTCGATTCGATTCTTTTCGATTTCATTCCATTCAGTTCGATTCTTTTCGATTCGATTGGATTCTTTTCGATTTGATTCAATTCTTTCGATTCGATTTGAGTTGATTCTTTTCGATTCGATTCAATACGATTCTTTTCATTTCGATTCTAATCGATTCTCTTCGATTCAATTCGTTTCGATTCTATTCGATTTTTTTCGATTCTATTCTATTCGATTCATTTTGAATCATTTCGATTTGATTCTGTTCGAGTGGTTTCTATTAGATTCTTTTCGATTTGATTCAATTCGATTCGAGTCTTTTTGATTCGAGTCTTTTCGACTCGATGCAATTCAATACGATTCTTTTAGATTCGATTCGATTCGATTGTTTTCGTTTCGATTCGACTTTTTTTGATTCGATTCTTTTCGATTCGATTGTTTTCAATTCGATTGATTCGATTCTTTTCAATTCTATGCTATTCAAAGCGATTCTTTTGTATTTGATTCGATTCGATGGTTTTCTTTTTGATTCGGTTCGATTCGTTTCTTTTCGATTCGATTCTATTCTATTCTTTTCTATTCCATTCGAATCGATTCGTTTTGATTGAATTCGATTCTTTTCGATTCGATTCAATTAGATTCTTTTCGATTGGATTCAATTTGTTTCGAGTCGAATCAATTTGATTCTTTTCGATTGGATTCCATTGGATTCTTTTCGATTTGATTCAATTCGATTCTTTTCGATTCTATTCATTTCGATGATTTTCGTTGAGATTAGAGTCTTTTCGATTTGATTCTTTTCGGTTCGAGTCGATTCATTTCGCTTATTTTGGTTAGGATCAATTCAATTCGATTCTTTTTGATTTGATTTGATTCTATTCGATGTCTTTCGATTCTATTCTATTGTATTCTTTTCGATTCCATTCCGTTCAATTCGATTCTTTTCGATTCCATTCGATTGTTTTAGATTTGATTCCATTCTTTCGATTCTATTTGATATGATTCTTTTCGATTCGATTTGATACGATACTTTTTATTTTGATTCGAATCGATTCTCTTCGGTTCGATTCGTTTTGATTCTTTTCGATTCAATTCTATTCGAATTGTTTCGATTTGATTCGATTCGGTTCTTTTAGATTCTACTTGATTTGTTTCTTTTCGATTCGTTTTGATTCGATTCTTTTTGATTCATGTCGATTCGATTCGATTCTTTTGTTTCGATTCGATTCTTTTTAATTCGAATCTTTTCGTTACATGGAATTCGATTCTTTTCGATTTGATTCTTTATGATTTTTTCAACTCGATTCAATTCGATTCTTTTTTTATGATAGTCACAGAGAGAGTGAGAGAGGCAGAGACACAGGCAGAGGGAGAAGCAGGCTCCATGCAGCGGGAGCCCGATGTGGGATTCGATCCCGGGTCTCCAGGATCGCGCCCTGGGCCAAAGGCAGGCGCTAAACCGCTGCGCCACCCAGGGATCCCTCAGTTCGATTCTTCTTTATTCGAATCTATTCGATTCTTTTTGATTCGATTTGATTCTATTCGATTTTTTTCGATTTGATTCGATTAGTTCCTTCTTGATTCAATTCAATTCATTTCTTTTGATTCAATTCAATTCGGTTCTTTTGGATTCGATTCAATTCTTTTGGATTCGATTCTTTTGGATTCGAGTCGAGTAGATTCTTTTCATTTCGATCGGATTCATTTCAATTCGATTCTTTTCGATTCGAATGTTTTCGAATCAATTCGATACTTTTTGATTCGATTCGATTCTTTTCGTGTCGATTTGATTCTTTTCGATTCTTTTCTATTTGTATTGATTCGATTCTTTGCATTTCGATTCGATTTGATTCAATTCGATTCTTTTCGATCAATTCAATTTGATTGTTTTCGATTTGATTCGATTCGATTCTTTTCTATTCTATTCAATTCGATTATTTTCCATTCGATGATGCAATTGGATTCTTTTCGATTCGAGTCGATACGATTCGATTCTTTTTGATTAGATACAATTCGATTCTTTTCGATTCGATTCGACTCGATTTCATTTTTTGATTCGATTCGACTAGAATTTAATCGACTGATTCAATTTGATTCTTTTCTTTTCGGTTCGATTCTTTTCTATTCGATTTTTTTCTATTCAATTCGATTCTTTCAATTCAATTCGATTCGATTCGATTCGATTCTTTTCGTTTCAAATCGATTCGTTTCAATTCGAGTCTTTTCAATTCGATTCTTTGCGATTCGATTCGATGTGATATTTTTAATTCGATTCGAATCTTTACGATTCGATTCGATTCTTTTCAATTCGATTCTTTTCGATTCGATTCTTTTTGATTCGATTCGATTCTTTTCAATTCGATTTGATTCTTTTCCATTTGATCTGATTTGTTTCATTTCGATTCTTTTCGAATCAATTCGATTCTTTTCGATTCCATTAAATTTGATTCGATTCTTTTCAATTCGATTAGATTCTTTTCGATTTGATTCCATTCAGTTCGATTCTTTTCGATTCGATTGGATTCTTTTCGATTTGATTCAATTCTTTCGATTCGATTTGAGTTGATTCTTTTCGATTCGATTCAATACGATTCTTTTCATTTCGATTCTAATCGATTCTCTTCGATTCAATTCGTTTCGATTCTATTCGATTTTTTTCGATTCTATTCTATTCGATTCATTTTGAATCATTTCGATTTGATTCTGTTCGAGTGGTTTCTATTAGATTCTTTTCGATTTGATTCAATTCGATTCGAGTCTTTTTGATTCGAGTCTTTTCGACTCGATGCAATTCAATACGATTCTTTTCGATTCGATTCGATTCGATTGTTTTCGTTTCGATTCGACTTTTTTTGATTCGATTCTTTTCGATTCGATTGTTTTCAATTCGATTGATTCGATTCTTTTCAATTCTATGCTATTCAAAGCGATTCTTTTGTATTTGATTCGATTCGATGGTTTTCTTTTTGATTCGGTTCGATTCGTTTCTTTTCGATTCGATTCTATTCTATTCTTTTCTATTCCATTCGAATCGATTCGTTTTGATTGAATTCGATTCTTTTCGATTCGATTCAATTAGATTCTTTTCGATTGGATTCAATTTGTTTCGAGTCGAATCAATTTGATTCTTTTCGATTGGATTCCATTGGATTCTTTTCGATTTGATTCAATTCGATTCTTTTCGATTCTATTCATTTCGATGATTTTCGTTGAGATTAGAGTCTTTTCGATTTGATTCTTTTCGGTTCGAGTCGATTCATTTCGCTTATTTTGGTTAGGATCAATTCAATTCGATTCTTTTTGATTTGATTTGATTCTATTCGATGTCTTTCGATTCTATTCTATTGTATTCTTTTCGATTCCATTCCGTTCAATTCGATTCTTTTCGATTCCATTCGATTGTTTTAGATTTGATTCCATTCTTTCGATTCTATTTGATATGATTCTTTTCGATTCGATTTGATACGATACTTTTTATTTTGATTCGAATCGATTCTCTTCGGTTCGATTCGTTTTGATTCTTTTCGATTCAATTCTATTCGAATTGTTTCGATTTGATTCGATTCGGTTCTTTTAGATTCTACTTGATTTGTTTCTTTTCGATTCGTTTTGATTCGATTCTTTTTGATTCATGTCGATTCGATTCGATTCTTTTGTTTCGATTCGATTCTTTTTAATTCGAATCTTTTCGTTACATGGAATTCGATTCTTTTCGATTTGATTCTTTATGATTTTTTCAACTCGATTCAATTCGATTCTTTTTTTTATGATAGTCACAGAGAGAGTGAGAGAGGCAGAGACACAGGCAGAGGGAGAAGCAGGCTCCATGCAGCGGGAGCCCGATGTGGGATTCGATCCCGGGTCTCCAGGATCGCGCCCTGGGCCAAAGGCAGGCGCTAAACCGCTGCGCCACCCAGGGATCCCTCAGTTCGATTCTTCTTTATTCGAATCTATTCGATTCTTTTTGATTCGATTTGATTCTATTCGATTTTTTTCGATTTGATTCGATTAGTTCCTTCTTGATTCAATTCAATTCATTTCTTTTGATTCAATTCAATTCGGTTCTTTTGGATTCGATTCAATTCTTTTGGATTCGATTCTTTTGGATTCGAGTCGAGTAGATTCTTTTCATTTCGATCGGATTCATTTCAATTCGATTCTTTTCGATTCGAATGTTTTCGAATCAATTCGATACTTTTTGATTCGATTCGATTCTTTTCGTGTCGATTTGATTCTTTTCGATTCTTTTCTATTTGTATTGATTCGATTCTTTGCATTTCGATTCGATTTGATTCAATTCGATTCTTTTCGATCAATTCAATTTGATTGTTTTCGATTTGATTCGATTCGATTCTTTTCTATTCTATTCAATTCGATTATTTTCCATTCGATGATGCAATTGGATTCTTTTCGATTCGAGTCGATACGATTCGATTCTTTTTGATTAGATACAATTCGATTCTTTTCGATTCGATTCGACTCGATTTCATTTTTTGATTCGATTCGACTAGAATTTAATCGACTGATTCAATTTGATTCTTTTCTTTTCGGTTCGATTCTTTTCTATTCGATTTTTTTCTATTCAATTCGATTCTTTCAATTCAATTCGATTCGATTCGATTCGATTCTTTTCGTTTCAAATCGATTCGTTTCAATTCGAGTCTTTTCAATTCGATTCTTTGCGATTCGATTCGATGTGATATTTTTAATTCGATTCGAATCTTTACGATTCGATTCGATTCTTTTCAATTCGATTCTTTTTGATTCGATTCTTTTTGAATCGATTCATTTCGATTCGATTCGATTCTTTTCAATTCGATTTGATTCTTTTCCATTTGATCTGATTTGTTTCATTTCGATTCTTTTCGAATCAATTCGATTCTTTTCGATTCCATTAAATTTGATTCGATTCTTTTCAATTCGATTAGATTCTTTTCGATTTGATTCCATTCAGTTCGATTCTTTTCGATTCGATTGGATTCTTTTCGATTTGATTCAATTCTTTCGATTCGATTTGAGTTGATTCTTTTCGATTCAATTCAATACGATTCTTTTCATTTCGATTCTAATCGATTCTCTTCGATTCAATTCGTTTCGATTCTATTCGATTTTTTTCGATTCTATTCTATTCGATTCATTTTGAATCATTTCGATTTGATTCTGTTCGAGTGGTTTCTATTAGATTCTTTTCGATTTGATTCAATTCGATTCGAGTCTTTTTGATTCGAGTCTTTTCGACTCGATGCAATTCAATACGATTCTTTTCGATTCGATTCGATTCGATTGTTTTCGTTTCGATTCGACTTTTTTTGATTCGATTCTTTTCGATTCGATTGTTTTCAATTCGATTGATTCGATTCTTTTCAATTCTATGCTATTCAAAGCGATTCTTTTGTATTTGATTCGATTCGATGGTTTTCTTTTTGATTCGGTTCGATTCGTTTCTTTTCGATTCGATTCTATTCTATTCTTTTCTATTCCATTCGAATCGATTCGTTTTGATTGAATTCGATTCTTTTCGATTCGATTCAATTAGATTCTTTTCGATTGGATTCAATTTGTTTCGAGTCGAATCAATTTGATTCTTTTCGATTGGATTCCATTGGATTCTTTTCGATTTGATTCAATTCGATTCTTTTCGATTCTATTCATTTCGATGATTTTCGTTGAGATTAGAGTCTTTTCGATTTGATTCTTTTCGGTTCGAGTCGATTCATTTCGCTTATTTTGGTTAGGATCAATTCAATTCGATTCTTTTTGATTTGATTTGATTCTATTCGATGTCTTTCGATTCTATTCTATTGTATTCTTTTCGATTCCATTCCGTTCAATTCGATTCTTTTCGATTCCATTCGATTGTTTTAGATTTGATTCCATTCTTTCGATTCTATTTGATATGATTCTTTTCGATTCGATTTGATACGATACTTTTTATTTTGATTCGAATCGATTCTCTTCGGTTCGATTCGTTTTGATTCTTTTCGATTCAATTCTATTCGAATTGTTTCGATTTGATTCGATTCGGTTCTTTTAGATTCTACTTGATTTGTTTCTTTTCGATTCGTTTTGATTCGATTCTTTTTGATTCATGTCGATTCGATTCGATTCTTTTGTTTCGATTCGATTCTTTTCAATTCGAATCTTTTCGTTACATGGAACTCGATTCTTTTCGATTTGATTCTTTATGATTTTTTCAACTCGATTCAATTCGATTCTTTTTTTTATGATAGTCACAGAGAGAGTGAGAGAGGCAGAGACACAGGCAGAGGGAGAAGCAGGCTCCATGCAGCGGGAGCCCGATGTGGGATTCGATCCCGGGTCTCCAGGATCGCGCCCTGGGCCAAAGGCAGGCGCTAAACCGCTGCGCCACCCAGGGATCCCTCAGTTCGATTCTTCTTTATTCGAATCTATTCGATTCTTTTTGATTCGATTTGATTCTATTCGATTTTTTTCGATTTGATTCGATTAGTTCCTTCTTGATTCAATTCAATTCATTTCTTTTGATTCAATTCAATTCGATTCTTTTGGATTCGATTCAATTCTTTTGGATTCGATTCTTTTGGATTCGAGTCGAGTAGATTCTTTTCATTTCGATCGGATTCATTTCAATTCGATTCTTTTCGATTCGAATGTTTTCGAATCAATTCGATACTTTTTGATTCGATTCGATTCTTTTCGTGTCGATTTGATTCTTTTCGATTCTTTTCTATTTGTATTGATTCGATTCTTTGCATTTCGATTCGATTTGATTCAATTCGATTCTTTTCGATCAATTCAATTTGATTGTTTTCGATTTGATTCGATTCGATTCTTTTCTATTCTATTCAATTCGATTATTTTCCATTCGATGATGCAATTGGATTCTTTTCGATTCGAGTCGATACGATTCGATTCTTTTTGATTAGATACAATTCGATTCTTTTCGATTCGATTCGACTCGATTTCATTTTTTGATTCGATTCGACTAGAATTTAATCGACTGATTCAATTTGATTCTTTTCTTTTCGGTTCGATTCTTTTCTATTCGATTTTTTTCTATTCAATTCGATTCTTTCAATTCAATTCGATTCGATTCGATTCTTTTCCTTTCAAATCGATTCGTTTCAATTCGAGTCTTTTCAATTCGATTCTTTGCGATTCGATTCGATGTGATATTTTTAATTCGATTCGAATCTTTACGATTCGATTCGATTCTTTTCAATTCGATTCTTTTCGATTCGATTCTTTTTGATTCGATTCATTTCGATTCGATTCGATTCTTTTCAATTCGATTTGATTCTTTTCCATTTGATCTGATTTGTTTCATTTCGATTCTTTTCGAATCAATTCGATTCTTTTCGATTCCATTAAATTTGATTCGATTCTTTTCAATTCGATTAGATTCTTTTCGATTTAATTCCATTCAGTTCGATTCTTTTCGATTCGATTGGATTCTTTTCGATTTGATTCAATTCTTTCGATTCGATTTGAGTTGATTCTTTTCGATTCGATTCAATACGATTCTTTTCATTTCGATTCTAATCGATTCTCTTCGATTCAATTCGTTTCGATTCTATTCGATTTTTTTCGATTCTATTCTATTCGATTCATTTTG
Organism: Canis aureus; assembly: GCF_053574225.1. NCBI lineage: Eukaryota > Metazoa > Chordata > Mammalia > Carnivora > Canidae > Canis > Canis aureus. Next base: position 726,254 of record NC_135637.1, read on the forward strand.
AATCATTTCGATTTGATTCTGTTCGAGTGGTTTCTATTAGATTCTTTTCGATTTGATTCAATTCGATTCGAGTCTTTTTGATTCGAGTCTTTTCGACTCGATGCAATTCAATACGATTCTTTTAGATTCGATTCGATTCGATTGTTTTCGTTTCGATTCGACTTTTTTTGATTCGATTCTTTTCGATTCGATTGTTTTCAATTCGATTGATTCGATTCTTTTCAATTCTATGCTATTCAAAGCGATTCTTTTGTATTTGATTCGATTCGATTGTTTTCTTTTTGATTCGGTTCGATTCGTTTCTTTTCGATTCGATTCAATTCTTTTCGATTCGATTCTTTTCGATTCGAGTTGATTCTTTTCGATTCGATTCTATTCTATTCTTTTCTATTCCATTCGAATCGATTCGTTTTGATTGAATTCGATTCTTTTCGATTCGATTCAATTAGATTCTTTTCGATTGGATTCAATTTGTTTCGAGTCGAATCAATTTGATTCTTTTCGATTGGATTCCATTGGATTCTTTTCGATTTGATTCAATTCGATTCTTTTCGATTCTATTCATTTCGATGATTTTCGTTGAGATTAGAGTCTTTTCGATTTGATTTTTTTCGGTTCGAGTCGATTCATTTCGCTTATTTTGGTTAGGATCAATTCAATTCGATTCTTTTTGATTTGATTTGATTCTATTCGATGTCTTTCGATTCTATTCTATTGTATTCTTTTCGATTCCATTCCGTTCAATTCGATTCTTTTCGATTCCATTCGATTGTTTTAGATTTGATTCCATTCTTTCGATTCTATTTGATATGATTCTTTTCGATTCGATTTGATACGATACTTTTTATTTTGATTCGAATCGATTCTCTTCGGTTCGATTCGTTTTGATTCTTTTCGATTCAATTCTATTCGAATTGTTTCGATTTGATTCGATTCGGTTCTTTTAGATTCTACTTGATTTGTTTCTTTTCGATTCGTTTTGATTCGATTCTTTTTGATTCATGTCGATTCGATTCGATTCTTTTGTTTCGATTCGATTCTTTTTAATTCGAATCTTTTCGTTACATGGAATTCGATTCTTTTCGATTTGATTCTTTATGATTTTTTCAACTCGATTCAATTCGATTCTTTTTTTATGATAGTCACAGAGAGAGTGAGAGAGGCAGAGACACAGGCAGAGGGAGAAGCAGGCTCCATGCAGCGGGAGCCCGATGTGGGATTCGATCCCGGGTCTCCAGGATCGCGCCCTGGGCCAAAGGCAGGCGCTAAACCGCTGCGCCACCCAGGGATCCCTCAGTTCGATTCTTCTTTATTCGAATCTATTCGATTCTTTTTGATTCGATTTGATTCTATTCGATTTTTTTCGATTTGATTCGATTAGTTCCTTCTTGATTCAATTCAATTCATTTCTTTTGATTCAATTCAATTCGGTTCTTTTGGATTCGATTCAATTCTTTTGGATTCGATTCTTTTGGATTCGAGTCGAGTAGATTCTTTTCATTTCGATCGGATTCATTTCAATTCGATTCTTTTCGATTCGAATGTTTTCGAATCAATTCGATACTTTTTGATTCGATTCGATTCTTTTCGTGTCGATTTGATTCTTTTCGATTCTTTTCTATTTGTATTGATTCGATTCTTTGCATTTCGATTCGATTTGATTCAATTCGATTCTTTTCGATCAATTCAATTTGATTGTTTTCGATTTGATTCGATTCGATTCTTTTCTATTCTATTCAATTCGATTATTTTCCATTCGATGATGCAATTGGATTCTTTTCGATTCGAGTCGATACGATTCGATTCTTTTTGATTAGATACAATTCGATTCTTTTCGATTCGATTCGACTCGATTTCATTTTTTGATTCGATTCGACTAGAATTTAATCGACTGATTCAATTTGATTCTTTTCTTTTCGGTTCGATTCTTTTCTATTCGATTTTTTTCTATTCAATTCGATTCTTTCAATTCGATTCGATTCGATTCGATTCGATTCTTTTCGTTTCAAATCGATTCGTTTCAATTCGAGTCTTTTCAATTCGATTCTTTGCGATTCGATTCGATGTGATATTTTTAATTCGATTCGAATCTTTACGATTCGATTCGATTCTTTTCAATTCGATTCTTTTCGATTCGATTCTTTTTGATTCGATTCATTTCGATTCGATTCGATTCTTTTCAATTCGATTTGATTCTTTTCCATTTGATCTGATTTGTTTCATTTCGATTCTTTTCGAATCAATTCGATTCTTTTCGATTCCATTAAATTTGATTCGATTCTTTTCAATTCGATTAGATTCTTTTCGATTTGATTCCATTCAGTTCGATTCTTTTCGATTCGATTGGATTCTTTTCGATTTGATTCAATTCTTTCGATTCGATTTGAGTTGATTCTTTTCGATTCGATTCAATACGATTCTTTTCATTTCGATTCTAATCGATTCTCTTCGATTCAATTCGTTTCGATTCTATTCGATTTTTTTCGATTCTATTCTATTCGATTCATTTTGAATCATTTCGATTTGATTCTGTTCGAGTGGTTTCTATTAGATTCTTTTCGATTTGATTCAATTCGATTCGAGTCTTTTTGATTCGAGTCTTTTCGACTCGATGCAATTCAATACGATTCTTTTCGATTCGATTCGATTCGATTGTTTTCGTTTCGATTCGACTTTTTTTGATTCGATTCTTTTCGATTCGATTGTTTTCAATTCGATTGATTCGATTCTTTTCAATTCTATGCTATTCAAAGCGATTCTTTTGTATTTGATTCGATTCGATGGTTTTCTTTTTGATTCGGTTCGATTCGTTTCTTTTCGATTCGATTCAATTCTTTTCGATTCGATTCTTTTCGATTCGAGTTGATTCTTTTCGATTCGATTGTATTCTATTCTTTTCTATTCCATTCGAATCGATTCGTTTTGATTGAATTCGATTCTTTTCGATTCGATTCAATTAGATTCTTTTCGATTGGATTCAATTTGTTTCGAGTCGAATCAATTTGATTCTTTTCGATTGGATTCCATTGGATTCTTTTCGATTTGATTCAATTCGATTCTTTTCGATTCTATTCATTTCGATGATTTTCGTTGAGATTAGAGTCTTTTCGATTTGATTCTTTTCGGTTCGAGTCGATTCATTTCGCTTATTTTGGTTAGGATCAATTCAATTCGATTCTTTTTGATTTGATTTGATTCTATTCGATGTCTTTCGATTCTATTCTATTGTATTCTTTTCGATTCCATTCCGTTCAATTCGATTCTTTTCGATTCCATTCGATTGTTTTAGATTTGATTCCATTCTTTCGATTCTATTTGATATGATTCTTTTCGATTCGATTTGATACGATACTTTTTATTTTGATTCGAATCGATTCTCTTCGGTTCGATTCGTTTTGATTCTTTTCGATTCAATTCTATTCGAATTGTTTCGATTTGATTCGATTCGGTTCTTTTAGGTTCTACTTGATTTGTTTCTTTTCGATTCGTTTTGATTCGATTCTTTTTGATTCATGTCGATTCGATTCGATTCTTTTGTTTCGATTCGATTCTTTTCAATTCGAATCTTTTCGTTACATGGAATTCGATTCTTTTCGATTTGATTCTTTATGATTTTTTCAACTCGATTCAACTCGATTCTTTTTTTTATGATAGTCACAGAGAGAGTGAGAGAGGCAGAGACACAGGCAGAGGGAGAAGCAGGCTCCATGCAGCGGGAGCCCGATGTGGGATTCGATCCCGGGTCTCCAGGATCGCGCCCTGGGCCAAAGGCAGGCGCTAAACCGCTGCGCCACCCAGGGATCCCTCAATTCGATTCTTCTTTATTCGAATCTATTCGATTCTTTTTGATTCGATTTGATTCTATTCGATTTTTTTCGATTTGATTCGATTAGTTCCTTCTTGATTCAATTCAATTCATTTCTTTTGATTCAATTCAATTCGATTCTTTTGGATTCGATTCAATTCTTTTGGATTCGATTCTTTTGGATTCGAGTCGAGTAGATTCTTTTCATTTCGATCGGATTCATTTCAATTCGATTCTTTTCGATTCGAATGTTTTCGAATCAATTCGATACTTTTTGATTCGATTCGATTCTTTTCGTGTCGATTTGATTCTTTTCGATTCTTTTCTATTTGTATTGATTCGATTCTTTGCATTTCGATTCGATTTGATTCAATTCGATTCTTTTCGATCAATTCAATTTGATTGTTTTCGATTTGATTCGATTCGATTCTTTTCTATTCTATTCAATTCGATTATTTTCCATTCGATGATGCAATTGGATTCTTTTCGATTCGAGTCGATACGATTCGATTCTTTTTGATTAGATACAATTCGATTCTTTTCGATTCGATTCGACTCGATTTCATTTTTTGATTCGATTCGACTAGAATTTAATCGACTGATTCAATTTGATTCTTTTCGGTTCGATTCTTTTCTATTCGATTTTTTTCTATTCAATTCGATTCTTTCAATTCGATTCGATTCGATTCGATTCGATTCTTTTCGTTTCAAATCGATTCGTTTCAATTCGAGTCTTTTCAATTCGATTCTTTGCGATTCGATTCGATGTGATATTTTTAATTCGATTCGAATCTTTACGATTCGATTCGATTCTTTTCAATTCGATTCTTTTCGATTCGATTCTTTTTGATTCGATTCATTTCGATTCGATTCGATTCTTTTCAATTCGATTTGATTCTTTTCCATTTGATCTGATTTGTTTCATTTCGATTCTTTTCGAATCAATTCGATTCTTTTCGATTCCATTAAATTTGATTCGATTCTTTTCAATTCGATTAGATTCTTTTCGATTTGATTCCATTCAGTTCGATTCTTTTCGATTCGATTGGATTCTTTTCGATTTGATTCAATTCTTTCGATTCGATTTGAGTTGATTCTTTTCGATTCGATTCAATACGATTCTTTTCATTTCGATTCTAATCGATTCTCTTCGATTCAATTCGTTTCGATTCTATTCGATTTTTTTCGATTCTATTCTATTCGATTCATTTTGAATCATTTCGATTTGATTCTGTTCGAGTGGTTTCTATTAGATTCTTTTCGATTTGATTCAATTCGATTCGAGTCTTTTTGATTCGAGTCTTTTCGACTCGATGCATTTCAATACGATTCTTTTAGATTCGATTCGATTCGATTGTTTTCGTTTCGATTCGACTTTTTTTGATTCGATTCTTTTCGATTCGATTGTTTTCAATTCGATTGATTCGATTCTTTTCAATTCTATGCTATTCAAAGCGATTCTTTTGTATTTGATTCGATTCGATGGTTTTCTTTTTGATTCGGTTCGATTCGTTTCTTTTCGATTCGATTCAATTCTTTTCGATTCGATTCTTTTCGATTCGAGTTGATTCTTTTCGATTCGATTGTATTCTATTCTTTTCTATTCCATTCGAATCGATTCGTTTTGATTGAATTCGATTCTTTTCGATTCGATTCAATTAGATTCTTTTCGATTGGATTCAATTTGTTTCGAGTCGAATCAATTTGATTCTTTTCGATTGGATTCCATTGGATTCTTTTCGATTTGATTCAATTCGATTCTTTTCGATTCTATTCATTTCGATGATTTTCGTTGAGATTAGAGTCTTTTCGATTTGATTTTTTTCGGTTCGAGTCGATTCATTTCGCTTATTTTGGTTAGGATCAATTCAATTCGATTCTTTTTGATTTGATTTGATTCTATTCGATGTCTTTCGATTCTATTCTATTGTATTCTTTTCGATTCCATTCCGTTCAATTCGATTCTTTTCGATTCCATTCGATTGTTTTAGATTTGATTCCATTCTTTCGATTCTATTTGATATGATTCTTTTCGATTCGATTTGATACGATACTTTTTATTTTGATTCGAATCGATTCTCTTCGGTTCGATTCGTTTTGATTCTTTTCGATTCAATTCTATTCGAATTGTTTCGATTTGATTCGATTCGGTTCTTTTAGATTCTACTTGATTTGTTTCTTTTCGATTCGTTTTGATTCGATTCTTTTTGATTCATGTCGATTCGATTCGATTCTTTTGTTTCGATTCGATTCTTTTCAATTCGAATCTTTTCGTTACATGGAATTCGATTCTTTTCGATTTGATTCTTTATGATTTTTTCAACTCGATTCAATTCGATTCTTTTTTTTATGATAGTCACAGAGAGAGTGAGAGAGGCAGAGACACAGGCAGAGGGAGAAGCAGGCTCCATGCAGCGGGAGCCCGATGTGGGATTCGATCCCGGGTCTCCAGGATCGCGCCCTGGGCCAAAGGCAGGCGCTAAACCGCTGCGCCACCCAGGGATCCCTCAGTTCGATTCTTCTTTATTCGAATTTATTCGATTCTTTTTGATTCGATTTGATTCTATTCGATTTTTTTCGATTTGATTCGATTAGTTCCTTCTTGATTCAATTCAATTCATTTCTTTTGATTCAATTCAATTCGGTTCTTTTGGATTCGATTCAATTCTTTTGGATTCGATTCTTTTGGATTCGAGTCGAGTAGATTCTTTTCATTTCGATCGGATTCATTTCAATTCGATTCTTTTCGATTCGAATGTTTTCGAATCAATTCGATACTTTTTGATTCGATTCGATTCTTTTCGTGTCGATTTGATTCTTTTCGATTCTTTTCTATTTGTATTGATTCGATTCTTTGCATTTCGATTCGATTTGATTCAATTCGATTCTTTTCGATCAATTCAATTTGATTGTTTTCGATTTGATTCGATTCGATTCTTTTCTATTCTATTCAATTCGATTATTTTCCATTCGATGATGCAATTGGATTCTTTTCGATTCGAGTCGATACGATTCGATTCTTTTTGATTAGATACAATTCGATTCTTTTCGATTCGATTCGACTCGATTTCATTTTTTGATTCGATTCGACTAGAATTTAATCGACTGATTCAATTTGATTCTTTTCTTTTCGGTTCGATTCTTTTCTATTCGATTTTTTTCTATTCGATTCTTTCAATTCAATTCGATTCGATTCGATTCGATTCTTTTCGTTTCAAATCGATTCGTTTCAATTCGAGTCTTTTCAATTCGATTCTTTGCGATTCGATTCGATGTGATATTTTTAATTCGATTCGAATCTTTACGATTCGATTCGATTCTTTTCAATTCGATTCTTTTTGATTCGATTCTTTTTGATTCGATTCATTTCGATTCGATTCGATTCTTTTCAATTCGATTTGATTCTTTTCCATTTGATCTGATTTGTTTCATTTCGATTCTTTTCGAATCAATTCGATTCTTTTCGATTCCATTAAATTTGATTCGATTCTTTTCAATTCGATTCGATTCTTTTCGATTTCATTCCATTCAGTTCGATTCTTTTCGATTCGATTGGATTCTTTTCGATTTGATTCAATTCTTTCGATTCGATTTGAGTTGATTCTTTTCGATTCGATTCAATACGATTCTTTTCATTTCGATTCTAATCGATTCTCTTCGATTCAATTCGTTTCGATTCTATTCGATTTTTTTCGATTCTATTCTATTCGATTCATTTTGAATCATTTCGATTTGATTCTGTTCGAGTGGTTTCTATTAGATTCTTTTCGATTTGATTCAATTCGATTCGAGTCTTTTTGATTCGAGTCTTTTCGACTCGATGCAATTCAATACGATTCTTTTAGATTCGATTCGATTCGATTGTTTTCGTTTCGATTCGACTTTTTTTGATTCGATTCTTTTCGATTCGATTGTTTTCAATTCGATTGATTCGATTCTTTTCAATTCTATGCTATTCAAAGCGATTCTTTTGTATTTGATTCGATTCGATGGTTTTCTTTTTGATTCGGTTCGATTCGTTTCTTTTCGATTCGATTCAATTCTTTTCGATTCGATTCTTTTCGATTCGAGTTGATTCTTTTCGATTCTATTCTATTCTATTCTTTTCTATTCCATTCGAATCGATTCGTTTTGATTGAATTCGATTCTTTTCGATTCGACTCAATTAGATTCTTTTCGATTGGATTCAATTTGTTTCGAGTCGAATCAATTTGATTCTTTTGATTGGATTCCATTGGATTCTTTTCGATTTGATTCAATTCGATTCTTTTCGATTCTATTCATTTCGATGATTTTCGTTGAGATTAGAGTCTTTTCGATTTGATTCTTTTCGGTTCGAGTCGATTCATTTCGCTTATTTTGGTTAGGATCAATTCAATTCGATTCTTTTTGATTTGATTTGATTCTATTCGATGTCTTTCGATTCTATTCTATTGTATTCTTTTCGATTCCATTCCGTTCAATTCGATTCTTTTCGATTCCATTCGATTGTTTTAGATTTGATTCCATTCTTTCGATTCTATTTGATATGATTCTTTTCGATTCGATTTGATACGATACTTTTTATTTTGATTCGAATCGATTCTCTTCGGTTCGATTCGTTTTGATTCTTTTCGATTCAATTCTATTCGAATTGTTTCGATTTGATTCGATTCGGTTCTTTTAGATTCTACTTGATTTGTTTCTTTTCGATTCGTTTTGATTCGATTCTTTTTGATTCATGTCGATTCGATTCGATTCTTTTGTTTCGATTCGATTCTTTTTAATTCGAATCTTTTCGTTACATGGAATTCGATTCTTTTCGATTTGATTCTTTATGATTTTTTCAACTCGATTCAATTCGATTCTTTTTTTATGATAGTCACAGAGAGTGAGAGAGGCAGAGACACAGGCAGAGGGAGAAGCAGGCTCCATGCAGCGGGAGCCCGATGTGGGATTCGATCCCGGGTCTCCAGGATCGCGCCCTGGGCCAAAGGCAGGCGCTAAACCGCAGTGCCACCCAGGGATCCCTCAATTCGATTCTTCTTTATTCGAATCTATTCGATTCTTTTTGATTCGATTTGATTCTATTCGATTTTTTTCGATTTGATTCGATTAGTTCCTTCTTGATTCAATTCAATTCATTTCTTTTGATTCAATTCAATTCGATTCTTTTGGATTCGATTCAATTCTTTTGGATTCGATTCTTTTGGATTCGAGTCGAGTAGATTCTTTTCATTTCGATCGGATTCATTTCAATTCGATTCTTTTCGATTCGAATGTTTTCGAATCAATTCGATACTTTTTGATTCGATTCGATTCTTTTCGTGTCGATTTGATTCTTTTCGATTCTTTTCTATTTGTATTGATTCGATTCTTTGCATTTCGATTCGATTTGATTCAATTCGATTCTTTTCGATCAATTCAATTTGTTTTCGATTTTGATGGGATTCGATTCTTTTCTATTCTATTCAATTCGATTATTTTCCATTCGATGATGCAATTGGATTCTTTTCGATTCGAGTCGATACGATTCGATTCTTTTTGATTAGATACAATTCGATTCTTTTGGATTCGATTGGACTCGATTTCATTTTTTGATTCGATTCGACTAGAAATTAATCGACTGATTCAATTTGATTCTTTTCTTTTCGGTTCGATTCTTTTCTATTCGATTTTTTTCTATTCAATTCGATTCTTTCAATTCAATTCGATTCGATTCGATTCGATTCTTTTCGTTTCAAATCGATTCGTTTCAATTCGAGTCTTTTCAATTCGATTCTTTGCGATTCGATTCGATGTGATATTTTTAATTCGATTCGAATCTTTACGATTCGATTCGATTCTTTTCAATTCGATTCTTTTCGATTCGATTCTTTTTGATTCGATTCATTTCGATTCGATTCGATTCTTTTCAATTCGATTTGATTCTTTTCCATTTGATCTGATTTGTTTCATTTCGATTCTTTTCGAATCAATTCGATTCTTTTCGATTCCATTAAATTTGATTCGATTCTTTTCAATTCGATTAGATTCTTTTCGATTTCATTCCATTCAGTTCGATTCTTTTCGATTCGATTGGATTCTTTTCGATTTGATTCAATTCTTTCGATTCGATTTGAGTTGATTCTTTTCGATTCGATTCAATACGATTCTTTTCATTTCGATTCTAATCGATTCTCTTCGATTCAATTCGTTTCGATTCTATTCGATTTTTTTCGATTCTATTCTATTCGATTCATTTTGAATCATTTCGATTTGATTCTGTTCGAGTGGTTTCTATTAGATTCTTTTCGATTTGATTCAATTCGATTCGAGTCTTTTTGATTCGAGTCTTTTCGACTCGATGCAATTCAATACGATTCTTTTAGATTCGATTCGATTCGATTGTTTTCGTTTCGATTCGACTTTTTTTGATTCGATTCTTTTCGATTCGATTGTTTTCAATTCGATTGATTCGATTCTTTTCAATTCTATGCTATTCAAAGCGATTCTTTTGTATTTGATTCGATTCGATGGTTTTCTTTTTGATTCGGTTCGATTCGTTTCTTTTCGATTCGATTCTATTCTATTCTTTTCTATTCCATTCGAATCGATTCGTTTTGATTGAATTCGATTCTTTTCGATTCGATTCAATTAGATTCTTTTCGATTGGATTCAATTTGTTTCGAGTCGAATCAATTTGATTCTTTTCGATTGGATTCCATTGGATTCTTTTCGATTTGATTCAATTCGATTCTTTTCGATTCTATTCATTTCGGTGATTTTCGTTGAGATTAGAGTCTTTTCGATTTGATTCTTTTCGGTTCGAGTCGATTCATTTCGCTTATTTTGGTTAGGATCAATTCAATTCGATTCTTTTTGATTTGATTTGATTCTATTCGATGTCTTTCGATTCTATTCTATTGTATTCTTTTCGATTCCATTCCGTTCAATTCGATTCTTTTCGATTCCATTCGATTGTTTTAGATTTGATTCCATTCTTTCGATTCTATTTGATATGATTCTTTTCGATTCGATTTGATACGATACTTTTTATTTTGATTCGAATCGATTCTCTTCGGTTCGATTCGTTTTGATTCTTTTCGATTCAATTCTATTCGAATTGTTTCGATTTGATTCGATTCGGTTCTTTTAGATTCTACTTGATTTGTTTCTTTTCGATTCGTTTTGATTCGATTCTTTTTGATTCATGTCGATTCGATTCGATTCTTTTGTTTCGATTCGATTCTTTTCAATTCGAATCTTTTCGTTACATGGAACTCGATTCTTTTCGATTTGATTCTTTATGATTTTTTCAACTCGATTCAATTCGATTCTTTTTTTTATGATAGTCACAGAGAGAGTGAGAGAGGCAGAGACACAGGCAGAGGGAGAAGCAGGCTCCATGCAGCGGGAGCCCGATGTGGGATTCGATCCCGGGTCTCCAGGATCGCGCCCTGGGCCAAAGGCAGGCGCTAAACCGCTGCGCCACCCAGGGATCCCTCAGTTCGATTCTTCTTTATTCGAATCTATTCGATTCTTTTTGATTCGATTTGATTCTATTCGATTTTTTTCGATTTGATTCGATTAGTTCCTTCTTGATTCAATTCAATTCATTTCTTTTGATTCAATTCAATTCGGTTCTTTTGGATTCGATTCAATTCTTTTGGATTCGATTCTTTTGGATTCGAGTCGAGTAGATTCTTTTCATTTCGATCGGATTCATTTCAATTCGATTCTTTTCGATTCGAATGTTTTCGAATCAATTCGATACTTTTTGATTCGATTCGATTCTTTTCGTGTCGATTTGATTCTTTTCGATTCTTTTCTATTTGTATTGATTCGATTCTTTGCATTTCGATTCGATTTGATTCAATTCGATTCTTTTCGATCAATTCAATTTGATTGTTTTCGATTTGATTCGATTCGATTCTTTTCTATTCTATTCAATTCGATTATTTTCCATTCGATGATGCAGTTGGATTCTTTTCGATTCGAGTCGATACGATTCGATTCTTTTTGATTAGATACAATTCGATTCTTTTCGATTCGATTCGACTCGATTTCATTTTTTGATTCGATTCGACTAGAATTTAATCGACTGATTCAATTTGATTCTTTTCTTTTCGGTTCGATTCTTTTCTATTCGATTTTTTTCTATTCAATTCGATTCTTTCAATTCGATTCGATTCGATTCGATTCGATTCTTTTCGTTTCAAATCGATTCGTTTCAATTCGAGTCTTTTCAATTCGATTCTTTGCGATTCGATTCGATGTGATATTTTTAATTCGATTCGAATCTTTACGATTCGATTCGATTCTTTTCAATTCGATTCTTTTCGATTCGATTCTTTTTGATTCGATTCATTTCGATTCGATTCGATTCTTTTCAATTCGATTTGATTCTTTTCCATTTGATCTGATTTGTTTCATTTCGATTCTTTTCGAATCAATTCGATTCTTTTCGATTCCATTAAATTTGATTCGATTCTTTTCAATTCGATTAGATTCTTTTCGATTTGATTCCATTCAGTTCGATTCTTTTCGATTCCATTGGATTCTTTTCGATTTGATTCAATTCTTTCGATTCGATTTGAGTTGATTCTTTTCGATTCGATTCAATACGATTCTTTTCATTTCGATTCTAATCGATTCTCTTCGATTCAATTCGTTTCGATTCTATTCGATTTTTTTCGATTCTATTCTATTCGATTCATTTTGAATCATTTCGATTTGATTCTGTTCGAGTGGTTTCTATTAGATTCTTTTCGATTTGATTCAATTCGATTCGAGTCTTTTTGATTCGAGTCTTTTCGACTCGATGCAATTCAATACGATTCTTTTAGATTCGATTCGATTCGATTGTTTTCGTTTCGATTCGACTTTTTTTGATTCGATTCTTTTCGATTCGATTGTTTTCAATTCGATTGATTCGATTCTTTTCAATTCTATGCTATTCAAAGCGATTCTTTTGTATTTGATTCGATTCGATGGTTTTCTTTTTGATTCGGTTCGATTCGTTTCTTTTCGATTCGATTCTATTCTATTCTTTTCTATTCCATTCGAATCGATTCGTTTTGATTGAATTCGATTCTTTTCGATTCGATTCAATTAGATTCTTTTCGATTGGATTCAATTTGTTTCGAGTCGAATCAATTTGATTCTTTTCGATTGGATTCCATTGGATTCTTTTCGATTTGATTCAATTCGATTCTTTTCGATTCTATTCATTTCGATGATTTTCGTTGAGATTAGAGTCTTTTCGATTTGATTCTTTTCGGTTCGAGTCGATTCATTTCGCTTATTTTGGTTAGGATCAATTCAATTCGATTCTTTTTGATTTGATTTGATTCTATTCGATGTCTTTCGATTCTATTCTATTGTATTCTTTTCGATTCCATTCCGTTCAATTCGATTCTTTTCGATTCCATTCGATTGTTTTAGATTTGATTCCATTCTTTCGATTCTATTTGATATGATTCTTTTCGATTCGATTTGATACGATACTTTTTATTTTGATTCGAATCGATTCTCTTCGGTTCGATTCGTTTTGATTCTTTTCGATTCAATTCTATTCGAATTGTTTCGATTTGATTCGATTCGGTTCTTTTAGATTCTACTTGATTTGTTTCTTTTCGATTCGTTTTGATTCGATTCTTTTTGATTCATGTCGATTCGATTCGATTCTTTTGTTTCGATTCGATTCTTTTCAATTCGAATCTTTTCGTTACATGGAACTCGATTCTTTTCGATTTGATTCTTTATGATTTTTTCAACTCGATTCAATTCGATTCTTTTTTTTATGATAGTCACAGAGAGAGTGAGAGAGGCAGAGACACAGGCAGAGGGAGAAGCAGGCTCCATGCAGCGGGAGCCCGATGTGGGATTCGATCCCGGGTCTCCAGGATCGCGCCCTGGGCCAAAGGCAGGCGCTAAACCGCTGCGCCACCCAGGGATCCCTCAGTTCGATTCTTCTTTATTCGAATCTATTCGATTCTTTTTGATTCGATTTGATTCTATTCGATTTTTTTCGATTTGATTCGATTAGTTCCTTCTTGATTCAATTCAATTCATTTCTTTTGATTCAATTCAATTCGGTTCTTTTGGATTCGATTCAATTCTTTTGGATTCGATTCTTTTGGATTCGAGTCGAGTAGATTCTTTTCATTTCGATCGGATTCATTTCAATTCGATTCTTTTCGATTCGAATGTTTTCGAATCAATTCGATACTTTTTGATTCGATTCGATTCTTTTCGTGTCGATTTGATTCTTTTCGATTCTTTTCTATTTGTATTGATTCGATTCTTTGCATTTCGATTCGATTTGATTCAATTCGATTCTTTTCGATCAATTCAATTTGATTGTTTTCGATTTGATTCGATTCGATTCTTTTCTATTCTATTCAATTCGATTATTTTCCATTCGATGATGCAATTGGATTCTTTTCGATTCGAGTCGATACGATTCGATTCTTTTTGATTAGATACAATTCGATTCTTTTCGATTCGATTCGACTCGATTTCATTTTTTGATTCGATTCGACTAGAATTTAATCGACTGATTCAATTTGATTCTTTTCTTTTCGGTTCGATTCTTTTCTATTCGATTTTTTTCTATTCAATTCGATTCTTTCAATTCGATTCGATTCGATTCGATTCGATTCTTTTCGTTTCAAATCGATTCGTTTCAATTCGAGTCTTTTCAATTCGATTCTTTGCGATTCGATTCGATGTGATATTTTTAATTCGATTCGAATCTTTACGATTCGATTCGATTCTTTTCAATTCGATTCTTTTCGATTCGAGTCTTTTTGATTCGATTCATTTCGATTCGATTCGATTCTTTTCAATTCGATTTGATTCTTTTCCATTTGATCTGATTTGTTTCATTTCGATTCTTTTCGAATCAATTCGATTCTTTTCGATTCCATTAAATTTGATTCGATTCTTTTCAATTCGATTAGATTCTTTTCGATTTGATTCCATTCAGTTCGATTCTTTTCGATTCGATTGGATTCTTTTCGATTTGATTCAATTCTTTCGATTCGATTTGAGTTGATTCTTTTCGATTCAATTCAATACGATTCTTTTCATTTCGATTCTAATCGATTCTCTTCGATTCAATTCGTTTCGATTCTATTCGATTTTTTTCGATTCTCTTCTATTCGATTCATTTTGAATCATTTCGATTTGATTCTGTTCGAGTGGTTTCTATTAGATTCTTTTCGATTTGATTCAATTCGATTCGAGTCTTTTTGATTCGAGTCTTTTCGACTCGATGCAATTCAATACGATTCTTTTCGATTCGATTCGATTCGATTGTTTTCGTTTCGATTCGACTTTTTTTGATTCGATTCTTTTCGATTCGATTGTTTTCAATTCGATTGATTCGATTCTTTTCAATTCTATGCTATTCAAAGCGATTCTTTTGTATTTGATTCGATTCGATGGTTTTCTTTTTGATTCGGTTCGATTCGTTTCTTTTCGATTCGATTCTATTCTATTCTTTTCTATTCCATTCGAATCGATTCGTTTTGATTGAATTCGATTCTTTTCGATTCGATTCAATTAGATTCTTTTCGATTGGATTCAATTTGTTTCGAGTCGAATCAATTTGATTCTTTTCGATTGGATTCCATTGGATTCTTTTCGATTTGATTCATTTCGATTCTTTTCGATTCTATTCATTTCGATGATTTTCGTTGAGATTAGAGTCTTTTCGATTTGATTCTTTTCGGTTCGAGTCGATTCATTTCGCTTATTTTGGTTAGGATCAATTCAATTCGATTCTTTTTGATTTGATTTGATTCTATTCGATGTCTTTCGATTCTATTCTATTGTATTCTTTTCGATTCCATTCCGTTCAATTCGATTCTTTTCGATTCCATTCGATTGTTTTAGATTTGATTCCATTCTTTCGATTCTATTTGATATGATTCTTTTCGATTCGATTTGATACGATACTTTTTATTTTGATTCGAATCGATTCTCTTCGGTTCGATTCGTTTTGATTCTTTTCGATTCAATTCTATTCGAATTGTTTCGATTTGATTCGATTCGGTTCTTTTAGATTCTACTTGATTTGTTTCTTTTCGATTCGTTTTGATTCGATTCTTTTTGATTCATGTCGATTCGATTCGATTCTTTTGTTTCCATTCGATTCTTTTTAATTCGAATCTTTTCGTTACATGGAATTCGATTCTTTTCGATTTGATTCTTTATGATTTTTTCAACTCGATTCAATTCGATTCTTTTTTTTATGATAGTCACAGAGAGAGTGAGAGAGGCAGAGACACAGGCAGAGGGAGAAGCAGGCTCCATGCAGCGGGAGCCCGATGTGGGATTCGATCCCGGGTCTCCAGGATCGCGCCCTGGGCCAAAGGCAGGCGCTAAACCGCTGCGCCACCCAGGGATCCCTCAGTTCGATTCTTCTTTATTCGAATCTATTCGATTCTTTTTGATTCGATTTGATTCTATTCGATTTTTTTCGATTTGATTCGATTAGTTCCTTCTTGATTCAATTCAATTCATTTCTTTTGATTCAATTCAATTCGGTTCTTTTGGATTCGATTCAATTCTTTTGGATTCGATTCTTTTGGATTCGAGTCGAGTAGATTCTTTTCATTTCGATCGGATTCATTTCAATTCGATTCTTTTCGATTCGAATGTTTTCGAATCAATTCGATACTTTTTGATTCGATTCGATTCTTTTCGTGTCGATTTGATTCTTTTCGATTCTTTTCTATTTGTATTGATTCGATTCTTTGCATTTCGATTCGATTTGATTCAATTCGATTCTTTTCGATCAATTCAATTTGATTGTTTTCGATTTGATTCGATTCGATTCTTTTCTATTCTATTCAATTCGATTATTTTCCATTCGATGATGCAATTGGATTCTTTTCGATTCGAGTCGATACGATTCGATTCTTTTTGATTAGATACAATTCGATTCTTTTCGATTCGATTCGACTCGATTTCATTTTTTGATTCGATTCGACTAGAATTTAATCGACTGATTCAATTTGATTCTTTTCTTTTCGGTTCGATTCTTTTCTATTCGATTTTTTTCTATTCAATTCGATTCTTTCAATTCGATTCGATTCGATTCGATTCGATTCTTTTCGTTTCAAATCGATTCGTTTCAATTCGAGTCTTTTCAATTCGATTCTTTGCGATTCGATTCGATGTGATATTTTTAATTCGATTCGAATCTTTACGATTCGATTCGATTCTTTTCAATTCGATTCTTTTCGATTCGATTCTTTTTGATTCGATTCATTTCGATTCGATTCGATTCTTTTCAATTCGATTTGATTCTTTTCCATTTGATCTGATTTGTTTCATTTCGATTCTTTTCGAATCAATTCGATTCTTTTCGATTCCATTAAATTTGATTCGATTCTTTTCAATTCGATTAGATTCTTTTCGATTTGATTCCATTCAGTTCGATTCTTTTCGATTCGATTGGATTCTTTTCGATTTGATTCAATTCTTTCGATTCGATTTGAGTTGATTCTTTTCGATTCGATTCAATACGATTCTTTTCATTTCGATTCTAATCGATTCTCTTCGATTCAATTCGTTTCGATTCTATTCGATTTTTTTCGATTCTATTCTATTCGATTCATTTTGAATCATTTCGATTTGATTCTGTTCGAGTGGTTTCTATTAGATTCTTTTCGATTTGATTCAATTCGATTCGAGTCTTTTTGATTCGAGTCTTTTCGACTCGATGCAATTCAATACGATTCTTTTAGATTCGATTCGATTCGATTGTTTTCGTTTCGATTCGACTTTTTTTGATTCGATTCTTTTCGATTCGATTGTTTTCAATTCGATTGATTCGATTCTTTTCAATTCTATGCTATTCAAAGCGATTCTTTTGTATTTGATTCGATTCGATGGTTTTCTTTTTGATTCGGTTCGATTCGTTTCTTTTCGATTCGATTCAATTCTTTTCGATTCGATTCTTTTCGATTCGAGTTGATTCTTTTCGATTCGATTCTATTCTATTCTTTTCTATTCCATTCGAATCGATTCGTTTTGATTGAATTCGATTCTTTTCGATTCGATTCAATTAGATTCTTTTCGATTGGATTCAATTTGTTTCGAGTCGAATCAATTTGATTCTTTTCGATTGGATTCCATTGGATTCTTTTCGATTTGATTCAATTCGATTCTTTTCGATTCTATTCATTTCGATGATTTTCGTTCAGATTAGAGTCTTTTCGATTTGATTCTTTTCGGTTCGAGTCGATTCATTTCGCTTATTTTGGTTAGGATCAATTCAATTCGATTCTTTTTGATTTGATTTGATTCTATTCGATGTCTTTCGATTCTATTCTATTGTATTCTTTTCGATTCCATTCCGTTCAATTCGATTCTTTTCGATTCCATTCGATTGTTTTAGATTTGATTCCATTCTTTCGATTCTATTTGATATGATTCTTTTCGATTCGATTTGATACGATACTTTTTATTTTGATTCGAATCGATTCTCTTCGGTTCGATTCGTTTTGATTCTTTTCGATTCAATTCTATTCGAATTGTTTCGATTTGATTCGATTCGGTTCTTTTAGATTCTACTTGATTTGTTTCTTTTCGATTCGTTTTGATTCGATTCTTTTTGATTCATGTCGATTCGATTCGATTCTTTTGTTTCGATTCGATTCTTTTCAATTCGAATCTTTTCGTTACATGGAATTCGATTCTTTTCGATTTGATTCTTTATGATTTTTTCAACTCGATTCAACTCGATTCCTTTTTTTATGATAGTCACAGAGAGAGTGAGAGAGGCAGAGACACAGGCAGAGGGAGAAGCAGGCTCCATGCAGCGGGAGCCCGATGTGGGATTCGATCCCGGGTCTCCAGGATCGCGCCCTGGGCCAAAGGCAGGCGCTAAACCGCTGCGCCACCCAGGGATCCCTCAATTCGATTCTTCTTTATTCGAATCTATTCGATTCTTTTTGATTCGATTTGATTCTATTCGATTTTTTTCGATTTGATTCGATTAGTTCCTTCTTGATTCAATTCAATTCATTTCTTTTGATTCAATTCAATTCGATTCTTTTGGATTCGATTCAATTCTTTTGGATTCGATTCTTTTGGATTCGAGTCGAGTAGATTCTTTTCATTTCGATCGGATTCATTTCAATTCGATTCTTTTCGATTCGAATGTTTTCGAATCAATTCGATACTTTTTGATTCGATTCGATTCTTTTCGTGTCGATTTGATTCTTTTCGATTCTTTTCTATTTGTATTGATTCGATTCTTTGCATTTCGATTCGATTTGATTCAATTCGATTCTTTTCGATCAATTCAATTTGTTTTCGATTTTGATGGGATTCGATTCTTTTCTATTCTATTCAATTCGATTATTTTCCATTCGATGATGCAATTGGATTCTTTTCGATTCGAGTCGATACGATTCGATTCTTTTTGATTAGATACAATTCGATTCTTTTCGATTCGATTCGACTCGATTTCATTTTTTTATTCGATTCGACTAGAATTTAATCGACTGATTCAATTTGATTCTTTTCTTTTCGGTTCGATTCTTTTCTATTCGATTTTTTTCTATTCAATTCGATTCTTTCAATTCAATTCGATTCGATTCGATTCGATTCTTTTCGTTTCAAATCGATTCGTTTCAATTCGAGTCTTTTCAATTCGATTCTTTGCGATTCGATTCGATGTGATATTTTTAATTCGATTCGAATCTTTACGATTCGATTCGATTCTTTTCAATTCGATTCTTTTCGATTCGATTCTTTTTGATTCGATTCATTTCGATTCGATTCGATTCTTTTCAATTCGATTTGATTCTTTTCCATTTGATCTGATTTGTTTCATTTCGATTCTTTTCGAATCAATTCGATTCTTTTCGATTCCATTAAATTTGATTCGATTCTTTTCGATTCGATTCGATTCTTTTCGATTTCATTCCATTCAGTTCGATTCTTTTCGATTCGATTGGATTCTTTTCGATTTGATTCAATTCTTTCGATTCGATTTGAGTTGATTCTTTTCGATTCGATTCAATACGATTCTTTTCATTTCGATTCTAATCGATTCTCTTCGATTCAATTCGTTTCGATTCTATTCGATTTTTTTCGATTCTATTCTATTCGATTCATTTTGAATCATTTCGATTTGATTCTGTTCGAGTGGTTTCTATTAGATTCTTTTCGATTTGATTCAATTCGATTCGAGTCTTTTTGATTCGAGTCTTTTCGACTCGATGCAATTCAATACGATTCTTTTAGATTCGATTCGATTCGATTGTTTTCGTTTCGATTCGACTTTTTTTGATTCGATTCTTTTCGATTCGATTGTTTTCAATTCGATTGATTCGATTCTTTTCAATTCTATGCTATTCAAAGCGATTCTTTTGTATTTGATTCGATTCGATGGTTTTCTTTTTGATTCGGTTCGATTCGTTTCTTTTCGATTCGATTCTATTCTATTCTTTTCTATTCCATTCGAATCGATTCGTTTTGATTGAATTCGATTCTTTTCGATTCGATTCAATTAGATTCTTTTCGATTGGATTCAATTTGTTTCGAGTCGAATCAATTTGATTCTTTTCGATTGGATTCCATTGGATTCTTTTCGATTTGATTCAATTCGATTCTTTTCGATTCTATTCATTTCGATGATTTTCGTTGAGATTAGAGTCTTTTCGATTTGATTCTTTTCGGTTCGAGTCGATTCATTTCGCTTATTTTGGTTAGGATCAATTCAATTCGATTCTTTTTGATTTGATTTGATTCTATTCGATGTCTTTCGATTCTATTCTATTGTATTCTTTTCGATTCCATTCCGTTCAATTCGATTCTTTTCGATTCCATTCGATTGTTTTAGATTTGATTCCATTCTTTCGATTCTATTTGATATGATTCTTTTCGATTCGATTTGATACGATACTTTTTATTTTGATTCGAATCGATTCTCTTCGGTTCGATTCGTTTTGATTCTTTTCGATTCAATTCTATTCGAATTGTTTCGATTTGATTCGATTCGGTTCTTTTAGATTCTACTTGATTTGTTTCTTTTCGATTCGTTTTGATTCGATTCTTTTTGATTCATGTCGATTCGATTCGATTCTTTTGTTTCGATTCGATTCTTTTCAATTCGAATCTTTTCGTTACATGGAACTCGATTCTTTTCGATTTGATTCTTTATGATTTTTTCAACTCGATTCAATTCGATTCTTTTTTTTATGATAGTCACAGAGAGAGTGAGAGAGGCAGAGACACAGGCAGAGGGAGAAGCAGGCTCCATGCAGCGGGAGCCCGATGTGGGATTCGATCCCGGGTCTCCAGGATCGCGCCCTGGGCCAAAGGCAGGCGCTAAACCGCTGCGCCACCCAGGGATCCCTCAGTTCGATTCTTCTTTATTCGAATCTATTCGATTCTTTTTGATTCGATTTGATTCTATTCGATTTTTTTCGATTTGATTCGATTAGTTCCTTCTTGATTCAATTCAATTCATTTCTTTTGATTCAATTCAATTCGGTTCTTTTGGATTCGATTCAATTCTTTTGGATTCGATTCTTTTGGATTCGAGTCGAGTAGATTCTTTTCATTTCGATCGGATTCATTTCAATTCGATTCTTTTCGATTCGAATGTTTTCGAATCAATTCGATACTTTTTGATTCGATTCGATTCTTTTCGTGTCGATTTGATTCTTTTCGATTCTTTTCTATTTGTATTGATTCGATTCTTTGCATTTCGATTCGATTTGATTCAATTCGATTCTTTTCGATCAATTCAATTTGTTTTCGATTTTGATGGGATTCGATTCTTTTCTATTCTATTCAATTCGATTATTTTCCATTCGATGATGCAATTGGATTCTTTTCGATTCGAGTCGATACGATTCGATTCTTTTTGATTAGATACAATTCGATTCTTTTCGATTCGATTCGACTCGATTTCATTTTTTGATTCGATTCGACTAGAATTTAATCGACTGATTCAATTTGATTCTTTTCTTTTCGGTTCGATTCTTTTCTATTCGATTTTTTTCTATTCAATTCGATTCTTTCAATTCAATTCGATTCGATTCGATTCGATTCTTTTCGTTTCAAATCGATTCGTTTCAATTCGAGTCTTTTCAATTCGATTCTTTGCGATTCGATTCGATGTGATATTTTTAATTCGATTCGAATCTTTACGATTCGATTCGATTCTTTTCAATTCGATTCTTTTCGATTCGATTCTTTTTGATTCGATTCATTTCGATTCGATTCGATTCTTTTCAATTCGATTTGATTCTTTTTCATTTGATCTGATTTGTTTCATTTCGATTCTTTTCGAATCAATTCGATTCTTTTCGATTCCATTAAATTTGATTCGATTCTTTTCAATTCGATTAGATTCTTTTCGATTTGATTCCATTCAGTTCGATTCTTTTCGATTCGATTGGATTCTTTTCGATTTGATTCAATTCTTTCGATTCGATTTGAGTTGATTCTTTTCGATTCGATTCAATACGATTCTTTTCATTTCGATTCTAATCGATTCTCTTCGATTCAATTCGTTTCGATTCTATTCGATTTTTTTCGATTCTATTCTATTCGATTCATTTTGAATCATTTCGATTTGATTCTGTTCGAGTGGTTTCTATTAGATTCTTTTCGATTTGATTCAATTCGATTCGAGTCTTTTTGATTCGAGTCTTTTCGACTCGATGCAATTCAATACGATTCTTTTAGATTCGATTCGATTCGATTGTTTTCGTTTCGATTCGACTTTTTTTGATTCGATTCTTTTCGATTCGATTGTTTTCAATTCGATTGATTCGATTCTTTTCAATTCTATGCTATTCAAAGCGATTCTTTTGTATTTGATTCGATTCGATGGTTTTCTTTTTGATTCGGTTCGATTCGTTTCTTTTCGATTCGATTCTATTCTATTCTTTTCTATTCCATTCGAATCGATTCGTTTTGATTGAATTCGATTCTTTTCGATTCGATTCAATTAGATTCTTTTCGATTGGATTCAATTTGTTTCGAGTCGAATCAATTTGATTCTTTTCGATTGGATTCCATTGGATTCTTTTCGATTTGATTCAATTCGATTCTTTTCGATTCTATTCATTTCGATGATTTTCGTTGAGATTAGAGTCTTTTCGATTTGATTCTTTTCGGTTCGAGTCGATTCATTTCGCTTATTTTGGTTAGGATCAATTCAATTCGATTCTTTTTGATTTGATTTGATTCTATTCGATGTCTTTCGATTCTATTCTATTGTATTCTTTTCGATTCCATTCCGTTCAATTCGATTCTTTTCGATTCCATTCGATTGTTTTAGATTTGATTCCATTCTTTCGATTCTATTTGATATGATTCTTTTCGATTCGATTTGATACGATACTTTTTATTTTGATTCGAATCGATTCTCTTCGGTTCGATTCGTTTTGATTCTTTTCGATTCAATTCTATTCGAATTGTTTCGATTTGATTCGATTCGGTTCTTTTAGATTCTACTTGATTTGTTTCTTTTCGATTCGTTTTGATTCGATTCTTTTTGATTCATGTCGATTCGATTCGATTCTTTTGTTTCGATTCGATTCTTTTTAATTCGAATCTTTTCGTTACATGGAATTCGATTCTTTTCGATTTGATTCTTTATGATTTTTTCAACTCGATTCAATTCGATTCTTTTTTTTATGATAGTCACAGAGAGAGTGAGAGAGGCAGAGACACAGGCAGAGGGAGAAGCAGGCTCCATGCAGCGGGAGCCCGATGTGGGATTCGATCCCGGGTCTCCAGGATCGCGCCCTGGGCCAAAGGCAGGCGCTAAACCGCTGCGCCACCCAGGGATCCCTCAGTTCGATTCTTCTTTATTCGAATCTATTCGATTCTTTTTGATTCGATTTGATTCTATTCGAGTTTTTTCGATTTGATTCGATTAGTTCCTTCTTGATTCAATTCAATTCATTTCTTTTGATTCAATTCAATTCGGTTCTTTTGGATTCGATTCAATTCTTTTGGATTCGATTCTTTTGGATTCGAGTCGAGTAGATTCTTTTCATTTCGATCGGATTCATTTCAATTCGATTCTTTTCGATTCGAATGTTTTCGAATCAATTCGATACTTTTTGATTCGATTCGATTCTTTTCGTGTCGATTTGATTCTTTTCGATTCTTTTCTATTTGTATTGATTCGATTCTTTGCATTTCGATTCGATTTGATTCAATTCGATTCTTTTCGATCAATTCAATTTGTTTTCGATTTTGATGGGATTCGATTCTTTTCTATTCTATTCAATTCGATTATTTTCCATTCGATGATGCAATTGGATTCTTTTCGATTCGAGTCGATACGATTCGATTCTTTTTGATTAGATACAATTCGATTCTTTTCGATTCGATTCGACTCGATTTCATTTTTTTATTCGATTCGACTAGAATTTAATCGACTGATTCAATTTGATTCTTTTCTTTTCGGTTCGATTCTTTTCTATTCGATTTTTTTCTATTCAATTCGATTCTTTCAATTCAATTCGATTCGATTCGATTCGATTCTTTTCGTTTCAAATCGATTCGTTTCAATTCGAGTCTTTTCAATTCGATTCTTTGCGATTCGATTCGATGTGATATTTTTAATTCGATTCGAATCTTTACGATTCGATTCGATTCTTTTCAATTCGATTCTTTTCGATTCGATTCTTTTTGATTCGATTCATTTCGATTCGATTCGATTCTTTTCAATTCGATTTGATTCTTTTCCATTTGATCTGATTTGTTTCATTTCGATTCTTTTCGAATCAATTCGATTCTTTTCGATTCCATTAAATTTGATTCGATTCTTTTCGATTCGATTCGATTCTTTTCGATTTCATTCCATTCAGTTCGATTCTTTTCGATTCGATTGGATTCTTTTCGATTTGATTCAATTCTTTCGATTCGATTTGAGTTGATTCTTTTCGATTCGATTCAATACGATTCTTTTCATTTCGATTCTAATCGATTCTCTTCGATTCAATTCGTTTCGATTCTATTCGATTTTTTTCGATTCTATTCTATTCGATTCATTTTGAATCATTTCGATTTGATTCTGTTCGAGTGGTTTCTATTAGATTCTTTTCGATTTGATTCAATTCGATTCGAGTCTTTTTGATTCGAGTCTTTTCGACTCGATGCAATTCAATACGATTCTTTTAGATTCGATTCGATTCGATTGTTTTCGTTTCGATTCGACTTTTTTTGATTCGATTCTTTTCGATTCGATTGTTTTCAATTCGATTGATTCGATTCTTTTCAATTCTATGCTATTCAAAGCGATTCTTTTGTATTTGATTCGATTCGATGGTTTTCTTTTTGATTCGGTTCGATTCGTTTCTTTTCGATTCGATTCTATTCTATTCTTTTCTATTCCATTCGAATCGATTCGTTTTGATTGAATTCGATTCTTTTCGATTCGATTCAATTAGATTCTTTTCGATTGGATTCAATTTGTTTCGAGTCGAATCAATTTGATTCTTTTCGATTGGATTCCATTGGATTCTTTTCGATTTGATTCAATTCGATTCTTTTCGATTCTATTCATTTCGATGATTTTCGTTGAGATTAGAGTCTTTTCGATTTGATTCTTTTCGGTTCGAGTCGATTCATTTCGCTTATTTTGGTTAGGATCAATTCAATTCGATTCTTTTTGATTTGATTTGATTCTATTCGATGTCTTTCGATTCTATTCTATTGTATTCTTTTCGATTCCATTCCGTTCAATTCGATTCTTTTCGATTCCATTCGATTGTTTTAGATTTGATTCCATTCTTTCGATTCTATTTGATATGATTCTTTTCGATTCGATTTGATACGATACTTTTTATTTTGATTCGAATCGATTCTCTTCGGTTCGATTCGTTTTGATTCTTTTCGATTCAATTCTATTCGAATTGTTTCGATTTGATTCGATTCGGTTCTTTTAGATTCTACTTGATTTGTTTCTTTTCGATTCGTTTTGATTCGATTCTTTTTGATTCATGTCGATTCGATTCGATTCTTTTGTTTCGATTCGATTCTTTTCAATTCGAATCTTTTCGTTACATGGAACTCGATTCTTTTCGATTTGATTCTTTATGATTTTTTCAACTCGATTCAATTCGATTCTTTTTTTTATGATAGTCACAGAGAGAGTGAGAGAGGCAGAGACACAGGCAGAGGGAGAAGCAGGCTCCATGCAGCGGGAGCCCGATGTGGGATTCGATCCCGGGTCTCCAGGATCGCGCCCTGGGCCAAAGGCAGGCGCTAAACCGCTGCGCCACCCAGGGATCCCTCAGTTCGATTCTTCTTTATTCGAATCTATTCGATTCTTTTTGATTCGATTTGATTCTATTCGATTTTTTTCGATTTGATTCGATTAGTTCCTTCTTGATTCAATTCAATTCATTTCTTTTGATTCAATTCAATTCGGTTCTTTTGGATTCGATTCAATTCTTTTGGATTCGATTCTTTTGGATTCGAGTCGAGTAGATTCTTTTCATTTCGATCGGATTCATTTCAATTCGATTCTTTTCGATTCGAATGTTTTCGAATCAATTCGATACTTTTTGATTCGATTCGATTCTTTTCGTGTCGATTTGATTCTTTTCGATTCTTTTCTATTTGTATTGATTCGATTCTTTGCATTTCGATTCGATTTGATTCAATTCGATTCTTTTCGATCAATTCAATTTGTTTTCGATTTTGATGGGATTCGATTCTTTTCTATTCTATTCAATTCGATTATTTTCCATTCGATGATGCAATTGGATTCTTTTCGATTCGAGTCGATACGATTCGATTCTTTTTGATTAGATACAATTCGATTCTTTTCGATTCGATTCGACTCGATTTCATTTTTTGATTCGATTCGACTAGAATTTAATCGACTGATTCAATTTGATTCTTTTCTTTTCGGTTCGATTCTTTTCTATTCGATTTTTTTCTATTCAATTCGATTCTTTCAATTCAATTCGATTCGATTCGATTCGATTCTTTTCGTTTCAAATCGATTCGTTTCAATTCGAGTCTTTTCAATTCGATTCTTTGCGATTCGATTCGATGTGATATTTTTAATTCGATTCGAATCTTTACGATTCGATTCGATTCTTTTCAATTCGATTCTTTTCGATTCGATTCTTTTTGATTCGATTCATTTCGATTCGATTCGATTCTTTTCAATTCGATTTGATTCTTTTTCATTTGATCTGATTTGTTTCATTTCGATTCTTTTCGAATCAATTCGATTCTTTTCGATTCCATTAAATTTGATTCGATTCTTTTCAATTCGATTAGATTCTTTTCGATTTGATTCCATTCAGTTCGATTCTTTTCGATTCGATTGGATTCTTTTCGATTTGATTCAATTCTTTCGATTCGATTTGAGTTGATTCTTTTCGATTCGATTCAATACGATTCTTTTCATTTCGATTCTAATCGATTCTCTTCGATTCAATTCGTTTCGATTCTATTCGATTTTTTTCGATTCTATTCTATTCGATTCATTTTGAATCATTTCGATTTGATTCTGTTCGAGTGGTTTCTATTAGATTCTTTTCGATTTGATTCAATTCGATTCGAGTCTTTTTGATTCGAGTCTTTTCGACTCGATGCAATTCAATACGATTCTTTTAGATTCGATTCGATTCGATTGTTTTCGTTTCGATTCGACTTTTTTTGATTCGATTCTTTTCGATTCGATTGTTTTCAATTCGATTGATTCGATTCTTTTCAATTCTATGCTATTCAAAGCGATTCTTTTGTATTTGATTCGATTCGATGGTTTTCTTTTTGATTCGGTTCGATTCGTTTCTTTTCGATTCGATTCTATTCTATTCTTTTCTATTCCATTCGAATCGATTCGTTTTGATTGAATTCGATTCTTTTCGATTCGATTCAATTAGATTCTTTTCGATTGGATTCAATTTGTTTCGAGTCGAATCAATTTGATTCTTTTCGATTGGATTCCATTGGATTCTTTTCGATTTGATTCAATTCGATTCTTTTCGATTCTATTCATTTCGATGATTTTCGTTGAGATTAGAGTCTTTTCGATTTGATTCTTTTCGGTTCGAGTCGATTCATTTCGCTTATTTTGGTTAGGATCAATTCAATTCGATTCTTTTTGATTTGATTTGATTCTATTCGATGTCTTTCGATTCTATTCTATTGTATTCTTTTCGATTCCATTCCGTTCAATTCGATTCTTTTCGATTCCATTCGATTGTTTTAGATTTGATTCCATTCTTTCGATTCTATTTGATATGATTCTTTTCGATTCGATTTGATACGATACTTTTTATTTTGATTCGAATCGATTCTCTTCGGTTCGATTCGTTTTGATTCTTTTCGATTCAATTCTATTCGAATTGTTTCGATTTGATTCGATTCGGTTCTTTTAGATTCTACTTGATTTGTTTCTTTTCGATTCGTTTTGATTCGATTCTTTTTGATTCATGTCGATTCGATTCGATTCTTTTGTTTCGATTCGATTCTTTTTAATTCGAATCTTTTCGTTACATGGAATTCGATTCTTTTCGATTTGATTCTTTATGATTTTTTCAACTCGATTCAATTCGATTCTTTTTTTTATGATAGTCACAGAGAGAGTGAGAGAGGCAGAGACACAGGCAGAGGGAGAAGCAGGCTCCATGCAGCGGGAGCCCGATGTGGGATTCGATCCCGGGTCTCCAGGATCGCGCCCTGGGCCAAAGGCAGGCGCTAAACCGCTGCGCCACCCAGGGATCCCTCAGTTCGATTCTTCTTTATTCGAATCTATTCGATTCTTTTTGATTCGATTTGATTCTATTCGAGTTTTTTCGATTTGATTCGATTAGTTCCTTCTTGATTCAATTCAATTCATTTCTTTTGATTCAATTCAATTCGGTTCTTTTGGATTCGATTCAATTCTTTTGGATTCGATTCTTTTGGATTCGAGTCGAGTAGATTCTTTTCATTTCGATCGGATTCATTTCAATTCGATTCTTTTCGATTCGAATGTTTTCGAATCAATTCGATACTTTTTGATTCGATTCGATTCTTTTCGTGTCGATTTGATTCTTTTCGATTCTTTTCTATTTGTATTGATTCGATTCTTTGCATTTCGATTCGATTTGATTCAATTCGATTCTTTTCGATCAATTCAATTTGATTGTTTTCGATTTGATTCGATTCGATTCTTTTCTATTCTATTCAATTCGATTATTTTCCATTCGATGATGCAGTTGGATTCTTTTCGATTCGAGTCGATACGATTCGATTCTTTTTGATTAGATACAATTCGATTCTTTTCGATTCGATTCGACTCGATTTCATTTTTTGATTCGATTCGACTAGAATTTAATCGACTGATTCAATTTGATTCTTTTCTTTTCGGTTCGATTCTTTTCTATTCGATTTTTTTCTATTCAATTCGATTCTTTCAATTCGATTCGATTCGATTCGATTCTTTTCGTTTCAAATCGATTCGTTTCAATTCGAGTCTTTTCAATTCGATTCTTTGCGATTCGATTCGATGTGATATTTTTAATTCGATTCGAATCTTTACGATTCGATTCGATTCTTTTCAATTCGATTCTTTTCGATTCGATTCTTTTTGATTCGATTCATTTCGATTCGATTCGATTCTTTTCAATTCGATTTGATTCTTTTCCATTTGATCTGATTCGTTTCATTTCGATTCTTTTCGAATCAATTCGATTCTTTTCGATTCCATTAAATTTGATTCGATTCTTTTCAATTCGATTAGATTCTTTTCGATTTGATTCCATTCAGTTCGATTCTTTTCGATTCGATTGGATTCTTTTCGATTTGATTCAATTCTTTCGATTCGATTTGAGTTGATTCTTTTCGATTCGATTCAATACGATTCTTTTCATTTCGATTCTAATCGATTCTCTTCGATTCAATTCGTTTCGATTCTATTCGATTTTTTTCGATTCTATTCTATTCGATTCATTTTGAATCATTTCGATTTGATTCTGTTCGAGTGGTTTCTATTAGATTCTTTTCGATTTGATTCAATTCGATTCGAGTCTTTTTGATTCGAGTCTTTTCGACTCGATGCAATTCAATACGATTCTTTTAGATTCGATTCGATTCGATTGTTTTCGTTTCGATTCGACTTTTTTTGATTCGATTCTTTTCGATTCGATTGTTTTCAATTCGATTGATTCGATTCTTTTCAATTCTATGCTATTCAAAGCGATTCTTTTGTATTTGATTCGATTCGATTGTTTTCTTTTTGATTCGGTTCGATTCGTTTCTTTTCGATTCGATTCAATTCTTTTCGATTCGATTCTTTTCGATTCGAGTTGATTCTTTTCGATTCGATTCTATTCTATTCTTTTCTATTCCATTCGAATCGATTCGTTTTGATTGAATTCGATTCTTTTCGATTCGATTCAATTAGATTCTTTTCGATTGGATTCAATTTGTTTCGAGTCGAATCAATTTGATTCTTTTCGATTGGATTCCATTGGATTCTTTTCGATTTGATTCAATTCGATTCTTTTCGATTCTATTCATTTCGATGATTTTCGTTGAGATTAGAGTCTTTTCGATTTGATTCTTTTCGGTTCGAGTCGATTCATTTCGCTTATTTTGGTTAGGATCAATTCAATTCGATTCTTTTTGATTTGATTTGATTCTATTCGATGTCTTTCGATTCTATTCTATTGTATTCTTTTCGATTCCATTCCGTTCAATTCGATTCTTTTCGATTCCATTCGATTGTTTTAGATTTGATTCCATTCTTTCGATTCTATTTGATATGATTCTTTTCGATTCGATTTGATACGATACTTTTTATTTTGATTCGAATCGATTCTCTTCGGTTCGATTCGTTTTGATTCTTTTCGATTCAATTCTATTCGAATTGTTTCGATTTGATTCGATTCGGTTCTTTTAGATTCTACTTGATTTGTTTCTTTTCGATTCGTTTTGATTCGATTCTTTTTGATTCATGTCGATTCGATTCGATTCTTTTGTTTCGATTCGATTCTTTTCAATTCGAATCTTTTCGTTACATGGAATTCGATTCTTTTCGATTTGATTCTTTATGATTTTTTCAACTCGATTCAATTCGATTCTTTTTTTTATGATAGTCACAGAGAGAGTGAGAGAGGCAGAGACACAGGCAGAGGGAGAAGCAGGCTCCATGCAGCGGGAGCCCGATGTGGGATTCGATCCCGGGTCTCCAGGATCGCGCCCTGGGCCAAAGGCAGGCGCTAAACCGCTGCGCCACCCAGGGATCCCTCAGTTCGATTCTTCTTTATTCGAATCTATTCGATTCTTTTTGATTCGATTTGATTCTATTCGATTTTTTTCGATTTGATTCGATTAGTTCCTTCTTGATTCAATTCAATTCATTTCTTTTGATTCAATTCAATTCGGTTCTTTTGGATTCGATTCAATTCTTTTGGATTCGATTCTTTTGGATTCGAGTCGAGTAGATTCTTTTCATTTCGATCGGATTCATTTCAATTCGATTCTTTTCGATTCGAATGTTTTCGAATCAATTCGATACTTTTTGATTCGATTCGATTCTTTTCGTGTCGATTTGATTCTTTTCGATTCTTTTCTATTTGTATTGATTCGATTCTTTGCATTTCGATTCGATTTGATTCAATTCGATTCTTTTCGATCAATTCAATTTGATTGTTTTCGATTTGATTCGATTCGATTCTTTTCTATTCTATTCAATTCGATTATTTTCCATTCGATGATGCAGTTGGATTCTTTTCGATTCGAGTCGATACGATTCGATTCTTTTTGATTAGATACAATTCGATTCTTTTCGATTCGATTCGACTCGATTTCATTTTTTGATTCGATTCGACTAGAATTTAATCGACTGATTCAATTTGATTCTTTTCTTTTCGGTTCGATTCTTTTCTATTCGATTTTTTTCTATTCAATTCGATTCTTTCAATTCGATTCGATTCGATTCGATTCTTTTCGTTTCAAATCGATTCGTTTCAATTCGAGTCTTTTCAATTCGATTCTTTGCGATTCGATTCGATGTGATATTTTTAATTCGATTCGAATCTTTACGATTCGATTCGATTCTTTTCAATTCGATTCTTTTCGATTCGATTCTTTTTGATTCGATTCATTTCGATTCGATTCGATTCTTTTCAATTCGATTTGATTCTTTTCCATTTGATCTGATTTGTTTCATTTCGATTCTTTTCGAATCAATTCGATTCTTTTCGATTCCATTAAATTTGATTCGATTCTTTTCAATTCGATTAGATTCTTTTCGATTTGATTCCATTCAGTTCGATTCTTTTCGATTCGATTGGATTCTTTTCGATTTGATTCAATTCTTTCGATTCGATTTGAGTTGATTCTTTTCGATTCGATTCAATACGATTCTTTTCATTTCGATTCTAATCGATTCTCTTCGATTCAATTCGTTTCGATTCTATTCGATTTTTTTCGATTCTATTCTATTCGATTCATTTTGAATCATTTCGATTTGATTCTGTTCGAGTGGTTTCTATTAGATTCTTTTCGATTTGATTCAATTCGATTCGAGTCTTTTTGATTCGAGTCTTTTCGACTCGATGCAATTCAATACGATTCTTTTAGATTCGATTCGATTCGATTGTTTTCGTTTCGATTCGACTTTTTTTGATTCGATTCTTTTCGATTCGATTGTTTTCAATTCGATTGATTCGATTCTTTTCAATTCTATGCTATTCAAAGCGATTCTTTTGTATTTGATTCGATTCGATTGTTTTCTTTTTGATTCGGTTCGATTCGTTTCTTTTCGATTCGATTCAATTCTTTTCGATTCGATTCTTTTCGATTCGAGTTGATTCTTTTCGATTCGATTCTATTCTATTCTTTTCTATTCCATTCGAATCGATTCGTTTTGATTGAATTCGATTCTTTTCGATTCGATTCAATTAGATTCTTTTCGATTGGATTCAATTTGTTTCGAGTCGAATCAATTTGATTCTTTTGATTGGATTCCATTGGATTCTTTTCGATTTGATTCAATTCGATTCTTTTCGATTCTATTCATTTCGATGATTTTCGTTGAGATTAGAGTCTTTTCGATTTGATTCTTTTCGGTTCGAGTCGATTCATTTCGCTTATTTTGGTTAGGATCAATTCAATTCGATTCTTTTTGATTTGATTTGATTCTATTCGATGTCTTTCGATTCTATTCTATTGTATTCTTTTCGATTCCATTCCGTTCAATTCGATTCTTTTCGATTCCATTCGATTGTTTTAGATTTGATTCCATTCTTTCGATTCTATTTGATATGATTCTTTTCGATTCGATTTGATACGATACTTTTTATTTTGATTCGAATCGATTCTCTTCGGTTCGATTCGTTTTGATTCTTTTCGATTCAATTCTATTCGAATTGTTTCGATTTGATTCGATTCGGTTCTTTTAGATTCTACTTGATTTGTTTCTTTTCGATTCGTTTTGATTCGATTCTTTTTGATTCATGTCGATTCGATTCGATTCTTTTGTTTCGATTCGATTCTTTTCAATTCGAATCTTTTCGTTACATGGAATTCGATTCTTTTCGATTTGATTCTTTATGATTTTTTCAACTCGATTCAATTCGATTCTTTTTTTTATGATAGTCACAGAGAGAGTGAGAGAGGCAGAGACACAGGCAGAGGGAGAAGCAGGCTCCATGCAGCGGGAGCCCGATGTGGGATTCGACCCGGGTCTCCAGGATCGCGCCCTGGGCCAAAGGCAGGCGCTAAACCGCTGTGCCACCCAGGGATCCCTCAGTTCGATTCTTCTTTATTCGAATCTATTCGATTCTTTTTGATTCGATTTGATTCTATTCGATTTTTTTCGATTTGATTCGATTAGTTCCTTCTTGATTCAATTCAATTCATTTCTTTTGATTCAATTCAATTCGATTCTTTTGGATTCGATTCAATTCTTTTGGATTCGATTCTTTTGGATTCGAGTCGAGTAGATTCTTTTCATTTCGATCGGATTCATTTCAATTCGATTCTTTTCGATTCGAATGTTTTCGAATCAATTCGATACTTTTTGATTCGATTCGATTCTTTTCGTGTCGATTTGATTCTTTTCGATTCTTTTCTATTTGTATTGATTCGATTCTTTGCATTTCGATTCGATTTGATTCAATTCGATTCTTTTCGATCAATTCAATTTGATTGTTTTCGATTTGATTCGATTCGATTCTTTTCGATTCTATTCAATTCGATTAGTTTCCATTCGATGATGCAATTGGATTCTTTTCGATTCGAGTCGATACGATTCGATTCTTTTTGATTAGATACAATTCGATTCTTTTCGATTCGATTCGACTCGATTTCATTTTTTGATTCGATTCGACTAGAATTTAATCGACTGATTCAATTTGATTCTTTTCTTTTCGGTTCGATTCTTTTCTATTCGATTTTTTTCTATTCAATTCGATTCTTTCAATTCGATTCGATTCGATTCGATTCGATTCTTTTCGTTTCAAATCGATTCGTTTCATTTCGAGTCTTTTCAATTCGATTCTTTGCGATTCGATTCGATGTGATATTTTTAATTCGATTCGAATCTTTACGATTCGATTCGATTCTTTTCAATTCGATTCTTTTCGATTCGATTCTTTTTGATTCGATTCATTTCGATTCAATTCGATTCTTTTCAATTCGATTTGATTCTTTTCCATTTGATCTGATTTGTTTCATTTCGATTCTTTTCGAATCAATTCGATTCTTTTCGATTCCATTAAATTTGATTCGATTCTTTTCAATTCGATTAGATTCTTTTCGATTTGATTCCATTCAGTTCGATTCTTTTCGATTCGATTGGATTCTTTTCGATTTGATTCAATTCTTTCGATTCGATTTGAGTTGATTCTTTTCGATTCGATTCAATACGATTCTTTTCATTTCGATTCTAATCGATTCTCTTCGATTCAATTCGTTTCGATTCTATTCGATTTTTTTCGATTCTATTCTATTCGATTCATTTTGAATCATTTCGATTTGATTCTGTTCGAGTGGTTTCTATTAGATTATTTTCGATTTGATTCAATTCGATTCGAGTCTTTTTGATTCGAGTCTTTTCGACTCGATGCAATTCAATACGATTCTTTTAGATTCGATTCGATTCGATTGTTTTCGTTTCGATTCGACTTTTTTTGATTCGATTCTTTTCGATTCGATTGTTTTCAATTCGATTGATTCGATTCTTTTCAATTCTATGCTATTCAAAGCGATTCTTTTGTATTTGATTCGATTCGATTGTTTTCTTTTTGATTCGGTTCGATTCGTTTCTTTTCGATTCGATTCAATTCTTTTCGATTCGATTCTTTTCGATTCGAGTTGATTCTTTTCGATTCGATTCTATTCTATTCTTTTCTATTCCATTCGAATCGATTCGTTTTGATTGAATTCGATTCTTTTCGATTCGATTCAATTAGATTCTTTTCGATTGGATTCAATTTGTTTCGAGTCGAATCAATTTGATTCTTTTGATTGGATTCCATTGGATTCTTTTCGATTTGATTCAATTCGATTCTTTTCGATTCTATTCATTTCGATGATTTTCGTTGAGATTAGAGTCTTTTCGATTTGATTCTTTTCGGTTCGAGTCGATTCATTTCGCTTATTTTGGTTAGGATCAATTCAATTCGATTCTTTTTGATTTGATTTGATTCTATTCGATGTCTTTCGATTCTATTCTATTGTATTCTTTTCGATTCCATTCCGTTCAATTCGATTCTTTTCGATTCCATTCGATTGTTTTAGATTTGATTCCATTCTTTCGATTCTATTTGATATGATTCTTTTCGATTCGATTTGATACGATACTTTTTATTTTGATTCGAATCGATTCTCTTCGGTTCGATTCGTTTTGATTCTTTTCGATTCAATTCTATTCGAATTGTTTCGATTTGATTCGATTCGGTTCTTTTAGATTCTACTTGATTTGTTTCTTTTCGATTCGTTTTGATTCGATTCTTTTTGATTCATGTCGATTCGATTCGATTCTTTTGTTTCGATTCGATTCTTTTCAATTCGAATCTTTTCGTTACATGGAATTCGATTCTTTTCGATTTGATTCTTTATGATTTTTTCAAC
This sequence comes from Canis aureus, assembly GCF_053574225.1. Classification (NCBI taxonomy): domain Eukaryota; kingdom Metazoa; phylum Chordata; class Mammalia; order Carnivora; family Canidae; genus Canis; species Canis aureus. The sequence goes on from NC_135637.1 coordinate 762,105, forward strand.
TCGATTCAATTCGATTCTTTTTTTTATGATAGTCACAGAGAGAGTGAGAGAGGCAGAGACACAGGCAGAGGGAGAAGCAGGCTCCATGCAGCGGGAGCCCGATGTGGGATTCGACCCGGGTCTCCAGGATCGCGCCCTGGGCCAAAGGCAGGCGCTAAACCGCTGTGCCACCCAGGGATCCCTCAGTTCGATTCTTCTTTATTCGAATCTATTCGATTCTTTTTGATTCGATTTGATTCTATTCGATTTTTTTCGATTTGATTCGATTAGTTCCTTCTTGATTCAATTCAATTCATTTCTTTTGATTCAATTCAATTCGATTCTTTTGGATTCGATTCAATTCTTTTGGATTCGATTCTTTTGGATTCGAGTCGAGTAGATTCTTTTCATTTCGATCGGATTCATTTCAATTCGATTCTTTTCGATTCGAATGTTTTCGAATCAATTCGATACTTTTTGATTCGATTCGATTCTTTTCGTGTCGATTTGATTCTTTTCGATTCTTTTCTATTTGTATTGATTCGATTCTTTGCATTTCGATTCGATTTGATTCAATTCGATTCTTTTCGATCAATTCAATTTGATTGTTTTCGATTTGATTCGATTCGATTCTTTTCGATTCTATTCAATTCGATTAGTTTCCATTCGATGATGCAATTGGATTCTTTTCGATTCGAGTCGATACGATTCGATTCTCTTTGATTAGATACAATTCGATTCTTTTCGATTCGATTCGACTCGATTTCATTTTTTGATTCGATTCGACTAGAATTTAATCGACTGATTCAATTTGATTCTTTTCTTTTCGGTTCGATTCTTTTCTATTCGATTTTTTTCTATTCAATTCGATTCTTTCAATTCGATTCGATTCGATTCGATTCGATTCTTTTCGTTTCAAATCGATTCGTTTCAATTCGAGTCTTTTCAATTCGATTCTTTGCGATTCGATTCGATGTGATATTTTTAATTCGATTCGAATCTTTACGATTCGATTCGATTCTTTTCAATTCGATTCTTTTCGATTCGATTCTTTTTGATTCGATTCATTTCGATTCGATTCGATTCTTTTCAATTCGATTTGATTCTTTTCCATTTGATCTGATTTGTTTCATTTCGATTCTTTTCGAATCAATTCGATTCTTTTCGATTCCATTAAATTTGATTCGATTCTTTTCAATTCGATTAGATTCTTTTCGATTTGATTCCATTCAGTTCGATTCTTTTCGATTCGATTGGATTCTTTTCGATTTGATTCAATTCTTTCGATTCGATTTGAGTTGATTCTTTTCGATTCGATTCAATACGATTCTTTTCATTTCGATTCTAATCGATTCTCTTCGATTCAATTCGTTTCGATTCTATTCGATTTTTTTCGATTCTATTCTATTCGATTCATTTTGAATCATTTCGATTTGATTCTGTTCGAGTGGTTTCTATTAGATTCTTTTCGATTTGATTCAATTCGATTCGAGTCTTTTTGATTCGAGTCTTTTCGACTCGATGCAATTCAATACGATTCTTTTAGATTCGATTCGATTCGATTGTTTTCGTTTCGATTCGACTTTTTTTGATTCGATTCTTTTCGATTCGATTGTTTTCAATTCGATTGATTCGATTCTTTTCAATTCTATGCTATTCAAAGCGATTCTTTTGTATTTGATTCGATTCGATGGTTTTGTTTTTGATTCGGTTCGATTCGTTTCTTTTCGATTCGATTCTATTCTATTCTTTTCTATTCCATTCGAATCGATTCGTTTTGATTGAATTCGATTCTTTTCGATTCGATTCAATTAGATTCTTTTCGATTGGATTCAATTTGTTTCGAGTCGAATCAATTTGATTCTTTTCGATTGGATTCCATTGGATTCTTTTCGATTTGATTCAATTCGATTCTTTTCGATTCTATTCATTTCGATGATTTTCGTTGAGATTAGAGTCTTTTCGATTTGATTCTTTTCGGTTCGAGTCGATTCATTTCGCTTATTTTGGTTAGGATCAATTCAATTCGATTCTTTTTGATTTGATTTGATTCTATTCGATGTCTTTCGATTCTATTCTATTGTATTCTTTTCGATTCCATTCCGTTCAATTCGATTCTTTTCGATTCCATTCGATTGTTTTAGATTTGATTCCATTCTTTCGATTCTATTTGATATGATTCTTTTCGATTCGATTTGATACGATACTTTTTATTTTGATTCGAATCGATTCTCTTCGGTTCGATTCGTTTTGATTCTTTTCGATTCAATTCTATTCGAATTGTTTCGATTTGATTCGATTCGGTTCTTTTAGATTCTACTTGATTTGTTTCTTTTCGATTCGTTTTGATTCGATTCTTTTTGATTCATGTCGATTCGATTCGATTCTTTTGTTTCGATTCGATTCTTTTCAATTCGAATCTTTTCGTTACATGGAACTCGATTCTTTTCGATTTGATTCTTTATGATTTTTTCAACTCGATTCAATTCGATTCTTTTTTTTATGATAGTCACAGAGAGAGTGAGAGAGGCAGAGACACAGGCAGAGGGAGAAGCAGGCTCCATGCAGCGGGAGCCCGATGTGGGATTCGATCCCGGGTCTCCAGGATCGCGCCCTGGGCCAAAGGCAGGCGCTAAACCGCTGCGCCACCCAGGGATCCCTCAGTTCGATTCTTCTTTATTCGAATCTATTCGATTCTTTTTGATTCGATTTGATTCTATTCGATTTTTTTCGATTTGATTCGATTAGTTCCTTCTTGATTCAATTCAATTCATTTCTTTTGATTCAATTCAATTCGGTTCTTTTGGATTCGATTCAATTCTTTTGGATTCGATTCTTTTGGATTCGAGTCGAGTAGATTCTTTTCATTTCGATCGGATTCATTTCAATTCGATTCTTTTCGATTCGAATGTTTTCGAATCAATTCGATACTTTTTGATTCGATTCGATTCTTTTCGTGTCGATTTGATTCTTTCGATTCTTTTCTATTTGTATTGATTCGATTCTTTGCATTTCGATTCGATTTGATTCAATTCGATTCTTTTCGATCAATTCAATTTGATTGTTTTCGATTTGATTCGATTCGATTCTTTTCTATTCTATTCAATTCGATTATTTTCCATTCGATGATGCAATTGGATTCTTTTCGATTCGAGTCGATACGATTCGATTCTTTTTGATTAGATACAATTCGATTCTTTTCGATTCGATTCGACTCGATTTCATTTTTTGATTCGATTCGACTAGAATTTAATCGACTGATTCAATTTGATTCTTTTCTTTTCGGTTCGATTCTTTTCTATTCGATTTTTTTCTATTCAATTCGATTCTTTAAATTCGATTCGATTCGATTCGATTCGATTCTTTTCGTTTCAAATCGATTCGTTTCAATTCGAGTCTTTTCAATTCGATTCTTTGCGATTCGATTCGATGTGATATTTTTAATTCGATTCGAATCTTTACGATTCGATTCGATTCTTTTCAATTCGATTCTTTTCGATTCGATTCTTTTTGATTCGATTCATTTCGATTCGATTCGATTCTTTTCAATTCGATTTGATTCTTTTCCATTTGATCTGATTTGTTTCATTTCGATTCTTTTCGAATCAATTCGATTCTTTTCGATTCCATTAAATTTGATTCGATTCTTTTCAATTCGATTAGATTCTTTTCGATTTGATTCCATTCAGTTCGATTCTTTTCGATTCGATTGGATTCTTTTCGATTTGATTCAATTCTTTCGATTCGATTTGAGTTGATTCTTTTCGATTCGATTCAATACGATTCTTTTCATTTCGATTCTAATCGATTCTCTTCGATTCAATTCGTTTCGATTCTATTCGATTTTTTTCGATTCTATTCTATTCGATTCATTTTGAATCATTTCGATTTGATTCTGTTCGAGTGGTTTCTATTAGATTCTTTTCGATTTGATTCAATTCGATTCGAGTCTTTTTGATTCGAGTCTTTTCGACTCGATGCAATTCAATACGATTCTTTTCGATTCGATTCGATTCGATTGTTTTCGTTTCGATTCGACTTTTTTTGATTCGATTCTTTTCGATTCGATTGTTTTCAATTCGATTGATTCGATTCTTTTCAATTCTATGCTATTCAAAGCGATTCTTTTGTATTTGATTCGATTCGATGGTTTTCTTTTTGATTCGGTTCGATTCGTTTCTTTTCGATTCGATTCAATTCTTTTCGATTCGATTCTTTTCGATTCGAGTTGATTCTTTTCGATTCTATTCTATTCTATTCTTTTCTATTCCATTCGAATCGATTCGTTTTGATTGAATTCGATTCTTTTCGATTCGATTCAATTAGATTCTTTTCGATTGGATTCAATTTGTTTCGAGTCGAATCAATTTGATTCTTTTCGATTGGATTCCATTGGATTCTTTTCGATTTGATTCAATTCGATTCTTTTCGATTCTATTCATTTCGATGATTTTCGTTGAGATTAGAGTCTTTTCGATTTGATTCTTTTCGGTTCGAGTCGATTCATTTCGCTTATTTTGGTTAGGATCAATTCAATTCGATTCTTTTTGATTTGATTTGATTCTATTCGATGTCTTTCGATTCTATTCTATTGTATTCTTTTCGATTCCATTCCGTTCAATTCGATTCTTTTCGATTCCATTCGATTGTTTTAGATTTGATTCCATTCTTTCGATTCTATTTGATATGATTCTTTTCGATTCGATTTGATACGATACTTTTTATTTTGATTCGAATCGATTCTCTTCGGTTCGATTCGTTTTGATTCTTTTCGATTCAATTCTATTCGAATTGTTTCGATTTGATTCGATTCGGTTCTTTTAGATTCTACTTGATTTGTTTCTTTTCGATTCGTTTTGATTCGATTCTTTTTGATTCATGTCGATTCGATTCGATTCTTTTGTTTCGATTCGATTCTTTTCAATTCGAATCTTTTCGTTACATGGAACTCGATTCTTTTCGATTTGATTCTTTATGATTTTTTCAACTCGATTCAATTCGATTCTTTTTTTTATGATAGTCACAGAGAGAGTGAGAGAGGCAGAGACACAGGCAGAGGGAGAAGCAGGCTCCATGCAGCGGGAGCCCGATGTGGGATTCGATCCCGGGTCTCCAGGATCGCGCCCTGGGCCAAAGGCAGGCGCTAAACCGCTGCGCCACCCAGGGATCCCTCAGTTCGATTCTTCTTTATTCGAATCTATTCGATTCTTTTTGATTCGATTTGATTCTATTCGAGTTTTTTCGATTTGATTCGATTAGTTCCTTCTTGATTCAATTCAATTCATTTCTTTTGATTCAATTCAATTCGATTCTTTTGGATTCGATTCAATTCTTTTGGATTCGATTCTTTTGGATTCGAGTCGAGTAGATTCTTTTCATTTCGATCGGATTCATTTCAATTCGATTCTTTTCGATTCGAATGTTTTCGAATCAATTCGATACTTTTTGATTCGATTCGATTCTTTTCGTGTCGATTTGATTCTTTTCGATTCTTTTCTATTTCTATTGATTCGATTCTTTGCATTTCGATTCGATTTGATTCAATTCGATTCTTTTCGATCAATTCAATTTGTTTTCGATTTTGATGGGATTCGATTCTTTTCTATTCTATTCAATTCGATTATTTTCCATTCGATGATGCAATTGGATTCTTTTCGATTCGAGTCGATACGATTCGATTCTTTTTGATTAGATACAATTCGATTCTTTTCGATTCGATTCGACTCGATTTCATTTTTTGATTCGATTCGACTAGAATTTAATCGACTGATTCAATTTGATTCTTTTCTTTTCGGTTCGATTCTTTTCTATTCGATTTTTTTCTATTCAATTCGATTCTTTCAATTCGATTCGATTCGATTCGATTCGATTCTTTTCGTTTCAAATCGATTCGTTTCAATTCGAGTCTTTTCAATTCGATTCTTTGCGATTCGATTCGATGTGATATTTTTAATTCGATTCGAATCTTTACGATTCGATTCGATTCTTTTCAATTCGATTCTTTTCGATTCGATTCTTTTTGATTCGATTCATTTCGATTCGATTCGATTCTTTTCAATTCGATTTGATTCTTTTCCATTTGATCTGATTTGTTTCATTTCGATTCTTTTCGAATCAATTCGATTCTTTTCGATTCCATTAAATTTGATTCGATTCTTTTCAATTCGATTAGATTCTTTTCGATTTGATTCCATTCAGTTCGATTCTTTTCGATTCGATTGGATTCTTTTCGATTTGATTCAATTCTTTCGATTCGATTTGAGTTGATTCTTTTCGATTCGATTCAATACGATTCTTTTCATTTCGATTCTAATCGATTCTCTTCGATTCAATTCGTTTCGATTCTATTCGATTTTTTTCGATTCTATTCTATTCGATTCATTTTGAATCATTTCGATTTGATTCTGTTCGAGTGGTTTCTATTAGATTCTTTTCGATTTGATTCAATTCGATTCGAGTCTTTTTGATTCGAGTCTTTTCGACTCGATGCAATTCAATACGATTCTTTTAGATTCGATTCGATTCGATTGTTTTCGTTTCGATTCGACTTTTTTTGATTCGATTCTTTTCGATTCGATTGTTTTCAATTCGATTGATTCGATTCTTTTCAATTCTATGCTATTCAAAGCGATTCTTTTGTATTTGATTCGATTCGATGGTTTTCTTTTTGATTCGGTTCGATTCGTTTCTTTTCGATTCGATTCTATTCTATTCTTTTCTATTCCATTCGAATCGATTCGTTTTGATTGAATTCGATTCTTTTCGATTCGATTCAATTAGATTCTTTTCGATTGGATTCAATTTGTTTCGAGTCGAATCAATTTGATTCTTTTCGATTGGATTCCATTGGATTCTTTTCGATTTGATTCAATTCGATTCTTTTCGATTCTATTCATTTCGATGATTTTCGTTGAGATTAGAGTCTTTTCGATTTGATTTTTTTCGGTTCGAGTCGATTCATTTCGCTTATTTTGGTTAGGATCAATTCAATTCGATTCTTTTTGATTTGATTTGATTCTATTCGATGTCTTTCGATTCTATTCTATTGTATTCTTTTCGATTCCATTCCGTTCAATTCGATTCTTTTCGATTCCATTCGATTGTTTTAGATTTGATTCCATTCTTTCGATTCTATTTGATATGATTCTTTTCGATTCGATTTGATACGATACTTTTTATTTTGATTCGAATCGATTCTCTTCGGTTCGATTCGTTTTGATTCTTTTCGATTCAATTCTATTCGAATTGTTTCGATTTGATTCGATTCGGTTCTTTTAGATTCTACTTGATTTGTTTCTTTTCGATTCGTTTTGATTCGATTCTTTTTGATTCATGTCGATTCGATTCGATTCTTTTGTTTCGATTCGATTCTTTTCAATTCGAATCTTTTCGTTACATGGAACTCGATTCTTTTCGATTTGATTCTTTATGATTTTTTCAACTCGATTCAATTCGATTCTTTTTTTTATGATAGTCACAGAGAGAGTGAGAGAGGCAGAGACACAGGCAGAGGGAGAAGCAGGCTCCATGCAGCGGGAGCCCGATGTGGGATTCGATCCCGGGTCTCCAGGATCGCGCCCTGGGCCAAAGGCAGGCGCTAAACCGCTGCGCCACCCAGGGATCCCTCAGTTCGATTCTTCTTTATTCGAATCTATTCGATTCTTTTTGATTTGATTTGATTCTATTCGATTTTTTTCGATTTGATTCGATTAGTTCCTTCTTGATTCAATTCAATTCATTTCTTTTGATTCAATTCAATTCGATTCTTTTGGATTCGATTCAATTCTTTTGGATTCGATTCTTTTGGATTCGAGTCGAGTAGATTCTTTTCATTTCGATCGGATTCATTTCAATTCGATTCTTTTCGATTCGAATGTTTTCGAATCAATTCGATACTTTTTGATTCGATTCGATTCTTTTCGTGTCGATTTGATTCTTTTCGATTCTTTTCTATTTCTATTGATTCGATTCTTTGCATTTCGATTCGATTTGATTCAATTCGATTCTTTTCGATCAATTCAATTTGTTTTCGATTTTGATGGGATTCGATTCTTTTCTATTCTATTCAATTCGATTATTTTCCATTCGATGATGCAATTGGATTCTTTTCGATTCGAGTCGATACGATTCGATTCTTTTTGATTAGATACAATTCGATTCTTTTCGATTCGATTCGACTCGATTTCATTTTTTGATTCGATTCGACTAGAATTTAATCGACTGATTCAATTTGATTCTTTTCTTTTCGGTTCGATTCTTTTCTATTCGATTTTTTTCTATTCAATTAGATTCTTTCAATTCGATTCGATTCGATTCGATTCGATTCTTTTCGTTTCAAATCGATTCGTTTCAATTCGAGTCTTTTCAATTCGATTCTTTGCGATTCGATTCGATGTGATATTTTTAATTCGATTCGAATCTTTACGATTCGATTCGATTCTTTTCAATTCGATTCTTTTCGATTCGATTCTTTTTGATTCGATTCATTTCGATTCGATTCGATTCTTTTCAATTCGATTTGATTCTTTTTCATTTGATCTGATTTGTTTCATTTCGATTCTTTTCGAATCAATTCGATTCTTTTCGATTCCATTAAATTTGATTCGATTCTTTTCAATTCGATTAGATTCTTTTCGATTTGATTCCATTCAGTTCGATTCTTTTCGATTCGATTGGATTCTTTTCGATTTGATTCAATTCTTTCGATTCGATTTGAGTTGATTCTTTTCGATTCGATTCAATACGATTCTTTTCATTTCGATTCTAATCGATTCTCTTCGATTCAATTCGTTTCGATTCTATTCGATTTTTTTCGATTCTATTCTATTCGATTCATTTTGAATCATTTCGATTTGATTCTGTTCGAGTGGTTTCTATTAGATTCTTTTCGATTTGATTCAATTCGATTCGAGTCTTTTTGATTCGAGTCTTTTCGACTCGATGCAATTCAATACGATTCTTTTAGATTCGATTCGATTCGATTGTTTTCGTTTCGATTCGACTTTTTTTGATTCGATTCTTTTCGATTCGATTGTTTTCAATTCGATTGATTCGATTCTTTTCAATTCTATGCTATTCAAAGCGATTCTTTTGTATTTGATTCGATTCGATGGTTTTCTTTTTGATTCGGTTCGATTCGTTTCTTTTCGATTCGATTCTATTCTATTCTTTTCTATTCCATTCGAATCGATTCGTTTTGATTGAATTCGATTCTTTTCGATTCGATTCAATTAGATTCTTTTCGATTGGATTCAATTTGTTTCGAGTCGAATCAATTTGATTCTTTTCGATTGGATTCCATTGGATTCTTTTCGATTTGATTCAATTCGATTCTTTTCGATTCTATTCATTTCGATGATTTTCGTTGAGATTAGAGTCTTTTCGATTTGATTTTTTTCGGTTCGAGTCGATTCATTTCGCTTATTTTGGTTAGGATCAATTCAATTCGATTCTTTTTGATTTGATTTGATTCTATTCGATGTCTTTCGATTCTATTCTATTGTATTCTTTTCGATTCCATTCCGTTCAATTCGATTCTTTTCGATTCCATTCGATTGTTTTAGATTTGATTCCATTCTTTCGATTCTATTTGATATGATTCTTTTCGATTCGATTTGATACGATACTTTTTATTTTGATTCGAATCGATTCTCTTCGGTTCGATTCGTTTTGATTCTTTTCGATTCAATTCTATTCGAATTGTTTCGATTTGATTCGATTCGGTTCTTTTAGATTCTACTTGATTTGTTTCTTTTCGATTCGTTTTGATTCGATTCTTTTTGATTCATGTCGATTCGATTCGATTCTTTTGTTTCGATTCGATTCTTTTCAATTCGAATCTTTTCGTTACATGGAACTCGATTCTTTTCGATTTGATTCTTTATGATTTTTTCAACTCGATTCAATTCGATTCTTTTTTTTATGATAGTCACAGAGAGAGTGAGAGAGGCAGAGACACAGGCAGAGGGAGAAGCAGGCTCCATGCAGCGGGAGCCCGATGTGGGATTCGATCCCGGGTCTCCAGGATCGCGCCCTGGGCCAAAGGCAGGCGCTAAACCGCTGCGCCACCCAGGGATCCCTCAGTTCGATTCTTCTTTATTCGAATCTATTCGATTCTTTTTGATTCGATTTGATTCTATTCGAGTTTTTTCGATTTGATTCGATTAGTTCCTTCTTGATTCAATTCAATTCATTTCTTTTGATTCAATTCAATTCGATTCTTTTGGATTCGATTCAATTCTTTTGGATTCGATTCTTTTGGATTCGAGTCGAGTAGATTCTTTTCATTTCGATCGGATTCATTTCAATTCGATTCTTTTCGATTCGAATGTTTTCGAATCAATTCGATACTTTTTGATTCGATTCGATTCTTTTCGTGTCGATTTGATTCTTTTCGATTCTTTTCTATTTGTATTGATTCGATTCTTTGCATTTCGATTCGATTTGATTCAATTCGATTCTTTTCGATCAATTCAATTTGTTTTCGATTTTGATGGGATTCGATTCTTTTCTATTCTATTCAATTCGATTATTTTCCATTCGATGATGCAATTGGATTCTTTTCGATTCGAGTCGATACGATTCGATTCTTTTTGATTAGATACAATTCGATTCTTTTCGATTCGATTCGACTCGATTTCATTTTTTGATTCGATTCGACTAGAATTTAATCGACTGATTCAATTTGATTCTTTTCTTTTCGGTTCGATTCTTTTCTATTCGATTTTTTTCTATTCAATTAGATTCTTTCAATTCGATTCGATTCGATTCGATTCGATTCTTTTCGTTTCAAATCGATTCGTTTCAATTCGAGTCTTTTCAATTCGATTCTTTGCGATTCGATTCGATGTGATATTTTTAATTCGATTCGAATCTTTACGATTCGATTCGATTCTTTTCAATTCGATTCTTTTCGATTCGATTCTTTTTGATTCGATTCATTTCGATTCGATTCGATTCTTTTCAATTCGATTTGATTCTTTTTCATTTGATCTGATTTGTTTCATTTCGATTCTTTTCGAATCAATTCGATTCTTTTCGATTCCATTAAATTTGATTCGATTCTTTTCAATTCGATTAGATTCTTTTCGATTTGATTCCATTCAGTTCGATTCTTTTCGATTCGATTGGATTCTTTTCGATTTGATTCAATTCTTTCGATTCGATTTGAGTTGATTCTTTTCGATTCGATTCAATACGATTCTTTTCATTTCGATTCTAATCGATTCTCTTCGATTCAATTCGTTTCGATTCTATTCGATTTTTTTCGATTCTATTCTATTCGATTCATTTTGAATCATTTCGATTTGATTCTGTTCGAGTGGTTTCTATTAGATTCTTTTCGATTTGATTCAATTCGATTCGAGTCTTTTTGATTCGAGTCTTTTCGACTCGATGCAATTCAATACGATTCTTTTAGATTCGATTCGATTCGATTGTTTTCGTTTCGATTCGACTTTTTTTGATTCGATTCTTTTCGATTCGATTGTTTTCAATTCGATTGATTCGATTCTTTTCAATTCTATGCTATTCAAAGCGATTCTTTTGTATTTGATTCGATTCGATGGTTTTCTTTTTGATTCGGTTCGATTCGTTTCTTTTCGATTCGATTCTATTCTATTCTTTTCTATTCCATTCGAATCGATTCGTTTTGATTGAATTCGATTCTTTTCGATTCGATTCAATTAGATTCTTTTCGATTGGATTCAATTTGTTTCGAGTCGAATCAATTTGATTCTTTTCGATTGGATTCCATTGGATTCTTTTCGATTTGATTCAATTCGATTCTTTTCGATTCTATTCATTTCGATGATTTTCGTTGAGATTAGAGTCTTTTTGATTTGATTCTTTTCGGTTCGAGTCGATTCATTTCGCTTATTTTGGTTAGGATCAATTCAATTCGATTCTTTTTGATTTGATTTGATTCTATTCGATGTCTTTCGATTCTATTCTATTGTATTCTTTTCGATTCCATTCCGTTCAATTCGATTCTTTTCGATTCCATTCGATTGTTTTAGATTTGATTCCATTCTTTCGATTCTATTTGATATGATTCTTTTCGATTCGATTTGATACGATACTTTTTATTTTGATTCGAATCGATTCTCTTCGGTTCGATTCGTTTTGATTCTTTTCGATTCAATTCTATTCGAATTGTTTCGATTTGATTCGATTCGGTTCTTTTAGATTCTACTTGATTTGTTTCTTTTCGATTCGTTTTGATTCGATTCTTTTTGATTCATGTCGATTCGATTCGATTCTTTTGTTTCGATTCGATTCTTTTCAATTCGAATCTTTTCGTTACATGGAACTCGATTCTTTTCGATTTGATTCTTTATGATTTTTTCAACTCGATTCAATTCGATTCTTTTTTTTATGATAGTCACAGAGAGAGTGAGAGAGGCAGAGACACAGGCAGAGGGAGAAGCAGGCTCCATGCAGCGGGAGCCCGATGTGGGATTCGATCCCGGGTCTCCAGGATCGCGCCCTGGGCCAAAGGCAGGCGCTAAACCGCTGCGCCACCCAGGGATCCCTCAGTTCGATTCTTCTTTATTCGAATCTATTCGATTCTTTTTGATTCGATTTGATTCTATTCGATTTTTTTCGATTTGATTCGATTAGTTCCTTCTTGATTCAATTCAATTCATTTCTTTTGATTCAATTCAATTCGATTCTTTTTTATTCGATTCAATTCTTTTGGATTCGATTCTTTTGGATTCGAGTCGAGTAGATTCTTTTCATTTCGATCGGATTCATTTCAATTCGATTCTTTTCGATTCGAATGTTTTCGAATCAATTCGATACTTTTTGATTCGATTCGATTCTTTTCGTGTCGATTTGATTCTTTTCGATTCTTTTCTATTTGTATTGATTCGATTCTTTGCATTTCGATTCGATTTGATTCAATTCGATTCTTTTCGATCAATTCAATTTGTTTTCGATTTTGATGGGATTCGATTCTTTTCTATTCTATTCAATTCGATTATTTTCCATTCGATGATGCAATTGGATTCTTTTCGATTCGAGTCGATACGATTCGATTCTTTTTGATTAGATACAATTCGATTCTTTTCGATTCGATTCGACTCGATTTCATTTTTTGATTCGATTCGACTAGAATTTAATCGACTGATTCAATTTGATTCTTTTCTTTTCGGTTCGATTCTTTTCTATTCGATTTTTTTCTATTCAATTCGATTCTTTCAATTCGATTCGATTCGATTCGATTCGATTCTTTTCGTTTCAAATCGATTCGTTTCAATTCGAGTCTTTTCAATTCGATTCTTTGCGATTCGATTCGATGTGATATTTTTAATTCGATTCGAATCTTTACGATTCGATTCGATTCTTTTCAATTCGATTCTTTTCGATTCGATTCTTTTTGATTCGATTCATTTCGATTCGATTCGATTCTTTTCAATTCGATTTGATTCTTTTCCATTTGATCTGATTTGTTTCATTTCGATTCTTTTCGAATCAATTCGATTCTTTTCGATTCCATTAAATTTGATTCGATTCTTTTCAATTCGATTAGATTCTTTTCGATTTGATTCCATTCAGTTCGATTCTTTTCGATTCGATTGGATTCTTTTCGATTTGATTCAATTCTTTCGATTCGATTTGAGTTGATTCTTTTCGATTCGATTCAATACGATTCTTTTCATTTCGATTCTAATCGATTCTCTTCGATTCAATTCGTTTCGATTCTATTCGATTTTTTTCGATTCTATTCTATTCGATTCATTTTGAATCATTTCGATTTGATTCTGTTCGAGTGGTTTCTATTAGATTCTTTTCGATTTGATTCAATTCGATTCGAGTCTTTTTGATTCGAGTCTTTTCGACTCGATGCAATTCAATACGATTCTTTTCGATTCGATTCGATTCGATTGTTTTCGTTTCGATTCGACTTTTTTTGATTCGATTCTTTTCGATTCGATTGTTTTCAATTCGATTGATTCGATTCTTTTCAATTCTATGCTATTCAAAGCGATTCTTTTGTATTTGATTCGATTCGATGGTTTTCTTTTTGATTCGGTTCGATTCGTTTCTTTTCGATTCGATTCAATTCTTTTCGATTCGATTCTTTTCGATTCGAGTTGATTCTTTTCGATTCTATTCTATTCTATTCTTTTCTATTCCATTCGAATCGATTCGTTTTGATTGAATTCGATTCTTTTCGATTCGATTCAATTAGATTCTTTTCGATTGGATTCAATTTGTTTCGAGTCGAATCAATTTGATTCTTTTGATTGGATTCCATTGGATTCTTTTCGATTTGATTCAATTCGATTCTTTTCGATTCTATTCATTTCGATGATTTTCGTTGAGATTAGAGTCTTTTCGATTTGATTCTTTTCGGTTCGAGTCGATTCATTTCGCTTATTTTGGTTAGGATCAATTCAATTCGATTCTTTTTGATTTGATTTGATTCTATTCGATGTCTTTCGATTCTATTCTATTGTATTCTTTTCGATTCCATTCCGTTCAATTCGATTCTTTTCGATTCCATTCGATTGTTTTGGATTTGATTCCATTCTTTCGATTCTATTTGATATGATTCTTTTCGATTCGATTTGATACGATACTTTTTATTTTGATTCGAATCGATTCTCTTCGGTTCGATTCGTTTTGATTCTTTTCGATTCAATTCTATTCGAATTGTTTCGATTTGATTCGATTCGGTTCTTTTAGATTCTACTTGATTTGTTTCTTTTCGATTCGTTTTGATTCGATTCTTTTTGATTCATGTCGATTCGATTCGATTCTTTTGTTTCGATTCGATTCTTTTCAATTCGAATCTTTTCGTTACATGGAACTCGATTCTTTTCGATTTGATTCTTTATGATTTTTTCAACTCGATTCAATTCGATTCTTTTTTTTATGATAGTCACAGAGAGAGTGAGAGAGGCAGAGACACAGGCAGAGGGAGAAGCAGGCTCCATGCAGCGGGAGCCCGATGTGGGATTCGATCCCGGGTCTCCAGGATCGCGCCCTGGGCCAAAGGCAGGCGCTAAACCGCTGCGCCACCCAGGGATCCCTCAGTTCGATTCTTCTTTATTCGAATCTATTCGATTCTTTTTGATTCGATTTGATTCTATTCGAGTTTTTTCGATTTGATTCGATTAGTTCCTTCTTGATTCAATTCAATTCATTTCTTTTGATTCAATTCAATTCGATTCTTTTGGATTCGATTCAATTCTTTTGGATTCGATTCTTTTGGATTCGAGTCGAGTAGATTCTTTTCATTTCGATCGGATTCATTTCAATTCGATTCTTTTCGATTCGAATGTTTTCGAATCAATTCGATACTTTTTGATTCGATTCGATTCTTTTCGTGTCGATTTGATTCTTTTCGATTCTTTTCTATTTGTATTGATTCGATTCTTTGCATTTCGATTCGATTTGATTCAATTCGATTCTTTTCGATCAATTCAATTTGTTTTCGATTTTGATGGGATTCGATTCTTTTCTATTCTATTCAATTCGATTATTTTCCATTCGATGATGCAATTGGATTCTTTTCGATTCGAGTCGATACGATTCGATTCTTTTTGATTAGATACAATTCGATTCTTTTCGATTCGATTCGACTCGATTTCATTTTTTGATTCGATTCGACTAGAATTTAATCGACTGATTCAATTTGATTCTTTTCTTTTCGGTTCGATTCTTTTCTATTCGATTTTTTTCTATTCAATTCGATTCTTTCAATTCGATTCGATTCGATTCGATTCGATTCTTTTCGTTTCAAATCGATTCGTTTCAATTCGAGTCTTTTCAATTCGATTCTTTGCGATTCGATTCGATGTGATATTTTTAATTCGATTCGAATCTTTACGATTCGATTCGATTCTTTTCAATTCGATTCTTTTCGATTCGATTCTTTTTGATTCGATTCATTTCGATTCGATTCGATTCTTTTCAATTCGATTTGATTCTTTTCCATTTGATCTGATTTGTTTCATTTCGATTCTTTTCGAATCAATTCGATTCTTTTCGATTCCATTAAATTTGATTCGATTCTTTTCAATTCGATTAGATTCTTTTCGATTTGATTCCATTCAGTTCGATTCTTTTCGATTCGATTGGATTCTTTTCGATTTGATTCAATTCTTTCGATTCGATTTGAGTTGATTCTTTTCGATTCGATTCAATACGATTCTTTTCATTTCGATTCTAATCGATTCTCTTCGATTCAATTCGTTTCGATTCTATTCGATTTTTTTCGATTCTATTCTATTCGATTCATTTTGAATCATTTCGATTTGATTCTGTTCGAGTGGTTTCTATTAGATTCTTTTCGATTTGATTCAATTCGATTCGAGTCTTTTTGATTCGAGTCTTTTCGACTCGATGCAATTCAATACGATTCTTTTCGATTCGATTCGATTCGATTGTTTTCGTTTCGATTCGACTTTTTTTGATTCGATTCTTTTCGATTCGATTGTTTTCAATTCGATTGATTCGATTCTTTTCAATTCTATGCTATTCAAAGCGATTCTTTTGTATTTGATTCGATTCGATGGTTTTCTTTTTGATTCGGTTCGATTCGTTTCTTTTCGATTCGATTCAATTCTTTTCGATTCGATTCTTTTCGATTCGAGTTGATTCTTTTCGATTCTATTCTATTCTATTCTTTTCTATTCCATTCGAATCGATTCGTTTTGATTGAATTCGATTCTTTTCGATTCGATTCAATTAGATTCTTTTCGATTGGATTCAATTTGTTTCGAGTCGAATCAATTTGATTCTTTTGATTGGATTCCATTGGATTCTTTTCGATTTGATTCAATTCGATTCTTTTCGATTCTATTCATTTCGATGATTTTCGTTGAGATTAGAGTCTTTTCGATTTGATTCTTTTCGGTTCGAGTCGATTCATTTCGCTTATTTTGGTTAGGATCAATTCAATTCGATTCTTTTTGATTTGATTTGATTCTATTCGATGTCTTTCGATTCTATTCTATTGTATTCTTTTCGATTCCATTCCGTTCAATTCGATTCTTTTCGATTCCATTCGATTGTTTTAGATTTGATTCCATTCTTTCGATTCTATTTGATATGATTCTTTTCGATTCGATTTGATACGATACTTTTTATTTTGATTCGAATCGATTCTCTTCGGTTCGATTCGTTTTGATTCTTTTCGATTCAATTCTATTCGAATTGTTTCGATTTGATTCGATTCGGTTCTTTTAGATTCTACTTGATTTGTTTCTTTTCGATTCGTTTTGATTCGATTCTTTTTGATTCATGTCGATTCGATTCGATTCTTTTGTTTCGATTCGATTCTTTTCAATTCGAATCTTTTCGTTACATGGAACTCGATTCTTTTCGATTTGATTCTTTATGATTTTTTCAACTCGATTCAATTCGATTCCTTTTTTTATGATAGTCACAGAGAGAGTGAGAGAGGCAGAGACACAGGCAGAGGGAGAAGCAGGCTCCATGCAGCGGGAGCCCGATGTGGGATTCGATCCCGGGTCTCCAGGATCGCGCCCTGGGCCAAAGGCAGGCGCTAAACCGCTGCGCCACCCAGGGATCCCTCAGTTCGATTCTTCTTTATTCGAATCTATTCGATTCTTTTTGATTCGATTTGATTCTATTCGATTTTTTTCGATTTGATTCGATTAGTTCCTTCTTGATTCAATTCAATTCATTTCTTTTGATTCAATTCAATTCGATTCTTTTGGATTCGATTCAATTCTTTTGGATTCGATTCTTTTGGATTCGAGTCGAGTAGATTCTTTTCATTTCGATCGGATTCATTTCAATTCGATTCTTTTCGATTCGAATGTTTTCGAATCAATTCGATACTTTTTGATTCGATTCGATTCTTTTCGTGTCGATTTGATTCTTTTCGATTCTTTTCTATTTGTATTGATTCGATTCTTTGCATTTCGATTCGATTTGATTCAATTCGATTCTTTTCGATCAATTCAATTTGATTGTTTTCGATTTGATTCGATTCGATTCTTTTCTATTCTATTCAATTCGATTATTTTCCATTCGATGATGCAATTGGATTCTTTCCGATTCGAGTCGATACGATTCGATTCTTTTTGATTAGATACAATTCGATTCTTTTCGATTCGATTCGACTCGATTTCATTTTTTGATTCGATTCGACTAGAATTTAATCGACTGATTCAATTTGATTCTTTTCTTTTCGGTTCGATTCTTTTCTATTCGATTATTTTCTATTCAATTCGATTCTTTCAATTCAATTCGATTCGATTCGATTCGATTCTTTTCGTTTCAAATCGATTCGTTTCAATTCGAGTCTTTTCAATTCGATTCTTTGCGATTCGATTCGATGTGATATTTTTAATTCGATTCGAATCTTTACGATTCGATTCGATTCTTTTCAATTCGATTCTTTTCGATTCGATTCTTTTTGATTCGATTCATTTCGATTCGATTCGATTCTTTTCAATTCGATTTGATTCTTTTCCATTTGATCTGATTTGTTTCATTTCGATTCTTTTCGAATCAATTCGATTCTTTTCGATTCCATTAAATTTGATTCGATTCTTTTCAATTCGATTAGATTCTTTTCGATTTGATTCCATTCAGTTCGATTCTTTTCGATTCGATTGGATTCTTTTCGATTTGATTCAATTCTTTCGATTCGATTTGAGTTGATTCTTTTCGATTCGATTCAATACGATTCTTTTCATTTCGATTCTAATCGATTCTCTTCGATTCAATTCGTTTCGATTCTATTCGATTTTTTTCGATTCTATTCTATTCGATTCATTTTGAATCATTTCGATTTGATTCTGTTCGAGTGGTTTCTATTAGATTCTTTTCGATTTGATTCAATTCGATTCGAGTCTTTTTGATTCGAGTCTTTTCGACTCGATGCAATTCAATACGATTCTTTTAGATTCGATTCGATTCGATTGTTTTCGTTTCGATTCGACTTTTTTTGATTCGATTCTTTTCGATTCGATTGTTTTCAATTCGATTGATTCGATTCTTTTCAATTCTATGCTATTCAAAGCGATTCTTTTGTATTTGATTCGATTCGATGGTTTTCTTTTTGATTCGGTTCGATTCGTTTCTTTTCGATTCGATTCTATTCTATTCTTTTCTATTCCATTCGAATCGATTCGTTTTGATTGAATTCGATTCTTTTCGATTCGATTCAATTAGATTCTTTTCGATTGGATTCAATTTGTTTCGAGTCGAATCAATTTGATTCTTTTCGATTGGATTCCATTGGATTCTTTTCGATTTGATTCAATTCGATTCTTTTCGATTCTATTCATTTCGATGATTTTCGTTGAGATTAGAGTCTTTTCGATTTGATTCTTTTCGGTTCGAGTCGATTCATTTCGCTTATTTTGGTTAGGATCAATTCAATTCGATTCTTTTTGATTTGATTTGATTCTATTCGATGTCTTTCGATTCTATTCTATTGTATTCTTTTCGATTCCATTCCGTTCAATTCGATTCTTTTCGATTCCATTCGATTGTTTTAGATTTGATTCCATTCTTTCGATTCTATTTGATATGATTCTTTTCGATTCGATTTGATACGATACTTTTTATTTTGATTCGAATCGATTCTCTTCGGTTCGATTCGTTTTGATTCTTTTCGATTCAATTCTATTCGAATTGTTTCGATTTGATTCGATTCGGTTCTTTTAGATTCTACTTGATTTGTTTCTTTTCGATTCGTTTTGATTCGATTCTTTTTGATTCATGTCGATTCGATTCGATTCTTTTGTTTCGATTCGATTCTTTTCAATTCGAATCTTTTCGTTACATGGAACTCGATTCTTTTCGATTTGATTCTTTATGATTTTTTCAACTCGATTCAATTCGATTCTTTTTTTTATGATAGTCACAGAGAGAGTGAGAGAGGCAGAGACACAGGCAGAGGGAGAAGCAGGCTCCATGCAGCGGGAGCCCGATGTGGGATTCGATCCCGGGTCTCCAGGATCGCGCCCTGGGCCAAAGGCAGGCGCTAAACCGCTGCGCCACCCAGGGATCCCTCAGTTCGATTCTTCTTTATTCGAATCTATTCGATTCTTTTTGATTCGATTTGATTCTATTCGATTTTTTTCGATTTGATTCGATTAGTTCCTTCTTGATTCAATTCAATTCATTTCTTTTGATTCAATTCAATTCGATTCTTTTGGATTCGATTCAATTCTTTTGGATTCGATTCTTTTGGATTCGAGTCGAGTAGATTCTTTTCATTTCGATCGGATTCATTTCAATTCGATTCTTTTCGATTCGAATGTTTTCGAATCAATTCGATACTTTTTGATTCGATTCGATTCTTTTCGTGTCGATTTGATTCTTTTCGATTCTTTTCTATTTGTATTGATTCGATTCTTTGCATTTCGATTCGATTTGATTCAATTCGATTCTTTTCGATCAATTCAATTTGTTTTCGATTTTGATGGGATTCGATTCTTTTCTATTCTATTCAATTCGATTATTTTCCATTCGATGATGCAATTGGATTCTTTTCGATTCGAGTCGATACGATTCGATTCTTTTTGATTAGATACAATTCGATTCTTTTCGATTCGATTCGACTCGATTTCATTTTTTGATTCGATTCGACTAGAATTTAATCGACTGATTCAATTTGATTCTTTTCTTTTCGGTTCGATTCTTTTCTATTCGATTTTTTTCTATTCAATTCGATTCTTTCAATTCGATTCGATTCGATTCGATTCGATTCTTTTCGTTTCAAATCGATTCGTTTCAATTCGAGTCTTTTCAATTCGATTCTTTGCGATTCGATTCGATGTGATATTTTTAATTCGATTCGAATCTTTACGATTCGATTCGATTCTTTTCAATTCGATTCTTTTCGATTCGATTCTTTTTGATTCGATTCATTTCGATTCGATTCGATTCTTTTCAATTCGATTTGATTCTTTTCCATTTGATCTGATTTGTTTCATTTCGATTCTTTTCGAATCAATTCGATTCTTTTCGATTCCATTAAATTTGATTCGATTCTTTTCAATTCGATTAGATTCTTTTCGATTTGATTCCATTCAGTTCGATTCTTTTCGATTCGATTGGATTCTTTTCGATTTGATTCAATTCTTTCGATTCGATTTGAGTTGATTCTTTTCGATTCGATTCAATACGATTCTTTTCATTTCGATTCTAATCGATTCTCTTCGATTCAATTCGTTTCGATTCTATTCGATTTTTTTCGATTCTATTCTATTCGATTCATTTTGAATCATTTCGATTTGATTCTGTTCGAGTGGTTTCTATTAGATTCTTTTCGATTTGATTCAATTCGATTCGAGTCTTTTTGATTCGAGTCTTTTCGACTCGATGCAATTCAATACGATTCTTTTCGATTCGATTCGATTCGATTGTTTTCGTTTCGATTCGACTTTTTTTGATTCGATTCTTTTCGATTCGATTGTTTTCAATTCGATTGATTCGATTCTTTTCAATTCTATGCTATTCAAAGCGATTCTTTTGTATTTGATTCGATTCGATGGTTTTCTTTTTGATTCGGTTCGATTCGTTTCTTTTCGATTCGATTCAATTCTTTTCGATTCGATTCTTTTCGATTCGAGTTGATTCTTTTCGATTCTATTCTATTCTATTCTTTTCTATTCCATTCGAATCGATTCGTTTTGATTGAATTCGATTCTTTTCGATTCGATTCAATTAGATTCTTTTCGATTGGATTCAATTTGTTTCGAGTCGAATCAATTTGATTCTTTTGATTGGATTCCATTGGATTCTTTTCGATTTGATTCAATTCGATTCTTTTCGATTCTATTCATTTCGATGATTTTCGTTGAGATTAGAGTCTTTTCGATTTGATTCTTTTCGGTTCGAGTCGATTCATTTCGCTTATTTTGGTTAGGATCAATTCAATTCGATTCTTTTTGATTTGATTTGATTCTATTCGATGTCTTTCGATTCTATTCTATTGTATTCTTTTCGATTCCATTCCGTTCAATTCGATTCTTTTCGATTCCATTCGATTGTTTTGGATTTGATTCCATTCTTTCGATTCTATTTGATATGATTCTTTTCGATTCGATTTGATACGATACTTTTTATTTTGATTCGAATCGATTCTCTTCGGTTCGATTCGTTTTGATTCTTTTCGATTCAATTCTATTCGAATTGTTTCGATTTGATTCGATTCGGTTCTTTTAGATTCTACTTGATTTGTTTCTTTTCGATTCGTTTTGATTCGATTCTTTTTGATTCATGTCGATTCGATTCGATTCTTTTGTTTCGATTCGATTCTTTTCAATTCGAATCTTTTCGTTACATGGAACTCGATTCTTTTCGATTTGATTCTTTATGATTTTTTCAACTCGATTCAATTCGATTCTTTTTTTTATGATAGTCACAGAGAGAGTGAGAGAGGCAGAGACACAGGCAGAGGGAGAAGCAGGCTCCATGCAGCGGGAGCCCGATGTGGGATTCGATCCCGGGTCTCCAGGATCGCGCCCTGGGCCAAAGGCAGGCGCTAAACCGCTGCGCCACCCAGGGATCCCTCAGTTCGATTCTTCTTTATTCGAATCTATTCGATTCTTTTTGATTCGATTTGATTCTATTCGAGTTTTTTCGATTTGATTCGATTAGTTCCTTCTTGATTCAATTCAATTCATTTCTTTTGATTCAATTCAATTCGATTCTTTTGGATTCGATTCAATTCTTTTGGATTCGATTCTTTTGGATTCGAGTCGAGTAGATTCTTTTCATTTCGATCGGATTCATTTCAATTCGATTCTTTTCGATTCGAATGTTTTCGAATCAATTCGATACTTTTTGATTCGATTCGATTCTTTTCGTGTCGATTTGATTCTTTTCGATTCTTTTCTATTTGTATTGATTCGATTCTTTGCATTTCGATTCGATTTGATTCAATTCGATTCTTTTCGATCAATTCAATTTGTTTTCGATTTTGATGGGATTCGATTCTTTTCTATTCTATTCAATTCGATTATTTTCCATTCGATGATGCAATTGGATTCTTTTCGATTCGAGTCGATACGATTCGATTCTTTTTGATTAGATACAATTCGATTCTTTTCGATTCGATTCGACTCGATTTCATTTTTTGATTCGATTCGACTAGAATTTAATCGACTGATTCAATTTGATTCTTTTCTTTTCGGTTCGATTCTTTTCTATTCGATTTTTTTCTATTCAATTCGATTCTTTCAATTCGATTCGATTCGATTCGATTCGATTCTTTTCGTTTCAAATCGATTCGTTTCAATTCGAGTCTTTTCAATTCGATTCTTTGCGATTCGATTCGATGTGATATTTTTAATTCGATTCGAATCTTTACGATTCGATTCGATTCTTTTCAATTC
The DNA here is from genome assembly GCF_053574225.1 of Canis aureus. NCBI lineage: Eukaryota > Metazoa > Chordata > Mammalia > Carnivora > Canidae > Canis > Canis aureus. The sequence goes on from NC_135637.1 coordinate 785,423, forward strand.
GATTCTTTTCGATTCGATTCTTTTTGATTCGATTCATTTCGATTCGATTCGATTCTTTTCAATTCGATTTGATTCTTTTCCATTTGATCTGATTTGTTTCATTTCGATTCTTTTCGAATCAATTCGATTCTTTTCGATTCCATTAAATTTGATTCGATTCTTTTCAATTCGATTAGATTCTTTTCGATTTGATTCCATTCAGTTCGATTCTTTTCGATTCGATTGGATTCTTTTCGATTTGATTCAATTCTTTCGATTCGATTTGAGTTGATTCTTTTCGATTCGATTCAATACGATTCTTTTCATTTCGATTCTAATCGATTCTCTTCGATTCAATTCGTTTCGATTCTATTCGATTTTTTTCGATTCTATTCTATTCGATTCATTTTGAATCATTTCGATTTGATTCTGTTCGAGTGGTTTCTATTAGATTCTTTTCGATTTGATTCAATTCGATTCGAGTCTTTTTGATTCGAGTCTTTTCGACTCGATGCAATTCAATACGATTCTTTTCGATTCGATTCGATTCGATTGTTTTCGTTTCGATTCGACTTTTTTTGATTCGATTCTTTTCGATTCGATTGTTTTCAATTCGATTGATTCGATTCTTTTCAATTCTATGCTATTCAAAGCGATTCTTTTGTATTTGATTCGATTCGATGGTTTTCTTTTTGATTCGGTTCGATTCGTTTCTTTTCGATTCGATTCAATTCTTTTCGATTCGATTCTTTTCGATTCGAGTTGATTCTTTTCGATTCTATTCTATTCTATTCTTTTCTATTCCATTCGAATCGATTCGTTTTGATTGAATTCGATTCTTTTCGATTCGATTCAATTAGATTCTTTTCGATTGGATTCAATTTGTTTCGAGTCGAATCAATTTGATTCTTTTGATTGGATTCCATTGGATTCTTTTCGATTTGATTCAATTCGATTCTTTTCGATTCTATTCATTTCGATGATTTTCGTTGAGATTAGAGTCTTTTCGATTTGATTCTTTTCGGTTCGAGTCGATTCATTTCGCTTATTTTGGTTAGGATCAATTCAATTCGATTCTTTTTGATTTGATTTGATTCTATTCGATGTCTTTCGATTCTATTCTATTGTATTCTTTTCGATTCCATTCCGTTCAATTCGATTCTTTTCGATTCCATTCGATTGTTTTAGATTTGATTCCATTCTTTCGATTCTATTTGATATGATTCTTTTCGATTCGATTTGATACGATACTTTTTATTTTGATTCGAATCGATTCTCTTCGGTTCGATTCGTTTTGATTCTTTTCGATTCAATTCTATTCGAATTGTTTCGATTTGATTCGATTCGGTTCTTTTAGATTCTACTTGATTTGTTTCTTTTCGATTCGTTTTGATTCGATTCTTTTTGATTCATGTCGATTCGATTCGATTCTTTTGTTTCGATTCGATTCTTTTCAATTCGAATCTTTTCGTTACATGGAACTCGATTCTTTTCGATTTGATTCTTTATGATTTTTTCAACTCGATTCAATTCGATTCCTTTTTTTATGATAGTCACAGAGAGAGTGAGAGAGGCAGAGACACAGGCAGAGGGAGAAGCAGGCTCCATGCAGCGGGAGCCCGATGTGGGATTCGATCCCGGGTCTCCAGGATCGCGCCCTGGGCCAAAGGCAGGCGCTAAACCGCTGCGCCACCCAGGGATCCCTCAGTTCGATTCTTCTTTATTCGAATCTATTCGATTCTTTTTGATTCGATTTGATTCTATTCGATTTTTTTCGATTTGATTCGATTAGTTCCTTCTTGATTCAATTCAATTCATTTCTTTTGATTCAATTCAATTCGATTCTTTTGGATTCGATTCAATTCTTTTGGATTCGATTCTTTTGGATTCGAGTCGAGTAGATTCTTTTCATTTCGATCGGATTCATTTCAATTCGATTCTTTTCGATTCGAATGTTTTCGAATCAATTCGATACTTTTTGATTCGATTCGATTCTTTTCGTGTCGATTTGATTCTTTTCGATTCTTTTCTATTTGTATTGATTCGATTCTTTGCATTTCGATTCGATTTGATTCAATTCGATTCTTTTCGATCAATTCAATTTGATTGTTTTCGATTTGATTCGATTCGATTCTTTTCTATTCTATTCAATTCGATTATTTTCCATTCGATGATGCAATTGGATTCTTTCCGATTCGAGTCGATACGATTCGATTCTTTTTGATTAGATACAATTCGATTCTTTTCGATTCGATTCGACTCGATTTCATTTTTTGATTCGATTCGACTAGAATTTAATCGACTGATTCAATTTGATTCTTTTCTTTTCGGTTCGATTCTTTTCTATTCGATTATTTTCTATTCAATTCGATTCTTTCAATTCAATTCGATTCGATTCGATTCGATTCTTTTCGTTTCAAATCGATTCGTTTCAATTCGAGTCTTTTCAATTCGATTCTTTGCGATTCGATTCGATGTGATATTTTTAATTCGATTCGAATCTTTACGATTCGATTCGATTCTTTTCAATTCGATTCTTTTCGATTCGATTCTTTTTGATTCGATTCATTTCGATTCGATTCGATTCTTTTCAATTCGATTTGATTCTTTTCCATTTGATCTGATTTGTTTCATTTCGATTCTTTTCGAATCAATTCGATTCTTTTCGATTCCATTAAATTTGATTCGATTCTTTTCAATTCGATTAGATTCTTTTCGATTTGATTCCATTCAGTTCGATTCTTTTCGATTCGATTGGATTCTTTTCGATTTGATTCAATTCTTTCGATTCGATTTGAGTTGATTCTTTTCGATTCGATTCAATACGATTCTTTTCATTTCGATTCTAATCGATTCTCTTCGATTCAATTCGTTTCGATTCTATTCGATTTTTTTCGATTCTATTCTATTCGATTCATTTTGAATCATTTCGATTTGATTCTGTTCGAGTGGTTTCTATTAGATTCTTTTCGATTTGATTCAATTCGATTCGAGTCTTTTTGATTCGAGTCTTTTCGACTCGATGCAATTCAATACGATTCTTTTCGATTCGATTCGATTCGATTGTTTTCGTTTCGATTCGACTTTTTTTGATTCGATTCTTTTCGATTCGATTGTTTTCAATTCGATTGATTCGATTCTTTTCAATTCTATGCTATTCAAAGCGATTCTTTTGTATTTGATTCGATTCGATGGTTTTGTTTTTGATTCGGTTCGATTCGTTTCTTTTCGATTCGATTCAATTCTTTTCGATTCGATTCTTTTCGATTCGAGTTGATTCTTTTCGATTCTATTCTATTCTATTCTTTTCTATTCCATTCGAATCGATTCGTTTTGATTGAATTCGATTCTTTTCGATTCGATTCAATTAGATTCTTTTCGATTGGATTCAATTTGTTTCGAGTCGAATCAATTTGATTCTTTTCGATTGGATTCCATTCGATTCTTTTCGATTTGATTCAATTCGATTCTTTTCGATTCTATTCATTTCGATGATTTTCGTTGAGATTAGAGTCTTTTCGATTTGATTCTTTTCGGTTCGAGTCGATTCATTTCGCTTATTTTGGTTAGGATCAATTCAATTCGATTCTTTTTGATTTGATTTGATTCTATTCGATGTCTTTCGATTCTATTCTATTGTATTCTTTTCGATTCCATTCCGTTCAATTCGATTCTTTTCGATTCCATTCGATTGTTTTAGATTTGATTCCATTCTTTCGATTCTATTTGATATGATTCTTTTCGATTCGATTTGATACGATACTTTTTATTTTGATTCGAATCGATTCTCTTCGGTTCGATTCGTTTTGATTCTTTTCGATTCAATTCTATTCGAATTGTTTCGATTTGATTCGATTCGGTTCTTTTAGATTCTACTTGATTTGTTTCTTTTCGATTCGTTTTGATTCGATTCTTTTTGATTCATGTCGATTCGATTCGATTCTTTTGTTTCGATTCGATTCTTTTCAATTCGAATCTTTTCGTTACATGGAACTCGATTCTTTTCGATTTGATTCTTTATGATTTTTTCAACTCGATTCAATTCGATTCTTTTTTTTATGATAGTCACAGAGAGAGTGAGAGAGGCAGAGACACAGGCAGAGGGAGAAGCAGGCTCCATGCAGCGGGAGCCCGATGTGGGATTCGATCCCGGGTCTCCAGGATCGCGCCCTGGGCCAAAGGCAGGCGCTAAACCGCTGCGCCACCCAGGGATCCCTCAGTTCGATTCTTCTTTATTCGAATCTATTCGATTCTTTTTGATTCGATTTGATTCTATTCGAGTTTTTTCGATTTGATTCGATTAGTTCCTTCTTGATTCAATTCAATTCATTTCTTTTGATTCAATTCAATTCGATTCTTTTGGATTCGATTCAATTCTTTTGGATTCGATTCTTTTGGATTCGAGTCGAGTAGATTCTTTTCATTTCGATCGGATTCATTTCAATTCGATTCTTTTCGATTCGAATGTTTTCGAATCAATTCGATACTTTTTGATTCGATTCGATTCTTTTCGTGTCGATTTGATTCTTTTCGATTCTTTTCTATTTGTATTGATTCGATTCTTTGCATTTCGATTCGATTTGATTCAATTCGATTCTTTTCGATCAATTCAATTTGATTGTTTTCGATTTGATTCGATTCGATTCTTTTCTATTCTATTCAATTCGATTATTTTCCATTCGATGATGCAATTGGATTCTTTTCGATTCGAGTCGATACGATTCGATTCTTTTTGATTAGATACAATTCGATTCTTTTCGATTCGATTCGACTCGATTTCATTTTTTGATTCGATTCGACTAGAATTTAATCGACTGATTCAATTTGATTCTTTTCTTTTCGGTTCGATTCTTTTCTATTCGATTTTTTTCTATTCAATTCGATTCTTTCAATTCAATTCGATTCGATTCTTTTCGTTTCAAATCGATTCGTTTCAATTCGAGTCTTTTCAATTCGATTCTTTGCGATTCGATTCGATGTGATATTTTTAATTCGATTCGAATCTTTACGATTCGATTCGATTCTTTTCAATTCGATTCTTTTCGATTCGATTCTTTTTGATTCGATTCATTTCGATTCGATTCGATTCTTTTCAATTCGATTTGATTCTTTTCCATTTGATCTGATTTGTTTCATTTCGATTCTTTTCGAATCAATTCGATTCTTTTCGATTCCATTAAATTTGATTCGATTCTTTTCAATTCGATTAGATTCTTTTCGATTTGATTCCATTCAGTTCGATTCTTTTCGATTCGATTGGATTCTTTTCGATTTGATTCAATTCTTTCGATTCGATTTGAGTTGATTCTTTTCGATTCGATTCAATACGATTCTTTTCATTTCGATTCTAATCGATTCTCTTCGATTCAATTCGTTTCGATTCTATTCGATCTTTTTCGATTCTATTCTATTCGATTCATTTTGAATCATTTCGATTTGATTCTGTTCGAGTGGTTTCTATTAGATTCTTTTCGATTTGATTCAATTCGATTCGAGTCTTTTTGATTCGAGTCTTTTTGACTCGATGCAATTCAATACGATTCTTTTAGATTCGATTCGATTCGATTGTTTTCGTTCCGATTCGACTTTTTTTGATTCGATTCTTTTCGATTCGATTGTTTTCAATTCGATTGATTCGATTCTTTTCAATTCTATGCTATTCAAAGCGATTCTTTTGTATTTGATTCGATTCGATGGTTTTCTTTTTGATTCGGTTCGATTCGTTTCTTTTCGATTCGATTCAATTCTTTTCGATTCGATTCTTTTCGATTCGAGTTGATTCTTTTCGATTCTATTCTATTCTTTTCTATTCCATTCGAATCGATTCGTTTTGATTGAATTCGATTCTTTTCGATTCGATTCAATTAGATTCTTTTCGATTGGATTCAATTTGTTTCGAGTCGAATCAATTTGATTCTTTTCGATTGGATTCCATTGGATTCTTTTCGATTTGATTCAATTCGATTCTTTTCGATTCTATTCATTTCGATGATTTTCGTTGAGATTAGAGTCTTTTCGATTTGATTCTTTTCGGTTCGAGTCGATTCATTTCGCTTATTTTGGTTAGGATCAATTCAATTCGATTCTTTTTGATTTGATTTGATTCTATTCGATGTCTTTCGATTCTATTCTATTGTATTCTTTTCGATTCCATTCCGTTCAATTCGATTCTTTTCGATTCCATTCGATTGTTTTAGATTTGATTCCATTCTTTCGATTCTATTTGATATGATTCTTTTCGATTCGATTTGATACGATACTTTTTATTTTGATTCGAATCGATTCTCTTCGGTTCGATTCGTTTTGATTCTTTTCGATTCAATTCTATTCGAATTGTTTCGATTTGATTCGATTCGGTTCTTTTAGATTCTACTTGATTTGTTTCTTTTCGATTCGTTTTGATTCGATTCTTTTTGATTCATGTCGATTCGATTCGATTCTTTTGTTTCGATTCGATTCTTTTCAATTCGAATCTTTTCGTTACATGGAACTCGATTCTTTTCGATTTGATTCTTTATGATTTTTTCAACTCGATTCAATTCGATTCTTTTTTTTATGATAGTCACAGAGAGAGTGAGAGAGGCAGAGACACAGGCAGAGGGAGAAGCAGGCTCCATGCAGCGGGAGCCCGATGTGGGATTCGATCCCGGGTCTCCAGGATCGCGCCCTGGGCCAAAGGCAGGCGCTAAACCGCTGCGCCACCCAGGGATCCCTCAGTTCGATTCTTCTTTATTCGAATCTATTCGATTCTTTTTGATTCGATTTGATTCTATTCGAGTTTTTTCGATTTGATTCGATTAGTTCCTTCTTGATTCAATTCAATTCATTTCTTTTGATTCAATTCAATTCGATTCTTTTGGATTCGATTCAATTCTTTTGGATTCGATTCTTTTGGATTCGAGTCGAGTAGATTCTTTTCATTTCGATCGGATTCATTTCAATTCGATTCTTTTCGATTCGAATGTTTTCGAATCAATTCGATACTTTTTGATTCGATTCGATTCTTTTCGTGTCGATTTGATTCTTTTCGATTCTTTTCTATTTCTATTGATTCGATTCTTTGCATTTCGATTCGATTTGATTCAATTCGATTCTTTTCGATCAATTCAATTTGTTTTCGATTTGATGGGATTCGATTCTTTTCTATTCTATTCAATTCGATTACTTTCCATTCGATGATGCAATTGGATTCTTTTCGATTCGAGTCGATACGATTCGATTCTTTTTGATTAGATACAATTCGATTCTTTTCGATTCGATTCGACTCGATTTCATTTTTTGATTCGATTCGACTAGAATTTAATCGACTGATTCAATTTGATTCTTTTCTTTTCGGTTCGATTCTTTTCTATTCGATTTTTTTCTATTCAATTCGATTCTTTCAATTCAATTCGATTCGATTCGATTCGATTCTTTTCGTTTCAAATCGATTTGTTTCAATTCGAGTCTTTTCAATTCGATTCTTTGCGATTCGATTCGATGTGATATTTTTAATTCGATTCGAATCTTTACGATTCGATTCGATTCTTTTCAATTCGATTCTTTTCGATTCGATTCTTTTTGATTCGATTCATTTCGATTCGATTCGATTCTTTTCAATTCGATTTGATTCTTTTCCATTTGATCTGATTTGTTTCATTTCGATTCTTTTCGAATCAATTCGATTCTTTTCGATTCCATTAAATTTGATTCGATTCTTTTCAATTCGATTAGATTCTTTTCGATTTGATTCCATTCAGTTCGATTCTTTTCGATTCGATTGGATTCTTTTCGATTTGATTCAATTCTTTCGGTTCGATTTGAGTTGATTCTTTTCGATTCGATTCAATACGATTCTTTTCATTTCGATTCTAATCGATTCTCTTCGATTCAATTCGTTTCGATTCTATTCGATTTTTTTCGATTCTATTCTATTCGATTCATTTTGAATCATTTCGATTTGATTCTGTTCGAGTGGTTTCTATTAGATTCTTTTCGATTTGATTCAATTCGATTCGAGTCTTTTTGATTCGAGTCTTTTCGACTCGATGCAATTCAATACGATTCTTTTAGATTCGATTCGATTCGATTGTTTTCGTTTCGATTCGACTTTTTTTGATTCGATTCTTTTCGATTCGATTGTTTTCAATTCGATTGATTCGATTCTTTTCAATTCTATGCTATTCAAAGCGATTCTTTTGTATTTGATTCGATTCGATGGTTTTCTTTTTGATTCGGTTCGATTCGTTTCTTTTCGATTCGATTCTATTCTATTCTTTTCTATTCCATTCGAATCGATTCGTTTTGATTGAATTCGATTCTTTTCGATTCGATTCAATTAGATTCTTTTCGATTGGATTCAATTTGTTTCGAGTCGAATCAATTTGATTCTTTTCGATTGGATTCCATTGGATTCTTTTCGATTTGATTCAATTCGATTCTTTTCGATTCTATTCATTTCGATGATTTTCGTTGAGATTAGAGTCTTTTCGATTTGATTCTTTTCGGTTCGAGTCGATTCATTTCGCTTATTTTGGTTAGGATCAATTCAATTCGATTCTTTTTGATTTGATTTGATTCTATTCGATGTCTTTCGATTCTATTCTATTGTATTCTTTTCGATTCCATTCCGTTCAATTCGATTCTTTTCGATTCCATTCGATTGTTTTAGATTTGATTCCATTCTTTCGATTCTATTTGATATGATTCTTTTCGATTCGATTTGATACGATACTTTTTATTTTGATTCGAATCGATTCTCTTCGGTTCGATTCGTTTTGATTCTTTTCGATTCAATTCTATTCGAATTGTTTCGATTTGATTCGATTCGGTTCTTTTAGATTCTACTTGATTTGTTTCTTTTCGATTCGTTTTGATTCGATTCTTTTTGATTCATGTCGATTCGATTCGATTCTTTTGTTTCGATTCGATTCTTTTCAATTCGAATCTTTTCGTTACATGGAACTCGATTCTTTTCGATTTGATTCTTTATGATTTTTTCAACTCGATTCAATTCGATTCTTTTTTTTATGATAGTCACAGAGAGAGTGAGAGAGGCAGAGACACAGGCAGAGGGAGAAGCAGGCTCCATGCAGCGGGAGCCCGATGTGGGATTCGATCCCGGGTCTCCAGGATCGCGCCCTGGGCCAAAGGCAGGCGCTAAACCGCTGCGCCACCCAGGGATCCCTCAGTTCGATTCTTCTTTATTCGAATCTATTCGATTCTTTTTGATTCGATTTGATTCTATTCGAGTTTTTTCGATTTGATTCGATTAGTTCCTTCTTGATTCAATTCAATTCATTTCTTTTGATTCAATTCAATTCGATTCTTTTGGATTCGATTCAATTCTTTTGGATTCGATTCTTTTGGATTCGAGTCGAGTAGATTCTTTTCATTTCGATCGGATTCATTTCAATTCGATTCTTTTCGATTCGAATGTTTTCGAATCAATTCGATACTTTTTGATTCGATTCGATTCTTTTCGTGTCGATTTGATTCTTTTCGATTCTTTTCTATTTGTATTGATTCGATTCTTTGCATTTCGATTCGATTTGATTCAATTCGATTCTTTTCGATCAATTCAATTTGTTTTCGATGTTGATGGGATTCGATTCTTTTCTATTCTATTCAATTCGATTATTTTCCATTCGATGATGCAATTGGATTCTTTTCGATTCGAGTCGATACGATTCGATTCTTTTTGATTAGATACAATTCGATTCTTTTCGATTCGATTCGACTCGATTTCATTTTTTGATTCGATTCGACTAGAATTTAATCGACTGATTCAATTTGATTCTTTTCTTTTCGGTTCGATTCTTTTCTATTCGATTATTTTCTATTCAATTCGATTCTTTCAATTCAATTCGATTCGATTCGATTCGATTCTTTTCGTTTCAAATCGATTCGTTTCAATTCGAGTCTTTTCAATTCGATTCTTTGCGATTCGATTCGATGTGATATTTTTAATTCGATTCGAATCTTTACGATTCGATTCGATTCTTTTCAATTCGATTCTTTTCGATTCGATTCTTTTTGATTCGATTCATTTCGATTCGATTCGATTCTTTTCAATTCGATTTGATTCTTTTCCATTTGATCTGATTTGTTTCATTTCGATTCTTTTCGAATCAATTCGATTCTTTTCGATTCCATTAAATTTGATTCGATTCTTTTCAATTCGATTAGATTCTTTTCGATTTCATTCCATTCAGTTCGATTCTTTTCGATTCGATTGGATTCTTTTCGATTTGATTCAATTCTTTCGATTCGATTTGAGTTGATTCTTTTCGATTCGATTCAATACGATTCTTTTCATTTCGATTCTAATCGATTCTCTTCGATTCAATTCGTTTCGATTCTATTCGATTTTTTTCGATTCTATTCTATTCGATTCATTTTGAATCATTTCGATTTGATTCTGTTCGAGTGGTTTCTATTAGATTCTTTTCGATTTGATTCAATTCGATTCGAGTCTTTTTGATTCGAGTCTTTTCGACTCGATGCAATTCAATACGATTCTTTTAGATTCGATTCGATTCGATTGTTTTCGTTTCGATTCGACTTTTTTTGATTCGATTCTTTTCGATTCGATTGTTTTCAATTCGATTGATTCGATTCTTTTCAATTCTATGCTATTCAAAGCGATTCTTTTGTATTTGATTCGATTCGATGGTTTTCTTTTTGATTCGGTTCGATTCGTTTCTTTTCGATTCGATTCAATTCTTTTCGATTCGATTCTTTTCGATTCGAGTTGATTCTTTTCGATTCTATTCTATTCTATTCTTTTCTATTCCATTCGAATCGATTCGTTTTGATTGAATTCGATTCTTTTCGATTCGATTCAATTAGATTCTTTTCGATTGGATTCAATTTGTTTCGAGTCGAATCAATTTGATTCTTTTGATTGGATTCCATTGGATTCTTTTCGATTTGATTCAATTCGATTCTTTTCGATTCTATTCATTTCGATGATTTTCGTTGAGATTAGAGTCTTTTCGATTTGATTCTTTTCGGTTCGAGTCGATTCATTTCGCTTATTTTGGTTAGGATCAATTCAATTCGATTCTTTTTGATTTGATTTGATTCTATTCGATGTCTTTCGATTCTATTCTATTGTATTCTTTTCGATTCCATTCCGTTCAATTCGATTCTTTTCGATTCCATTCGATTGTTTTAGATTTGATTCCATTCTTTCGATTCTATTTGATATGATTCTTTTCGATTCGATTTGATACGATACTTTTTATTTTGATTCGAATCGATTCTCTTCGGTTCGATTCGTTTTGATTCTTTTCGATTCAATTCTATTCGAATTGTTTCGATTTGATTCGATTCGGTTCTTTTAGATTCTACTTGATTTGTTTCTTTTCGATTCGTTTTGATTCGATTCTTTTTGATTCATGTCGATTCGATTCGATTCTTTTGTTTCGATTCGATTCTTTTCAATTCGAATCTTTTCGTTACATGGAACTCGATTCTTTTCGATTTGATTCTTTATGATTTTTTCAACTCGATTCAATTCGATTCTTTTTTTTATGATAGTCACAGAGAGAGTGAGAGAGGCAGAGACACAGGCAGAGGGAGAAGCAGGCTCCATGCAGCGGGAGCCCGATGTGGGATTCGATCCCGGGTCTCCAGGATCGCGCCCTGGGCCAAAGGCAGGCGCTAAACCGCTGCGCCACCCAGGGATCCCTCAGTTCGATTCTTCTTTATTCGAATCTATTCGATTCTTTTTGATTCGATTTGATTCTATTCGATTTTTTTCGATTTGATTCGATTAGTTCCTTCTTGATTCAATTCAATTCATTTCTTTTGATTCAATTCAATTCGATTCTTTTGGATTCGATTCAATTCTTTTGGATTCGATTCTTTTGGATTCGAGTCGAGTAGATTCTTTTCATTTCGATCGGATTCATTTCAATTCGATTCTTTTCGATTCGAATGTTTTCGAATCAATTCGATACTTTTTGATTCGATTCGATTCTTTTCGTGTCGATTTGATTCTTTTCGATTCTTTTCTATTTGTATTGATTCGATTCTTTGCATTTCGATTCGATTTGATTCAATTCGATTCTTTTCGATCAATTCAATTTGATTGTTTTCGATTTGATTCGATTCGATTCTTTTCTATTCTATTCAATTCGATTATTTTCCATTCGATGATGCAATTGGATTCTTTTCGATTCGAGTCGATACGATTCGATTCTTTTTGATTAGATACAATTCGATTCTTTTCGATTCGATTCGACTCGATTTCATTTTTTGATTCGATTCGACTAGAATTTAATCGACTGATTCAATTTGATTCTTTTCTTTTCGGTTCGATTCTTTTCTATTCGATTTTTTTCTATTCAATTCGATTCTTTCAATTCAATTCGATTCGATTCGATTCGATTCTTTTCGTTTCAAATCGATTCGTTTCAATTCGAGTCTTTTCAATTCGATTCTTTGCGATTCGATTCGATGTGATATTTTTAATTCGATTCGAATCTTTACGATTCGATTCGATTCTTTTCAATTCGATTCTTTTCGATTCGATTCTTTTTGATTCGATTCATTTCGATTCGATTCGATTCTTTTCAATTCGATTTGATTCTTTTCCATTTGATCTGATTTGTTTCATTTCGATTCTTTTCGAATCAATTCGATTCTTTTCGATTCCATTAAATTTGATTCGATTCTTTTCAATTCGATTAGATTCTTTTCGATTTGATTCCATTCAGTTCGATTCTTTTCGATTCGATTGGATTCTTTTCGATTTGATTCAATTCTTTCGGTTCGATTTGAGTTGATTCTTTTCGATTCGATTCAATACGATTCTTTTCATTTCGATTCTAATCGATTCTCTTCGATTCAATTCGTTTCGATTCTATTCGATTTTTTTCGATTCTATTCTATTCGATTCATTTTGAATCATTTCGATTTGATTCTGTTCGAGTGGTTTCTATTAGATTCTTTTCGATTTGATTCAATTCGATTCGAGTCTTTTTGATTCGAGTCTTTTCGACTCGATGCAATTCAATACGATTCTTTTAGATTCGATTCGATTCGATTGTTTTCGTTTCGATTCGACTTTTTTTGATTCGATTCTTTTCGATTCGATTGTTTTCAATTCGATTGATTCGATTCTTTTCAATTCTATGCTATTCAAAGCGATTCTTTTGTATTTGATTCGATTCGATGGTTTTGTTTTTGATTCGGTTCGATTCGTTTCTTTTCGATTCGATTCAATTCTTTTCGATTCGATTCTTTTCGATTCGAGTTGATTCTTTTCGATTCTATTCTATTCTATTCTTTTCTATTCCATTCGAATCGATTCGTTTTGATTGAATTCGATTCTTTTCGATTCGATTCAATTAGATTCTTTTCGATTGGATTCAATTTGTTTCGAGTCGAATCAATTTGATTCTTTTCGATTGGATTCCATTGGATTCTTTTCGATTTGATTCAATTCGATTCTTTTCGATTCTATTCATTTCGGTGATTTTCGTTGAGATTAGAGTCTTTTCGATTTGATTCTTTTCGGTTCGAGTCGATTCATTTCGCTTATTTTGGTTAGGATCAATTCAATTCGATTCTTTTTGATTTGATTTGATTCTATTCGATGTCTTTCGATTCTATTCTATTGTATTCTTTTCGATTCCATTCCGTTCAATTCGATTCTTTTCGATTCCATTCGATTGTTTTAGATTTGATTCCATTCTTTCGATTCTATTTGATATGATTCTTTTCGATTCGATTTGATACGATACTTTTTATTTTGATTCGAATCGATTCTCTTCGGTTCGATTCGTTTTGATTCTTTTCGATTCAATTCTATTCGAATTGTTTCGATTTGATTCGATTCGGTTCTTTTAGATTCTACTTGATTTGTTTCTTTTCGATTCGTTTTGATTCGATTCTTTTTGATTCATGTCGATTCGATTCGATTCTTTTGTTTCGATTCGATTCTTTTCAATTCGAATCTTTTCGTTACATGGAACTCGATTCTTTTCGATTTGATTCTTTATGATTTTTTCAACTCGATTCAATTCGATTCTTTTTTTTATGATAGTCACAGAGAGAGTGAGAGAGGCAGAGACACAGGCAGAGGGAGAAGCAGGCTCCATGCAGCGGGAGCCCGATGTGGGATTCGATCCCGGGTCTCCAGGATCGCGCCCTGGGCCAAAGGCAGGCGCTAAACCGCTGCGCCACCCAGGGATCCCTCAGTTCGATTCTTCTTTATTCGAATCTATTCGATTCTTTTTGATTCGATTTGATTCTATTCGAGTTTTTTCGATTTGATTCGATTAGTTCCTTCTTGATTCAATTCAATTCATTTCTTTTGATTCAATTCAATTCGATTCTTTTGGATTCGATTCAATTCTTTTGGATTCGATTCTTTTGGATTCGAGTCGAGTAGATTCTTTTCATTTCGATCGGATTCATTTCAATTCGATTCTTTTCGATTCGAATGTTTTCGAATCAATTCGATACTTTTTGATTCGATTCGATTCTTTTCGTGTCGATTTGATTCTTTTCGATTCTTTTCTATTTGTATTGATTCGATTCTTTGCATTTCGATTCGATTTGATTCAATTCGATTCTTTTCGATCAATTCAATTTGATTGTTTTCGATTTGATTCGATTCGATTCTTTTCTATTCTATTCAATTCGATTATTTTCCATTCGATGATGCAATTGGATTCTTTTCGATTCGAGTCGATACGATTCGATTCTTTTTGATTAGATACAATTCGATTCTTTTCGATTCGATTCGACTCGATTTCATTTTTTGATTCGATTCGACTAGAATTTAATCGACTGATTCAATTTGATTCTTTTCTTTTCGGTTCGATTCTTTTCTATTCGATTTTTTTCTATTCAATTCGATTCTTTCAATTCAATTCGATTCGATTCTTTTCGTTTCAAATCGATTCGTTTCAATTCGAGTCTTTTCAATTCGATTCTTTGCGATTCGATTCGATGTGATATTTTTAATTCGATTCGAATCTTTACGATTCGATTCGATTCTTTTCAATTCGATTCTTTTCGATTCGATTCTTTTTGATTCGATTCATTTCGATTCGATTCGATTCTTTTCAATTCGATTTGATTCTTTTCCATTTGATCTGATTTGTTTCATTTCGATTCTTTTCGAATCAATTCGATTCTTTTCGATTCCATTAAATTTGATTCGATTCTTTTCAATTCGATTAGATTCTTTTCGATTTGATTCCATTCAGTTCGATTCTTTTCGATTCGATTGGATTCTTTTCGATTTGATTCAATTCTTTCGATTCGATTTGAGTTGATTCTTTTCGATTCGATTCAATACGATTCTTTTCATTTCGATTCTAATCGATTCTCTTCGATTCAATTCGTTTCGATTCTATTCGATCTTTTTCGATTCTATTCTATTCGATTCATTTTGAATCATTTCGATTTGATTCTGTTCGAGTGGTTTCTATTAGATTCTTTTCGATTTGATTCAATTCGATTCGAGTCTTTTTGATTCGAGTCTTTTTGACTCGATGCAATTCAATACGATTCTTTTAGATTCGATTCGATTCGATTGTTTTCGTTCCGATTCGACTTTTTTTGATTCGATTCTTTTCGATTCGATTGTTTTCAATTCGATTGATTCGATTCTTTTCAATTCTATGCTATTCAAAGCGATTCTTTTGTATTTGATTCGATTCGATGGTTTTCTTTTTGATTCGGTTCGATTCGTTTCTTTTCGATTCGATTCAATTCTTTTCGATTCGATTCTTTTCGATTCGAGTTGATTCTTTTCGATTCTATTCTATTCTTTTCTATTCCATTCGAATCGATTCGTTTTGATTGAATTCGATTCTTTTCGATTCGATTCAATTAGATTCTTTTCGATTGGATTCAATTTGTTTCGAGTCGAATCAATTTGATTCTTTTCGATTGGATTCCATTGGATTCTTTTCGATTTGATTCAATTCGATTCTTTTCGATTCTATTCATTTCGATGATTTTCGTTGAGATTAGAGTCTTTTCGATTTGATTCTTTTCGGTTCGAGTCGATTCATTTCGCTTATTTTGGTTAGGATCAATTCAATTCGATTCTTTTTGATTTGATTTGATTCTATTCGATGTCTTTCGATTCTATTCTATTGTATTCTTTTCGATTCCATTCCGTTCAATTCGATTCTTTTCGATTCCATTCGATTGTTTTAGATTTGATTCCATTCTTTCGATTCTATTTGATATGATTCTTTTCGATTCGATTTGATACGATACTTTTTATTTTGATTCGAATCGATTCTCTTCGGTTCGATTCGTTTTGATTCTTTTCGATTCAATTCTATTCGAATTGTTTCGATTTGATTCGATTCGGTTCTTTTAGATTCTACTTGATTTGTTTCTTTTCGATTCGTTTTGATTCGATTCTTTTTGATTCATGTCGATTCGATTCGATTCTTTTGTTTCGATTCGATTCTTTTCAATTCGAATCTTTTCGTTACATGGAACTCGATTCTTTTCGATTTGATTCTTTATGATTTTTTCAACTCGATTCAATTCGATTCTTTTTTTTATGATAGTCACAGAGAGAGTGAGAGAGGCAGAGACACAGGCAGAGGGAGAAGCAGGCTCCATGCAGCGGGAGCCCGATGTGGGATTCGATCCCGGGTCTCCAGGATCGCGCCCTGGGCCAAAGGCAGGCGCTAAACCGCTGCGCCACCCAGGGATCCCTCAGTTCGATTCTTCTTTATTCGAATCTATTCGATTCTTTTTGATTCGATTTGATTCTATTCGAGTTTTTTCGATTTGATTCGATTAGTTCCTTCTTGATTCAATTCAATTCATTTCTTTTGATTCAATTCAATTCGATTCTTTTGGATTCGATTCAATTCTTTTGGATTCGATTCTTTTGGATTCGAGTCGAGTAGATTCTTTTCATTTCGATCGGATTCATTTCAATTCGATTCTTTTCGATTCGAATGTTTTCGAATCAATTCGATACTTTTTGATTCGATTCGATTCTTTTCGTGTCGATTTGATTCTTTTCGATTCTTTTCTATTTCTATTGATTCGATTCTTTGCATTTCGATTCGATTTGATTCAATTCGATTCTTTTCGATCAATTCAATTTGTTTTCGATTTGATGGGATTCGATTCTTTTCTATTCTATTCAATTCGATTACTTTCCATTCGATGATGCAATTGGATTCTTTTCGATTCGAGTCGATACGATTCGATTCTTTTTGATTAGATACAATTCGATTCTTTTCGATTCGATTCGACTCGATTTCATTTTTTGATTCGATTCGACTAGAATTTAATCGACTGATTCAATTTGATTCTTTTCTTTTCGGTTCGATTCTTTTCTATTCGATTTTTTTCTATTCAATTCGATTCTTTCAATTCAATTCGATTCGATTCGATTCGATTCTTTTCGTTTCAAATCGATTTGTTTCAATTCGAGTCTTTTCAATTCGATTCTTTGCGATTCGATTCGATGTGATATTTTTAATTCGATTCGAATCTTTACGATTCGATTCGATTCTTTTCAATTCGATTCTTTTCGATTCGATTCTTTTTGATTCGATTCATTTCGATTCGATTCGATTCTTTTCAATTCGATTTGATTCTTTTCCATTTGATCTGATTTGTTTCATTTCGATTCTTTTCGAATCAATTCGATTCTTTTCGATTCCATTAAATTTGATTCGATTCTTTTCAATTCGATTAGATTCTTTTCGATTTGATTCCATTCAGTTCGATTCTTTTCGATTCGATTGGATTCTTTTCGATTTGATTCAATTCTTTCGGTTCGATTTGAGTTGATTCTTTTCGATTCGATTCAATACGATTCTTTTCATTTCGATTCTAATCGATTCTCTTCGATTCAATTCGTTTCGATTCTATTCGATTTTTTTCGATTCTATTCTATTCGATTCATTTTGAATCATTTCGATTTGATTCTGTTCGAGTGGTTTCTATTAGATTCTTTTCGATTTGATTCAATTCGATTCGAGTCTTTTTGATTCGAGTCTTTTTGACTCGATGCAATTCAATACGATTCTTTTAGATTCGATTCGATTCGATTGTTTTCGTTTCGATTCGACTTTTTTTGATTCGATTCTTTTCGATTCGATTGTTTTCAATTCGATTGATTCGATTCTTTTCAATTCTATGCTATTCAAAGCGATTCTTTTGTATTTGATTCGATTCGATGGTTTTCTTTTTGATTCGGTTCGATTCGTTTCTTTTCGATTCGATTCTATTCTATTCTTTTCTATTCCATTCGAATCGATTCGTTTTGATTGAATTCGATTCTTTTCGATTCGATTCAATTAGATTCTTTTCGATTGGATTCAATTTGTTTCGAGTCGAATCAATTTGATTCTTTTCGATTGGATTCCATTGGATTCTTTTCGATTTGATTCAATTCGATTCTTTTCGATTCTATTCATTTCGATGATTTTCGTTGAGATTAGAGTCTTTTCGATTTGATTCTTTTCGGTTCGAGTCGATTCATTTCGCTTATTTTGGTTAGGATCAATTCAATTCGATTCTTTTTGATTTGATTTGATTCTATTCGATGTCTTTCGATTCTATTCTATTGTATTCTTTTCGATTCCATTCCGTTCAATTCGATTCTTTTCGATTCCATTCGATTGTTTTAGATTTGATTCCATTCTTTCGATTCTATTTGATATGATTCTTTTCGATTCGATTTGATACGATACTTTTTATTTTGATTCGAATCGATTCTCTTCGGTTCGATTCGTTTTGATTCTTTTCGATTCAATTCTATTCGAATTGTTTCGATTTGATTCGATTCGGTTCTTTTAGATTCTACTTGATTTGTTTCTTTTCGATTCGTTTTGATTCGATTCTTTTTGATTCATGTCGATTCGATTCGATTCTTTTGTTTCGATTCGATTCTTTTCAATTCGAATCTTTTCGTTACATGGAACTCGATTCTTTTCGATTTGATTCTTTATGATTTTTTCAACTCGATTCAATTCGATTCTTTTTTTTATGATAGTCACAGAGAGAGTGAGAGAGGCAGAGACACAGGCAGAGGGAGAAGCAGGCTCCATGCAGCGGGAGCCCGATGTGGGATTCGATCCCGGGTCTCCAGGATCGCGCCCTGGGCCAAAGGCAGGCGCTAAACCGCTGCGCCACCCAGGGATCCCTCAGTTCGATTCTTCTTTATTCGAATCTATTCGATTCTTTTTGATTCGATTTGATTCTATTCGAGTTTTTTCGATTTGATTCGATTAGTTCCTTCTTGATTCAATTCAATTCATTTCTTTTGATTCAATTCAATTCGATTCTTTTGGATTCGATTCAATTCTTTTGGATTCGATTCTTTTGGATTCGAGTCGAGTAGATTCTTTTCATTTCGATCGGATTCATTTCAATTCGATTCTTTTCGATTCGAATGTTTTCGAATCAATTCGATACTTTTTGATTCGATTCGATTCTTTTCGTGTCGATTTGATTCTTTTCGATTCTTTTCTATTTGTATTGATTCGATTCTTTGCATTTCGATTCGATTTGATTCAATTCGATTCTTTTCGATCAATTCAATTTGTTTTCGATGTTGATGGGATTCGATTCTTTTCTATTCTATTCAATTCGATTATTTTCCATTCGATGATGCAATTGGATTCTTTTCGATTCGAGTCGATACGATTCGATTCTTTTTGATTAGATACAATTCGATTCTTTTCGATTCGATTCGACTCGATTTCATTTTTTGATTCGATTCGACTAGAATTTAATCGACTGATTCAATTTGATTCTTTTCTTTTCGGTTCGATTCTTTTCTATTCGATTATTTTCTATTCAATTCGATTCTTTCAATTCAATTCGATTCGATTCGATTCGATTCTTTTCGTTTCAAATCGATTCGTTTCAATTCGAGTCTTTTCAATTCGATTCTTTGCGATTCGATTCGATGTGATATTTTTAATTCGATTCGAATCTTTACGATTCGATTCGATTCTTTTCAATTCGATTCTTTTCGATTCGATTCTTTTTGATTCGATTCATTTCGATTCGATTCGATTCTTTTCAATTCGATTTGATTCTTTTCCATTTGATCTGATTTGTTTCATTTCGATTCTTTTCGAATCAATTCGATTCTTTTCGATTCCATTAAATTTGATTCGATTCTTTTCAATTCGATTAGATTCTTTTCGATTTGATTCCATTCAGTTCGATTCTTTTCGATTCGATTGGATTCTTTTCGATTTGATTCAATTCTTTCGATTCGATTTGAGTTGATTCTTTTCGATTCGATTCAATACGATTCTTTTCATTTCGATTCTAATCGATTCTCTTCGATTCAATTCGTTTCGATTCTATTCGATCTTTTTCGATTCTATTCTATTCGATTCATTTTGAATCATTTCGATTTGATTCTGTTCGAGTGGTTTCTATTAGATTCTTTTCGATTTGATTCAATTCGATTCGAGTCTTTTTGATTCGAGTCTTTTTGACTCGATGCAATTCAATACGATTCTTTTAGATTCGATTCGATTCGATTGTTTTCGTTCCGATTCGACTTTTTTTGATTCGATTCTTTTCGATTCGATTGTTTTCAATTCGATTGATTCGATTCTTTTCAATTCTATGCTATTCAAAGCGATTCTTTTGTATTTGATTCGATTCGATGGTTTTCTTTTTGATTCGGTTCGATTCGTTTCTTTTCGATTCGATTCAATTCTTTTCGATTCGATTCTTTTCGATTCGAGTTGATTCTTTTCGATTCTATTCTATTCTTTTCTATTCCATTCGAATCGATTCGTTTTGATTGAATTCGATTCTTTTCGATTCGATTCAATTAGATTCTTTTCGATTGGATTCAATTTGTTTCGAGTCGAATCAATTTGATTCTTTTCGATTGGATTCCATTGGATTCTTTTCGATTTGATTCAATTCGATTCTTTTCGATTCTATTCATTTCGATGATTTTCGTTGAGATTAGAGTCTTTTCGATTTGATTCTTTTCGGTTCGAGTCGATTCATTTCGCTTATTTTGGTTAGGATCAATTCAATTCGATTCTTTTTGATTTGATTTGATTCTATTCGATGTCTTTCGATTCTATTCTATTGTATTCTTTTCGATTCCATTCCGTTCAATTCGATTCTTTTCGATTCCATTCGATTGTTTTAGATTTGATTCCATTCTTTCGATTCTATTTGATATGATTCTTTTCGATTCGATTTGATACGATACTTTTTATTTTGATTCGAATCGATTCTCTTCGGTTCGATTCGTTTTGATTCTTTTCGATTCAATTCTATTCGAATTGTTTCGATTTGATTCGATTCGGTTCTTTTAGATTCTACTTGATTTGTTTCTTTTCGATTCGTTTTGATTCGATTCTTTTTGATTCATGTCGATTCGATTCGATTCTTTTGTTTCGATTCGATTCTTTTCAATTCGAATCTTTTCGTTACATGGAACTCGATTCTTTTCGATTTGATTCTTTATGATTTTTTCAACTCGATTCAATTCGATTCTTTTTTTTATGATAGTCACAGAGAGAGTGAGAGAGGCAGAGACACAGGCAGAGGGAGAAGCAGGCTCCATGCAGCGGGAGCCCGATGTGGGATTCGATCCCGGGTCTCCAGGATCGCGCCCTGGGCCAAAGGCAGGCGCTAAACCGCTGCGCCACCCAGGGATCCCTCAGTTCGATTCTTCTTTATTCGAATCTATTCGATTCTTTTTGATTCGATTTGATTCTATTCGAGTTTTTTCGATTTGATTCGATTAGTTCCTTCTTGATTCAATTCAATTCATTTCTTTTGATTCAATTCAATTCGATTCTTTTGGATTCGATTCAATTCTTTTGGATTCGATTCTTTTGGATTCGAGTCGAGTAGATTCTTTTCATTTCGATCGGATTCATTTCAATTCGATTCTTTTCGATTCGAATGTTTTCGAATCAATTCGATACTTTTTGATTCGATTCGATTCTTTTCGTGTCGATTTGATTCTTTTCGATTCTTTTCTATTTCTATTGATTCGATTCTTTGCATTTCGATTCGATTTGATTCAATTCGATTCTTTTCGATCAATTCAATTTGTTTTCGATTTGATGGGATTCGATTCTTTTCTATTCTATTCAATTCGATTACTTTCCATTCGATGATGCAATTGGATTCTTTTCGATTCGAGTCGATACGATTCGATTCTTTTTGATTAGATACAATTCGATTCTTTTCGATTCGATTCGACTCGATTTCATTTTTTGATTCGATTCGACTAGAATTTAATCGACTGATTCAATTTGATTCTTTTCTTTTCGGTTCGATTCTTTTCTATTCGATTTTTTTCTATTCAATTCGATTCTTTCAATTCAATTCGATTCGATTCGATTCGATTCTTTTCGTTTCAAATCGATTTGTTTCAATTCGAGTCTTTTCAATTCGATTCTTTGCGATTCGATTCGATGTGATATTTTTAATTCGATTCGAATCTTTACGATTCGATTCGATTCTTTTCAATTCGATTCTTTTCGATTCGATTCTTTTTGATTCGATTCATTTCGATTCGATTCGATTCTTTTCAATTCGATTTGATTCTTTTCCATTTGATCTGATTTGTTTCATTTCGATTCTTTTCGAATCAATTCGATTCTTTTCGATTCCATTAAATTTGATTCGATTCTTTTCAATTCGATTAGATTCTTTTCGATTTGATTCCATTCAGTTCGATTCTTTTCGATTCGATTGGATTCTTTTCGATTTGATTCAATTCTTTCGGTTCGATTTGAGTTGATTCTTTTCGATTCGATTCAATACGATTCTTTTCATTTCGATTCTAATCGATTCTCTTCGATTCAATTCGTTTCGATTCTATTCGATTTTTTTCGATTCTATTCTATTCGATTCATTTTGAATCATTTCGATTTGATTCTGTTCGAGTGGTTTCTATTAGATTCTTTTCGATTTGATTCAATTCGATTCGAGTCTTTTTGATTCGAGTCTTTTCGACTCGATGCAATTCAATACGATTCTTTTAGATTCGATTCGATTCGATTGTTTTCGTTTCGATTCGACTTTTTTTGATTCGATTCTTTTCGATTCGATTGTTTTCAATTCGATTGATTCGATTCTTTTCAATTCTATGCTATTCAAAGCGATTCTTTTGTATTTGATTCGATTCGATGGTTTTCTTTTTGATTCGGTTCGATTCGTTTCTTTTCGATTCGATTCTATTCTATTCTTTTCTATTCCATTCGAATCGATTCGTTTTGATTGAATTCGATTCTTTTCGATTCGATTCAATTAGATTCTTTTCGATTGGATTCAATTTGTTTCGAGTCGAATCAATTTGATTCTTTTCGATTGGATTCCATTGGATTCTTTTCGATTTGATTCAATTCGATTCTTTTCGATTCTATTCATTTCGATGATTTTCGTTGAGATTAGAGTCTTTTCGATTTGATTCTTTTCGGTTCGAGTCGATTCATTTCGCTTATTTTGGTTAGGATCAATTCAATTCGATTCTTTTTGATTTGATTTGATTCTATTCGATGTCTTTCGATTCTATTCTATTGTATTCTTTTCGATTCCATTCCGTTCAATTCGATTCTTTTCGATTCCATTCGATTGTTTTAGATTTGATTCCATTCTTTCGATTCTATTTGATATGATTCTTTTCGATTCGATTTGATACGATACTTTTTATTTTGATTCGAATCGATTCTCTTCGGTTCGATTCGTTTTGATTCTTTTCGATTCAATTCTATTCGAATTGTTTCGATTTGATTCGATTCGGTTCTTTTAGATTCTACTTGATTTGTTTCTTTTCGATTCGTTTTGATTCGATTCTTTTTGATTCATGTCGATTCGATTCGATTCTTTTGTTTCGATTCGATTCTTTTCAATTCGAATCTTTTCGTTACATGGAACTCGATTCTTTTCGATTTGATTCTTTATGATTTTTTCAACTCGATTCAATTCGATTCTTTTTTTTATGATAGTCACAGAGAGAGTGAGAGAGGCAGAGACACAGGCAGAGGGAGAAGCAGGCTCCATGCAGCGGGAGCCCGATGTGGGATTCGATCCCGGGTCTCCAGGATCGCGCCCTGGGCCAAAGGCAGGCGCTAAACCGCTGCGCCACCCAGGGATCCCTCAGTTCGATTCTTCTTTATTCGAATCTATTCGATTCTTTTTGATTCGATTTGATTCTATTCGAGTTTTTTCGATTTGATTCGATTAGTTCCTTCTTGATTCAATTCAATTCATTTCTTTTGATTCAATTCAATTCGATTCTTTTGGATTCGATTCAATTCTTTTGGATTCGATTCTTTTGGATTCGAGTCGAGTAGATTCTTTTCATTTCGATCGGATTCATTTCAATTCGATTCTTTTCGATTCGAATGTTTTCGAATCAATTCGATACTTTTTGATTCGATTCGATTCTTTTCGTGTCGATTTGATTCTTTTCGATTCTTTTCTATTTGTATTGATTCGATTCTTTGCATTTCGATTCGATTTGATTCAATTCGATTCTTTTCGATCAATTCAATTTGTTTTCGATGTTGATGGGATTCGATTCTTTTCTATTCTATTCAATTCGATTATTTTCCATTCGATGATGCAATTGGATTCTTTTCGATTCGAGTCGATACGATTCGATTCTTTTTGATTAGATACAATTCGATTCTTTTCGATTCGATTCGACTCGATTTCATTTTTTGATTCGATTCGACTAGAATTTAATCGACTGATTCAATTTGATTCTTTTCTTTTCGGTTCGATTCTTTTCTATTCGATTTTTTTCTATTCAATTCGATTCTTTCAATTCAATTCGATTCGATTCGATTCGATTCTTTTCGTTTCAAATCGATTCGTTTCAATTCGAGTCTTTTCAATTCGATTCTTTGCGATTCGATTCGATGTGATATTTTTAATTCGATTCGAATCTTTACGATTCGATTCGATTCTTTTCAATTCGATTCTTTTCGATTCGATTCTTTTTGATTCGATTCATTTCGATTCGATTCGATTCTTTTCAATTCGATTTGATTCTTTTCCATTTGATCTGATTTGTTTCATTTCGATTCTTTTCGAATCAATTCGATTCTTTTCGATTCCATTAAATTTGATTCGATTCTTTTCAATTCGATTAGATTCTTTTCGATTTCATTCCATTCAGTTCGATTCTTTTCGATTCGATTGGATTCTTTTCGATTTGATTCAATTCTTTCGATTCGATTTGAGTTGATTCTTTTCGATTCGATTCAATACGATTCTTTTCATTTCGATTCTAATCGATTCTCTTCGATTCAATTCGTTTCGATTCTATTCGATTTTTTTCGATTCTATTCTATTCGATTCATTTTGAATCATTTCGATTTGATTCTGTTCGAGTGGTTTCTATTAGATTCTTTTCGATTTGATTCAATTCGATTCGAGTCTTTTTGATTCGAGTCTTTTCGACTCGATGCAATTCAATACGATTCTTTTAGATTCGATTCGATTCGATTGTTTTCGTTTCGATTCGACTTTTTTTGATTCGATTCTTTTCGATTCGATTGTTTTCAATTCGATTGATTCGATTCTTTTCAATTCTATGCTATTCAAAGCGATTCTTTTGTATTTGATTCGATTCGATGGTTTTCTTTTTGATTCGGTTCGATTCGTTTCTTTTCGATTCGATTCAATTCTTTTCGATTCGATTCTTTTCGATTCGAGTTGATTCTTTTCGATTCTATTCTATTCTATTCTTTTCTATTCCATTCGAATCGATTCGTTTTGATTGAATTCGATTCTTTTCGATTCGATTCAATTAGATTCTTTTCGATTGGATTCAATTTGTTTCGAGTCGAATCAATTTGATTCTTTTGATTGGATTCCATTGGATTCTTTTCGATTTGATTCAATTCGATTCTTTTCGATTCTATTCATTTCGATGATTTTCGTTGAGATTAGAGTCTTTTCGATTTGATTCTTTTCGGTTCGAGTCGATTCATTTCGCTTATTTTGGTTAGGATCAATTCAATTCGATTCTTTTTGATTTGATTTGATTCTATTCGATGTCTTTCGATTCTATTCTATTGTATTCTTTTCGATTCCATTCCGTTCAATTCGATTCTTTTCGATTCCATTCGATTGTTTTAGATTTGATTCCATTCTTTCGATTCTATTTGATATGATTCTTTTCGATTCGATTTGATACGATACTTTTTATTTTGATTCGAATCGATTCTCTTCGGTTCGATTCGTTTTGATTCTTTTCGATTCAATTCTATTCGAATTGTTTCGATTTGATTCGATTCGGTTCTTTTAGATTCTACTTGATTTGTTTCTTTTCGATTCGTTTTGATTCGATTCTTTTTGATTCATGTCGATTCGATTCGATTCTTTTGTTTCGATTCGATTCTTTTCAATTCGAATCTTTTCGTTACATGGAACTCGATTCTTTTCGATTTGATTCTTTATGATTTTTTCAACTCGATTCAATTCGATTCTTTTTTTTATGATAGTCACAGAGAGAGTGAGAGAGGCAGAGACACAGGCAGAGGGAGAAGCAGGCTCCATGCAGCGGGAGCCCGATGTGGGATTCGATCCCGGGTCTCCAGGATCGCGCCCTGGGCCAAAGGCAGGCGCTAAACCGCTGCGCCACCCAGGGATCCCTCAGTTCGATTCTTCTTTATTCGAATCTATTCGATTCTTTTTGATTCGATTTGATTCTATTCGAGTTTTTTCGATTTGATTCGATTAGTTCCTTCTTGATTCAATTCAATTCATTTCTTTTGATTCAATTCAATTCGATTCTTTTGGATTCGATTCAATTCTTTTGGATTCGATTCTTTTGGATTCGAGTCGAGTAGATTCTTTTCATTTCGATCGGATTCATTTCAATTCGATTCTTTTCGATTCGAATGTTTTCGAATCAATTCGATACTTTTTGATTCGATTCGATTCTTTTCGTGTCGATTTGATTCTTTTCGATTCTTTTCTATTTGTATTGATTCGATTCTTTGCATTTCGATTCGATTTGATTCAATTCGATTCTTTTCGATCAATTCAATTTGATTGTTTTCGATTTGATTCGATTCGATTCTTTTCTATTCTATTCAATTCGATTATTTTCCATTCGATGATGCAATTGGATTCTTTTCGATTCGAGTCGATACGATTCGATTCTTTTTGATTAGATACAATTCGATTCTTTTCGATTCGATTCGACTCGATTTCATTTTTTGATTCGATTCGACTAGAATTTAATCGACTGATTCAATTTGATTCTTTTCTTTTCGGTTCGATTCTTTTCTATTCGATTTTTTTCTATTCAATTCGATTCTTTCAATTCAATTCGATTCGATTCGATTCGATTCTTTTCGTTTCAAATCGATTCGTTTCAATTCGAGTCTTTTCAATTCGATTCTTTGCGATTCGATTCGATGTGATATTTTTAATTCGATTCGAATCTTTACGATTCGATTCGATTCTTTTCAATTCGATTCTTTTCGATTCGATTCTTTTTGATTCGATTCATTTCGATTCGATTCGATTCTTTTCAATTCGATTTGATTCTTTTCCATTTGATCTGATTTGTTTCATTTCGATTCTTTTCGAATCAATTCGATTCTTTTCGATTCCATTAAATTTGATTCGATTCTTTTCAATTCGATTAGATTCTTTTCGATTTGATTCCATTCAGTTCGATTCTTTTCGATTCGATTGGATTCTTTTCGATTTGATTCAATTCTTTCGGTTCGATTTGAGTTGATTCTTTTCGATTCGATTCAATACGATTCTTTTCATTTCGATTCTAATCGATTCTCTTCGATTCAATTCGTTTCGATTCTATTCGATTTTTTTCGATTCTATTCTATTCGATTCATTTTGAATCATTTCGATTTGATTCTGTTCGAGTGGTTTCTATTAGATTCTTTTCGATTTGATTCAATTCGATTCGAGTCTTTTTGATTCGAGTCTTTTCGACTCGATGCAATTCAATACGATTCTTTTAGATTCGATTCGATTCGATTGTTTTCGTTTCGATTCGACTTTTTTTGATTCGATTCTTTTCGATTCGATTGTTTTCAATTCGATTGATTCGATTCTTTTCAATTCTATGCTATTCAAAGCGATTCTTTTGTATTTGATTCGATTCGATGGTTTTGTTTTTGATTCGGTTCGATTCGTTTCTTTTCGATTCGATTCAATTCTTTTCGATTCGATTCTTTTCGATTCGAGTTGATTCTTTTCGATTCTATTCTATTCTATTCTTTTCTATTCCATTCGAATCGATTCGTTTTGATTGAATTCGATTCTTTTCGATTCGATTCAATTAGATTCTTTTCGATTGGATTCAATTTGTTTCGAGTCGAATCAATTTGATTCTTTTCGATTGGATTCCATTCGATTCTTTTCGATTTGATTCAATTCGATTCTTTTCGATTCTATTCATTTCGATGATTTTCGTTGAGATTAGAGTCTTTTCGATTTGATTCTTTTCGGTTCGAGTCGATTCATTTCGCTTATTTTGGTTAGGATCAATTCAATTCGATTCTTTTTGATTTGATTTGATTCTATTCGATGTCTTTCGATTCTATTCTATTGTATTCTTTTCGATTCCATTCCGTTCAATTCGATTCTTTTCGATTCCATTCGATTGTTTTAGATTTGATTCCATTCTTTCGATTCTATTTGATATGATTCTTTTCGATTCGATTTGATACGATACTTTTTATTTTGATTCGAATCGATTCTCTTCGGTTCGATTCGTTTTGATTCTTTTCGATTCAATTCTATTCGAATTGTTTCGATTTGATTCGATTCGGTTCTTTTAGATTCTACTTGATTTGTTTCTTTTCGATTCGTTTTGATTCGATTCTTTTTGATTCATGTCGATTCGATTCGATTCTTTTGTTTCGATTCGATTCTTTTCAATTCGAATCTTTTCGTTACATGGAACTCGATTCTTTTCGATTTGATTCTTTATGATTTTTTCAACTCGATTCAATTCGATTCTTTTTTTTATGATAGTCACAGAGAGAGTGAGAGAGGCAGAGACACAGGCAGAGGGAGAAGCAGGCTCCATGCAGCGGGAGCCCGATGTGGGATTCGATCCCGGGTCTCCAGGATCGCGCCCTGGGCCAAAGGCAGGCGCTAAACCGCTGCGCCACCCAGGGATCCCTCAGTTCGATTCTTCTTTATTCGAATCTATTCGATTCTTTTTGATTCGATTTGATTCTATTCGAGTTTTTTCGATTTGATTCGATTAGTTCCTTCTTGATTCAATTCAATTCATTTCTTTTGATTCAATTCAATTCGATTCTTTTGGATTCGATTCAATTCTTTTGGATTCGATTCTTTTGGATTCGAGTCGAGTAGATTCTTTTCATTTCGATCGGATTCATTTCAATTCGATTCTTTTCGATTCGAATGTTTTCGAATCAATTCGATACTTTTTGATTCGATTCGATTCTTTTCGTGTCGATTTGATTCTTTTCGATTCTTTTCTATTTGTATTGATTCGATTCTTTGCATTTCGATTCGATTTGATTCAATTCGATTCTTTTCGATCAATTCAATTTGATTGTTTTCGATTTGATTCGATTCGATTCTTTTCTATTCTATTCAATTCGATTATTTTCCATTCGATGATGCAATTGGATTCTTTTCGATTCGAGTCGATACGATTCGATTCTTTTTGATTAGATACAATTCGATTCTTTTCGATTCGATTCGACTCGATTTCATTTTTTGATTCGATTCGACTAGAATTTAATCGACTGATTCAATTTGATTCTTTTCTTTTCGGTTCGATTCTTTTCTATTCGATTTTTTTCTATTCAATTCGATTCTTTCAATTCAATTCGATTCGATTCTTTTCGTTTCAAATCGATTCGTTTCAATTCGAGTCTTTTCAATTCGATTCTTTGCGATTCGATTCGATGTGATATTTTTAATTCGATTCGAATCTTTACGATTCGATTCGATTCTTTTCAATTCGATTCTTTTCGATTCGATTCTTTTTGATTCGATTCATTTCGATTCGATTCGATTCTTTTCAATTCGATTTGATTCTTTTCCATTTGATCTGATTTGTTTCATTTCGATTCTTTTCGAATCAATTCGATTCTTTTCGATTCCATTAAATTTGATTCGATTCTTTTCAATTCGATTAGATTCTTTTCGATTTGATTCCATTCAGTTCGATTCTTTTCGATTCGATTGGATTCTTTTCGATTTGATTCAATTCTTTCGATTCGATTTGAGTTGATTCTTTTCGATTCGATTCAATACGATTCTTTTCATTTCGATTCTAATCGATTCTCTTCGATTCAATTCGTTTCGATTCTATTCGATCTTTTTCGATTCTATTCTATTCGATTCATTTTGAATCATTTCGATTTGATTCTGTTCGAGTGGTTTCTATTAGATTCTTTTCGATTTGATTCAATTCGATTCGAGTCTTTTTGATTCGAGTCTTTTTGACTCGATGCAATTCAATACGATTCTTTTAGATTCGATTCGATTCGATTGTTTTCGTTCCGATTCGACTTTTTTTGATTCGATTCTTTTCGATTCGATTGTTTTCAATTCGATTGATTCGATTCTTTTCAATTCTATGCTATTCAAAGCGATTCTTTTGTATTTGATTCGATTCGATGGTTTTCTTTTTGATTCGGTTCGATTCGTTTCTTTTCGATTCGATTCAATTCTTTTCGATTCGATTCTTTTCGATTCGAGTTGATTCTTTTCGATTCTATTCTATTCTTTTCTATTCCATTCGAATCGATTCGTTTTGATTGAATTCGATTCTTTTCGATTCGATTCAATTAGATTCTTTTCGATTGGATTCAATTTGTTTCGAGTCGAATCAATTTGATTCTTTTCGATTGGATTCCATTCGATTCTTTTCGATTTGATTCAATTCGATTCTTTTCGATTCTATTCATTTCGATGATTTTCGTTGAGATTAGAGTCTTTTCGATTTGATTCTTTTCGGTTCGAGTCGATTCATTTCGCTTATTTTGGTTAGGATCAATTCAATTCGATTCTTTTTGATTTGATTTGATTCTATTCGATGTCTTTCGATTCTATTCTATTGTATTCTTTTCGATTCCATTCCGTTCAATTCGATTCTTTTCGATTCCATTCGATTGTTTTAGATTTGATTCCATTCTTTCGATTCTATTTGATATGATTCTTTTCGATTCGATTTGATACGATACTTTTTATTTTGATTCGAATCGATTCTCTTCGGTTCGATTCGTTTTGATTCTTTTCGATTCAATTCTATTCGAATTGTTTCGATTTGATTCGATTCGGTTCTTTTAGATTCTACTTGATTTGTTTCTTTTCGATTCGTTTTGATTCGATTCTTTTTGATTCATGTCGATTCGATTCGATTCTTTTGTTTCGATTCGATTCTTTTCAATTCGAATCTTTTCGTTACATGGAACTCGATTCTTTTCGATTTGATTCTTTATGATTTTTTCAACTCGATTCAATTCGATTCTTTTTTTTATGATAGTCACAGAGAGAGTGAGAGAGGCAGAGACACAGGCAGAGGGAGAAGCAGGCTCCATGCAGCGGGAGCCCGATGTGGGATTCGATCCCGGGTCTCCAGGATCGCGCCCTGGGCCAAAGGCAGGCGCTAAACCGCTGCGCCACCCAGGGATCCCTCAGTTCGATTCTTCTTTATTCGAATCTATTCGATTCTTTTTGATTCGATTTGATTCTATTCGAGTTTTTTCGATTTGATTCGATTAGTTCCTTCTTGATTCAATTCAATTCATTTCTTTTGATTCAATTCAATTCGATTCTTTTGGATTCGATTCAATTCTTTTGGATTCGATTCTTTTGGATTCGAGTCGAGTAGATTCTTTTCATTTCGATCGGATTCATTTCAATTCGATTCTTTTCGATTCGAATGTTTTCGAATCAATTCGATACTTTTTGATTCGATTCGATTCTTTTCGTGTCGATTTGATTCTTTTCGATTCTTTTCTATTTCTATTGATTCGATTCTTTGCATTTCGATTCGATTTGATTCAATTCGATTCTTTTCGATCAATTCAATTTGTTTTCGATTTGATGGGATTCGATTCTTTTCTATTCTATTCAATTCGATTACTTTCCATTCGATGATGCAATTGGATTCTTTTCGATTCGAGTCGATACGATTCGATTCTTTTTGATTAGATACAATTCGATTCTTTTCGATTCGATTCGACTCGATTTCATTTTTTGATTCGATTCGACTAGAATTTAATCGACTGATTCAATTTGATTCTTTTCTTTTCGGTTCGATTCTTTTCTATTCGATTTTTTTCTATTCAATTCGATTCTTTCAATTCAATTCGATTCGATTCGATTCGATTCTTTTCGTTTCAAATCGATTTGTTTCAATTCGAGTCTTTTCAATTCGATTCTTTGCGATTCGATTCGATGTGATATTTTTAATTCGATTCGAATCTTTACGATTCGATTCGATTCTTTTCAATTCGATTCTTTTCGATTCGATTCTTTTTGATTCGATTCATTTCGATTCGATTCGATTCTTTTCAATTCGATTTGATTCTTTTCCATTTGATCTGATTTGTTTCATTTCGATTCTTTTCGAATCAATTCGATTCTTTTCGATTCCATTAAATTTGATTCGATTCTTTTCAATTCGATTAGATTCTTTTCGATTTGATTCCATTCAGTTCGATTCTTTTCGATTCGATTGGATTCTTTTCGATTTGATTCAATTCTTTCGGTTCGATTTGAGTTGATTCTTTTCGATTCGATTCAATACGATTCTTTTCATTTCGATTCTAATCGATTCTCTTCGATTCAATTCGTTTCGATTCTATTCGATTTTTTTCGATTCTATTCTATTCGATTCATTTTGAATCATTTCGATTTGATTCTGTTCGAGTGGTTTCTATTAGATTCTTTTCGATTTGATTCAATTCGATTCGAGTATTTTTGATTCGAGTCTTTTTGACTCGATGCAATTCAATACGATTCTTTTAGATTCGATTCGATTCGATTGTTTTCGTTTCGATTCGACTTTTTTTGATTCGATTCTTTTCGATTCGATTGTTTTCAATTCGATTGATTCGATTCTTTTCAATTCTATGCTATTCAAAGCGATTCTTTTGTATTTGATTCGATTCGATGGTTTTCTTTTTGATTCGGTTCGATTCGTTTCTTTTCGATTCGATTCTATTCTATTCTTTTCTATTCCATTCGAATCGATTCGTTTTGATTGAATTCGATTCTTTTCGATTCGATTCAATTAGATTCTTTTCGATTGGATTCAATTTGTTTCGAGTCGAATCAATTTGATTCTTTTCGATTGGATTCCATTGGATTCTTTTCGATTTGATTCAATTCGATTCTTTTCGATTCTATTCATTTCGATGATTTTCGTTGAGATTAGAGTCTTTTCGATTTGATTCTTTTCGGTTCGAGTCGATTCATTTCGCTTATTTTGGTTAGGATCAATTCAATTCGATTCTTTTTGATTTGATTTGATTCTATTCGATGTCTTTCGATTCTATTCTATTGTATTCTTTTCGATTCCATTCCGTTCAATTCGATTCTTTTCGATTCCATTCGATTGTTTTAGATTTGATTCCATTCTTTCGATTCTATTTGATATGATTCTTTTCGATTCGATTTGATACGATACTTTTTATTTTGATTCGAATCGATTCTCTTCGGTTCGATTCGTTTTGATTCTTTTCGATTCAATTCTATTCGAATTGTTTCGATTTGATTCGATTCGGTTCTTTTAGATTCTACTTGATTTGTTTCTTTTCGATTCGTTTTGATTCGATTCTTTTTGATTCATGTCGATTCGATTCGATTCTTTTGTTTCGATTCGATTCTTTTCAATTCGAATCTTTTCGTTACATGGAACTCGATTCTTTTCGATTTGATTCTTTATGATTTTTTCAACTCGATTCAATTCGATTCTTTTTTTTATGATAGTCACAGAGAGAGTGAGAGAGGCAGAGACACAGGCAGAGGGAGAAGCAGGCTCCATGCAGCGGGAGCCCGATGTGGGATTCGATCCCGGGTCTCCAGGATCGCGCCCTGGGCCAAAGGCAGGCGCTAAACCGCTGCGCCACCCAGGGATCCCTCAGTTCGATTCTTCTTTATTCGAATCTATTCGATTCTTTTTGATTCGATTTGATTCTATTCGAGTTTTTTCGATTTGATTCGATTAGTTCCTTCTTGATTCAATTCAATTCATTTCTTTTGATTCAATTCAATTCGATTCTTTTGGATTCGATTCAATTCTTTTGGATTCGATTCTTTTGGATTCGAGTCGAGTAGATTCTTTTCATTTCGATCGGATTCATTTCAATTCGATTCTTTTCGATTCGAATGTTTTCGAATCAATTCGATACTTTTTGATTCGATTCGATTCTTTTCGTGTCGATTTGATTCTTTTCGATTCTTTTCTATTTGTATTGATTCGATTCTTTGCATTTCGATTCGATTTGATTCAATTCGATTCTTTTCGATCAATTCAATTTGTTTTCGATTTGATTCGATTCGATTCTTTTCTATTCTATTCAATTCGATTATTTTCCATTCGATGATGCAATTGGATTCTTTTCGATTCGAGTCGATACGATTCGATTCTTTTTGATTAGATACAATTCGATTCTTTTCGATTCGATTCGACTCGATTTCATTTTTTGATTCGATTCGACTAGAATTTAATCGACTGATTCAATTTGATTCTTTTCTTTTCGGTTCGATTCTTTTCTATTCGATTATTTTCTATTCAATTCGATTCTTTCAATTCAATTCGATTCGATTCGATTCGATTCTTTTCGTTTCAAATCGATTCGTTTCAATTCGAGTCTTTTCAATTCGATTCTTTGCGATTCGATTCGATGTGATATTTTTAATTCGATTCGAATCTTTACGATTCGATTCGATTCTTTTCAATTCGATTCTTTTCGATTCGATTCTTTTTGATTCGATTCATTTCGATTCGATTCGATTCTTTTCAATTCGATTTGATTCTTTTCCATTTGATCTGATTTGTTTCATTTCGATTCTTTTCGAATCAATTCGATTCTTTTCGATTCCATTAAATTTGATTCGATTCTTTTCAATTCGATTAGATTCTTTTCGATTTGATTCCATTCAGTTCGATTCTTTTCGATTCGATTGGATTCTTTTCGATTTGATTCAATTCTTTCGATTCGATTTGAGTTGATTCTTTTCGATTCGATTCAATACGATTCTTTTCATTTCGATTCTAATCGATTCTCTTCGATTCAATTCGTTTCGATTCTATTCGATTTTTTTCGATTCTATTCTATTCGATTCATTTTGAATCATTTCGATTTGATTCTGTTCGAGTGGTTTCTATTAGATTCTTTTCGATTTGATTCAATTCGATTCGAGTCTTTTTGATTCGAGTCTTTTCGACTCGATGCAATTCAATACGATTCTTTTAGATTCGATTCGATTCGATTGTTTTCGTTTCGATTCGACTTTTTTTGATTCGATTCTTTTCGATTCGATTGTTTTCAATTCGATTGATTCGATTCTTTTCAATTCTATGCTATTCAAAGCGATTCTTTTGTATTTGATTCGATTCGATGGTTTTCTTTTTGATTCGGTTCGATTCGTTTCTTTTCGATTCGATTCAATTCTTTTCGATTCGATTCTTTTCGATTCGAGTTGATTCTTTTCGATTCTATTCTATTCTATTCTTTTCTATTCCATTCGAATCGATTCGTTTTGATTGAATTCGATTCTTTTCGATTCGATTCAATTAGATTCTTTTCGATTGGATTCAATTTGTTTCGAGTCGAATCAATTTGATTCTTTTGATTGGATTCCATTGGATTCTTTTCGATTTGATTCAATTCGATTCTTTTCGATTCTATTCATTTCGATGATTTTCGTTGAGATTAGAGTCTTTTCGATTTGATTTTTTTCGGTTCGAGTCGATTCATTTCGCTTATTTTGGTTAGGATCAATTCAATTCGATTCTTTTTGATTTGATTTGATTCTATTCGATGTCTTTCGATTCTATTCTATTGTATTCTTTTCGATTCCATTCCGTTCAATTCGATTCTTTTCGATTCCATTCGATTGTTTTAGATTTGATTCCATTCTTTCGATTCTATTTGATATGATTCTTTTCGATTCGATTTGATACGATACTTTTTATTTTGATTCGAATCGATTCTCTTCGGTTCGATTCGTTTTGATTCTTTTCGATTCAATTCTATTCGAATTGTTTCGATTTGATTCGATTCGGTTCTTTTAGATTCTACTTGATTTGTTTCTTTTCGATTCGTTTTGATTCGATTCTTTTTGATTCATGTCGATTCGATTCGATTCTTTTGTTTCGATTCGATTCTTTTCAATTCGAATCTTTTCGTTACATGGAACTCGATTCTTTTCGATTTGATTCTTTATGATTTTTTCAACTCGATTCAATTCGATTCTTTTTTTTATGATAGTCACAGAGAGAGTGAGAGAGGCAGAGACACAGGCAGAGGGAGAAGCAGGCTCCATGCAGCGGGAGCCCGATGTGGGATTCGATCCCGGGTCTCCAGGATCGCGCCCTGGGCCAAAGGCAGGCGCTAAACCGCTGCGCCACCCAGGGATCCCTCAGTTCGATTCTTCTTTATTCGAATCTATTCGATTCTTTTTGATTCGATTTGATTCTATTCGAGTTTTTTCGATTTGATTCGATTAGTTCCTTCTTGATTCAATTCAATTCATTTCTTTTGATTCAATTCAATTCGATTCTTTTGGATTCGATTCAATTCTTTTGGATTCGATTCTTTTGGATTCGAGTCGAGTAGATTCTTTTCATTTCGATCGGATTCATTTCAATTCGATTCTTTTCGATTCGAATGTTTTCGAATCAATTCGATACTTTTTGATTCGATTCGATTCTTTTCGTGTCGATTTGATTCTTTTCGATTCTTTTCTATTTGTATTGATTCGATTCTTTGCATTTCGATTCGATTTGATTCAATTCGATTCTTTTCGATCAATTCAATTTGATTGTTTTCGATTTGATTCGATTCGATTCTTTTCTATTCTATTCAATTCGATTATTTTCCATTCGATGATGCAATTGGATTCTTTTCGATTCGAGTCGATACGATTCGATTCTTTTTGATTAGATACAATTCGATTCTTTTCGATTCGATTCGACTCGATTTCATTTTTTGATTCGATTCGACTAGAATTTAATCGACTGATTCAATTTGATTCTTTTCTTTTCGGTTCGATTCTTTTCTATTCGATTTTTTTCTATTCAATTCGATTCTTTCAATTCAATTCGATTCGATTCGATTCGATTCTTTTCGTTTCAAATCGATTCGTTTCAATTCGAGTCTTTTCAATTCGATTCTTTGCGATTCGATTCGATGTGATATTTTTAATTCGATTCGAATCTTTACGATTCGATTCGATTCTTTTCAATTCGATTCTTTTCGATTCGATTCTTTTTGATTCGATTCATTTCGATTCGATTCGATTCTTTTCAATTCGATTTGATTCTTTTCCATTTGATCTGATTTGTTTCATTTCGATTCTTTTCGAATCAATTCGATTCTTTTCGATTCCATTAAATTTGATTCGATTCTTTTCAATTCGATTAGATTCTTTTCGATTTCATTCCATTCAGTTCGATTCTTTTCGATTCGATTGGATTCTTTTCGATTTGATTCAATTCTTTCGATTCGATTTGAGTTGATTCTTTTCGATTCGATTCAATACGATTCTTTTCATTTCGATTCTAATCGATTCTCTTCGATTCAATTCGTTTCGATTCTATTCGATTTTTTTCGATTCTATTCTATTCGATTCATTTTGAATCATTTCGATTTGATTCTGTTCGAGTGGTTTCTATTAGATTCTTTTCGATTTGATTCAATTCGATTCGAGTCTTTTTGATTCGAGTCTTTTCGACTCGATGCAATTCAATACGATTCTTTTAGATTCGATTCGATTCGATTGTTTTCGTTTCGATTCGACTTTTTTTGATTCGATTCTTTTCGATTCGATTGTTTTCAATTCGATTGATTCGATTCTTTTCAATTCTATGCTATTCAAAGCGATTCTTTTGTATTTGATTCGATTCGATGGTTTTCTTTTTGATTCGGTTCGATTCGTTTCTTTTCGTTTCGATTCTTTTCGATTCGAGTTGATTCTTTTCGATTCTATTCTATTCTATTCTTTTCTATTCCATTCGAATCGATTCGTTTTGATTGAATTCGATTCTTTTCGATTCGATTCAATTAGATTCTTTTCGATTGGATTCAATTTGTATCGAGTCGAATCAATTTGATTCTTTTCGATTGGATTCCATTGGATTCTTTTCGATTTGATTCAATTCGATTCTTTTCGATTCTATTCATTTCGATGATTTTCGTTGAGATTAGAGTCTTTTCGATTTGATTCTTTTCGGTTCGAGTCGATTCATTTCGCTTATTTTGGTTAGGATCAATTCAATTCGATTCTTTTTGATTTGATTTGATTCTATTCGATGTCTTTCGATTCTATTCTATTGTATTCTTTTCGATTCCATTCCGTTCAATTCGATTCTTTTCGATTCCATTCGATTGTTTTAGATTTGATTCCATTCTTTCGATTCTATTTGATATGATTCTTTTCGATTCGATTTGATACGATACTTTTTATTTTGATTCGAATCGATTCTCTTCGGTTCGATTCGTTTTGATTCTTTTCGATTCAATTCTATTCGAATTGTTTCGATTTGATTCGATTCGGTTCTTTTAGATTCTACTTGATTTGTTTCTTTTCGATTCGTTTTGATTCGATTCTTTTTGATTCATGTCGATTCGATTCGATTCTTTTGTTTCGATTCGATTCTTTTCAATTCGAATCTTTTCGTTACATGGAACTCGATTCTTTTCGATTTGATTCTTTATGATTTTTTCAACTCGATTCAATTCGATTCTTTTTTTTATGATAGTCACAGAGAGAGTGAGAGAGGCAGAGACACAGGCAGAGGGAGAAGCAGGCTCCATGCAGCGGGAGCCCGATGTGGGATTCGATCCCGGGTCTCCAGGATCGCGCCCTGGGCCAAAGGCAGGCGCTAAACCGCTGCGCCACCCAGGGATCCCTCAGTTCGATTCTTCTTTATTCGAATCTATTCGATTCTTTTTGATTCGATTTGATTCTATTCGAGTTTTTTCGATTTGATTCGATTAGTTCCTTCTTGATTCAATTCAATTCATTTCTTTTGATTCAATTCAATTCGATTCTTTTGGATTCGATTCAATTCTTTTGGATTCGATTCTTTTGGATTCGAGTCGAGTAGATTCTTTTCATTTCGATCGGATTCATTTCAATTCGATTCTTTTCGATTCGAATGTTTTCGAATCAATTCGATACTTTTTGATTCGATTCGATTCTTTTCGTGTCGATTTGATTCTTTTCGATTCTTTTCTATTTGTATTGATTCGATTCTTTGCATTTCGATTCGATTTGATTCAATTCGATTCTTTTCGATCAATTCAATTTGATTGTTTTCGATTTGATTCGATTCGATCCTTTTCTATTCAATCGACTGATTCAATTTGATTCTTTTCTTTTCGGTTCGATTCTTTTCTATTCGATTTTTTTCTATTCAATTCGATTCTTTCAATTCAATTCGATTCGATTCGATTCGATTCTTTTCGTTTCAAATCGATTCGTTTCAATTCGAGTCTTTTCAATTCGATTCTTTGCGATTCGATTCGATGTGATATTTTTAATTCGATTCGAATCTTTACGATTCGATTCGATTCTTTTCAATTCGATTCTTTTCGATTCGATTCTTTTTGATTCGATTCATTTCGATTCGATTCGATTCTTTTCAATTCGATTTGATTCTTTTCCATTTGATCTGATTTGTTTCATTTCGATTCTTTTCGAATCAATTCGATTCTTTTCGATTCCATTAAATTTGATTCGATTCTTTTCAATTCGATTAGATTCTTTTCGATTTCATTCCATTCAGTTCGATTCTTTTCGATTCGATTGGATTCTTTTCGATTTGATTCAATTCTTTCGATTCGATTTGAGTTGATTCTTTTCGATTCGATTCAATACGATTCTTTTCATTTCGATTCTAATCGATTCTCTTCGATTCAATTCGTTTCGATTCTATTCGATTTTTTTCGATTCTATTCTATTCGATTCATTTTGAATCATTTCGATTTGATTCTGTTCGAGTGGTTTCTATTAGATTCTTTTCGATTTGATTCAATTCGATTCGAGTCTTTTTGATTCGAGTCTTTTCGACTCGATGCAATTCAATACGATTCTTTTAGATTCGATTCGATTCGATTGTTTTCGTTTCGATTCGACTTTTTTTGATTCGATTCTTTTCGATTCGATTGTTTTCAATTCGATTGATTCGATTCTTTTCAATTCTATGCTATTCAAAGCGATTCTTTTGTATTTGATTCGATTCGATGGTTTTCTTTTTGATTCGGTTCGATTCGTTTCTTTTCGATTCGATTCAATTCTTTTCGATTCGATTCTTTTCGATTCGAGTTGATTCTTTTCGATTCTATTCTATTCTATTCTTTTCTATTCCATTCGAATCGATTCGTTTTGATTGAATTCGATTCTTTTCGATTCGATTCAATTAGATTCTTTTCGATTGGATTCAATTTGTTTCGAGTCGAATCAATTTGATTCTTTTGATTGGATTCCATTGGATTCTTTTCGATTTGATTCAATTCGATTCTTTTCGATTCTATTCATTTCGATGATTTTCGTTGAGATTAGAGTCTTTTCGATTTGATTTTTTTCGGTTCGAGTCGATTCATTTCGCTTATTTTGGTTAGGATCAATTCAATTCGATTCTTTTTGATTTGATTTGATTCTATTCGATGTCTTTCGATTCTATTCTATTGTATTCTTTTCGATTCCATTCCGTTCAATTCGATTCTTTTCGATTCCATTCGATTGTTTTAGATTTGATTCCATTCTTTCGATTCTATTTGATATGATTCTTTTCGATTCGATTTGATACGATACTTTTTATTTTGATTCGAATCGATTCTCTTCGGTTCGATTCGTTTTGATTCTTTTCGATTCAATTCTATTCGAATTGTTTCGATTTGATTCGATTCGGTTCTTTTAGATTCTACTTGATTTGTTTCTTTTCGATTCGTTTTGATTCGATTCTTTTTGATTCATGTCGATTCGATTCGATTCTTTTGTTTCGATTCGATTCTTTTCAATTCGAATCTTTTCGTTACATGGAACTCGATTCTTTTCGATTTGATTCTTTATGATTTTTTCAACTCGATTCAATTCGATTCTTTTTTTTATGATAGTCACAGAGAGAGTGAGAGAGGCAGAGACACAGGCAGAGGGAGAAGCAGGCTCCATGCAGCGGGAGCCCGATGTGGGATTCGATCCCGGGTCTCCAGGATCGCGCCCTGGGCCAAAGGCAGGCGCTAAACCGCTGCGCCACCCAGGGATCCCTCAGTTCGATTCTTCTTTATTCGAATCTATTCGATTCTTTTTGATTCGATTTGATTCTATTCGAGTTTTTTCGATTTGATTCGATTAGTTCCTTCTTGATTCAATTCAATTCATTTCTTTTGATTCAATTCAATTCGATTCTTTTGGATTCGATTCAATTCTTTTGGATTCGATTCTTTTGGATTCGAGTCGAGTAGATTCTTTTCATTTCGATCGGATTCATTTCAATTCGATTCTTTTCGATTCGAATGTTTTCGAATCAATTCGATACTTTTTGATTCGATTCGATTCTTTTCGTGTCGATTTGATTCTTTTCGATTCTTTTCTATTTGTA
Source organism: Canis aureus (assembly GCF_053574225.1). Classification (NCBI taxonomy): domain Eukaryota; kingdom Metazoa; phylum Chordata; class Mammalia; order Carnivora; family Canidae; genus Canis; species Canis aureus. The sequence goes on from NC_135637.1 coordinate 827,157, forward strand.
TTGATTCGATTCTTTGCATTTCGATTCGATTTGATTCAATTCGATTCTTTTCGATCAATTCAATTTGATTGTTTTCGATTTGATTCGATTCGATCCTTTTCTATTCTATTCAATTCGATTATTTTCCATTCGATGATGCAATTGGATTCTTTTCGATTCGAGTCGATACGATTCGATTCTTTTTGATTAGATACAATTCGATTCTTTTCGATTCGATTCGACTCGATTTCATTTTTTGATTCGATTCGACTAGAATTTAATCGACTGATTCAATTTGATTCTTTTCTTTTCGGTTCGATTCTTTTCTATTCGATTTTTTTCTATTCAATTCGATTCTTTCAATTCAATTCGATTCGATTCTTTTCGTTTCAAATCGATTCGTTTCAATTCGAGTCTTTTCAATTCGATTCTTTGCGATTCGATTCGATGTGATATTTTTAATTCGATTCGAATCTTTACGATTCGATTCGATTCTTTTCAATTCGATTCTTTTCGATTCGATTCTTTTTGATTCGATTCATTTCGATTCGATTCGATTCTTTTCAATTCGATTTGATTCTTTTCCATTTGATCTGATTTGTTTCATTTCGATTCTTTTCGAATCAATTCGATTCTTTTCGATTCCATTAAATTTGATTCGATTCTTTTCAATTCGATTAGATTCTTTTCGATTTGATTCCATTCAGTTCGATTCTTTTCGATTCGATTGGATTCTTTTCGATTTGATTCAATTCTTTCGATTCGATTTGAGTTGATTCTTTTCGATTCGATTCAATACGATTCTTTTCATTTCGATTCTAATCGATTCTCTTCGATTCAATTCGTTTCGATTCTATTCGATTTTTTTCGATTCTATTCTATTCGATTCATTTTGAATCATTTCGATTTGATTCTGTTCGAGTGGTTTCTATTAGATTCTTTTCGATTTGATTCAATTCGATTCGAGTCTTTTTGATTCGAGTCTTTTCGACTCGATGCAATTCAATACGATTCTTTTAGATTCGATTCGATTCGATTGTTTTCGTTTCGATTCGACTTTTTTTGATTCGATTCTTTTCGATTCGATTGTTTTCAATTCGATTGATTCGATTCTTTTCAATTCTATGCTATTCAAAGCGATTCTTTTGTATTTGATTCGATTCGATGGTTTTCTTTTTGATTCGGTTCGATTCGTTTCTTTTCGATTCGATTCAATTCTTTTCGATTCGATTCTTTTCGATTCGAGTTGATTCTTTTCGATTCTATTCTATTCTTTTCTATTCCATTCGAATCGATTCGTTTTGATTGAATTCGATTCTTTTCGATTCGATTCAATTAGATTCTTTTCGATTGGATTCAATTTGTTTCGAGTCGAATCAATTTGATTCTTTTCGATTGGATTCCATTCGATTCTTTTCGATTTGATTCAATTCGATTCTTTTCGATTCTATTCATTTCGATGATTTTCGTTGAGATTAGAGTCTTTTCGATTTGATTTTTTTCGGTTCGAGTCGATTCATTTCGCTTATTTTGGTTAGGATCAATTCAATTCGATTCTTTTTGATTTGATTTGATTCTATTCGATGTCTTTCGATTCTATTCTATTGTATTCTTTTCGATTCCATTCCGTTCAATTCGATTCTTTTCGATTCCATTCGATTGTTTTAGATTTGATTCCATTCTTTCGATTCTATTTGATATGATTCTTTTCGATTCGATTTGATACGATACTTTTTATTTTGATTCGAATCGATTCTCTTCGGTTCGATTCGTTTTGATTCTTTTCGATTCAATTCTATTCGAATTGTTTCGATTTGATTCGATTCGGTTCTTTTAGATTCTACTTGATTTGTTTCTTTTCGATTCGTTTTGATTCGATTCTTTTTGATTCATGTCGATTCGATTCGATTCTTTTGTTTCGATTCGATTCTTTTCAATTCGAATCTTTTCGTTACATGGAACTCGATTCTTTTCGATTTGATTCTTTATGATTTTTTCAACTCGATTCAATTCGATTCTTTTTTTTATGATAGTCACAGAGAGAGTGAGAGAGGCAGAGACACAGGCAGAGGGAGAAGCAGGCTCCATGCAGCGGGAGCCCGATGTGGGATTCGATCCCGGGTCTCCAGGATCGCGCCCTGGGCCAAAGGCAGGCGCTAAACCGCTGCGCCACCCAGGGATCCCTCAGTTCGATTCTTCTTTATTCGAATCTATTCGATTCTTTTTGATTCGATTTGATTCTATTCGAGTTTTTTCGATTTGATTCGATTAGTTCCTTCTTGATTCAATTCAATTCATTTCTTTTGATTCAATTCAATTCGATTCTTTTGGATTCGATTCAATTCTTTTGGATTCGATTCTTTTGGATTCGAGTCGAGTAGATTCTTTTCATTTCGATCGGATTCATTTCAATTCGATTCTTTTCGATTCGAATGTTTTCGAATCAATTCGATACTTTTTGATTCGATTCGATTCTTTTCGTGTCGATTTGATTCTTTTCGATTCTTTTCTATTTGTATTGATTCGATTCTTTGCATTTCGATTCGATTTGATTCAATTCGATTCTTTTCGATCAATTCAATTTGATTGTTTTCGATTTGATTCGATTCGATCCTTTTCTATTCAATCGACTGATTCAATTTGATTCTTTTCTTTTCGGTTCGATTCTTTTCTATTCGATTTTTTTCTATTCAATTCGATTCTTTCAATTCAATTCGATTCGATTCGATTCGATTCTTTTCGTTTCAAATCGATTCGTTTCAATTCGAGTCTTTTCAATTCGATTCTTTGCGATTCGATTCGATGTGATATTTTTAATTCGATTCGAATCTTTACGATTCGATTCGATTCTTTTCAATTCGATTCTTTTCGATTCGATTCTTTTCAATTCGATTCTTTTCGATTCGATTCTTTTCAATTCGATTTGATTCTTTTCCATTTGATCTGATTTGTTTCATTTCGATTCTTTTCGAATCAATTCGATTCTTTTCGATTCCATTAAATTTGATTCGATTCTTTTCAATTCGATTAGATTCTTTTCGATTTGATTCCATTCAGTTCGATTCTTTTCGATTCGATTGGATTCTTTTCGATTTGATTCAATTCTTTCGATTCGATTTGAGTTGATTCTTTTCGATTCGATTCAATACGATTCTTTTCATTTCGATTCTAATCGATTCTCTTCGATTCAATTCGTTTCGATTCTATTCGATTTTTTTCGATTCTATTCTATTCGATTCATTTTGAATCATTTCGATTTGATTCTGTTCGAGTGGTTTCTATTAGATTCTTTTCGATTTGATTCAATTCGATTCGAGTCTTTTTGATTCGAGTCTTTTCGACTCGATGCAATTCAATACGATTCTTTTAGATTCGATTCGATTCGATTGTTTTCGTTTCGATTCGACTGTTTTTGATTCGATTCTTTTCGATTCGATTGTTTTCAATTCGATTGATTCGATTCTTTTCAATTCTATGCTATTCAAAGCGATTCTTTTGTATTTGATTCGATTCGATGGTTTTCTTTTTGATTCGGTTCGATTCGTTTCTTTTCGATTCGATTCAATTCTTTTCGATTCGATTCTTTTCGATTCGAGTTGATTCTTTTCGATTCTATTCTATTCTTTTCTATTCCATTCGAATCGATTCGTTTTGATTGAATTCGATTCTTTTCGATTCGATTCAATTAGATTCTTTTCGATTGGATTCAATTTGTTTCGAGTCGAATCAATTTGATTCTTTTCGATTGGATTCCATTGGATTCTTTTCGATTTGATTCAATTCGATTCTTTTCGATTCTATTCATTTCGATGATTTTCGTTGAGATTAGAGTCTTTTCGATTTGATTTTTTTCGGTTCGAGTCGATTCATTTCGCTTATTTTGGTTAGGATCAATTCAATTCGATTCTTTTTGATTTGATTTGATTCTATTCGATGTCTTTCGATTCTATTCTATTGTATTCTTTTCGATTCCATTCCGTTCAATTCGATTCTTTTCGATTCCATTCGATTGTTTTAGATTTGATTCCATTCTTTCGATTCTATTTGATATGATTCTTTTCGATTCGATTTGATACGATACTTTTTATTTTGATTCGAATCGATTCTCTTCGGTTCGATTCGTTTTGATTCTTTTCGATTCAATTCTATTCGAATTGTTTCGATTTGATTCGATTCGGTTCTTTTAGATTCTACTTGATTTGTTTCTTTTCGATTCGTTTTGATTCGATTCTTTTTGATTCATGTCGATTCGATTCGATTCTTTTGTTTCGATTCGATTCTTTTCAATTCGAATCTTTTCGTTACATGGAATTCGATTCTTTTCGATTTGATTCTTTATGATTTTTTCAACTCGATTCAATTCGATTCTTTTTTTATGATAGTCACAGAGAGAGTGAGAGAGGCAGAGACACAGGCAGAGGGAGAAGCAGGCTCCATGCAGCGGGAGCCCGATGTGGGATTCGATCCCGGGTCTCCAGGATCGCGCCCTGGGCCAAAGGCAGGCGCTAAACCGCTGCGCCACCCAGGGATCCCTCAGTTCGATTCTTCTTTATTCGAATCTATTCGATTCTTTTTGATTCGATTTGATTCTATTCGAGTTTTTTCGATTTGATTCGATTAGTTCCTTCTTGATTCAATTCAATTCATTTCTTTTGATTCAATTCAATTCGATTCTTTTGGATTCGATTCAATTCTTTTGGATTCGATTCTTTTGGATTCGAGTCGAGTAGATTCTTTTCATTTCGATCGGATTCATTTCAATTCGATTCTTTTCGATTCGAATGTTTTCGAATCAATTCGATACTTTTTGATTCGATTCGATTCTTTTCGTGTCGATTTGATTCTTTTCGATTCTTTTCTATTTGTATTGATTCGATTCTTTGCATTTCGATTCGATTTGATTCAATTCGATTCTTTTCGATCAATTCAATTTGATTGTTTTCGATTTGATTCGATTCGATTCTTTTCTATTCTATTCAATTCGATTATTTTCCATTCGATGATGCAATTGGATTCTTTTCGATTCGAGTCGATACGATTCGATTCTTTTTGATTAGATACAATTCGATTGTTTTCGATTCGATTCGACTCGATTTCATTTTTTGATTCGATTCGACTAGAATTTAATCGACTGATTCAATTTGATTCTTTTCTTTTCGGTTCGATTCTTTTCTATTCGATTTTTTTCTATTCAATTCGATTCTTTCAATTCGATTCGATTCGATTCGATTCGATTCTTTTCGTTTCAAATCGATTCGTTTCAATTCGAGTCTTTTCAATTCGATTCTTTGCGATTCGATTCGATGTGATATTTTTAATTCGATTCGATTCTTTTCAATTCGATTCTTTTCGATTCGATTCTTTTTGATTCGATTCATTTCGATTCGATTCGATTCTTTTCAATTCGATTTGATTCTTTTCCATTTGATCTGATTTGTTTCATTTCGATTCTTTTCGAATCAATTCGATTCTTTTCGATTCCATTAAATTTGATTCGATTCTTTTCGATTCGATTAGATTCTTTTCGATTTGATTCCATTCAGTTCGATTCTTTTCGATTCGATTGGATTCTTTTCGATTTGATTCAATTCTTTCGATTCGATTTGAGTTGATTCTTTTCGATTCGATTCAATACGATTCTTTTCATTTCGATTCTAATCGATTCTCTTCGATTCAATTCGTTTCGATTCTATTCGATTTTTTTCGATTCTATTCTATTCGATTCATTTTGAATCATTTCGATTTGATTCTGTTCGAGTGGTTTCTATTAGATTCTTTTCGATTTGATTCAATTCGATTCGAGTCTTTTTGATTCGAGTCTTTTCGACTCGATGCAATTCAATACGATTCTTTTCGATTCGATTCGATTCGATTGTTTTCGTTTCGATTCGACTTTTTTTGATTCGATTCTTTTCGATTCGATTGTTTTCAATTCGATTGATTCGATTCTTTTCAATTCTATGCTATTCAAAGCGATTCTTTTGTATTTGATTCGATTCGATGGTTTTCTTTTTGATTCGGTTCGATTCGTTTCTTTTCGATTCGATTCAATTCTTTTCGATTCGATTCTTTTCGATTCGAGTTGATTCTTTTCGATTCTATTCTATTCTATTCTTTTCTATTCCATTCGAATCGATTCGTTTTGATTGAATTCGATTCTTTTCGATTCGATTCAATTAGATTCTTTTCGATTGGATTCAATTTGTTTCGAGTCGAATCAATTTGATTCTTTTCGATTGGATTCCATTCGATTCTTTTCGATTTTATTCAATTCGATTCTTTTCGATTCTATTCATTTCGATGATTTTCGTTGAGATTAGAGTCTTTTCGATTTGATTTTTTTCGGTTCGAGTCGATTCATTTCGCTTATTTTGGTTAGGATCAATTCAATTCGATTCTTTTTGATTTGATTTGATTCTATTCGATGTCTTTCGATTCTATTCTATTGTATTCATTTCGATTCCATTCCGTTCAATTCGATTCTTTTCGATTCGATTCGATTGTTTTGGATTTGATTCCATTCTTTCGATTCTATTTGATATGATTCTTTTCGATTCGATTTGATACGATACTTTTTATTTTGATTCGAATCGATTCTCTTCGGTTCGATTCGTTTTGATTCTTTTCGATTCAATTCTATTCGAATTGTTTCGATTTGATTCGATTCGGTTCTTTTAGATTCTACTTGATTTGTTTCTTTTCGATTCGTTTTGATTCGATTCTTTTTGATTCATGTCGATTCGATTCGATTCTTTTGTTTCCATTCGATTCTTTTCAATTCGAATCTTTTCGTTACATGGAACTCGATTCTTTTCGATTTGATTCTTTATGATTTTTTCAACTCGATTCAATTCGATTCTTTTTTTTATGATAGTCACAGAGAGAGTGAGAGAGGCAGAGACACAGGCAGAGGGAGAAGCAGGCTCCATGCAGCGGGAGCCCGATGTGGGATTCGATCCCGGGTCTCCAGGATCGCGCCCTGGGCCAAAGGCAGGCGCTAAACCGCTGCGCCACCCAGGGATCCCTCAGTTCGATTCTTCTTTATTCGAATCTATTCGATTCTTTTTGATTCGATTTGATTCTATTCGATTTTTTTCGATTTGATTCGATTAGTTCCTTCTTGATTCAATTCAATTCATTTCTTTTGATTCAATTCAATTCGATTCTTTTGGATTCGATTCAATTCTTTTGGATTCGATTCTTTTGGATTCGAGTCGAGTAGATTCTTTTCATTTCGATCGGATTCATTTCAATTCGATTCTTTTCGATTCGAATGTTTTCGAATCAATTCGATACTTTTTGATTCGATTCGATTCTTTTCGTGTCGATTTGATTCTTTTCGATTCTTTTCTATTTGTATTGATTCGATTCTTTGCATTTCGATTCGATTTGATTCAATTCGATTCTTTTCGATCAATTCAATTTGATTGTTTTCGATTTGATTCGATTCGATTCTTTTCTATTCTATTCAATTCGATTATTTTCCATTCGATGATGCAATTGGATTCTTTTCGATTCGAGTCGATACGATTCGATTCTTTTTGATTAGATACAATTCGATTCTTTTCGATTCGATTCGACTCGATTTCATTTTTTGATTCGATTCGACTAGAATTTAATCGACTGATTCAATTTGATTCTTTTCTTTTCGGTTCGATTCTTTTCTATTCGATTTTTTTCTATTCAATTCGATTCTTTCAATTCAATTCGATTCGATTCGATTCGATTCTTTTCGTTTCAAATCGATTCGTTTCAATTCGAGTCTTTTCAATTCGATTCTTTGCGATTCGATTCGATGTGATATTTTTAATTCGATTCGAATCTTTACGATTCGATTCGATTCTTTTCAATTCGATTCTTTTCGATTCGATTCTTTTTGATTCGATTCATTTCGATTCGATTCGATTCTTTTCAATTCGATTTGATTCTTTTCCATTTGATCTGATTTGTTTCATTTCGATTCTTTTCGAATCAATTCGATTCTTTTCGATTCCATTAAATTTGATTCGATTCTTTTCAATTCGATTAGATTCTTTTCGATTTGATTCCATTCAGTTCGATTCTTTTCGATTCGATTGGATTCTTTTCGATTTGATTCAATTCTTTCGATTCGATTTGAGTTGATTCTTTTCGATTCGATTCAATACGATTCTTTTCATTTCGATTCTAATCGATTCTCTTCGATTCAATTCGTTTCGATTCTATTCGATTTTTTTCGATTCTATTCTATTCGATTCATTTTGAATCATTTCGATTTGATTCTGTTCGAGTGGTTTCTATTAGATTCTTTTCGATTTGATTCAATTCGATTCGAGTCTTTTTGATTCGAGTCTTTTCGACTCGATGCAATTCAATACGATTCTTTTAGATTCGATTCGATTCGATTGTTTTCGTTTCGATTCACGTTTTTTGATTCGATTCTTTTCGATTCGATTGTTTTCAATTCGATTGATTCGATTCTTTTCAATTCTATGCTATTCAAAGCGATTCTTTTGTATTTGATTCGATTCGATGGTTTTCTTTTTGATTCGGTTCGATTCGTTTCTTTTCGATTCGATTCAATTCTTTTCGATTCGATTCTTTTCGATTCGAGTTGATTCTTTTCGATTCTATTCTATTCTATTCTTTTCTATTCCATTCGAATCGATTCGTTTTGATTGAATTCGATTCTTTTCGATTCGATTCAATTAGATTCTTTTCGATTGGATTCAATTTGTTTCGAGTCGAATCAATTTGATTCTTTTCGATTGGATTCCATTCGATTCTTTTCGATTTGATTCAATTCGATTCTTTTCGATTCTATTCATTTCGATGATTTTCGTTGAGATTAGAGTCTTTTCGATTTGATTTTTTTCGGTTCGAGTCGATTCATTTCGCTTATTTTGGTTAGGATCAATTCAATTCGATTCTTTTTGATTTGATTTGATTCTATTCGATGTCTTTCGATTCTATTCTATTGTATTCTTTTCGATTCCATTCCGTTCAATTCGATTCTTTTCGATTCCATTCGATTGTTTTAGATTTGATTCCATTCTTTCGATTCTATTTGATATGATTCTTTTCGATTCGATTTGATACGATACTTTTTATTTTGATTCGAATCGATTCTCTTCGGTTCGATTCGTTTTGATTCTTTTCGATTCAATTCTATTCGAATTGTTTCGATTTGATTCGATTCGGTTCTTTTAGATTCTACTTGATTTGTTTCTTTTCGATTCGTTTTGATTCGATTCTTTTTGATTCATGTCGATTCGATTCGATTCTTTTGTTTCGATTCGATTCTTTTCAATTCGAATCTTTTCGTTACATGGAACTCGATTCTTTTCGATTTGATTCTTTATGATTTTTTCAACTCGATTCAATTCGATTCTTTTTTTTATGATAGTCACAGAGAGAGTGAGAGAGGCAGAGACACAGGCAGAGGGAGAAGCAGGCTCCATGCAGCGGGAGCCCGATGTGGGATTCGATCCCGGGTCTCCAGGATCGCGCCCTGGGCCAAAGGCAGGCGCTAAACCGCTGCGCCACCCAGGGATCCCTCAGTTCGATTCTTCTTTATTCGAATCTATTCGATTCTTTTTGATTCGATTTGATTCTATTCGATTTTTTTCGATTTGATTCGATTAGTTCCTTCTTGATTCAATTCAATTCATTTCTTTTGATTCAATTCAATTCGATTCTTTTGGATTCGATTCAATTCTTTTGGATTCGATTCTTTTGGATTCGAGTCGAGTAGATTCTTTTCATTTCGATCGGATTCATTTCAATTCGATTCTTTTCGATTCGAATGTTTTCGAATCAATTCGATACTTTTTGATTCGATTCGATTCTTTTCGTGTCGATTTGATTCTTTTCGATTCTTTTCTATTTGTATTGATTCGATTCTTTGCATTTCGATTCGATTTGATTCAATTCGATTCTTTTCGATCAATTCAATTTGTTTTCGATTTGATTCGATTCGATTCTTTTCTATTCTATTCAATTCGATTATTTTCCATTCGATGATGCAATTGGATTCTTTTCGATTCGAGTCGATACGATTCGATTCTTTTTGACTAGATACAATTCGATTCTTTTCGATTCGATTCGACTCGATTTCATTTTTTGATTCGATTCGACTAGAATTTAATCGACTGATTCAATTTGATTCTTTTCTTTTCGGTTCGATTCTTTTCTATTCGTTTTTTTCTATTCAATTCGATTCTTTCAATTCAAATCGATTCGATTCGATTCGATTCTTTTCGTTTCAAATCGATTCGTTTCAATTCGAGTCTTTTCAATTCGATTCTTTGCGATTCGATTCGATGTGATATTTTTAATTCGATTCGAATCTTTTCGATTCGATTCGATTCTTTTCAATTCGATTCTTTTCGATTCGATTCTTTTTGATTCGATTCATTTCGATTCGATTCGTTTCTTTTCAATTCAATTTGATTCTTTTCCATTTGATCTGATTTGTTTCATTTCGATTCTTTCGAATCAATTCGATTCTTTTCGATTCCATTAAATTGGATCGATTCTTTTCAATTCGATTAGATTCTTTTCGATTTGATTCCATTCAGTTCGATTCTTTTCGATTCGATTGGATTCTTTTCGATTTGATTCAATTCTTTCGATTGGATTTGTGTTGATTCTTTTCGATTCGATTCAATACGATTCTTTTCATTTCTTTTTTTTTTTTGATTCTTTTCATTTCGATTCTAATCGATTCCCTTCGATTCAATTCGTTTCGATTCTATTCGATTTTTTTCGATTCTGTTCTATTCGATTCATTTTGAATCATTTCGATTTGATTCTGTTCGAGTGGTTTCTATTAGATTCTTTTCGATTTGATTCAATTCCATTCGAGTCTTTTTGATTCGAGTCTTTTCAACCCGATGCAATTCAATACGATTCTTTTAGATTCGATTCGATTCGATTGTTTTCGTTTCGATTCGACTTATTTTGATTCGATTCCTTTCGATTCGATTGTTTTCAATTCGATTGATTCGATTCTTTTCAATTCTATGCTATTCAAAGCGATTCTTTTGTATTTGATTGGATTCGATTGTTTTCTTTTTGATTCGGTTCGATTCGTTTCTTTTCGATTCGATTCAATTCTTTTCGATTCGATTCTTTTCGATTCGATTCTATTCTATTCTTTTCTATTCCATTCGAATCGATTCGTTTTGATTGAGTTCGATTCTTTTCGATTCGATTCAATTAGATTCTTTTCGATTGGATTCAATTTGTTTCGAGTCGAATCAATTTGATTCTTTTCGATTGGATTCCATTCGATTCTTTTCGATTTGATTCAATTCGATTCTTTTCGATTCTATTCATTTCGATGATTTTCGTTGAGATTAGAGTCTTTTCGATTTGATTTTTTTTCGGTTCGAGTCGATTCATTTCGCTTATTTTGGTTAGGATCAATTCAATTCGATTCTTTTTGATTTGATTTGATTCTATTCGATTTCTTTCGAATCTATTCTATTGTATTCTTTTCGATTCCATTCCGTTCAATTCGATTCTTTTCGATTCCATTCGATTGTTTTAGATTTGATTCCATTCTTTCGATTCTATTTGATATGATTCTTTTCGATTCGATTTGATACGATACTTTTTATTTTGATTCGAATCGATTCTCTTCGGTTCGATTCGTTTTGATTCTTTTCGATTCAATTCTATTCGAATTGTTTCGATTTGATTCGATTCGGTTCTTTTAGATTCTACTTGATTTGTTTCTTTTCGATTCGTTTTGATTCGATTCTTTTTGATTCATGTCGACTCGATTCGATTCTTTTGTTTCGATTCGATTCTTTTCAATTCGAATCTTTTCGTTACATGGAATTCGATTCTTTTCGATTTGATTCTTTATGATTTTTTACAACTGGATTCAATTCGATTCTTTTATTTTTGAGAGTCACAGAGAGAGTGAGACAGGCAGAGACACAGGCAGAGGGAGAAGCAGGCTCCATGCCGCGGGAGCCCGATGTGGGATTCGATCCCGGGTCTCCAGGATCGCGCCCTGGGCCAAAGGCAGGCGCTAAACCGCAGCGCCACCCAGGGATCCCTCAATTCGATTCTTCTTTATTCGAATCTATTCGATTCTTTTTGATTCGATTTGATTCTATTCGATTTTTTTCGATTTGATTCGATTAGTTCCTTTTTGATTCAATTCAATTCATTTCTTTTGATTCAATTCAATTCGATTCTTTTGGATTCGATTCGATTCTTTTGGATTCGATTCTTTTGGATTCGAATCGAGTAGAGTCTTTTCATTTCGATCGGATTCATTTCAATTCGATTCTTTTCGATTCGAATGTTTTCGAATCAATTCGATACTTTTTGATTCGATTCTTTTCGTGTCGATTTGATTCTTTTCGATTCGATTCTTTTCTATTTGAATCGATTCGATTCTTTTCATTTCGATTCGATTTGATTCAATTCGATTCTTTTCGATCAATTCAATTTGATTGTTTTCGATTTGATTCGATTCGATTCTTTTCTATTCTATTCAATTCGATTAGTTTCCATTCGATGATGCAATTGGATTCTTTTCGATTCGAGTCGATACGATTCGATTCTTTTTGATTAGGTACAATTCGATTCTTTTCGATTCGATTCGATTCTTTTCGATTCGATTCGACTCGATTTCATTCTTTTTGATTCGATTCGACTAGAATTAATCGAGTGATTCATTTTGATTCTTTTCTTTTCGATTCGATTCTTTTCTATTCGATTTTTTTCTATTCAATTCGATTCTTTCAATTCGATTCGATTCGATTCGATTCGATTCTTTTCGTTTCAAATCGATTCGTTTCAATTCGAGTCTTTTCAATTCGATTCTTTTCGATTCGATTCGATTTGATATTTTTAATTCGATGCGAATCTTTTCGATTCAATTCGATTCTTTTCAATTCGATTCTTTTCGATTCCATTAAATTTGATTCGATTCTTTTCGATTCGATTCGATTCTTTTCGATTTGATTCCATTCAGTTCGATTCTTTTCGATTCGATTGGATTCTTTTCGATTTGATTCAATTCTTTCGATTCTATTTGATTTGATTCTTTTCGATTCGATTCAATACGATTCTTTTCATTTCGATTCTAATCGATTCTCTTCGATTCATTTCATTTCGATTCGTTTCGATTCTATTCGATTTTTTTCGATTCTATTCTATTCGATTCATTTTGAATCATTTCGATTTGATTCTGTTCGAGTGGTTTCTATTAGATTCTTTTCGATTTGATTCAATTCGATTCGAGTCTTTTTGATTCGAGTCTTTTCGACTCGATTCAATTCAATACGATTCTTTTAGATTCGATTCGATTCGATTGTTTTCGTTTCGATTTGACTTTTTTGATTCGATTCTATTCGATTCGATTGTTTTCAATTCGATTGATTCGATTCTTTTCAATTCTATGCTATTCAAAGCGATTCCTTTGTATTTGATTCGATTCGATTGTTTTCTTTTTGATTCGGTTCGATTCGTTTATTTTCTATTCGATTCAATTCTTTTCGATTCGATTCTTTTCGATTCGATTTGATTCTTTTCGATTCTATTCTATTCTATTATTTTCTATTCCAATCGAATCGATTCGTTTTGATTGAATTCGATTCTTTTCGATTCGATTCAATTAGATTCTTTTCGATTGGATTCAATTTGTTTCGAGTCGAATCAATTTGATTCTTTTCGATTGGATTCCATTCGATTCTTTTCGATTTGATTCAATTCGATTCTTTTCGATTCTATTCATTTCGATTATTTTCGTTGAGGTTAGATTCTTTTCGTTTTGATTTTTTTCGGTTCGAGTCGATTCATTTCGCTTATTTTGGTTAGGATCAATTCAATTCGATTCTTTTTGATTTGATTTGATTCTATTCGATTTCTTTCGATTCTATTCTCTTCTTTTCGTTTCTATTCCATTCAATCCGATTCTTTTCGATTCGATTCGATTGTTTTAGATTTGATTCCATTCTTTCGATTCTATTTGATATGATTCTTTTCGATTCGATTTGATACGATACTTTTTATTTTGATTCGAATCGATTCTCTTCGGTTCGATTCGTTTTGATTCTTTTCGATTCAATTCTATTCCAATTTTTTCGATTTGATTCGATTCGATTCTTTTAGATTCTACTTGATTTGTTTCTTTTCGATTCGTTTTGATTCGATTCTTTTTGATTCATGTCGATTTGATTCGATTCTTTTGTTTCGATTCGATTCTTTTCAATTCGAATCTTTTCGTTACATGGAATTCGATTCTTTTCATTTTGATTCTTTATGATTTTTTTCAACGCGATTCAATTCGATTCTTTTTTTATGATAGTCACAGAGAGAGACAGAGAGGCAGAGACACAGGCAGAGGGAGAAGCAGGCTCCATGCACCGGGAGCCCGATGTGGGATTCGATCCCGGGTCTCCAGGATCGCGCCCTGGGCCAAAGGCAGGCGCTAAACCGCTGCGCCACCCAGGGATCCCTCAATTCGATTCTTTTTTATTCGAATCTATTCGATTCTTTTTGATTCTATTCGAGTTTTTTCGATTTGATTCGATTAGTTCCTTTTTGATTCAATTCAATTCATTTCTTTTGATTCAATTCAATTCGATTCTTTTGGATTCGATTCGATTCTTTTGGATTCGATTCTTTTGGATTCGAATCGAGTAGATTCTTTTCATTTCGATCGGATTCATTTCAATTTGATTCTTTTCGATTCGAATGTTTTCAAATCAATTCGATACTTTTTGATTCGATTCGATTCTTTTCGTGTCGATTTGATTCTTTTCGATTCGATTCTTTTCTATTTGAATCGATTCGATTCTTTTCATTTCGATTCGATTTGATTCAATTCGATTCTTTTCGATCAATTCAATTTGATTGTTTTCGATTTGATTCGATTCGATTCTTTTCTATTCTATTCAATTCGATTATTTTCCATTCGATGATGCAATTGGATTCTTTTCGATTCGAGTCGATACGATTCGATTCTTTTTGATTCGACTCGATTCTTTTCGATTCGATTCGACTCCATTTCATTCTTTTTGATTCGATTCGACTAGAATTTAATCGACTGATTCAATTTGATTCTTTTCTTTTCAGTTCGATTCTTTTCTATTCGATTTTTTTCTATTCAATTCGATTCTTTCAATTCGATTCGATTCGATTCGATTCTTTTTGTTTCAAATCGATTCGTATCAATTCGTGTCTTTTCAATTCGATTCTTTGCGATTCGATTCGATTTGATATTTTTAATTCGAGATTCTTTTCGATTTGATTCCATTCAGTTCGATTCTTTTCGATTCGATTGGATTCTTTTCGATTTGATTCAATTCTTTCGATTCGATTTGATTTGATTCTTTTCGATTCGATTCAATACGATTCTTTTCATTTCGATTCTAATCGATTCTCTTCGATTCATTTCGTTTCGATTCTATTCGATTTTTTTCGATTCTATTCGATTCGATTCATTTTGAATCATTTCGATTTGATTCTGTTCGAGTGGTTTCTATTAGATTCTTTTCGATTTGATTCAATTCGATTCGAGTCTTTTTGATTCGAGTCTTTTCGACTCGATTCAATTCAATACGATTTTTGATTCGATTCGATTGTTTTCGTTTCGATTCGACTTTTTTTGATTCGATTCTTTTCGATTCGATTGTTTTCAATTCGATTGATTCTAGAGTGGTACCAGATTCACCTCGTCTAGGTGACATCCAGATGGGGACCAGAGTCTCCATGTCAGGCTGAGGCCCAGAGGGGATTAAGAGTCATCATGTCCAGGTGAGGCTCAGGTGTGGAACCGCGTATCCAGATCATAATGGTCCTCAGGTTAGGACCAGAGTCACCAGATCTGGGTTAGGCCCAGTTAGGATCAAAGTCACAAGTTCCAGGTGAGTCCAAGAAGGGGTCAACAGCAATCAGGTCCAGTTGGGCAACAAATTCACCAGGATTGGGTGAGGCCCAGTTGGGGACCAGATTCACCAGGTCCAGGTGACTTCCAGGTGGTGACCAGACTTACCAGTTCCGGGTGAGGAACAGGTAAGGCCAAGATTCAACAGGTCCACGTGAGGCCCACGTGGGGACCTGTGTCACCAGGTATGGGTGAGGCCCAGGTGGCAACCCCACTCCCCAGGTCCAGCTGAGGCCAACCTGCAGGCCATGCAGAGGAAGTATGTCACGATGATGCCCTGGTTGGGACCAGATTTACCAGATCCAGGTGAGGCCAACCTGCAGGCCATGCAGTGGAACCATGTCGGGATGACGCCCAGGTAGGGACCAGAGTCACCAGGTGAAATGAGGCCCAGATGGAGCATATTTACTAGGTCCAGGTGAGGCCCGGTTGAGGACCAGAGTCTCCAGATCTGGTTGAGGCCTAGAGGTGTACCAGAATCACCTGGTCCAGGTGACATCCAGATGGGGACCAGAGTCACCAGGTCAGGGTGAGACCCAGAGATTTTCCAGAGTCATCATGTCCAGGTGAGGCTCAGGTGTGGAACAGAGTCACCAGGTACAAAGATGTCCAGGTGAGGACCAGAGTCACCAGGTCTGCGTGATGCGCAGATAGAATCAGAGTCACTAGTTCCCGGTGAGGCCAAGAAAGAGTCCACATCATTCAGGTCCAGGTGGGGAAGAAATCACCAGGACTGGGTGAGACCCAGATGGGGACCAGATTCACCAGGTCCAGGTGAGTCCCAGGTGGTGACCAGAGTCCCCGGGTCCGGGAAGGATCAGGTAGGGACCAGATTCACCACGTCCAAGAGGCCCACGTGGGGACCTGAGTCACCAGATCCAGGTGAAGCCCAGGTGGGTACCAGAGTCACTAGGTCCAGATGAGGCCAAGGTGAGGACCAGAGTTATCAGGTACACGTGAGGCCCCGGTGAGGATCAGAGGCAACAGGTCCATGTGAGGCCGGCTTTGGGACCATGGTCAACAGGTCTACTTGATGCCCAAGTGTGGAACACAGTAACCAGGTCCAGGTGAGTCCCAGGTGGTGACAAGTGTCACCACGTCCAGTTGAGGCCCAGTTGGGGACCAGGATCACCAGGTCCAGGGGAGGCCCTTGAAAGAACCAGAGTCAACAGTTCGAGGTCAGGCGCAGGTGGAATCCAGGGTCACAGGTCCAAAGCAGGCCAAAGTGGGGTTCACAGTCACTAGGGCACGGTGAGACCCAGAGGGGGACCAGAGTCACCTGGTCCAGGTGACGT
Source organism: Canis aureus (assembly GCF_053574225.1). Classification (NCBI taxonomy): domain Eukaryota; kingdom Metazoa; phylum Chordata; class Mammalia; order Carnivora; family Canidae; genus Canis; species Canis aureus. The sequence goes on from NC_135637.1 coordinate 844,323, forward strand.
CCAGTTGTGGAACACAGTCACCGGATCCCAATTTTGCCCAGTTGAGGACCATGGTCAACAGGGCCAGGTGAGGCCCAGATGGGGACTGGAGTCCCCAAATCCAGGTGAAGCCCAGGTGGGGACCTCATTCACCTCTCCAGGGTAGTCTCAGGTGCAGACCAGAAACAGCAGGTCCAGGTGAGGTGCAGGTGGCAACCACACTCACCAGGTCCCGTTGAGGCCCTGGTTGGGACCAGAGTCACGAGGTACATGAGGAGTACAAACACTGCAGCCACCAGGTCCACATTATGTCCACGTGGGAACGAGAATCACCAGTTACACGTGAGGACCAGGTGGGGATCCGACTCACCATGTCCAGGTGAGAGCCAGGTGGGAACCAGTGTCACCATGTCCAGGTGAAGACCAGAGTTAATAGGTCCGGCTGGGACACTGTTAATGAACAGTGTAACCATATCCTGATGCTACCCAGGTGGGTACCAGAGACACCAGGTCCTGGTGAGGCCCAGGTGGGTCCAGAGACATGAGTTCCAGGTGAGGTCCCATGGGAACCACAGTCACCAGGTCAGGTGAGGCCATGCTTAGGATCAGAGTCACCAGTTACAGGTGAGGCCCAGGTGGAGCCAGAGTCACCTGGTACAGAAGAGGCCAAAGTCAGGACCAGAGTTACCAGGATCAGGTAGTCCCAGTGGGGAATAGAGTAACCATGTCCCGATGATGCCCAGGTAGAACCAGAGTCACCAGGTCCAGATGAGGCGCAGGTGGGGAGCATATTCACTAGATCCCCGTGAGGCCCAGTTGAGGGCCAGAGTCACCAGGACTAGTTGAGGCCTAGAGGGGTACAAATTTCACCTGGTCTAGGTGACATCCAGATGGGGACCAGAGTCACCATGTCAGGGTGAGGCCCAGAGGAGATCCAGAGTCATCATGTCCAGGTGAGGCTCAGGTGTGGAACAGAGTATCCAGGTCGTATTGGTCCACAGGTGAGGACCAGAATCACCAGATCTGGGTGAGGTCCAGTTACGATCAGAGTCAGCAGTTCCAGGTGAGGCCAAGAAGGAGTCCACAGCAATCAGGTCCAGGTTGGGAACAAAGTCACCAAGACTGGGTGAGGCCCAGATGGGGACCAGATTCACCAGGTCCAGTTGATTCCAAGGTGGTGACCAGAGTTACCAGTTCCAGGTGAGGACCAGATAAGGTCCAGATTCACCAGGTCCAAGTGAGGCCCACGTGGGGACTTGTGTCTCCAGGTATGGGTGAGGCCCAGGTGGAAATCCCACTCACCAGGTCCAGGTGAGGCCAACGTGCAGGCCATGCAGTGGAACCATGTCCCGATGATGCCCACGTTGGGACCAGACTTACCAGGTCCAGGTGAGGCCAACCTGCAGGCCATGCAGTGGAACCATGTCCCAAAGATGCCCAGGTAGGAACCACAGTCACCAGGTCCAAATGAGGCCCAGATGGAGCATATTCACTAGGTCCAGGTGAGGCCCAGATGAGGACCAGAGTCACCAGATCTGGTTGAGGACTAGAGGGGTACCAGAATCACCTGGTCAAGGTGACATCCAGATGGGGACCAGAGTCTCCAGGTCAGGGTGAGGCCCAGAGAGGTTCCAGAGTCATCATATCCAGGTGAGGCCCAGGTGTGGAACAGAGTCACGAGGTACCAATGATGCCCAGGAGAGTACAGAGTCACCAGATCTGGGTGACGCGCAAATAGAATCAGAGTCACCAGTTCCAGGTGAGGCCAAGAAAGAGTCCACAGCAATCAGGTCCAGGTGAGGAACAAAGTCACCAGGACTGGGTGAGGCCCAGATAGGGACCAGATTCACCAGGTCCAGGTGAGGCCCAGGTGGTGACCAGAGTCCCCGGGTCTGGGAGAGGACCAGATAAGGTCCAGATTCACCAGGTCCAAGAGGCCCACGTGCGGACCTGAGTCACCAGCTATTGGTGAGGCCCTGGTGGCAAACCCTACTCACCAGGTCCAGGTGAGGTCAACATGCAGGCCAGAGTCACCAGATGCAGGTGAGGCCCTAGTGGGTACTGGAGTCACTAGGTAAATGTGAGTCTACAAGAACACCACAGTCACCAGGTCCAGGTGTGGTTCATGTGGGAACGAGATTCACCTGGTCCATTTGAGACCCAGGTGGGGACCACAGTCACCAAGTCCAGATTGAGGCCTAGGTGGGGCGACCAGAGTCATCAGCACCGTTTGAGGCCAAAGTGCGGAGCAAAGTTATCATGTCCAGGTGAGGCCCAGGTGGGGAACAGAGTAACCATGTCCCATTGATGCCAGGTGGGAAAAGAGTCACCGGGTCCAGACGAGGCCTAAGTGAGGAGTAGATTCAACAGGTCCTGTTGAGGCCCAGTTGAGGACCAGTGTCCCCTGCTCCGGGTGATTCCCGGAGGGGGACCTGAGTCACCCGGTTCTGGTGATATCCAGGTGGGGACCAGAGTCACCACGTCAGGGTGAGGCCCAGAGGGGGACGAGAATCACTAGCTCCAGGTGAGGCTCCAATGTGGAACTGAGAAACCAGGTCCCAAGATGCCCATATGAAGACCTGAGTCACCAGGTCCCGGTGAGGTCCCTGTGGGAACCAGTCACCTCATCCAGGTGAGGCCCAGGTGGGACCACAGTCACCAGGTCCAGGTGAGGCCCAGGTATATGAGAGTATCCAGGTCCCAATGATGCCCAGGTAAGGATCAGAGTCAAAAGGTCCAGGAGAGTCCCAAATATGGATCAGAGTCATTGTGTTCCAGGTGAAGCCAGATGGAGACCACAGGAACCAGGTCCAGGAGAGTCCCATATGGGAACCAGAGCCACCAGATCCAGGTGAGGTCCAGGTGGGACCACAGTCACAAGGTTCAGGTGAGGCGCAGGGGCAACAGGATTCACCGAGTCCAAGTGAGGCCCAGGTGGCGACCAGTCACCAGATCCAAGTGAGGACAATCTAAGGACCAGATTCACCAAGCCCAATGAAGCCCAAGGGGAGACCAGAGTCACCAGGTAAGGGTGAGGCCCAGAGGGGGATCCAGAGTAAAAAGTTTAGTTTGAGGCCAAGAATGGGACCAGAGGTCCCTGGTCAGAGTGAGTCCCTGATGTGGAATAGAGTATCCAGGTCCCAATGATGCCTGGGTGAGGACCAGAGTCACTAGGGCCATGGAGGCCCAGATGGGGAACAGAATCACTAGGTCCTGGTGAGGCATAGAATAAGACGACAGTCACCAGTATCAGGTGAGCCCTTGTGGGAACCAGAGCCACTCTATGCAGCTGAGTCCCAGGTCCATGTGAGGCCCACATGAGGACCAGATTCATCCGGTGGAATTCGGCATAGGTGGGGGCAAGAGTCACCAGGTCTGGATGCGGCCTAGGTGGGGCAAGATTCAGCAGTTCTGAGTTAGGTTCAAGTGGGGATGAGAGGCACCAGGTCCAGGTGAGGCCAAACTGAGGTCCAGAGTCACAAGATCCAGGTGAGGTCCATGTTGGAAAGAGAGTCACCAGGTCCAGGAGAGGTCCAGGTGGGGGCCAGAGTCAACGGATCCAGGTAAGTCCAGGTGGGGACCTGAGTCACCAGATCCAGGTGAAGCCCAGGTGGAGACCAGAGTCTCTAGAACCAGATGAGGCCCAGGTGAGGACAGGAGATACCAGGTACACGTGAGGCCCTGGTGGGGATCAGACGCAACAGGTCCATGAGAGGCCGGCTTGGGGACCATGGTCAACAGGTCTACTTGAGGCCCAGGTGTGGAACACAGTAAGCAGGTCCAGGTGAGTCCCCGGTGGTGACAAGAGTCAACACGTCCAGGTGAGGCCCAGGTGGGTACCAGGTTCACCAGGTACAGGGGAGGCCCTTGAAAGAACCAGAGTCAACAGTTCGAGGTTAGGCGCAGGTAGCAACCAGGGTCAGCAGGTCCAAGTCAGGCCAAAGTGGGGTTCACAGTCACTAGGGGACGGTGAGACCCAGAGGGGGACCAGAGTCACCTGGTCCAGTTGAGGTCCAGTTTTGGAACACAGTCACCGGGTCCCAATATTGCCCAGTTGAGGACCATGGTCAACAGGGCCAGGTGAGGCCCAGATGGGGACCGGAGTCGAAATATCCAGGTGAAGCCCAGGTGGGGACCACAGTCAGCAGATCCAGGGTAGTCTCAGGTGCAGGCCATAATCACCAGGTCCACGTGAGGTGCAGGTGGCAACCACATTCCCCAGTACCCAGTGAGGCCCTGGCGGGGACCAGAGTCACAACGTACTTGAGAAGCTAGAAACACTGCAGCCACCAGGTCCACATGATGTCCATGTGGGCCGGAGAATCAGCAGTTACACGTGAGGCCCAGGTGGGGATCCGACTCACCATGTCAAGTTGAGACCCAGGTGGGATCCAGTGTCACCATGTCCAGGTGTGGCGCAGGTGAAGACCAGAGTTAATAGATCCGGCTGGGTCACTGTTAGTGAACAGTGTAACCATATCCTGATGCTACCCAGGTGGGTACCGGAGACACCAGGTCCTGGTGAGGCCCAGGTGGGACCAGAGACATGAGGTCCAGGTAAGATCCCGATGGGAACCACAGTCACCAGGTCAGGTGAGGCCATGCTTAGGATCATAGTCACCAGTTACAGGTGAGGCCCAGGTGGAGCCAGAGTGACCTGGTACAGAAGAGGCCAAAGTCAGGACCAGAGTTACTAAGATCAGGTCAGTCCCATTGGGGAATGGAGTAACCATGTCCCGATGATGCCCAGGTAGAACCCGAGTCACCACGTTCTGATGAGGCGCAGGTGTGGAGAATGTTCACTAGGTCCAGTTGAGGCCCAGTTGAGGACCAGAGTCACCAGGTCTGGTAGAGGCCGACAGGGGTCCCAGATTCACCTGGTCTAGGTGACATCCAGATGGGGACCAGAGTCACCATGTCAGAGTGAGGCCCAGAGAGGATCCAGAGTCATCATGTCCAGGTGAGGCTCAGGTGTGGAACAGAATATCCAGGTCATAAAGGTCCACAGGTGAATACCAGAATCAGCAGATCTGGGTGAGGTCCAGTTAGGATCAGAGTCACCAGTTCCAGGTGAGGCCAAGAAGGATTCCACAGCAATCAGGTCCAGGTTGGGAACAAAGTCACCAAGACTGGGTGAGGCCCAGATGGGGACCAGATTCACCAGGTCCAGGTGATTCCCAGGTGGTGAACAGAGTTACCAGTTCCAGGTGAGGACCAGGTAAGGACCAGATTCACCAGGTCCAAGTGAGGCCCACGTGGGGACTTGTGTCTCCAGGTATGGGTGAGGCCCAGGTGGAAATCCCAATCACCAGGTCCAGGTGAGGCCAACGTGCAGGCCATGCAGAGGAACCATGTCCCGATGATGCCCACGTAGGGACCAGACTTACCAGGTCCAGGAGAGGCCAACCTTTGGGACCTGCTGAGGAACCATGTCCCGATGATGCCCATGTAGGGACCTGAGTTACCAGGTCAAGGTGAGGCCCCGATATGGAACTGAGAAACCAGGTCCCGTGATGCCCATATGAGGACCTGAGTCACCAGGTCCAGGTGAGGTACCAGTCACCTCGTCCAGGTGAGGCCCAGATGGGGACCGGAGTCAAAATATCCAGGTGAAGCCCAGGTGGGGACCTCAGTCACCAGATCCAGGGTAGTCTCAGGTGCAGACCAGAATCACCATGTCCAGGTGTGGCCCAGGTGAAGAGCAGAGTTAATAGGTCCGGCTGGGTCACTGTTAGTGAAGAGTGTAACCATATCCTGATGCTATCCCGGTGGGTACCAGAGACACAAGGTCTTGGTGAGGCCCAGGTGGGACCGGAGACATGAGATCCAGATGAGGTCCCGATGGGTTCCCCAGTCACCAGGTCAGGTGAGGCCATGCTTAGGATCAGAGTCACCACTTCCAGGTGAGGCCAAGAAAGAGTCCACAGCAATCAGGTCTAGGTGGGGAACAAAGTCACCAGGACTGGGTGTGGCCCAGGTGGGGACCAGATTCACCAGGTCCAGGTGAGGCCCAGGTGGTGACCAGAGTCCCCGGGTCTGGGAGAGGACCAGGTAAGGACCAGATTCACCAGGTCCAAGAGGCCCACGTGGGGACCTGAGTCACCAGGTATGGGTGAGGCCCAGGTGGCAACCCCACTCACCAGGTCCAGGTGAGGTCAACCATCAGGCCAGAGTCACCAAATCCAGGAGAGGCCCTAGTGAGGACCAGAGTCACAAGGTAAAAGTGAGTCTACAAGTACACCACAGTCACCAGGTCCAGGTGTGATTCATGTGGGAACGACAGTCACCAGGTCCAGGTGAGACCACTGTGGGGACCACAGTCACCAGGTCCAGATTGAGGCATAGGTGGTCTGTCCAGAGTCATCAGGACCATTTGAGGCAAAAGAGCGGAGCAAAGTTATCATGTCCAGGTGAGTCTCAGGTGGGGAACAGAGTAACCATGTCCCATTGATGCCAGGTGGGAAAAGAGTCACAAGTCCAGTCTAAGCCTAAAGAGGAGTAGATTCACCAAGTCCTGCTGAGGCCTACTTGAGGACCAGTGTCCCCAGCTCGGGTGAGTCCCAGACGGGGACCAGAGTCACCCGGTTCTGGTGATATCCAGGTGGGGACCAGAGTCACCACGTCAGGGTGAGGCCCAGAAGGGGACGAGAATCACTAGGTCCAGGTGAGGCCACGATGTGGAACTGAGAAACCAGGTCCCATGATGCCCATATGAGGACCTGAGTCACCAGAACCAAGTGAGGTCCCTGTGGGAACCAGTCACCTCGTCCAGGTGAGGCCCAGGTGGGACCACAGTCACCAGGTCCAGGTGAGGCCCAGGTACGTAAGAGAGTATCCAGGTCGCAATGATGCCCAGGTATGGACCAGAGACAACAGGTCCAGGAGAGGCCCAAATATGGATCAGAGTCATCTTGTACCAGGTGAGGCCAGATGGAGACCACAGGAACCAGTTCCAGGAGAGCCCAATATGGGAACCAGAGACACCAGATACAGGTGATGTCCAGGTGGGATCACAGTCACAAGGTCCAGGTGAGGCGCAGGTGGCAACAGGATTCACCAAGTCCCGGTGAGGCCCAGGTGGCGACCAGCCACCAGATCCAGGTGCGGACCAGCTAAGGACCAGATTCACCAGACCCAAGTGAAGCCCAAGCAGTGACCTGAGTCACCAGGTAAGGGTGAGACCCAGAGTGGTTACCAGAGTAACCAGATTAGTTTGAGGCCCAGAATGGGACCAGAGGTGCCTGGTCAAAGTGAGGCCCAGGTGTGGAATAGAGTATCCAGGTCCCAATGATGCCTGGGTGAGGACCAGAGTCACTAGGGCCATGCAGGCCCAGATGGGGAACAGAATCACTAGGTGCTGGTGAGGCATAGAATAAGACCACAGTCAGCAGTATCCGGTGAGCCCCTTGTGGGAACCAGAGCCACTCTATCCAGCTGAGTCCCAGGTCCATGTGAGGCCCACGTGAAAACCAGATTCATCAGGTCGAATTGAGGCATAGTTGGGGACAAGAGTCACCAGGTCTGGATGCGGTCTCGGTGGGACAAGATTCAGCAGTTCTGAGTTAGGTCAAAGTGGGGACGAGAGACACCAGGTCCAGGTGAGGCCAAACTGAGGACCAGAGTCACCAGATCCAGGTGAGGTCCATGTTGGTAAGGAGTCACCATGTGCAGGAGAGCTCCAGGTGGGGACCAGAGTCACCAGATCTAGGTGAAGTCAAGGTGAGGACCAGAGTCACTAGGTCCAGATGAGGCCCAGGTGAGGACCAGACTTACCAGGTACACGTGAGGCCTCGGTGGGGATCAGAGGCTACATGTCTATGTGAGGCCAGCTTGGGGACCATAGTCAACAGGTCTACTTGAGGCCCAGGTGTAGAACAGAGTAAGCAGGTCCAGGTGAGTCCCCGGGGTGACAAGAGTCACCACGTCCAGGTGAGGCCCAGGTGGGGACCAGGATCACCAGGTACAGTTGAGGGCCTTCAAAGAACTAGAGTCTACTGGCACAAAAACAGACACATAGATCAGTGAAACAGAATAGAGAATCCAGAAGTGGACCCTGAACTTTATGGGCAACTAATATTCGATAAAGGAGGAAAGACTATCCATTGGAAGAAAGTCTCTTCAATAAATGGTGCTGGGAAAATTGGACATCCACATGCAGAAGAATGAAACTAGACCACTCTCTTTCACCATACACAAAGATAAACTCAAAATGGATGAAAGATCTAAATGTGAGACAAGATTCCATCAAAATCCTAGAGAAGAACACAGGCAACACCCTTTTTGAACTCGGCCATAGTAACTTCTTGCAAGATACATCCACGAAGGCAAAAGAAACAAAAGCAAAAATGAACTATTGGGACTTCATCAAGATAAGAAGCTTTTGCACAGCAAAGGATACAGTCAACAAAACTCAAAGACAACCTACAGAATGGGAGAAGATATTTGCAAATGACATATCAGATAAAGGACTAGTTTCCAAGATCTATAAAGAACTTATCAAACTCAACACCAAAGAAACAAACAATCCAATCATGAAATGGGCAAAAGACATGAACAGAAATCTCACAGAGGAAGACATAGACATGGCCAACATGCACATGAGAAAATGCTCTGCATCACTTGCCATCAGGGAAATACAAATCAAAACCACAATGAGATACCACCTCACACCAGTGAGAATGGGGAAAATTAACAAGACAGGAAACAACCAATGTTGGAGAGGATGCGGAGAAAAGGGAATCCTCATACACTGTAGGTGGGAATGTGAACTGGTGCAGCCAATCTGGAAAACTGTGTGGAGGTTCCTCAAACAGTTAAAAATATACCTGCCCTACGACCCAGCAATTGCACTGTTGGGGATTTTCCCCAAAGAGACAAATGCAATGAAACGTCGGGACACCTGCACCCCGATGTTTATAGCGGCAATGGCCACGATAGCCAAACTGTGGAAGGAGCCTCGGTGTCCAACGAAAGATGAATGGATAAAGAAGACGTGGTTTATGTATACAATGGAATATTACTCAGCTATTAGAAATGACAAATACCCACCATTTGCTTCAACGTGGATGGAACTGGAGGGTATTATGCTGAGTGAAGTAAGCCAGTCGGAGCAGTCACTGTTAGTGAACAGTGTAACCATATCCTGATGCTACGCAGGTGGGAACCACAGAAACCATGTACTGGTGAGGCCCAGGTGGGCCCAGAGACATGAGGTCCAGGTGAGGTCCCAATGGGAACCACAGTCACCAGGTCAGGTGAGGCCACGCTTAGGATCAGAGTCACCAGTTACAGGTGAGGCCAAGTGGAGCCAGAGTGACCTGGTACAGAAGAGGCCAAAGTCAGTACCAGAATTACTAGGATCAGGTCAGTCCCATTGGGGAATAGAGTAACCATCTCCCGATGATGCCCAGGTAGAACCCGAGTCACCACGTCCAGATGAGGCGCAGGTGGGGAGCATGTTCACTAGGTCCAGGTGAGGCCCAGTTGAGGACCAGAGTCACCAGGTCTGGTTGAGGCCGACAGGGGTCCCAGATTCACCTGGTCTAGGTGACAACCAGATGGGGACCAGAGTCACCATGTCAGAGTGAGGCCCAGAGAGGATCCAGAGTCATCATGTCCAGGTGAGGCTCAGGTGTGGAACAGAGTATCCAGGTCATAGTGGTCCACAGGTGAGGACCAGAGTCATCAGATCTGGGTGAGGCCCAGTTAGGATCAGAGTCACCAGTTCCAGGTGAGGCCAAGAAGGAGTCCACAGCAATCAGGTCCAGGTGGGGAACAAAGTCACCAGGACTGGGTGAGGCCCAGATGGCGACCAGATTCTCCAGGTCCAGGGGATTCCAAGGTGGTGACCAGAATTACCAGATTCACCAGGTCCAAGAGGCCCACGTAGGGACCTGAGTCACCAGGTATGGGTGACGCCCAGGAGGCAACCCCACTCACCAGGTCCAGGTGAGGCCAACCTGCAGGCCAGAGTCACCAGATCCAGGTGAGGCCCTAGTGGGGACCGCAGTCACCAGGTAAATGTGAGTCTACAAGAACACCACAGTCACCAGGTCCAGGTGTGGTTCATGTGAGAACGAGAGTCACCAGGTCCAGGTGAGACCCAGGTGGGGACCACAGTCACCAGGTCCAGATTGCGGCCTAGGTGGGGGGACCAGAGTCATCAGGACCAGGTGAGGCCAAAGTGTGGAGCAAAGTTATCATGTCCAGGTGAGGCCCAGGTGGGGAACAGAGTAACCATGTCCCACTGATGGCAGGTGGGAAAAGAGTCACAAGTTCCAGAAGAGGCCTATGTGAAGATAGATTCATCAGGTCCTGTTGAGGCCCAATTGAGGACCAGTGTCCACAGCTCCAGTGAGTCTCAGAGGGGGACCAGAATCACCCGGTTCTGGTGATATCCAGGTGGGGACTAGAGCACCACGTCAGGATGAGGCCCAGAGGGGGACGATAATCACTAGCTCCAGGTGAGGCCCGATGTGGAACTGAGAAACCAGGTCCCATGATGCCCATATGAGGACCTGAGTCACCAGATCCAGGTGAGGTCCCTTTGGGAACCAGTCACCTCGTCCAGGTGAGGCCCAGGTGGGACCACAGTCACCATGTCCAGGTGAGGCCCAGGTATATAAGAGAGCATCGAGGTCCCAATGATGCCCAGGTAAGGACCAGAGTCAACAGGTCCAGGAGAGGCCCAAATACGGATCAGAGTCATTGTGTTCCAGGTGAGGCCAGATGGAGACCACAGGAACCAGGTCCAGGAGAGTCCCATATGGGAACCAGAGCCACGAGATCCAGGTGAGGTCCAGGTGGAACCACAGTCACAAGGTCCAGGTGAGGCACAGGTGGCAACAGGATTCACCAAGTCCAGGTGAGGCTCAGGTGGAAACCAGTCACCACATCCAGGCGCGGACCAGCTAAGGACCAGATTCACCAGGCCGAAGTGAAGCCCAAAGGGTGACCAGAGTCACCAGGTAAGGGTGAGCCCCAGAGGGGGAACCAGAGTGACCAGTTTAGTTTGAGGCCCAGAAAGGGACCAGAGGTCCCTGGTCAAAGTGAGGCCCAGGTGTGGAATAGAGTATCCAGGGTGAGAATCATTGGGTCCATCACACAATGATGCCTGGGTGAGGACCAGAGTCACTGGGTCACGCAGGCCCAGATGGGGAACACAATCACTAGGTCCTGGTGAGGCATACAATAAGACCACAGTCAGCAGTATCAGCTGAGCCCCTTGCGGGAACCAGAGCCACTCTATCCAGCTGAGTCCCAGGTCCAGGTGAGTCTCCCGTGAGGACCAGATTCATTAGGTCGAATTGAGGCATAGCTGGGGATAAGAGTCACCAGGTCTGGGTGCAGCCTAAGTTGGGCTAGATTCAGCAGTTCTGAGTTAGGTCAAAGTGGGGACGAGAGACGCCACTTCCAGGTGAGGCCAAACTGAGTACCAGAGTCACCAGATTCATGTGAGGTCCATGTTTGAAAGAAAGTCACCAGGTCCGGGAGTGTTCCAGGTGGGGACCAGAGTCACCAGTTCCAGGTGAGGCCAAGAAGGAGTCCACAGAAATCAGGTCCAGGTGGGGAACAAAGTCACCAGGAGTGGGTGAGGCCTAGATGGGGACCAGATACACAAGGTCCAGGTGATATCCAGGTGGTGACCAGACTTACCAGTTCCGGGTGAGGACCAGGTAAGGACAAGATTCACCAGGTCCAAGTGAGGCCCACGTGGGGACCTGTGTCACCAGGCATAGGTGACGCCCAGGCGGCAACCCCACTGACCAGGTCCAGGTGAGGCCAACGTGCAGGCCATGCAGAGGAACCATGTCCCGATGATGCCCAGGTAGGGACCAGAGTCACCAGGTGCAAAAGAGGCCCAGATGGTGCATATTCACTAGGTCCAAATGAGGCCCAGTTGAGGACCAGTGTCACCAGATCTGGTTGAGGCCTAGAGGGGTACCAGAATCACCTGGTCCAGGTGACATCCAGATGGGGACCAGAGTCACCAGGTCAGGGTGAGGCCCAGAGAGGTTCCAGAGTCATCATGGCCAGGAGAGGCTCAGGTGTGGAACAGAGTCTCCAGGTCCCAATGATGCCCAGGTGAGGAACAGAGTCACCAGGTCTGGGTGACGCGCAGATAGGATCAGAGTCACCAGATCTTGTTGAGGCCTAGAGGGGTACCAGATTCACCAGGTCCAGGTGAGGCACAGGTGGTGACCAGTGTCCCCATTCTGGGAAAGGACCAGGTAAGGACCAGATTCACCAGGTCCAAGAGGCCCACGTGGGTACCTGAGTCACCAGGTATGGGTGAGGCCCAGGTGGCAATAACACTCACCAGGTCCAGGTGAGGCCAACCTGCAGGCCATGCAGTGGAACCATATCCCGATGATGCCCAGGTAGGGAGAAGAGTTACCAGGTCCAGGTGAGGCCAACCTGCATGCCATGCAGTGGAAGCATATCCAGATGATGCCCATGTAGAGACCAGACTTACCAGGTCCAGGTGAGGCCAACCTGCAGGCCATGCAGTGGTACCATATCCCGATGATGCCCAGGTATGGACCAGAGTCACTTTTCGATTTGATTCAATTCTTTCGATTCGATTTGATTTGATTCTTTTCGATTTGATTCAATACGATTCTTTTCATTTCGATTCTAATCGATTCTCTTCGATTCATTTCGTTTCGATTCGTTTCGATTCTATTCGATTTTTTTCGATTCTATTCTATTCGATTCATTTTGAATCATTTCGATTTGATTCTGTTCGAGTGGTTTCTATTAGATTCTTTTCGATTTGATTCAATTCGATTCGAGTCTTTTTGATTCGAGTCTTTTCGACTCGATGCAATTCAATACGATTCTTTTAGATTCGATTCGATTGTTTTCGTTTCGATTCGACTTTTTTTGATTCGATTCTTTTCGATTCGATTGTTTTCAATTCGATTGATTCGATTCTTTTCAATTCTATGCTATTCAAAGCGATTCTTTTGTATTTGATTCGATTCGATTGTTTTCTTTTTGATTCGGTTCGATTCGTTTCTTTTCGATTCGATTCAATTCTTTTCGATTCGATTCTTTTCGATTCGATTTGATTCTTTTCAATTCTATTCTATTCTTTTCTTTTCTATTCCATTCGAATCGATTCGTTTTGATTGAATTCCATTCTTTTCGATTCGATTCAATTAGATTCTTTTCGATTGGATTCAAATTGTTTCGATTCGAATCAATTTGATTCTTTTCAATTCAATTCCATTCGATTCTTTTCGATTTGATTCAATTCGATTCTATTCATTTCGATTATTTTCGTTGAGATTAGATTCTTTTCGATTTGATTTTTTTCGGTTCGAGTCGATTCATTTCGCTTATTTTGGTTAGGATCAATTCAATTCGATTCTTTTTGATTTGATTTGATTCTATTCGATTTCTTTCGATTCTATTCTATTCTATTCTTTTCGATTCGATTCCATTCAATCCAATTCTTTTCGATTCGATTCGATTGTTTTAGATTTGATTCCATTCTTTCGATTCTATTTGATATGATTCTGTTCGATTCAATTTGATACGATACTTTTTATTTTGATTCGAATCGATTCTCTTCGGTTCGATTCGTTTTGATTCTTTTCGATTCAATTGTATTCGAATTTTTTCGATTTGATTCGATTCGATTCTTTAGATTCTACTTGATTTGTTTCTTTTCGATTCGTTTTGATTCGATTCTTTTTGATTCATGTCGATTCGATTCGATTCTTTTGTTTCGATTCGATTCTTTTCAATTCGAATCTTTTCGTTACATGGAATTCGATTCTTTTCGATTTGATTCTTTATGATTTTTTTCAACTCGATTCAATTCAATTCTTTTTTTATGATAGTCTCAGAGAGAGACAGAGGCAGAGACACAGGCAGAGGGAGAAGCAGGCTCCATGCACCAGGAGCCCGATGTGGGATTCGATCCCGGGTCTCCAGGATCGCGCCCTGGGCCAAAGGCTGGCGCTAAACCGCTGCGCCACCCAGGGATCCCTCAATTCGATTCTTTTTTATTCGAATCTATTCGATTCTTTTTGATTCGATTTGATTCTATTCGAGTTTTTTCGATTTGATTCGATTAGTTCCTTTTTGATTCAATTCAATTCATTTCTTTTGATTCAATTCAATTCGATTCTTTTGGATTCGATTCGATTCTTTTGGATTCGAATCGAGTAGATTCTTTTCACTTCGATCGGATTCATTTCAATTTGATTCTTTTCGATTCGAATGTTTTCGAATCAATTCGATACTTTTTGATTCGATTCTTTTCGTGTCGATTTGATTCTTTTCGATTCGATTCTTTTCTATTTGAATCGATTCGATTCTTTTCATTTCGATTCGATTTGATTCAATTCGATTCTTTTCGATCAATTCAATTTGATTGTTTTCGATTTGATTCGATTCGATTCTTTTCTATTCTATTCAATTCGATTAGTTTCCATTCGATGATGCAATTGGATTCTTTTCGATTCGAGTCGATACGATTCGATTCTTTTTGATTAGATACAATTCGATTCTTTTCGATTCGATTCGATTCTTTTCGATTCGATTTGACTCGATTTCATGCTTTTTGATTCGATTCGACTAGAATTTAATCGACTGATTCAATTTGATTCTTTTCTTTTCGGTTCGATTCTTTTCTATTCGATTTTTTTCTATTCAATTCGATTCGTTCAATTCGATTCGTTCAATTCGATTCGATTCGATTCGATTCTTTTCGTTTCAAATCGATTCGTTTCAATTCGAGTCTTTTCAATTCGATTCTTTGCGATTCGATTCGATTTGATATTTTTATTTTTATATATTTTTTTTTCGATTTGATATTTTTAATTCGATTCGAGTCTTTTCGATTCGATTCGATTCTTTTCAATTCGATTCTTTTCGATTCGAGTCTTTTTGATTCGATTCATTTTGATTCGATTCGATTCTTTTCAATTCGATTTGATGCTTTTCCATTTGATCTGATTTGTTTCATTTCGATTCTTTTCGATTCAATTCGATTCTTTTCGATTCCATTAAATTTGATTCGATTCTTTTCGATTCGATTAGATTCTTTTCGATTCGATTCTTTTCGATTCGATTTGATTCTTTTCGATTCTATTCTATTCTTTTCTATTCCATTCGAATCGATTCGTTTTGATTGAATTCGATTCTTTTCGATTTGATTCAATTAGATTCTTTTCGATTGGATTCAATTTGTTTCGATTTGAATCAGTTTGATTCTTTTCGATTGGATTCCATTCGATTCTTTTCGATTTGATTCAATTCGATTCTTTTCGATTCTATTCATTTCGATTATTTTCGTTGAGATTAGATTCTTTTCGATTTGATTTTTTTCGGTTCGAGTCGATTCATTTCTCTTATTTTAATTAAGATCAATTCAATTCTATTCTTTTTGATTTGAATTGATTCTATTCGATTTCTTTCGATTCTATTCTATTCTTTTCGATTTTATTCCATTCACTCCGATTATTTTCGATTCGATTCGATTTTTTTAGATTTGATTCCATTCTTTCGATTCTATTTGATATGATTCTTTTCGATTCGATTTGATACGATACTTTTTATTTTGATTCGAATCGATTCTCTTTGGTTCGATTCGTTTTGATTCTTTTCGATTCAATTCTATTCGAATTTTTTCGACTTGATTCGATTCGATTCTTTTAGATTCTACTTGATTTGTTTCTTTTCGATTCGTTTTGATTCGATTCTTGTTGATTCATGTCGATTCGATTCGAATCTTTTGTTTCGATTCGATTCTTTTCAATTCGAATCTTTTCGTTACATGGAATTCGATTCTTTTCGATTTGATTCTTTATGATTTTTTTCAACGCGATTCAATTCGATTCTTTTTTTTATGAATGTCACAGAGAGAGACAGAGAGGCAGAGACACAGGCAGAGGGAGAAGCAGGCTCCATGCACCAGGAGCCCGATGTGGGATTCTATCCCGCGTCTCCAGGATCGCGCCCTGCGCCATAGGCAGGCGCTAAACCGCTTCGCCACCCAGGGATCCCTCAATTCGATTCTTTTTTATTCGAATCTATTCGATTCTTTTTGATTCGATTTGATTCTATTCGAGTTTTTTCGATTTGATTCGATTAGTTCCTTTTTGATTCAATTCAATTCATTTCTTTTGATTCAATTCAATTCGATTCTTTTGGATTCGATTCGAGTCTTTTGGATTCGATTCTTTTGGATTCGAATCGAGTAGATTCTTTTCATTTCGATCGGATTCATTTCAATTCGATTCTTTTCGATTCGAATGTTTTCGAATCATTTCGATACTTTTTGATTCGATTCGATTCTTTTCGTGTCGATTTGATTCTTTTCGATTCGATTCTTTTCTATTTGAATCGATTCGATTCTTTTCATTTCGATTCGATTTGATTCAATTCGATTCTTTTCGATCAATTCAATTTGATTGTTTTCGATTTGATTCGATTCGATTCTTTTCTATTCTATTCAATTCGATTATTTTCCATTCGATGATGCAATTGGATCTTTTTGATTCGAGTCGATTCGATTCGATTCTCTTTGATTAGATACAATTCGATTCTTTTCGATTCGATTCGATTCGATTCTTTTCGATTCGATTCGACTCGATTTCATGCTTTTTGATTCGATTCGACTAGAATTTAATCGACTGATTCAATTTGATTCTTTTCTTTTCGGTTCGATTCTTTTCTATTCGATTTTTTTCTATTCAATTCGATTCTTTCAATTCGATTCGATTCGATTCGATTCGATTCTTTTCGTTTCAAATCGATTCGTTTCAATTCGAGTCTTTTCAATTCGATTCTTTGCGATTCGATTCGATTTGATATTTTTAATTCGATTCGAGTCTTTTCGATTCGATTCGATTCTTTTCAATTCGATTCTTTTCGATTCGAGTCTTTCTGATTCGATTCCTTTCGATTCGATTCGATTATTTTCAATTCGATTTGATGCTTTTCCATTTGATCTGATTTGTTTCATTTCGATTCTTTTCGATTCAATTCGATTCTTTTCGATTCCATTAAATTTGATTCGATTCTTTTCGATTCGATTCTTTCCGATTTGATTCCATTCAGTTCGATTCTTTTCGATTCGATTGGATTCTTTTCGATTTGGTTCAATTTTTTCGATTCTATTTGATTTGATTCTTTTCGATTCGATTCAATACGATTCTTTTCATTTCGATTCTAATTGATTCTCTTCGATTCATTTCATTTCGATCTATTCGATTTTTTTTTATTCTATTCTATTCGATTCATTTTGAATCATTTCGATTTGATTCTGTTCGTGTGGTTTCTATTAGATTCTTTTCGATTTGATTCAATTCGATTCGAGTCTTTTTGATTCGATTCTTTTCGACTCGATGCAATTCAATACGATTCTTTTAGATTCGATTCGATTGTTTTCGTTTCGATTCGACTTTTTTTGATTCGATTCTTTTCGATTTGATTGTTTTCAATTCGATTGATTCGATTCTTTTCAATTCTATGCTATTCAAAGCGATTCTTTTGTATTTGATTCGATTCGATTGTTTTCTTTTTGATTCGGTTCGATTCGTTTCTTTTCGATTCGATTCAATTCTTTTCGATTCGATTCTTTTCGATTCGATTTGATTCTTTTCAATTCTATTCTATTCTATTCTATTCTATTCTATTCTATTCCATTCGAATCGATTCGTTTTGATTGAATTCGATTCTTTTCGATTCGATTCAATTAGATTCTTTTCGATTGGATTCAATTTGTTTCGAGTCGAATCAATTTGATTCTTTTCGA
This sequence comes from Canis aureus, assembly GCF_053574225.1. Lineage (NCBI taxonomy): Eukaryota > Metazoa > Chordata > Mammalia > Carnivora > Canidae > Canis > Canis aureus. Next base: position 862,075 of record NC_135637.1, read on the forward strand.
TTGGATTCCATTCGATTCTTTTCGATTTGATTCAATTCGATTCTTTTCGATTCTATTCATTTCGATTATTTTCGTTGAGATTAGATTCTTTTCGATTTGATTTTTTTCGGTTCGAGTCCATTCATTTCGCTTATTTTGGTTAGGATCAATTCAATTTGATTCTTTTTGATTTGATTTGATTCTATTCGATTTCCTTCGATTCTATTCTATTCTTTTCGATTCTATTCCATTCAATCCGATTCTTTTCGATTCGATTTATTTTTGATTCGATTCATTTCGATTCGATTCGATTCTTTTAAAACCGATTAGATGCTTTTCCATTTGATCTGATTTGTTTCATTTCGACTCTTTTCGATTCATTTCGATTCTTTTCGATTCCATTAAATTTGATTCGATTCTTTTCGATTCGATTAGATTCTTTTCTATTTCATTCCATTCAGTTCGATTCTTTTCCATTCGATTGGATTCTTTTCGATTTGATTCAATTCTTTCAATTCGATTTGATTTGATTCTTTTCGATTCGATTCAATACGATTCTTTTCATTTCGATTCTAATCGATTCTCTTCGATTCGTTTCGATTCTATTCGATTTTTTTGGATTCTATTCTATTCGATTCATTTCGAATCATTTCGATTTGATTTTGTTCGAGTGGTCTCTAATAGATTCTTTTCGATTTGATTCAATTCGATTCGAGTCTTTTTGATTCGAGTCTTTTCGACTCGATTCAATTCAATACGATTCTTTTAGATTCGATTCGATTCGATTGTTTTCGTTTCGATTCGACTTTTTTTGATTCGATTCTTTTCGATTCGATTGTTTTCAATTCGATTGATTCGATTCTTTTCAATTCTATGCTATTCAAAGCGATTCTTTTGTATTTGATTCGATTCGATTGTTTTCTTTTTCATTCGGTACGATTCTTTTCTTTTCGATTCGATTCAATTCTTTTCGATTCGATTCTTTTCGATTCGATTTGATTCTTTTCGATTCTATTCTATTCTATTCTATTCTATTCTATTTTATTCCATTCGAATCGATTCGTTTTGATTGAATTAGATTCTTTTCGATTCGATTCAATTAGATTCTTTTCGATTGGATTCAATTTGTTACGATTTGAATCAATTTGATTCTTTTCGATTGGATTCCATTCGATTCTTTTCGATTTGATTCCATTCGATTCTTTTCGATTCTATTCATTTCGATTATTTTCGTTGAGATTAGATTCTTTTCGATTTGATTTTTTTCGGTTCGAGTCGATTCATTTCGCTTATTTTGGTTAGGATCAATTCAATTCGATTCTTTTTGATTTGATTTGATTCTATTCGATTTCTTTCGATTCTATTCTATTCTTTTCGATTCTATTCCATTCAATCCGATTATTTTCGATTCGATTCGAATGTTTTAGATTTGATTCCATTCTTTCGATTCTATTTGATATGATTCTTTTCGATTCGATTTGATACGATACTTTTTATTTTGATTCGAATCGATTCTCTTCTGTTCGATTCGTTTTGATTCTTTTCGATTCAATTCTATTCGAATTTTTTCGATTTGGTTCGATTCGATTCTTTTAGATTCTACTTGATTTGTTCCTTTTCAATTCATTTTGTTTCGATTCTTTTTGATTCATGTCGATTCGATTCGATTCTTTGTTTCGATTCGATTCTTTTCAATTCGAATCTTTTCATTACATGAAATTCGATTCTTTTCGATTTGATTCTTTATGATTTTTTTCAACGCGATTCAATTCGATTTTTTTTTTATGATAGTCACACAGAGAGAGAGGCAGAGACACAGGCAGAGGGAGAAGCAGGCTCCATGCACCAGGAGCCCAATGTAGGATTCGATCCCGGGTCTCCAGGATCGCGCCCTGGGCCAAAGGCAGGCACTAAACCGCTGCGCCACCCAGGGATCCCTCAATTCGATTCTTTTTTATTCGAATCTATTCGATTCTTTTTGATTCGATTTGATTCTATTCGAGTTTTTTCGATTTGATTCGATTAGTTCCTTTTTGATTCAATTCAATTCATTTCTTTTGATTCAATTCAATTCGATTCTTTTGGATTCGATTCGATTCTTTTGGATTCGATTCTTTTGGATCCGAATCGAGTAGATTCTTTTCATTTCGATCGGATTCATTTCAATTCGATTCTTTTCGATTCGAATGTTTTCGAATCAATTCGATACTTTTTGATTCGATTCGATTCTTTTCGTGTCGATTTGATTCTTTTCGATTCGATTCTTTTCTATTTGAATCGATTCGATTCTTTTCATTTCGATTCGATTTGATTCAATTCGATTCTTTTCGATCAATTCAATTTGATTGTTTTCGATTTGATTCGATTCGATTCTTTTCTATTCTATTCAATTCGATTAGTTTCCATTCGATGATGCAATTGGATTCTTTTCGATTCAAGTCGATACGATTCGATTCTTTTTGATTAGATACAATTTGATTCTTTTCGATTCGATTCGATTCTTTTCGAGGCGATTCGACTCGATTTCATGCTTTTTGATTCGATTCGACTAGAATTTAATCGACTGATTCAATTTGATTCTTTTCTTTTTGGTTCGATTCTTTTCTATTCGATTTTTTTCTATTCAATTCGATTCTTTCAATTCGATTCGATTCGATTCGATTCGATTCTTTTCGTTTCAAATCGATTCGTTTCAATTCGAGTCTTTTCAATTCGATTCTTTTCGATTCGATTCGATTTGATATTTTTAGATTTTTTTTTAATTTTATTTATTTATTTATAATAGTCACATAGAGAGAGAGAGAGAGGCAGAGACACAGGCCGAGGGAGAAGCAGGCTCCATGCACCGGAAGCCCGATGTGGGACTCGATCCTGGGTCTCCAGGATCGTGCCCTGGGCCAAAGGCCAGCGCCAAACCGCTGCGCCACCCAGGGATCCCCGATTTGATATTTTTAAATCCTTTTGAAATTTTTCGATTCGAATCGATTCTTTTCAGTTCGATTCTTTTCGATTCGAGTCTTTTTGATTCGATTCTTTTCGATTCGATTCGATTCTTTTCAATTCGATTTGATGCTTTTCCATTTGATCTGATTTGTTTCATTTCGATTCTTTTCGATTCAATTCGATTCTTTTCGATTCCATTAAATTTGATTCGATTCTTTTCGATTCGATTCGATTCGATTCCTTTCGATTTGTTTCCATTCAGTTCGATTCTTTTCGATTCGATTGGATTCTTTTCGATTTGATTCAATTCTTTCGATTCGATTTGATTTGATTCTTTTCGGTTCGATTCAATACGATTCTTTTCATTTCGATTCTAATCGATTCTCGTCGATTCGTTTCGATTCGTTTCTATTCTATTCGATTTTTTTCGATTCTATTCTATTCGATTCATTTTGAATCATTTCGATTTGATTCTGTTCGAGTGGTTTCTATTAGATTCTTTTCGATTTGATTCAATTCGATTCGAGTCTTTTTGATTCGAGTCTTTTCGACTCGATTCAATTCAATACGATTCTTTTAGATTCGTTTCGATTCGATTGTTTTCGTTTCGATTCAACTTTTTTTGATTCGATTCTTTTCGATTCGATTGTTTTAAATTCGATTGATTCTAGAGTGGTACCAGATTCACCTGGTCTAGGTGACATCCAGATGGGGACCAGAGTCACCATGTCAGGCTGAGGCCCAGATGGGATTAAGAGTCATCATGTCCAGGTAAGGCTCAGGTGTGGAACCGAGTATCCAGATCATAATGGTCCTCAGGTTAGGACCAGAGTCACCAGATCTGGGTTAGGCCCAGTTAGGATCAAAGTCACAAGTTCCAGGTGAGGCCAAGAAGGAGTCAACAGCAATCAGGTCCAGGTGGGCAACAAATTCACCAGGATTGGGTGAGGCCCAGTTGGGGACCAGATTCACCAGCTCCAGGTGACTTCCAGGTGGTGACCAGACTTACCAGTTCCGGGTGAGGAACAGGTAAGGCCAAGATTCAACAGGTCCACGTGAGGCCCAAGTGGAGACCTGTGTCACAAGGTATGGGTGAGGCCCAGGTGGCAACCCCACTCCCCAGGTCCAGGTGAGGCCAACCTGCAGGCCATGCAGAGGAAGTATGTCACGATGATGCCCTGGTTGGGACCAGATTTACCAGATCCAGGTGAGGCCAACCTGCAGGCCATGCAGTGGAACAATGTCGGGATGACGCCCAGGTAGGGACCAGAGTCAACAGGTGAAATGAGGCCCAGATGGAGCATATTCACTAGGTCCAGGTGAGGCCCGGTTGAGGACCAGAGTCTCCAGATCTGGTTGAGGCCTAGAGGTGTACCAGAATCACCTGGTCCAGGTGACATCCAGATGGGAACCAGAGTCACCAGGTCAGGGTGAGACCCAGAGATTTTCCAGAGTCATCATGTCCAGGTGAGGCTCAGGTGTGGAACAGAGTCACCAGGTACAAAGATGTCCAGGTGAGGACCAGAGTCACCAGGTCTGCGTGATGCGCAGATAGAATCAGAGTCACTAGTTCCAGGTGAGGCCAAGAAAGAGTCCACATCATTCAGGTCCAGGTGAGGAAGAAATCACCAGGACTGGGTGAGACCCAGATGGGGACCAGATTCACCAGGTCCAGGTGAGTCCCAGGTGGTGACCAGAGTCCCCGGGTCCGGGAAGGATCAGGTAGGGACCAGATTCACCAGGTCCAAGAGGCCCACGTGGGGACCTGAGTCACCAGATCCAGGTGAAGCCCAGGTGGGGACCAGAGTCACTAGGTCCAGATGAGGCCCAGGTGAGGACCAGAGTTACCAGGTACACGTGAGGCCCCGGTGAGGATCAGAGGCAACAGGTCCATGTGAGGCCGGCTTGGGGACCATGGTCAACAGGTCTACTTGATGCCCAAGTGTGGAACACAGTAACCAGGTCCAGGTGAGTCCCAGGTGGTGACAAGAGTCACCACGTCCAGTTGAGGCCCAGTTGGGGACCAGGATCACCAGGTCCAGGGGAGGCCCTTGAAAGAACCAGAGTCAACAGTTCGAGGTCAGGCGCAGGTGGAATCCAGGGTCAGCAGGTCCAAAGCAGGCCAAAGTGGGGTTCACAGTCACTAGGGCACGGTGAGACCCAGAGGGGGACCAGAGTCACCTGGTCCAGGTGACGTCCAGTTGTGGAACACAGTCACCGGGTCCCAATTTTGCCCAGTTGAGGACCATGGTCAACAGGGCCAGGTGAGGCCCAGATGGGGACTGGAGTCCCCAAATCCAGGTGAAGCCCAGGTGGGGACCACATTCACCTCTCCAGGGTAGTCTCAGGTGCAGACCAGAATCAGCAGGTCCAGGTGAGGTGCAGGTGGCAACCACACTCACCAGGTCCCGTTGAGGCCCTGGTGGGGACCAGAGTCACGAGGTACATGAGAAGCTAGAAACACTGCAGCCAGCAGGTCCACATGATGTCCATGTGGGAACAAGAATCACCAATTACAGGTGAGGACCAGGTGCGGATCCTTCTCAGCATGTCCAGGTGAGACCCAAGTGGGAACCAGTGTCACCATGTCCAGTTGTGGCCCAGGTGAAGACCAGAGTTAATAGGTCCGGCAGGGTCACTGTTAGTGAACAGTGTAACCATATCCTGATGCTACCCTGGTGGGTACCAGAGACACCAGGTCCTCGTGAGGCCCAGGTGGGACCAGAGACTTGAGGTCCAGGTGAGGTCCCGATGGGAACCACAGTCACCAGGTCTGGTGAGGCCACGCTTTGGATCAGAGTCACCAGTTACTGGTGAGGCCCAGGTGGAGCCAGGGTCACCTGGTCAGAAGAGGCCAAAGTCAAGACCATAGTTACCAGGATCAGTTCAGTCCCAGTGGTGAATAGAGTAACCATGTACCGATGATGCCCAGGTAGAACCAGAGTCACCAGTTCCAGATGAGGAGCAGGTGGGGAGCATATTCACTAGGTCCAGATGAGGCCCAGGTAAGGACCAGAGTTATCAGGTACACGTGAGGCCCTGGTGGGGATCAGAGGCCACAGGTCCATGTGAGGCCGGCTTGGGGACCATGGTCAACAGATCTACGTGAGGCCCAGGTGTGGAACATAGTAAGCAGGTCCAGGTGAGTCTCCAGTGGTGACAAGAGTGACTACGTCCAGGTGAGGCCCAGGTGGGGACCAGGATCATCAGGTCCCGGGGAGGCCCTTGAAAGAACCAGAGTCAACAGTTCGAGGTCAGGCGCAGGTGGCAACCAGGGTCAGCAGGTCCAAGTCAGGCCAAAGTGGGGTTCACAGTCACTAGGGCACGGTGAGACCCAGAGGGGGACCAGAGTCACCTGGTCCGGGTGAGGCCCAGTTGAGGACCAGTTTCACCATATCTGGTTCGGCTTAGAAGTGTACCGGAATCACCTGATCGAGGTGATATCCAGATGGGGACCAAGTCACCAGGTCAGGGTGAGGCCCAGAGTGGTTCCAGAGTCATCGGGTAGGTGAGGCTCAGGTGTGGAACAGAATCACCAGGTACCAATGATGACCAGTTGAGGACCAGAGTCACCAGTTCTGGGTGAGGCGCAGATAGGATCAGAGTCACCAGTTCCAGGTGACGCCAAGAAGGCGTCCACAGCAATCAGGTCCAGGTGGTGAAGAAGGTCACCAGGACTTGGTGAGGCCCAGATTTGGACCAGATTCACCAGGTCCAGGTTATTCCCAGGTGGTGACCAGAGTCCTCGGGTCTGGAAGAGGACCAGCTAAGGACCAGATTCAACAGGTCCAAATGAGGCCCATGTGAGGACCTGAGTCACCAGCTATGTGTGAGGCCCAGGTGGCAACCCCACTCCCCAGGTCCAGGTGAGGCCAACCTGCAGGCCAGAGTCACCAGATGCAGGTGAGGTCCAGGTGGGGACCAGAGTCACCATATCCAGGTGAGGTCCATGTTCAAAGAGAGTCACCAGGTCCAGGAGAAGTCCAGGTGGAGACCAGAGTCACCAGATCCAGATGAAGTCCAGGTGGGGACCAGAGTCACCAGATCCAGGTGAAGCACAGGTGGGGACTAAAGTCAATAGGTCCAGATGAGGCCCAGGTGTGGACCGGAATTACCAGGTACACGTGAGGCCCCGGTGGGGATCAGAAGAAACAGGTCCATGTGAGGACGGCGTGGGGACCATGGTCAACAGATCTACTTGAAGCCCAGGTGTGGAACACAGTAAGCAGGTCCAGGAAGTCTCCGGGGGTGACAAGAGTCACCACGTCCAGGTGAGGCCCACGTGGGGACTAGGATCACCAGGTACACGGGAGGCCATTGAAAGAACCAGAGTCAACACTTCGAGGTCAGGCGTAGGTGGCAACCAGGGTCAGCAGGTCCAAGTCAGGCCAAAGTGGGGTTCACAGTCACTAGGGCACGGTGAGACCCAGAGGGGGACCAGAGTCACCTGGTCCAGGTGAGGTTCAGTTGTGGAACACAGTCACCGGGTCCCAATTTTGCCCAGTTGAGGACCATGGTCAACAGGGCCAGGTGAGGCCCAGATGGGGACTGGAGTCCCCAAATCCAGGTGAAGCAAGGTGGGGAACACAGTCACCAGATACGGGGTAGTCTCAGGTGCAGATCAGAATCACCAGTCCAAGTGAGGAGCAGGTGGAAACCACACTCACCAGGTCCAGGTGAGGCCATGATGGGGACCAGAGACACGAGGTACATGAGAAGCTAGAAACACTGCAGCCACCAGGTCCACATGATGTCCATGTGGGAACGAGAATCACCAGTTACAGGTGAGGACCAGGTGGGGATCCGACTCCCCATGTCCAGGTGAGACCCAGGTGGAAACAAGTGTCACCATGTCCAGGTGTGGCCCAGGTGAAGACCAGAGTTAATAGTTCCCACTGGGTCACTGTTAGTTAACAGAGTACCATATCCTGATGCTAACCAGGTGGGTACCAGAGACACCAGGTCCTGGTGAGGGCCAAGTGGGACCAGAGACACCAGATCTGGTTGAGGCCTAGAGGGGTACCAGAATCACCTGGTCCAGGTGACAACCAGATGGGGACCAGAGTCACCAGGTCAGGGTGAGGCCCAGAGAGGATCCACAGTCATCATGTCCAGGTGAGACTCAGGTGTGGAACAGAGTCACCAGGTACCTATGATGCCCAGGTGAGGACCAGAGTCACCAGATATGGGTGATGCGCAGATAGGATCAGAGTCACCAGATCTAGGTGAGGTGAAGAAAGTGTCCACAGCAAGCAGGTCCAGGTGGGTAACAAAGTCCCCAGGACTGGGTGAGGCCCAGATGGGGACCAGATTCACCAGGTCCAGGTGAGGCCCAGGTGGTGACCAGAGTTGCCGGGACTGGGAGAGGACGAGGTAAGGACCAGATTCACCAGGTCCAAGAGGCATACAGGGGACCTGAGTCAACAGGTATGGGTGAGGCCCAGGTGGCCACCCCACTCACAAGGTCCAGGTGAGGCCAACCTGCATGCCAGAGTCACCAGATCCAGGTGAGGCCCTGGTGGGGACCGGAGTCACCAGGTAAATGTGAGTCTACAAGAACACCACAGTCACCAGGTTCTGGTGTGGTTCATTTGTGAACGAGAGTCACCAGATCCAGGTGAGACCCAGATGGGGACCACAGTCACCAGGTCCAGATTGAGGCCTAGGTGGGGGGACCAGAGTCATGAGGAATATTTGAGGCCAAAGTGTGGAGCAAAGTTATCATGTCCAAGTGAGGCCCAGGTGGGGAAGAGAGTAACCATGTCCCATTGATGCCAGGTGGGAAAAGAGTCACAAGGTCCAGACTAGGCCTAAGTGGGGAGTAGATTCACCAGGGCCTGTTGAGGCCCGGTTGAGTACCAGTGTCCCCAGCTCCGGGTGAGTCCCAGAGGGGGACCAGAGTCACCCGGTTCTGGGCATATCCAGCTGGGGACCAGAGTCACCACGTCAGGGTGAGGCCCAGAAGCGGATGAGAATCACCAGGTCCAGGTGAGGCCCCGATGTGGAACTGAAACCAGGTCCCATGATGCTCATATGAGGACCTGAATCACCAGGTCCTGGTGAGGTCCCTGTTGGAACCAGTCAACTCGTGCAGGTGAGGCCCAGGTGGGACCACAGTCACCAGGTCCAGGTGAGGCCCACGTATATAAGAGAGTATCCAGTTGCCAATGATCCCCAGGTTAGGACCAGAGTCAACAGGTCCAGGAGAGGCCCAAATATGAATCAGAGTCATTTTGTTTCAGGTGAGTCCAGATGGATACCACGGCAACCAGTCTAGGAGAGCCCCATAAGAGAACCAGAGCCACCAGATCCAGGTGAGTTCCAGGTGGGACCAGAGTCACAAGGCCCAGGTGAGGCACAGGTGGCAACAGGATTCACCATGTCCAGCTGAGGCTCAGGTGGCGACCAGTCACCAGATCCAGGTGCGGACCAGCTAAGGACCAGATTCACCAGGCCCAAGTGAAGCCCAAGGGGTAACCAGACTCACCAGGTAATGGTGAGGCCCAGAGGGGGAGCCAGAGTAAACAGTTTAGTTTGAGGCCCAGAATGGGACCAGAGGTCCCTGGTCAAAGTGAGGCCCAGGTGTGGAATAGAGTATCCAAGTCCCAATGATGCCTGGGTGAGGACCATAGTCACTAGGGCCATGCAGGCCCAGATGGGGAACAGAATCACTAGGTCCTGGTGAGGCATAGTATAAGACCAGAGTCAGAAGTATCAGGTGAGCCCCTTGTGGGAACCAGAGCAACTCTATCCAGCTGAGTCCCAGGTCCATGTGAGGCCCACGTGAGGACCAGATTCATCAGGTCGAATTGAGGCATAGCTGGGGACAGGAGTCACCAGGTCTGGTTGCGGGTGAGTTGGGGCAAGATTCAGCTGTTCTGTGTTAGGTCAAACTGGGGACGAGAGACACCAGGTCCAGGTGAGGCCAATCTGAGGACCAGAGTCACCAGATGCAGGTCTGGTCCAGGTGTGGGCCAGAGTCCCCAGATTCAGGTGAAGTCCAGGTGTGGACCAGAGTCACCAGATCCAGGTGAAGCCCAGGTGGGGAACAGAGTCGCTAGGTCCAGATGACTCCCAGATGAGGACCAGAGTTACCAGGTACACGTGTAGCCCCGGGGGGGATCAGAGGCAACAGGTCCATGTGAGGCCGGCTTGGGGACCATAGTCAACAGGTCTAATTGAGGCCCAGTTATGGAACACAGTAAGCAGGTCCAAGTGAGTCCCCGGTGGTGACAAGTGTCACCAGGTCCTGGTTGGGCCCAGGTGGGGACCAGAATCACCAGGTACAGTGGAGGCCCTTGAAAGAACCAGAGTCAACAGTTCGAGGTCAGGCGCAGGTGGCAACCAGGGTCGGCAGGTCCAAGTCAGGCTAAAGTGGGGTTCACATTCACTAGGGCACGTGAGTCCCAGAGGGGGTCCAGAGTGACTTGGTCCAGGTGAAGTCCAGTTGTGGAACACAGTCACCGGGTCCCAATTTTGCCCAGTTGAGGACCATGGTCAACAGGGCCAGGTGAGGCCCAGATGGGGACCGGAGTCCCCAAATCCAGGTGAAGCCCAGGTGGGGACCACAGTCACCAGATCCAGGGTAGTCTCAGGTGCAGACCAGAATCACCAGGTCCAGGTGAGGTGCAGGTGAAACCACACTCACCAGTACACGGTGAGGCCCTGGTGGGGATCAGAGTCACGAGGTACATGAGAAGCTAGAAACACTGCAACCACCAGGTCCACATGAAGTCCATGTGGGAACGAGAATCACCACTTACAGGTGAGGACCATGTGGGGATCCGACTCACCATGTCCAGGTGAGACCCAGGTGGGAACCAGTGTCACCATGTCCAGGTGTGGCCCAGGTGAAGACCAGAGTTAATAGGTCCCGCTGGATCACTGATAGTGAACAGGGTAACCATATCCTGATGCTACCCAGGTGGGTACCAGATAAACCATGTACTTGTGAGGCCCAGGTGGGACCAGAGACATGAGGTCCAGGTGAGGTCCCATGGGAACCACAGTCACCAGGTCTCGTGAGGCCATGCTTAGGATCAGAGTCACCAGTTACAGGTGTGGCCCAGGAGGAGTCAGAGTCACCTTGTACAGAAGAGGCCAAAGTCAGGACCTGAGTTACCAGGATCAGTTCAGTCCCAGTAGGGAATAGAGTAACCATGTCTTGATGATGCCCTGGTAAAACCAGAGTCACCAGGTCCAGATGATGTGCAGTGGGGAGTATGTTCACTATGTCCCAGTGAGGCCCAGATGACGACTAGAGTCACCAGGTCAAGTTGAGGCCTAGAGGGGTACCAGATTCACCTGGTCTAGGTGACATCCAGTTGGGGACCAGAGTCACCATGTCAGGGTGAGGCCCAGAGGGGATCCAGAGTCATCAAGTTCAGGTGAGGCTCAGGTGTGGAACAGAGTATCCAGGTCATAATGGTCCACAGGTGAGGACCAGAGTCACCAGATTTGGGTGAGGCCCAGTTAGGATCAGAGTCACCAGTTCCAGGTGAGGCCAAGAAGGATTCCACAGCAATCAGGTCCAGGTGGGGAACAAAGTCACCAAGAATGGGTGAGGCCCAGATGGGGACCAGATTCACCAGTCCAGGTTATTCCCAGGTGGTGACCAGAGTCCTCGGGTCTGGAAGAGGACCAGCTAAGGACCAGATTCAACAGGTCCAAATGAGGCCCATGTGAGGACCTGAGTCACCAGCTATGTGTGAGGCCCAGGTGGCAACCCCACTCACCAGGTCCAGGTGAGGCCAAAATGCAGGCCATGGAGAGGAACCATGTCCCGATGATGCCCAGGTAGGGACCAGAGTTACCAGGTCCAGGTGAGGACAACCTGTAGGCCTTGCAGTGGAACCATGTCCGGATGATGCCCAGGTAGAGACCAGAGTCACCATGTCCAAATGAGGCCGAGATGGAGCATATTCACTAGGTCCATGTGAGGTCCAGTTGAGGGCCAGTGTCACCAGAACTGGTGGAGGCCTAGAGGGGTATCAGAATCACCTGGTCCAGGTGACATCCAGATGGGGACCAGAGACACCTGGTCAGGGTGAGGCCCAGAGAGGTTCCAGAGTCATCATGTTCAGGTGAGGCTCAGGTGTGGAATAGAGTCACCAGGTACCAATGATGCCCAGGTGAGGACCAGAGTCACCAGGTCTTGGTGACGCGCAGATAGGATCAAGTCACCAGTTTCAGGTGAGGCCAAGAAACTGTCCAAAGCAATCAGGTCCAGGTGAGGAACAAAATCACCAGGACTGTGTGAGGCCCAGATGGGGACAAGATTCAACAGGTCCAGATGCGGCCCAGTTGTTGACCAGAGTCCCCGGGTCTGGGAGAGGACCAGGTAAGGACCAGATTCACCAGGTCCAAGAGGCCCACATGGGGACGCAAGTCGCCAGGTTTTGGTGAGGCCCAGGTGGCAACCCTACTCACCAGGTCCAGGTGAGGCCAACCTGCAGGCCAGAGTCACCACATCCAGGTGAGGCTCTAGTGGGGACCGGAGTCACCAGGTAAATGTGAGTCTACAAGAACACCACAGTCAACAGGTCCAGGTTTGGTTCATGTGGGAACGAGAGTCACCTGGTCCAGGTGAGACCCAGGTGGGGATCACAGTCACCAGGTCCAGATTGAGGCCTAGGTGGGGGGAACAGTGTCATCAGGAGCAGTTGAGGCCAAAGTGTGGAGCATTGTTATCATGTCCAGGTGAGGCCCAGGTGGGGAACAGAGTAACCATGTCCCATTGATGCCAGGTTGGAAGAGTCACAAGGTCCAGATGAGGCCTAAGTGAGGAGTAGATTCACCAGGTCCTGTTGAGGCCCAGTTTAGGACCAGTGTTCCCAGCTCTAGGGGATTACCAGAGGGGGACCAGAGTCACCCGGTTCTGGTGATATCCAGGTGGGGACCAGAGTCAGCACGTCAGGGTGAGGACCAGAGGGAGACGAGAATCTCTAGGTCCAGGTGAGGACACTATGTGGAACTGAGAAACCGGGTCCCATGATGCCCATATGAGGACCTGAGGTCACCAGGTCCTTGTGAGGTCCCTGAAGGAACCAGTCACCTCGTCCAGGTGAGGCCCAGGTGGGAACACAGTCACCAGGTCCAGGTGAGGCCAGGTATATAAGAGAGTATCCAGGTCCCAATGATGCCCAGGTAAGGGCCAGAGTAAACAGGTCCAGGAGAGTCCCAAATATGGATCAGAGTCATTGTGTTCCAGGTGAGGCCAGATGGAGACCACAGGAACCAGGGCCAGGAGAGCTCCATATGTGAAGCACAGCCACCAGATCCAGGTGAGGTCCAGGTGGGACCACAGTCACAAGGTCCAGGTGAGGCGCAGGTTGCAACAGGATTCACCAAGTCCAGGTGAGGCCCAGGTGGCGACCACTCACCACATCCAGGTGCGGAGCAGCTAAGGACCAGATTCACCACGCCCAAGTGAAGCCCAAGGGGTGACCAGAGTCACCAGGTAAGGGTGAGGTCCAGAAGGGGAACCAGAGTAACCAGTTTTGTTTGAGGCCCAGAATGGGACCAGAGGTCCCTGGTCAAAGTGAGGCTCTCGTGTGGAATAGAGAATCCAGGTCCCAATGATGCCTGGGTGAGGACCAGAGTCACTAGGGCCATGCAGGCCCAGATGGGGAACAGAATCACTAGGTCCTGGTGAGACATAGAATAAAAACACAGTCACCAGTATCAGGTGAGCCCCTTGTGGGAGCCAGAGCCACTCTATCCAGCTGAGTCCCAGGTCCATGTGAGGCCCACGTGAGGACCAGATTCATTAGGTCGAATTGAGGCATGGCTGGGGACAAGAGTCACCAGGTCTGAGTGCGGCCTAGGTGGGGCAAGATTCAGCAGTTCTGAGTTAGGTCAAAGTGGGGACAAGAGACACCAGGTCCAGGTGAGGCCAAACTGAGGACCAAGGTCACCAGATCCAGGTGAGGTCCATGTTGGAAAGAGAGTCACCAGGTCCAGGAGAGGTCCAGGGGGGACCAGAGTCACCAGATCCGGGTGAAGTCCAATTTGGGACCAGAGTCACCATATCCAAATTGGCCCAGTTGAGGACCAGTGTTACCAGGTACACGTGAGGCCCCGGTGGGGATAAGAGGCAACAGGTCCATCTGAGGCCGGCTTGGGGACCATGTTCAACAGGGCTACTTGAGTCCCAGGTGTGGAACACAGTATGCAGGTCCAGGTGAGTCCCCGGTGGTGACAAGGGTCACCACGTCCAGGTGAGGCCCAGGTGGGGACCAGGATCACCAGGTACAGGGGAGGCCCTTGAACGAAACAGAATCAACATTTCGAGGTCAGGCGCAGGTGGCAACCAGGGTCAGCAGGTCCAAGTCAAGCCAAAGTGGGGTTCACAGTCACTAGGGCACGGGGAGACACAGAGGGGGATTAGAGTCACCTGGTACAGGTGAGGTCCAGTTGTGGAACACAGTCATCGGATCCCAATTTTGCCCAGTTGTGTGCCATGGTCAACAGGGCCAGGTGAGGCCCAGAGGGGACCGGAGTCCCCAAATCCAGGTGAAGCCCAGGTGGGTACCACAGTCACCAGATCCAAGGTAGTCTCAGTTGCAGACAAGAATCCCAGGACCAGGTGAGGTGCAGGTGGCAACCACACTCACCAGGTCCCGGTGAGGCTCTGGTGGGGACCAGAGTCATGAGGTACATGAGGCGTAGAAACACTGCAGCCACCAGGTCCACATGATGTCCACGTGGGAATGAGAATCACCAGTTACACGTGAGGACTAGGTGGGGATCCGACTCACCATGTCCAGGTGAGGCCCAGGTGTGAACGAGTGTCACCATGTCCAGGTGTGGCCCAGGTGAAGAACAGAGTTAATATGTCCACCTGGTTCACTGTTAGTCAACACTGTAACCATACCCTGATGCTACCCAGGTGGGTACCAGAGACACCAGGTCCTGGTGAGGCCTAGGTGGGACCAGAGACATGAGGTCCAGGTGAGGTCCCGATGGGAACCACAGTCACCAGGTCAGGTGAGGCCATGCTTAGGATCAGAGTCACCAGTTACAGGTGAGGCCCAGGTGGAGCCAGAGTCACCAAGTAGAGAAGACGCCAAAGTCAGGACCAGAGTTACCAGGATCAGGTCAGTCCCAGTGGGGAATAGAGTAACCATGTCCCGATGATGCCCAGGTAGAACCCGAGTCACCACGTACAGATGAGGCGCAGGTGGGAAGTATATTCACTAGGTCCCGGTGAGGCCCAGTTGAGGACCAGATTCCCCCAGTCTAGTTGAGGCCTAGAGGGGTACCAGATTCACCTGGTCTAGGTGACATCCAGATGGGGACCAGAGTCACCAGGTCAGGGTGAGGCCCAGAGAGGTTCCAGAGTCATCATGTCCAGGTGAGGCTAAGGTGTGGAACAGAGTCTCCAGGTACCAATGATGCCCAGGTGAGGACCAGAGTCACCAGGTCTGTGTGACGCGCAGATAGGATCAGAGTCACCAGTTTCAGGTGAGGTCAAGAAAGAGTCCACAGCAATCAGGTCCAGGTGGGGAACAAAGTCACCAGGACTGTGTGAGGCCAAGATGGGGACCAGATTCACCAGGTCCATGTGATTCCCAGGTGGTGACCAGAAATACCAGTTCCGGGTGAGCACCAGGTAAGGACGAGATTCACCAGGTCCAAGTGAGACCCACGTGGGGACCTGTGTCACATTGCATGTGTGAGGCCCAGGTTGCCACCCCACTCACCAGGTCCAGGTCAGGCCAACCTGCAGGCCAAGCAGAGGAACCGTCTCGATGATGCCCAGGTAGACATCAGAGTTACCAGGTCCAGGTGAGGCCAACCTGCAGGCCATGCAGTGGAACCATGTCCCGATGATGCCCAGGTAGGGACCAGAGTCACCAGGTCCAAATGAGGCCCAGATGGAGCAAATTCACTAGGTCCATGTGAGGCCCAGTTCAGGACCAGAGTCACCAGATCTGCTTGATGCCTCGACGGGTACCAGAATCACCTGGTCCAGGTAACATCCACATGGGGACCAGAGTCACCAGGTCACGAAGAGGCCCAGAGAGGTTCCAGAGGCATCATGTCCAGGTGAGGCTCAGGTGAGGAACAGAGTCACCAGGTACCAATGATGCCCAGGTGAGGACCAGAGTCACCAGATCTGGGTGATGCGCAGATAGGTTCAGAGTCACCAGTTCCAGGTGAGGCCAAGAAAGTGTCCACAGCAATCAGGTCCAGGTGGGGAACAAAGTCACCAGGACTGGTTGAGGCCCAGATGGGGACCAGATTCACCAGGTATATGTGAGTCTACAAGAACACCACAGTCACCAGATCCAGGTGGGGTTCATGTGGGAACGAGAGTCACCAGGTCCAGGTGAGACCCAGGCGGGGACAACGGTCACCAGGTCCAGACTGAGGCCTAGGTGGGGGGACCAGAGTCATCATGACCAGTTGAAGCCAAAGTGTGGGGCAAAGTTATCATGTCGAGGTGAAGCCCAAGTGGGTAAGAGAGTAACCAAGTCCCATTGATGCCAGGTGGGAAAAGAGTCACAAGGTCCAGACGAGGCCTAGTGAGGAGTCGATTCACCAGGTCTTGTGAGGCCCAGTTGAGTGCCAGTGTCCCCAGCTCCGGGTGAGTCCCAGAGGGGGACCAGAGTTACCCGGTTCTGGTGATATCCAGGTGGGGACCAGAGTCACCACGTCAGAGTGAGGCCCAGAGTGGGACGAGAATCACTAGGTACAGGGCAGGCCCCGATGGGGAACTGAGAAACCAGGTCCCATAATGTCCATATGAGGACCTGAGTCACCAGGTCCCGGTGAGGTCCCTGTGGGAACCAGTCACCTCATCCAGGTGAGGCCCAGGTGGGACCACAGTCACCAGGTCCAGGTGAGGCCCAGGTATATAAGAGTGTACCCAGGTCCCAATGATGCCCAGGTAAGTACCAGAGTCAACATGTCCAGCAGAGGGCAAATATGGAACAGAGTCATTGTGTTCCACGTGAGGCCAGATGGAGATCACAGGAACCAGGACCAGGAGAGCCCCATATGGGAACCAGAGCCACCAGATCCAGGTGAGGTCCAGGTGGGACCACAGTCACAAGGTCCCGGTGACGCGCAGGTGGCAACAGGATTCACCAAGTCCAGGAGAGGCCCAGGTGGCGACCAGTCACCAGATCCAGGTTCGGACCATCTAAGGACCAGATTCACCAGGCCCAAGTGAAGACTCAGAGGTGACCAGAGTCACCAGGTAAGGGTGAGTCGCAGAGGGGGAACCAGAGTAACCAGTTTAGTTTGAGGCCCCGAATTGGACCAGAGGTCCCTGGTCAAAGTGAGGCCCAGGTGTGGAATAGAGTATCCAGGTCCCAATGATGGCTGAGTGAGGACCAGAGTCACTAGGGCCATGCAGGCCCAGATGGGGAACAGAATCACTAGGTCCTGATGAGTCATAGAATAAGACCACAGTCAGCAGTATCAGGTGAGCCCCTTGTGGAAACCAGAGCCACTCTATCCAGCTGAGTCCCAGGTCCATGGGAGGCCCATGTGAGTAACATATTCATCAGGTCGAAATGAGGCATAGCTGGGGACAAGAGTCACCAGGACTGGGTGCGGCCTAGGTGGGGCAAGATTCATCAGTTCTGAGTTTGGTCAATGTGGGGACGAGAGACGCCAGGTCCAGGTGAGGCCAAACTGAGGACCAGAGTCACCAGATCCAGGTGAGGTCCATGTTGGAAAGAGAGTCACCAGGTCCAGGAGAGGTTCAGGTGGGGACTAGAGTCACCAGATCCAGGTGAAGCCCAGGTGGGGATCAGAGTCACTAGGTCCAGATGAGGCCCAGGTGATGACCAGAGTTATCAGGTACACGTGAGGCCCCGGTGGGGATCAGAGGCCACAGGTCCATGTGAGGCCGGCTTGGGGACCATGGTCAACAGATCTACTTGACGCCCAGGTGTGGAACACAGTAAGCAGATCCAGGTGAGCCCCAGTGGTGACAAGAGTGACCACGTCCAGGTGAGACCCAGGTGGGGACCAGGATCATCAGGTCCCGGGGAGGCCCTTGAAAGAACCAGAGTCAACAGTTCGAGGTCAGGCGCAGGTAGCAACCAGGGTCAACAGGTCCAAGTCAGGCTTAAGTGGGGTTCACAGTCACTAGGGCACGGTGAGACCCAGAGGGGGACCAGAGTCACCTGGTCCAGGTGAGGTCCAATTGAGGACCAGTTTCACCATATCTCGTTCGGCTTAGAAGGGTACCAGAATCACCTGATCGAGGTGATATCCAAATGGGGACCAGAGTCACCAGGTCAGGGTGAGGCCCAGAGTGGTTCCAGAGTCATCGGGTAGGTGAGGCTCAGGTGTGGAACAGAATCACCAGGTACCAATGATGCCCAGGTGAGGACCAGAGTCACCAGATCTGGGTGACACGCAGATAGGATCAGAGTCACCAGTTCCAGGTGACGCCAAGTAGGCGTCCACAGCAATCAGGTCCAGGTGGTGAGGAAAATCACCAGGACTTGGTGAGGCCCAGATTTGGACCAGATTCACCAGGTCCAGGTTACTTCCAGGTGGTGACCAGGGTCCTCGGGTCTGGGAGAAGACCAGCTAAGGACCAGATTCAACAGGTCCAAATGAGGCCCACGTGGGGAACTGAGTCACCAGCTATGTGTGAGGCCTAGGTGGCAACCCCACTCCCCAGGTCCAGGTGAGGCCAACCTGCAGGCCAGAGTCACCAGATGCAGGTCAGGTCCAGGTGGGGACCAGAGTCACCAGATCCAGGTGAGGTCCATGTTCAAAGAGAGTCACCAAGTCCAGGAGAGGTCCAGGTGGGGACCAGAGTCACCAGATCCAGGTGTAGTCCAGGTGGGGACCAGAGTCACCAGATCCAGGTGAAGCACAGGTGGGGACCAAAGTCAATAGGTCAAGATGAGGCCCAGGTGAGGACCAGAGTTACTAGGTACACGTGAGGCCCCGGTGGGGATCAGAAGCAGCAGGTCCATGTGAGGCCGGCTTGGGGACCATGGTCAACAGGTCTACTTGAGGCCCAGGTGTGGAACACAGTAAGCAGGTCTAGGAAGTCCCCGGGGGTGACAAGAGTCACCAGGTCCAGGTGAGGCCCACGTGGGGACTAGGATCACCAGGTACACGGGAGGCCATTGAAAGAACCAGAGTCAACACTTCGAGGTCAGGAGCAGGTGGCAACCAGGGTCAGCAGGTCCAAGTCAGGCCACAGTGGGGTTCACAGTCACTAGGGCACGGTGAGACCCAGAGGGGGACCAGAGTCACCTGGTTCAGGTGAGGTTCAGTTGTGGAACACAGTCACAGGGTCCAAATTTTGCCCAGTTGAGGACCATTGTCAACAGGGCCAGGTGAGGCCCAGATGGGGACCGGAGTCCCCAAATCCAGGTGAAGCCCAGGTGGGGAACACAGTCACCAGATCCGCGGTAGTCTCAGGTGCAGATCAGAATCACCAGGTCCAGGTGAGGTGCAGGTGGAAACCACACTGACCAGGTCCCGGTGAGGCCCTGGTGGGGACCAGAGACACGAGGTACATGATAAGCTAGAAACACTGCAGCCACCAGGTCCACATGATGTCCACGTGGGAACGAGAATCACCAGTTACAGGTGAGGACCAGGTGGCGATCCGACTCCCCATGTCCAGGTGAGACCCAGGTGGAAGCAAGTGTCACCATGTCCAAGTGTGGCCCATTTGAAGACCAGAGTTAATAGATCCCCCTGGGTCACTGTTAGTTAACAGAGTACCATATCCTGATGCTAACCAGGTGGGTACCAGAGACACCAGGTCCTGGTGATGGCCAAGAGGGACCAGAGTAACCAGATCTGGTTGAGGCCTAGAGGGGTACCAGAATCACCTGGTCAAGGTGACATCCAGATGGGGACCAAAGTCACCAGCTCAGGGTGAGGCCCAGAGAGGATCCACAGTCATCATGTCCAGGTGAGGCTCAGGTGTGGAACAGAGTCACCAGGTACCTATGATGCCTAGGTCAGGACCAGAGTCACCAGATATGGGTGATGCGCAGATAGGATCAGAGTCACCAGATCTAGGTGAGGCAAAGAAAGTGTCCACAGCAAGCAGGTCCAGGTGGGTAACAAAGTCCCCAGGACTGGGTGAGGCCCAGAATGGGACCAGATTCACCAGGTCCAGGTGAGGCCCAGGTGGTGACCAGAGTTCCAGGGTCTGGGAGAGGACGAGGTAAGGACCAGATTTACCAGGTCCAAGAGGCCCACGGGGGAACCTGAGTCACCAGGTATGGGTGAGGCCCAGGTGGCCATCCCACTCACAAGGCCCAGGTGAGGCCCACCTGCATGCCAGAGTCACCAGATCCAGGTGAGTCCCTAGTGGGGACCGGAGTCACCAGGTAAATGTGAGTCTACAAGAACACCACAGTCACCAGGTCCTAGTGTGGTTCATGTGTGAACGAGAGTCACCAGGTCCAGGTGAGACCCAGGTGGGGAACACAGTCACCAGGTCCAGATTGAGGCCTAGGTGGAGGGACCAGAGTCATGAGGAACATTTGAGGCCAAAGAGTGGAGCAAAGGTATCATGTCAAGGTGAGGCCCAGGTGGGGAACAGAGTAACCATGTCTCATTGATGCCAGGTGGGAAAAGAGTCACAAGGTCCAGACGAGGCCTAAGTGAGGAGTAGATTCACCAGGTCCTGTTGAGGCCCGGTTGAGTACCAGTGTCCCCAGCTCCTGGTGAGTCCCAGAGGGGGAACAGAGTCACCCGGTTCTGGGCCTATCCAGCTGGGGACCAGAGTCGCCAAGTCAGGGTGAGGCCCAGAAGGGGATGAGAATCACTAGGTCCAGGTGAGGCCCCGATGTAGGACTGAAACCAGGTCCCATGATGCCAATATGAGGACCTGAATCACCAGGTCCTGGTGAGGTCCCTGTTGGAACTAGTCAATTCGTCCAGGTGAGGCCCAGGTGGGACCACAGTCACCAGGTCCAGGTGAGGCCCACGTATATAAGAGAGTATCCAGTTACCAATGATCCCCAGGTTAGGACCAGAGTCAACAGGCCCAGGAGAGGCCCAAATATGGATCAGAGTCATTGTGTTCCACGTGAGTCCAGATGGATACCACGGGAACCAGGTCCAGGAGAGCCCCATATGGGACCCAGAGCCACCAGATCCAGGTGAGTTCCAGGTGGGACCACAGTCACAAGGTCCAGGTGAGGCACAGGTGGCAACAGGATTCACCATGTCCAGCTGAGGCCGAGGTGGCGACCAGTCACCAGAATCAGGTGCGGACCATCTATGGACCAGATTCACCAGGCCCAAGTGAAGCCCAAGGGGTGACCAGAGTCACCAGGTAATGGTGAGCCCCAGAGGGGGAACCAGAGTAACCAGTTTAGTTTGAGGCCCAGAATGGGACCAGAGGTCCCTGGTCAAAGTGCGGCCCAGGTGTGGAATAGAGTATCCAGGTCCCAATGATGCCTGGGTGAGGACCATAGTCACTAGGGCCATGCAGGCCCAGATGGGGAACAGAATTACTAGGTCCTGGTGAGGCATAGAATAAAACCACAGTCACCAGAATCAGGTGAGCCCCATGTGGGAACAAGAGTCACTCTATCCAGCTGAGTAGCAGGTACATGTGAGGCCCAAGTGAGGACCAGATTCATCAGGTCGAATTGAGGCATAGCTGGGGACAAGAGGCACCAGGTCTGGGTGCGGCCTAGGTGGGGCAAGATTCAGCAGTGCTGAGGTAGGTCAAAGTGGGGACGAGAGACGCCAGGTCCAGGTGAGGCCAAACTGAGGACCAGAGTCACCAGATGCAGGTGAGGTCCATGTTGGAAAGAGAGTCACCAGGTCCAGGAGAGGTCCAGGGGGGACCAGAGTCACCAGATCCGGGTGAAGTCCAGGTTGGGACCAGAGTCACCATATACAAATTGGCCCAGATGAGGACCAGAGTTACCAGGTACACGTGAGGCCCCGGTGGGGATCAGAGGCAACAGATACATGTGAGGCCGGGTTGGGGACCATGTTCAACAGGGCTACTTCAGGCCCAGGTGTGGAACACAGTATGCAGGTCCAGGTGAGTTCCCGGTGGTGACAAGGGTCACCATGTCCAGTTGAGGCCCAGGTGGGGACCAGGATCACCAGGTACAGGGGAGGCCCTTGAAAAAACCAGAATCAACATTTCGAGGTCAGGCGCAGGTGGCAACCAGGGTCAGCAGGTACAAGTCAGGCCAAAGTTGGGTTCACAGTCACTAAGGCACGGGGAGGCCCAGAGGGGGATTAGAGTCACCTGGTACAGGTGAGGTCCAGTTGTGGAACACAGTCATCGGGTCCCAATTTTGCCCAGTTGTCTGCCATGGTCAACAGGGCCAGGTGAGGCCCAGAGGGGACTGGAGTCCCCAAATCCAGGTGAAGCCTAGGTGGGTACCACAGTCAGCACATCCAGGGTAGTCTCAGGTGCAGACGAGAATCCCAGGACCAGGTGAGGTGCAGGTGGCAACCACACTCCCAGGTCCCGGTGAGACCCTCTTGGGGACCAGAGTCACGAGGTACATGAGGAGTAGAAACACTGCAGCCACCAGGTCCACATTATGTCCACGTGGGAACGGGAATCACCAGTTACACGTGAGGACCAGGTGGGGATCCGACTCACCATGTCCAGGTGAGACCCAGGTGGGAACCAGTGTCACCATGTCCAGGTGAAGACCAGAGTTAATAGGTCCGGCTGGGACACTGTTAATGAACAGTGTAACCATATCCTGATGCTACCCAGGTGGGTACCAGAGACACCAGGTCCTGGTGAGGCCCAGGTGGGACCAGAGACATGAGTTCCAGGTGAGGTCCCATGGGAACCACAGTCACCAGGTCAGGGAGGCCATGCTTAGGATCAGAGTCACCAGTTACAGGTGAGGCCCAGGTGGAGCCAGAGTCACCTGGTACAGAAGAGGCCAAAGTCAGGACCAGAGTTACCAGGATCAGGTAGTCCCAGTGGGGAATAGAGTAACCATGTCCCGATGATGCCCAGGTAGAACCAGAGTCACCAGGTCCAGATGAGGCGCAGGTGGGGAGCATATTCACTAGATCCCCGTGAGGCCCAGTTGAGGGCCAGAGTCACCAGGACTAGTTGAGGCCTAGAGGGGTACAAATTTCACCTGGTCTAGGTGACATCCAGATGGGGACCAGAGTCACCATGTCAGGGTGAGGCCCAGAGGGGATCCAGAGTCATCATGTCCAGGTGAGGCTCAGGTGTGGATCAGAGTATCCAGGTCGTATTCGTCCACAGGTGAGGACCAGAATCACCAGATCTGGGTGAGGTCCAGTTACGATCAGAGTCAGCAGTTCCAGGTGAGGCCAAGAAGGAGTCCACAGCAATCAGGTCCAGGTTGGGAACAAAGTCACCAAGACTGGGTGAGGCCCAGATGGGGACCAGATTCACCAGGTCCAGGTGATTCCCAGGTGGTGACCAGAGTTACCAGTTCCAGGTGAGGACCAGATAAGGTCCAGATTCACCAGGTCCAAGTGAGGCCCACGTGGGGACTTGTGTCTCCAGGTATGGGTGTGGCCCAGGTGGAAATCCCACTCACCAGGTCCAGGTGAGGCCAACGTGCAGGCCATGCAGTGGAACCATGTCCCGATGATGCCCACGTTGGGACCAGACTTACCAGGTCCAGGTGAGGCAAACCTGCAGGCCATGCAGTGGAACCATGTCCCAAAGATGCCCAGGTAGGAACCACAGTCACCAGGTCCAAATGAGGCCCAGATGGAGCATATTCACTAGGTCCAGGTGAGGCCCAGGTGAGGACCAGAGTCACCAGATCTGATTGAGGACTAGAGGGGTACCAGAATCACCTGGTCAAGGTGACATCCAGATGGGGACCAGAGTCTCCAGGTCAGGGTGAGGCCCAGAGAGGTTCCTGAGTCATCATATCCAGGTGAGGCCCAGGTGTGGAACAGAGTCACGAGGTACCAATGATGCCCAGGAGAGTACAGAGTCACCAGATCTGGGTGACGCACAAATAGAATCAGAGTCACCAGTTCCAGGTGAGGCCAAGAAAGAGTCCACAACAATCAGGTCCAGGTGAGGAACAAAGTCACCAGGACTGGGTGAGGCCCAGGTGGGGACCAGATTCACCAGGTCCAGGTGAGGCCCAGGTGGTGACCAGAGTCCCCGGGTCTGGGAGAGGACCAGATAAAGTCCAGATTCACCAGGTCCAAGAGGCCCACGTGGGGACCTGAGTCACCAGGTATTGGTGAGGCCCTGGTGGCAAACCCTACTCACCAGGTCCAGGTGAGGTCAACATGCAGGCCAGAGTTACCAGATGCAGGTGAGGCCCTAGTGGGTACTGGAGTCACCAGGTAAATGTGAGTCTACAAGAACACCACAGTCACCAGGTCCAGGTGTGGTTCATGTGGGAACGAGATTCACCTGGTCCATTTGAGACCCAGGTGGGGACCACAGTCACCAAGTCCAGATTGAGGCCTAGGTGGGGGGACCAGAGTCATCAGCACCGTTTGAGGCCAAAGTGCGGAGCAAAGTTATCATGTCCAGTTGAGGCCCAGGTGGGGAACAGAGTAACCATGTCCCATTGATGCCAGGTGAGAAAAGAGTCACCGGGTCCAGACGAGGCCTAAGTGAGGAGTAGATTCAACAGGTCCTGTTGAGGCCCAGTTGAGGACCAGTGTCCCCTGCTCCGGGTGAGTCCCGGAGGGGGACCTGAGTCACCCGGTTCTGGTGATATCCAGGTGGGGACCAGAGTCACCATGTCAGGGTGAGGACCAGAGGGGGACGAGAATCACTAGCTCCAGGTGAGGCCCCAATGTGGAACTGAGAAACCAGGTCCCATGATGTCCATATGAAGACCTGAGTCACCAGGTCCCGGTGAGGTCCCTGTGGGAACCAGTCACCTCATCCAGGTGAGGCCCAGGTGGGACCACAGTCACCAGGTCCAGGTGAGGCCCAGGTATATGAGAGTATCCAGGTCCCAATGATGCCCAGGTAAGGACCAGAGTCAAAAGGTCCAGGAGAGTCCCAAATATGGATCAGAGTCATTGTGTTCCAGGTGAGGCCAGATGGAGACCACAGGAACCAGGTCCAGGAGAGTCCCATATGGGAACCAGAGCCACCAGATCCAGGTGAGGTCCAGGTGGGACCACAGTCACAAGGTTCAGGTGAGGCGCAGGTGGCAACAGGATTCACCGAGTCCAGGTGAGGCCCAGGTGGCGACCAGTCACCAGATCCAAGTGAGGACAATCTAAGGACCAGATTCACCAAGCCCAATGAAGCCCAAGGGGAGACCAGAGTCACCAGGTAAGGGTGAGGCCCAGAGGGGGATCCAGAGTAAAAAGTTTAGTTTGAGGCCAAGAATGAGATCAGAGGTCCCTGGTCAGAGTGAGTCCCTAATGTGGAATAGAGTATCCAGGTCCCAATGATGCCTGGGTGAGGACCAGAGTCACTAGGGCCATGGAGGCCCAGATGGGGAACAGAATCACTAGGTCCTGGTGAGGCATAGAATAAGACGACAGTCACCAGTATCAGGTGAGCCCTTGTGGGAACCAGAGCCACTCTATGCAGCTGAGTCCCAGGTCCATGTGAGGCCCACGTGAGGACCAGAATCATCCGGTGGAATTCGGCATAGGTGGGGGCAAGAGTCACCAGGTCTGGATGCAGCCTAGGTGGGGCAAGATTCAGCAGTTCTGAGTTATGTTCAAGTGGGGACGAGAGGCACCAGGTCCAGGTGAGGCCAAACTGAGGACCAGAGTCACCAGATCCAGGTGAGGTCCATGTTGGAAAGAGAGTCACCAGGTCCAGGAGAGGTCCAGGTGGGGGCCAGAGTCAACGGATCCAGGTAAGTCCAGGTGGGGACCTGAGTCACCAGATCCAGGTGAAGCCCAGGTGGAGACCAGAGTCTCTAGGACCAGATGAGGCCCAGGTGAGGACAGGAGATACCAGGTACACGTGAGGCCCTGGTGGGGATCAGACGCAACAGGTCCATGAGAGGCCGGCTTGGGGACCATGGTCAACAGGTCTACTTGAGGCCCAGGTGTGGAACACAGTAAGCAGGTCCAGGTGAGTCCCCGTTGGTGACAAGAGTCAACACGTCCAGGTGAGGCCCAGGTAGGGACCAGGATCACCAGGTACAGGGGAGGCCCTTGAAAGAACCAGAGTCAACAGTTCGAGGTTAGGCGCAGGTGGCAACCAGGGTCAGCAGGTCCAAGTCAGGCCAAAGTGGGGTTCACAGTCACTAGGGCACGGTGAGACCCAGAGGGGGACCAGAGTCACCTGGTCCAGGTGAGGTCCAGTTTTGGAACACAGTCAGCGGGTCCCAATATTGCCCAGTTGAGGACCATGGTCAACAGGGCCAGGGGAGGCCCAGATGGGGACCGGAGTCCAAATATCCAGGTGAAGCCCAGGTGGGGACCACAGTCAGCAGATCCAGGGTAGTCTCAGGTGCAGGCCATAATCACCAGGTCCACGTGAGGTGCAGGTGGCAACCACATTCCCCAGTACCCAGTGAGGCCCTGGCGGGGACCAGAGTCACAACGTACTTGAGAAGCTAGAAACACTGCAGCCACCAGGTCCACATCATGTCCATGTGGGCCGGAGAATCAGCAGTTACACGTGAGGACCAGGTGGGGATCCGACTCACCATGTCAAGTTGAGACCCAGGTGGGATCCAGTGTCACCATGTCCAGGTGTGGCCCAGGTGAAGACCAGAGTTAATGGGTCCGGCTGGGTCACTGTTAGTGAACAGTGTAACCATATCCTGATGCTACCCAGGTGGGTACCGGAGACACCAGGTCCTGGTGAGGCCCACGTGGGACCAGAGACATGAGGTCCAGGTAAGATCCCGATGGGAACCACAGTCACCAGGTCAGGTGAGGCCATGCTTAGGATCATAGTCACCAGTTACAGGTGAGGCCCAGGTGGAGCCAGAGTGACCTGGTACAGAAGAGGCCAAAGTCAGGACCAGAGTTACTAAGATCAGGTCAGTCCCATTGGGGAATGGAGTAACCATGTCCCGATGATGCCCAGGTAGTACCCGAGTCACCACGTTCTGATGAGGCGCAGGTCTGGAGAATGTTCACTAGGTCCAGTTGAGGCCCAGTTGAGGACCAGAGTCACCAGGTCTGGTAGAGGCCGACAGGGGTCCCAGAATCACCTGGTCTAGGTAACATCCAGATGGGGACCAGAGTCACCATGTCAGAGTGAGGCCCAGAGAGGATCCAGAGTCATCATGTCCAGGTGAGGCTCAGGTGTGGAACAGAATATCCAGGTCATAAAGGTCCACAGGTGAATACCAGAATCAGCAGATCTGGGTGAGGTCCAGTTAGGATCAGAGTCACCAGTTCCAGGTGAGGCCAAGAAGGAGTCCACAGCAATCAGGTCCAGGTTGGGAACAAAGTCACCAAGACTGGTTGAGGCCCAGATGGGGACCAGATTCACCAGGTCCAGGTGATTCCCAGGTGGTGACCAGAGTTACCAGTTCCAGGTGAGGACCAGGTAAGGACTAGATTCACCAGGTCCAAGTGAGGCCCACGTGGGGACTTGTGTCTCCAGGTATGGGTGAGACCCAGGTGGAAATCCCAATCACCAGGTCCAGGTGAGGCCAACGTGCAGGCCATGCAGAGGAACCATGTCCCGATGATGCCCACGTAGGGACCAGACTTACCAGGTCCAGGAGAGGCCAACCTTTGGGACCTGCTGAGGAGCCATGTCCCGATGATGCCCATGTAGGGACCTGAGTTACCAGGTCAAGGTGAGGCCCCGATATGGAACTGAGAAACCAGGTCCCGTGATGCCCATATGAGGACCTGAGTCACCAGGTCCAGGTGAGGTACCAGTCACCTCGTCCAGGTGAGGCCCAGATGGGGACCGGAGTCAAAATATCCAGGTGAAGCCCAGGTGGGGACCTCAGTAACCAGATCCAGGGTAGTCTCAGGTGCAGACCAGAATCACCATGTCCAGGTGTGGCCCAGGTGAAGAGCAGAGTTAATAGGTCCGGCTGGGTCACTGTTAGTGAAGAGTGTAACCATATCCTGATGCTATCCCGGTGGGTACCAGAGACACAAGGTCTTGGTGAGGCCCAGGTGGGACCGGAGACATGAGATCCAGATGAGGTCCCGATGGGTTCCCCAGTCACCAGGTCAGGTGAGGCCATGCTTAGGATCAGAGTCACCAGGTACAGGTGAAGCCCAGGTGGAGACAGAGTCACCTGGTACAGAAGAGGCCAAAGTTAGGACCAGAGTTACCAGGATCAGGTAAGTCCCAGTGGGGAATAGAGTAACTATGTCCCGATGATGCCCAGGTAGAAGCAGAGTCACCAGGTCCAGATGAGGCGCAGGTGGGGAGCATGTTCACTAGGGCCCGGTGAGGCCCAGTTGAGGACCAGCGTCACCAGGTCAAGTTGAGGCCTAGAGTCGTACCAGATTCACCTGGTCTAGGTGACATCCAGATGGGGACCAGAGTCACCATGTCAGGGTGAGGGCCAGAGAGGTTCCTGAGTCATCATGTCCAGGTGAGGCTGACGTTTGGAACAAAGTATCCAGGTCATAATGGTCCACAGGTGAGGACCAGAGTCACCAGATCTGGGAGAGGCCCACTTAGGATCAGAGTCACCAGTTCCAGGTGAGGCCAAGAAGGTGTCCACAGCAATCAGGTCCACGTGGGGAACAAAGTCACCAGGACAGGGTGATGCCCAGATGGGGACCAGATTCACCAGGCCCATGTGATTCCCAGGTGTTGACCAGACATACCAGTTCCGGGTGAGGACCAAGAAAGGACCAGATTCACCAGGTCCAAGTGAAGCCCACGTAGGGACCTGTGTCACCACTTATGGGTGAGGCCCAGGTGGCAACCCCACTCACCAGGTCCAGGTGAGGCCAAACTGCAGGACATGCTGTGGAACCATGTCCCGATGATGCCCAGAGAGGGACCATAGTCACCAGGTCCAAATGAGGCCCAGATGGAGCATGTTCACTAGGTCCAGGTGAGGCCCAGTTGAGGACCAGAATCACCAGATATGGTTGAGCCCTAGAGGGATACCAGAATCACCTGGTCCAGGTGACATCCAGATGGGGACCAGAGTCACCAGGTCAGGGTGAGGCCCAGAGAGGTTCAAGAGTCATCATGTTCAGGAGAGGCTCAGGTGTGGAACAGAGTCATCAGGTACCAAGGATGCCCAGGTGAGGACCAGACTCACCAGGTCTGGGTGACACCCAGATAGGATCAGAGTCACCACTTCCAGGTGAGGCCAAGAAAGAGTCCACAGCAATCAGGTCTAGGTGGGGAACAAAGTCACCAGGACTGGGTGTGGCCCAGGTGGGGACCAGATTCACCAGGTCCAGGTGAGGCCCAGGTGGTGACCAGAGTCCCCGGGTCTGGGAGAGGACCAGGTAAGGACCAGATTCACCAGGTCCAAGAGGCCCACGTGGGGACCTGAGTCACCAGGTATGGGTGAGGCCCAGGTGGCAACCCCACTCACCAGGTCCAGGTGAGGTCAACCAGCAGGCCAGAGTCACCAAATCCAGGAGAGGCCCTAGTGAGGACCAGAGTCACCAGGTAAAAGTGAGTCTACAAGAACACCACAGTCACCAGGTCCAGGTGTGATTCATGTGGGAACGACAGTCACCAGGTCCAGGTGAGATCCAGGTGGGGACCACAGTCACCAGGTCCAGATTGAGGCCTAGATGGCCTGTCCAGAGTCATCAGGACCATTTGAGGCAAAAGTGCGGAGCAAAGTTATCATGTCCAGGTGAGTCTCAGGTGGGGAACAGAGTAACCATGTCCCATTGATGCCAGGTGGGAAAAGAGTCACATGTCCAGTCTAAGCCTAAGTGAGGAGTAGATTCACCAGGTCCTGCTGAGGCCTACTTGAGGACCAGTGTCTCCAGCTCGGGTGAGTCCCAGACGGGGACCAGAGTCACCCGGTTCTGGTGATATCCAGGTGGGGACCAGAGTCACCACGTCAGGGTGAGGCCCAGAAGGGGACGAGAATCACTAGGTCCAGGTGAGGCCCCGATGTGGAACTGAGAAACCAGGTCCCATGATGCCCATATGAGGACCGGAGTCACCAGAACCAAGTGAGGTCCCTGTGGGAACCAGTCACCTCATCCAGGTGAGGCCCAGGTGGGACCACAGTCACCAGGTCCAGGTCAGGCCCACGTATATAAGAGACTATCCAGTTGCCAATGATCCCCAGGTTAGGACCAGAGTCAACAGGCCGGGGAGAGGCCCAAATATGGATCAGAGTCCTTTTGTTCCAGGTGAGTCCAGATGGATACCACGGGAACCAGGTCCAGGAGGGCCCCATATAGGACCCAGAGCCACCAGATCCAGGTGAGTTCCAGGTGGGACCACAGTCACAAGGTCCAGGTGAGGCACAGGTGGCAACAGGATTCACCATGTCCAGCTGAGGCCCAGGTGGCAGCCAGTCACCAGATCCAGGTGTGGACCAGCTAAGGAGCAGAATCACCAGGCCCAAGTGAAGCCCAAGGTGTGACAAGAGTCACCAGGTAAGGGTGAGCCCCAGAGGGGGAACCAGAGTAACCAGTTTAGTTTGAGGCCTGAATGGGACCAGAGGTCCCTGGTCAGAGTGAGGCCCAGGTGTGGAATAGAGTATCCAGGTCCCAATGATGCCTGGGTGAGGACTAGAGTTACGAGGGCCATGCAGGCCCAGATGGGGAACAGAATCACTAGGTCCTGGTGAGGCATAGAATAAGACCACAGTCAGCAGTATCATTTGAGCCCCCTGCGGGAACCAGAGCCACTCTATCCAGCTGAGTCCCAGGTCCATGTGAGGCCCAGGTGAGGACCAGATTCATCAGGTCGAAGTGGGCATAGCTGGGGAGAAGAGTCGCCAGGTCTAGGTTCGTCCTAGGTGGGGCAAGATTCATCAGTTCTGAGTTAGGTCAAAGTGGGGACGAGAGACACTAGATCCAGGTGAGGCCAGACTGAGGACCAGAATAACCGTATCCAGGTGAGGTCCATTTTGGAAAGAGAGTCACCAGGTCCAGGAGAGGTCCAGGTGGGGACCAGATTCACAAGATCCAGGTGAAGTCCAGGTGGGGACCAGAGTCACCAGATCCAGGTGAAGCCCAGGTGGGGACCAGAGTCACTAGGTCCAGATGAGGCCCAGGTGAGGACCAGAGTTACCAGGTACACGTGAGGCCCCGGTGGGGATCAGAGGCAACAGGTCCATGTGAGGCCGGCTTGGGTCCATGGTCAACATGTCTACTTGAGGCCCAAGTGTGGAACACAGTAACCAGGTCCAGGTGAGTCCCAGGTGGTGACAAGAGTCACCACGTCCAGTTGAGACCCAGGTGGGGACCAGGATCACCAGGTCCAGGGGAGGCCCTTGAAAGAACCAGAGTCAACAGTTCGAGGTCAGGCGCAGGTGGCATCCAGGGTCAGCAGGTCCAAAGCAGGCCAAAGTGGGGTTCACAGTCACTAGGGCACGGTGAGACCCAGAGGGGGACCAGAGTCACCTGGTCCAGGTGAGGTCCAGTTGTGGAACACAGTAACCGGATCCCAATTTTGCCCAGTTGAGGACCATGGTCAACAGGGCCAGGTGAGGCCCAGATGGGGACTGGAGTCCCCAAATCCAGGTGAAGCCCAGGTGGGGACCACATTCACCTCTCCAGGGTAGTCTCAGGTGCAGACCAGAATCACCAGGTCCAGGTGAGTTGCCGGTGGCAACCACACTCACCAGGTCCCGGTGAGTCCCTGGTGGGGACCAGAGTCACGAGGTACATGAGAAGCTATAAACACTGCATCCACCAGGTCCACATGATGTCCATGTGGGAACGAAAATCATCAGTTACAGGTGAGGACCAGATGGGGATCCGACTTCCATGTCCAGGTGAGGCCCAGGTGTGAACCAGTGTCACCATGTCCACGTGTGGCCCAGTTGAAGATCAGAGTTAATAGGTCCGGCTGGGTCACTGTTAGTGAACAGTGTAACCATATCCTGATGCTACCCAGGTGGGTACCAGAGACACCAGGTCCTGGTGAGGCCCACGGGGGACCAGAGACATGAAGTCCAGGTGAGGTCCCGATGGGAACCACAGTCACCAGGTCAGGTGAGGCCATGCTTAGCATCAGAGTCACAAGTTACATATGAGGCCCAGGTGGAGCCAGAGTCACCTGGAACAGAATAGGCCAAAGTCAGACCAGAGATACCAGTATCAGGTCAGTCCCAGTGGGGAATAGAATAACCATTTCTCGATGATGTCCAGGTAGAACCAGAGTCACCAGTTCCATATGAGGCCCAGGTGGGGAGCTAACCACTAGGTCCCGGTGAGGCCCAGTTTAGGATAAGAGTCAAAAGGTCTAGTTGAGGCCTAGAGGGGTACCAGATTCACCTGGTCTAGGTGACATCCACATAGAGACCAGTGTCACCATGTCAGGGTGAGGCCCAGATGGGATCCAGAGTCATCATGTCCAGGTGAGGCTCAGGTGTGGAAGAGAGTATCCAGGTCATAATGGTCCACATGTGAGGACCAGAGTCACCAGATCTGGGTGAGAACCAGTTAGGATCAGAGTCACCAATTCCAGCTGAGGCCAAGAAGGTGTCAACAGCAAACAGGTCCAGGTGGGGAACAAAGTCACCAGGACTGGATGAGGTCCAGATGGGGACCAGATTCACCAGGTCCAGGTGAGGCCGAGGTGGTGACCAGAGTCCCCGGGTGTGGGAGAGGACCAGGTAAGAACCAGATTCACCAGGTGCAAGACGCCCACGTGGGGACCCGAGTCACCAGGTATGGGTGAGGCCCAGATGGCAACCCCACTCACCAGGTCCAGTTGAGGCCAAGAAGGAGTCCACAGCAATCAGGTCCAGGTGGGGAACAAAGTCACCAGGACTGGGTGAGGCCAAGACGGGGACCAGATTCACAAGGTCCAGATTATTCCCAGGTGGCTACCAGAGTTACCAGTTCCGGGTGAGGACCAGTTAAGGACGAGATTCACCAGGTCCAAGTGAGACCCAGGTGGGGACCTGTGTCACAATGTATGTGTGAGGCCCAGATTACCACCCCACTCACCAGGTCCAGGTGAGGCCAACCTGCAGGCCATGAAGAGGAACCATGTCCCGATGATGCCCTAGTAGGGACCAGAGTTACCAGATCCAGGTGAGGAAAACCTGCAGGCCATGCAGTGGAACCATGTCCCGATGATGCCCAGGTAGGGACCAGAGACACCAGGTCCAAATGAGGTCCAGATGGAGCAAATTCACTAGGTCCAGGTGAGGCCCAGTTCAGGACCAGAGTCACCAGATTTGGTTGATGCCTAGAGGGGTACCAGAATCACCTGGTCCAGGTGACATGCAGATGGGGACCAAAGTCACCAGGTCAGGGAGAGGCCCAGAGAGGTTCCAGAGTCATCATGTCCAGGTGAGGCTCAGGTGAGGAACAGAGTCACCAGGTACCATGATGCCCAGGTGAGGACCAGAGTCACCAGATCTGGGTGAGGCCCAGTTAGGATCAGAGTCACCAGTTCCAGGTGAGGCCCAAAAGGAGTCCACAGAAATCAGGTCCAGGTGGGGAACAAAGTCACCAGGACTGGGTGAGGCCCAGATGGGGACCAGATTCACCAGGTCCAGTTGAGGCCCAGGTGGTGACCAGAGTCCCACGTCTGGGAAAGGACCATGTAAGGACCAGATTCACCAGGTCCAAGAGGCCCACGTGGGGACCTGAGTCACCAGGTATGGGTGACGCCCAGGTGGTAACGCCACTCACCAGGTCCAGGTGAGGCCAACCTGCAGGCCAGAGTCACCAGATCCAGGTGAGGCCCTAGTGGGGACCGGAGTCACCAGGTAAATGTGAATCTACAAGAACACCACAGTCACCAGGTCCAGGTGTGGTTCATGTGGGAACAAGAGTCACCAGGTCCAGGTGAGACCCAGGTGGGGTCCACAGTCACCAGGTCCAGATTGAGGCCTAGGTGGGGGGACCAGAGTCATCAGGACCAGGTGAGGCCAAAGTGTGGAGCAAAGTTTTCATGTCCACGTGAGGCCCAGGTGGGGAACAGAGTAACCATGTCCCATTGAATGCAGGTGGGAAAAGAGTCACAAGTTCCAGACGAGGCCTATGTGAAGAGTAGATTCATCAGGTCCTGTGGAGGCCCAGTTGAGGACCAGTGTCCACAGCTCCGGTGAGTCTCAGAGGGGGACCAGAGTCACCCGGTTCTGGTGATATCCAGGTGGGGACCAGAGTCGCCACGTCAGGATGAGGCCCAGAGGGGGACGAGAATCACTAGGTCCAGGTGAGGCCCGATGTTGAACTGATAAACCAGGTCCCATGATGCCCATGTGAGGACCTGAGTCAGCAGGTCCAGGTGAGGTCCCTGTGGGAACCAGTCACCTCGTCCAGGTGAGGCACAGGTGGGACCACAGTCACCAGGTCCAGGTGAGGCCCAGTTATATAAGAGAGTATCGAGGTCCCAATGATGCCCAGGTAAGGACCAGAGTCCACGGGTTCAGGAGAGGCCCAAATACGGATGAAAGTCATTGTGTTCCAGGTGAGGCCAGATAGAGACCACAGGAACCAGGACCAGGAGAGCCCCATATGGGAACCAGAGCCACGAGATCCAGGTGAGTTCCAGGTGGGACCACAGTCACAAGGTCCAGGTGAGGCACAGGTGGCAACAGGATTCCCCAAGTCCAGGTGAGGCCCAGGTGGCGACCAGTCACCACATCCAGGCGCGGACAAGCTAAGGACCAGATTCACCAGGCCGAAGTGAAGCCCAAAGGGTGACCAGAGTCACCAGGTAAGGGTGAGCCCCAGAGGGGGACCAGAGTAACCAGTTTAGTTTCAGGCCCAGAATGGGACCAGAGGTCCCTGGTCAAAGTGAGGCCCAGGTGTGGAATAGAGTATCCAGGGTGAGGATCAATGGGTCCATCACCCATTGAAGCCTGGGTGAGGACCAGAGTCACTGTGGCCATGCAGGCCCAGATGGGGAACAGAATCACTAGGTCCTGGTGAGGCATACAATAAGACCACAGTCAGCAGTATCAGCTGAGCCCCTTGCGGGAACCAGAGCCACTCTATCCAGCTGAGTCCCAGGTCCAGGTGAGTCTCCCGTGAGGACCAGATTCATTAGGTCGAATTGAGGCATAGCTGGGGACAAGAGTCACCAGGTCGAGATGCAGCCTAAGTTGGGCTAGATTCAGCAGTTCTGATTTAGGTCAAAGTGGGGACGAGAGACGCCAGTTCCAGGTGAGGCCAAACTGAGTACCAGAGTCACCAGATCCATGTGAGGTCCATGTTTGCAAGAAAGTCACCAGGTCCGGGAGAGGTCCAGGTGGGGACCAGAGTCACCAGTTCCAGGTGAGGCCAAGAAGGAGTCCACAGAAATCAGGTCCAGGTGGGGAACAAAGTCACCAGGACTGAGTGAGGCCTAGATGGGGACCAGATACACAAGGTCCAGGTGATATCCAGGTGGTGACCAGACTTACAGTTCCGGGTGAGGACCAGGTAAGGACAAGATTCACCAGGTCCAAGTGAGGCCCACGTGGGGACCTGTGTCACCAGGCATGCGTGAGGCCCAGGTGGCAACCCCACTGACCAGGTCCAGGTGAGGCCAACCTGCAGGCCATGCAGTGGAACCATGTCCCGATGATGCCCAGGTAGGGACCAGAGTCACCAGGTCCAAAAGAGGCCCAGATGGTGCATATTCACCACGTCCATGTGAGGCCCAGTTGAGGACCAGAGTCACCAGATCTGGTTGAGGCCTAGAAGGGTACCAGAATCATCTGGTCCAGGTGACATCCACATGGGGACCAGAGTCATCAGGTCAGGGTGAGGCCCAGAGAGGTTCTAGAGTCATCATGTCCAGGTGAGGCTCAGGTGTGGAACAGAGTCACCAGGTCCCAATGATGCCCAGGTGAGGAACAGAGTCACGTGGTCTGGGTGACGCGCAGATTGGATCAGAGTCACCAGATCTTGTTGAGGCCTAGAGGGGTACCAGATTCACCAGGTCCAGGTGAGGCAAAGGTGGTGACCAGAGTCCCCGTTCTGGGAAAGGACCAGGTAAGGACCAGATTCACCAGGTCCAAGAGGCCCACGTGGGGACCTGAGTCACCAGGTATGGGTGAGGCCCAGGTGGCAATAACACTCACCAGGTCCAGTTGAGGCCAACCTGCAGGCCATGCAGTGGAACCATATCCCGATGATGCCCAGTTAGGGAGAAGAGTTACCAGGTCCAGGTGAGGCCAACCTGCATGCCATGCAGAGGAAACATATCCAGATGATGCCCAGGTAGAGACAGACTTACCAGGTCCAGGTGAGGCCAACCTGCAGGCCATGCAGTGGAACCATATCCCGATGATGCCCAGGTATGTACCAGAGTCAACAGGTCCAAATGAGGCCCAGATGGAGCATATTCACTAGGTACAGGTGAGTCCCCTTTGAAGACCAGAGTCACCAGATCTGTTTGAGGCCTAGGGGGTACGAGAATCACCTTGTCCATGTGACATCCAGATGGGGACCAGAGTCACTAGGTCAGGGTGAGGCCCAGAGCGGTTCCAGAGTCAACATTTCCAGGTGAGGCTCAGGTGTGGTACAGAGTCACCAGGTACCAATGATGCCCAGGTGAGGACAAGAGTCACCCGGTCTGGGTGACGCACAGATAGGATCAGACTCACCAGTCCAGGTGAGGCCAAGAAAAGGCACAGCAATCAGGACCAGGTGGGGAACAATGTCACCAGGACTGGGTGAGGCCCAGATGGGGACCAGATTCACCAGGTCCAGGTGAGGCCAAGGTGGTGACAAGAGTCCCCGGGTCTAGGAGAGGACCGGGTAAGGACAAGATTCACCAGGTCCAAGAGGCCCACGTAGGGACTTGAGTCACCAGGTATGGGTGAGGCCCAGGTGGCAACCCCACTCACCAGGTCCTGGTGAGACCAACCTGCAGGCCAGAGTCACCAGTTCCACGTGAGTCCCTAGTGGGGACCGTATTCACCAGGTAAAAGTGAGTCTACAAGAACGCCAGAGTCAGCAGGTCCAGTCGTGGTTCATGTAGGAACGAGACCACCAGGTCCAGGTGAGACCCAGGTGGGGACCACAGTCACAAGATCCAGGGTAGTCTCAGGTGCAGACCAGAATCACCAGGTCCAGGTGAGGTGCAGGTGGCAACCACACTCAACAGGTCCCGGTGAGGCCCTGGTGGAGACCAGAGTCACGAGGTACATGAGAAGCTAAAAACACTGCAGCCACCAGATCCACATGATGTCCATGTGGGAACGAGAATCACCAGTTACAGGTGAGGACCAGGCAGGGATCCGATACAACATGTCCACGTGAGACCCAAGAGGGAACCAGTGCCACCATGTCCAGGTGAGGCCCAGGTGGGACCAGAGTCACCAGGTCCAGGTTAGGCACAGGTTTATAAGAGAGTGTTCAGGTCCCAATGATGCCAAGGTAAGGACCAGAGTCAACAGGTCCAGGAGAGGCCCAAATATGGATCAGAGTCATTGTGTTCCAGGTAAGGCCAGATGGAGACCACAGGAACCAGGTCCTGGAGAGCCCCATATGGGAACCAGAGCCACCAGATCCAGGTGAGTTCCAGGTGGGAACACAGTCACAAGGTCCAGGTGAGGCGCAGGTGGCAACAGGATTACCAAGTCCAGGTGAAGACCAGGTGGCGACCATTCACCACATCGAAGTGCGGACCAGCTAAGCGCCAGATTAAACAGGCCCAAGTGAAGCCCAAAGGGTGACCAGGGTCACCAGGAAAGGGTGAGCCCCAGAGGGGGAACCAGAGTAACCAGTTTAGTTTGAGGCCCAGAATGGGACCAGAGATCCCTGTTCAAATTGAAGCCCAGGTGTGGAATAGAGTATCCAAGTCCCAATGATGCCTGGGTGAGGACCAGAGTCACTAGGGCCATGCAGGCCCAGATGGGGAATAGAATCACTAGGTCCTGGTGAGGCATAGAATAAGACCACAGTCACCAGTATCAGGTGAGCCCCTTGTGGGAACCAGAGCCACTCTATCCAGCTGAGTCTCAGGTCCATGTGAGGCCCACATGAGGACCAGATTCATCAGGTTGAATTGAGGCATAGGGGGGACAAGAGTCTCCAGGTCAGGGTGCGGACTAGGTGGGGTAAGATTCAGCAGTTCTGAGTTAGGTCAAAGAGTGGACGAGAGATACCAATTCCAGGTGAGGCCAAACTGAGGACCAGAGTCACCAGATCCAGGTGAGGTCCATGATGGAAAGAGAGTCAGCAGGACCAGGAGAGGTCCAGGTGGGGACCAGAGTCACCAGATCCAGGTGAAGTCCAGGTGGGGACCAGAGTCATCAGATGCAGGTGAAGCCCAGGTGGGGACCAGAGTCACTAGGTTCAGATGACTCCCAGATGAGGACCAGAGTTACCAGGTACACGTGAGGCCCAGGTGAGGATCAGAGGCAACTGGTCTATGTCAGGCCGTCTTGGGGACCATGGTCAACAGATCTACTTGAGGCCCAGGTGTGGAACACAGTAACCAGTTCCATGTGAGTCCCCGGTAGTGACAAGAGTCACCACGTCCAGGTGAGGCCAAGGTGGGCACAAGGATCATCAGGTACAGGGGAGGCCATTAAAAGAACCAGAGTCAACACTTCGAGGTCAGGCGCAGGTGGCAACCAGGGTCAGCAGGTCTACGTCAGGCCAAAGTGGGGTTCACAGTCACTAGGGCACGGTGACATCCAGAGGGGGACCAGAGTCACCTGGTCCAGGAGAGGTCCAGTTGTGGAACACAGTCAACGAGTCCCAATTTTGCCCAGTTGAGAACCATGGTCAACAGGGCCAGGTGAGGCCCAGATGGGGACCGGAGTATCCAAATCCAGGTGAAGCCCAGGTGGGGACCACAGTCACCAGATCAAGGGTAGTCTTAGGTGCAGACCAGTATCACCATGTCCAGGTGTGGCCCAGGTGAAGAGCAGAGTTAATAGGTCCGCCTGGGTCACTGTTAGTGAACAGTGTAACCATATCCTGATGCTCTCCAGGTGGGTGCCAGAGACACAAGGTCCTGGTGAGGCCCAGTTTGGCCCGGAGACATGAGGTCCAGGTGAGGTCCCGATGGGAACCACAGTCACCAGGTCAGGTGAGGCCATGCTTAGGATCAGAGTCACAAGTTACAGATGAGACCCAGGTGGAGCCAGAGTCACCTGGTACAGAAGAGGCCAAAGTCAGGACCAGAGTTACCAGGATCAGGTCAGTCCCAGTGGGGAATAGAGTAACCATGTCCCGATGATGCCCAGGTAGAACCAGAGACACCAGGTCCAGATGAGGCACAGGTCGGGAGCATGTTCAC
Source organism: Canis aureus (assembly GCF_053574225.1). Taxonomy (NCBI): domain Eukaryota; kingdom Metazoa; phylum Chordata; class Mammalia; order Carnivora; family Canidae; genus Canis; species Canis aureus. The sequence goes on from NC_135637.1 coordinate 901,211, forward strand.
TAGGTCCCGGTGAGGCCCAGTTGAGGACCAGAGTCGCAAGGTCAAGTTGAGGCCTAGAGTGGTACCAGATTCACCTCGTCTAGGTGACATCCAGATGGGGACCAGAGTCACCATGTCAAACTGAGGCCCAGAGGGGTTCCATAGTCATCATGTCCAGGTGAGGCTGAGGTTTGGAACACAGTATCCAGGTCATAATGGTCCACAGGAGAGGACCAGAGTCACCAGATCTGGGTGAGGCCCAGTTAGGTTCAGAGTCACAAGTTCAAGGTGAGGCCAAGAAGGAGTCCACAGCAATCATGTCCATGTGAGGAACAAAGTCACCAGGACTGGGTGAGGCCCAGATGGGGACAAGATTCACCAGGCCCATGTGATTCCCATGTGGTGACCAGAGATACCAGTTCCGGTTGAGGACCAGGTAAGGACCAGATTCACCAGGTCCAAGTGAGGCCCACGTGGGGATCTGTGTCACCAGATATGGGTGAGGCCCAGTTGGCAATCCCACTTACCGGGTCCAGGTGAGGCCAACCTGCAGGCCATGCTGTGGAACCATGTCCCGATGATTCCCAGGTAGGGACCAGAGTCACCAGGTCCAAATGAGGCCCAGATGGAGCATATTCACTAGGTCCAGGTGAAGCCCAGTTGAGGACCATAGTCACCAGATCTTGTTGAGGCGTAGAGGGATACCAGAATCACCTGGTCCAGGTGACATCCAGATGGGTACCAGAGTCACTAGTTCAGGGTGAGGCCCAGAGTGGTTCAAGAGTCATCATGTTCAAGTGAGCCTCAGGTGTGGAACAGAGTCACTAGGTACCAAGGATGCCCAGGTGAGGACCAGAATCACCAGGTCTGGCTGGCGCCTAGATAGGATCAGAGTCACCAGTTCCAGGTGAGGCCAAGAAAGAGTCCACAGCAATCAGGTCCAGGTGGGGAACAAAGTCAGCAGAACTGGGTGAGGCCCAGATGGGGACCAGATTCACCAGGTCCAGATGAGGCCCAGGTGGTGACCAGAGTCCCCGGGTCTGGAAGAGGACCAGGTAAGGACCAGATTCACCAGGTCCAAGAGGCCCACGTGGGGACCTGAGTCACCAGGTAAGGGTGAGGCCCAGGTGGCAACCCCACTCACCAGGTCCAGGTGAGTCCCACCTGCAGGCCAGAGTCACCAGTTCCAGGTGAGGCCTTAGTGGTGACCAGTCACCAGGTAAAATTGAGTCTACAAGAACACCACAGTCACCAGGTCCAGGTGTGATTCATTTGGGAACGAGAGTCACCAGGTCCAGGTGAAACCCAGGTGTGGACCACAGTCACCAGCTCCAGATTGAGGCCTTGGTGGTGGGTCCAGGGTCATCAGTACCAGTTGAGGCCAAAGTGCGGAGCAAAGTTATCATGTCCAGGTGAGGCCCAAGTGGGGAACAGAGTAACCATGTCCCATTGATCCTAGGTGGGAAAAGAGTCACAGGTCCAGTCGAGGCCTAAGTGAGGAGTAGATTCACCAGGTCCTGCTGAGGCCCAGTTGAGGACCAGTGTCCCCAGCTCCGGGTGAGTCCCAGAGGGGGACCAGAGTCACCCGGTTCTGGTGATATCCAGGTGGGGACCAGAGTCACCACGTCAGGGTGAGGCCCAGAGGGGGCGAGAATCACTAGGTCCAGGAGAGGCCCCGATGTGGAACTGAAACCAGGTCCCATGATGCCCATATGAGGACCTGAGTCACCAGGTCCAGGTGAGGTCCCTGAGGGAACCAGACACTTCGTCCAGGTGAGGCCCAGGTGGGATCAGAGTCACCAGGTCCAGGTGAGGCCCAGGTATATAAGAGAGTATCCAGGTCCCAACGACGCCCAGGTAAGGACCAGAGTCAACAGGTCCAGGAGAGGTTCAAATATGGTTCAGAGTCATTGTGTTCCAGGTGAGGTCTGATGGAGACCACAGGAATCAGGTCCAGGAGAGCCCCATATGGGAACCAGAGCCACGAGATCCAGGAGAGGTCCAGGTGGGACCACAGTCACAAGGTCCAGGTGAGGCGCAGGTGGCAACAGGATTCACCATGTCCAGGTGAGGCCCAGGTGGTGAGCTGTCACCAGATCCAAGTGAGGACAATCTAAAGACCAGATTCACAAGGCCCAAATGAAGCCCAAGGGGTGACCAGAGTCACCAGGTAAGGGTGAGACCCCGAGGGGGGAACCAGAGTAACTAGTTTAGTTTGTGGCCCAGAATGGGACCAGAGGTCCCTGTTCAGAGTGAGGCCCAGGTGTGGAATACAGTATCCAGGTCCCAATGATGCCTGGGTGAGGACCAGAGTCACTAGGGCCATGCAGGCCCAGATGGGGAACAGAATCACTAGGTGTTGTTGAGGCATAGAATAAGAGCACAGTCAGCAGTATCATTTGAGCCCCTTACCGGAACCAGAGCCACTCTATCCAGCTGAGTCCCAGGTCCATGTGAGGCTCACTTGAGGACCAGATTCATCAGGTCGAATTGAGGCATAGCTGGGGACAAGAGTCACCAGGTCTGGGTGCAGCCTAGTTGGGGCAAGATTCATCAGTTCTGAGTTAGGTCAAAATGGGGACGAGAGACGCCAGGTCCAGGTGAGGCCAAACTGAGTACCAGAGTCACCAGATCCATGAGAGTTCCAAGTTGGAAAGAGAGTCAACAGGTCCAGGAGAGGCCCAGGTCGGGACCAGAGTCACCAGGTCCAGGTGAAGTCCAGGTGGGTACCAGAGTCACCAGACCCAGGTGAAGCCAAGGTGGGGACCAGAATCACTAGGTCGAGATGAGACCCAGGTGAGGACCAGTGTTACCAGGTACAAGTGAGGCCCCGGTGGGGTCAGAGGCAACAGGTCCATGTGAGGCCGGCGAGGACCATCGTCAAAAGGTCTATTGAGGCCCAGGTGTGGAACACAGTAACCAGGTCCAGGTGAGTGCCCTGTGGTGACAAGAGTCACCAGGTCCCGGTGAGGCCCATGTGGGCACCAGGATCACCATGTCCAGGGGAGGCCCTTGAAAGTACCAGAGTCAACATTTCGAGGTCAGGCGCAGGTGGCAACCAGGGTCAGCAGGTCCAAGTCAGGCCAAAGTGGGGTTCACAGTCACTAGGGCATGGTGAGATCCAGAGGGGGACCAGAGTCACTTGTTCCAGGTGAGGTACAGTTGTGGAACACAGTGACCGGGTCCCAATTTTGCCCAGTTGTGGACCATGGTCAACAGGGCCAGGTGAGGCCCAGATGGGGACCGGAGTCCCCAAATCCAGGTGAAGCCCAGGTGGGGACCACAGTCACCAGATCCAGGGTAGTCTCAGGTGCAGACCAGAATCACCAGGGCCAGGTGAGATGCAGGTGGCAAACACACACACCAGGTCCAGGTGAGGCCCTGGTGGGGACCAGAGTCACGAGGTATATGAGAAGCTAGAAACACTGCAGCCACCAGGTCCACATGACGCCCATGTGGGAACGAGAATCACCAGTTACAGGTGAGGACCAGGCGGGGATCTGACTCACCATGTCCAGGTGAGACACAATTGGGATCCAGTGTAACCATGTCCAGGTGTGGCCCAGGTGAAGACCAGAGTTAATAGGTCCGGGTGGGTCACTGTTAGAGAACAGTGTAACCATAACCTGATGCTACCCAGGTGGGTACCAGAGACACCAGGTCCCGGTGAGGCCCAGGTGGGACCAGAGACATGAGGTCCAGTTGAGGTCCCGATGGGAACCACAGTCACCAGGTCAGGTGAGGCCATGCTTAGGATCAGAGTCAACAGTTACAGGTGAGGCCCAGGTGGAGCCAGAGTCACCTGGTACAGAGGAGGTCAAAGTCAGGACCAGAATTACCAGGATCATGACAGTCCCAGTGGGGAAGAGAGTAACCATGTCCCGATGATGTCCAGGAAGAACCCGAGTCACAACGTCCAGATGAGGCGCAGGTGGGGAGCATATTCTCTAGGTCCCGGTGAGGCCCAGATGAGGACAAGAGGCCACCGGGCTATTTTAGGCCTAGAGGGGTACCAGATTCACCTGGTCTAGGTGACATCCAGATGGGGACCAGAGTCACCATGTCAGGGTGAGGCTCAGAGGGGATCCAGAATCATCATGTCCAGGTGAGGCTCAGGTGTGGAACAGAGAATCCAGGTCATAATGGTCCACAGGTGAGGACCAGAGTCACCGGATCTGGGTGAGGCCCAGTTAGGATCAGAGTCACCAGTTCTAGGTGAGGCCAAGAAGGAGTCCACAGCAATCAGGTCCAGGTGGGGAAACAAGTCACCATGACTGGGTGAGGCCCAGATGTGGACCAAATTCACCAGGTCCAGGCGATTCCCAGGTGGTGACCAGAGTTACCAGTTCTGGGTGAGCACCAGTTAAGGACCAGATTCACAAGGTCCAAGTGAGGCCCACGTGGGACCCTGAGTCACCAGGTATGGGTGAGGCCCAGGTGGCAACCCCACTCACCAGGTCCAGGTGAGGCCAACCTGCAGGCCATGCAGAGGAACCGTGTCTGATGATGCCCATGTAGGGTCCAGAGTTACCAGGTCCAGGTGAGGCCAACCTACAGGCCATGCTGTGGAACCATGTCCCGATGATGCCCAGGGAGTTACCAGAGTCGCCAGGTCCAAATGAGGCCCAAATGGAGCATATTCACTAGGTCCAGGTGAGGCCCAGTTGAGGACCAGTGTCACCAGATCTGGTTGAGGCCTAGAGCGGTACCAGAATCACCTGGTCCAGGTCACATCCAGATGGGGACCAGAGTCACCAGGTCAGGGTGAGGCACAGAGAGGTTCCAGAGTCATCATATCCAGGTGAGGCTCAGGTGTGTAACAGAGTCACCAGGTACCAATGACGCCAAGGGTAGGATCAGAGTCACCAGGTCCGGGTGACGCGCAAATAGGATCAGAGTCACCAGTTCCAGGTGAGGCCAAAAAAGAGTCCACAGCAATCAGGTCCAGGTGGGGAACAAAGTCACCAGGACTGGGTGAGGCCCAGATGGGGACCAGATTCACCAGGTCCAGGTGAGGCCCAGGTTGTGACCAGAGTCTCCGGGTCTGGGAGAGGACCAGGTAAGGACCAGATTCACCAGGTCCAAGAGGCCCACGTGGGGACCTGAGTCACCAGGTATGGGTGAGGCCCAGGTGGCAACCCCACTCACCAGGTCAAGGTGAGGCCAACCTGCATGCCAGAGTCACCAGATCCAGGTGAGGCCCAAGTGGGACCAGAGTCACCAGGTAAATGTGAGTCTATCAGAACACTACAGTCATCAGGTCCAGGTGTGGTTCATGTGGGAACGAGAGTCACCAGGTCCAGGTGAGACCCATGTGGGGACCACAGTCACCAGGTCCAGATTGAGGCCTGCTGGGGGGACCAGAGTCATCTGGACCATTTGAGGCCGAAGTGCGGAGCACAGTAATCATGTCCAGGTGAGGCCCAGGTGGGGAACAGAGTAACCATGTCCCATTGATGCCCAGGTGGGTAAAGAGTCACAAGGTCCAGACGAGGCCTAAGTGAGGAGTGGATTCACCAGATCCTGTTGAGACCAAGTTGAGGACCAGTGTCCCCAGCTCTGGTTGAGTCCCAAACAGGGACCAGTGTCACCCGGTTCTGGTGATATCCAGGTGGAGACCAGAGTCACCACGTCAGGGTGAGGCCCAGAGGGGGAAGAGAATCACTCGGTCCAGGTGAGTCCCCGATGTGGAACTGAGAAACCAGGTCCCATGATTCCCATATGAGGACCTGAGTCACCAGGTCCATGTGAGGTCCCTGTGGGAACCACTCACCTCGTCCAGGTGAGGCCCAGGTGGGACCACAGTCAGCAGGTCCAGGTGAGGCCCAGGTATATAAGAGAGTATCCAGGTCCCAATGATGCCCAAGTAAGGACCAGAGTCTACAGTTCCAGGAGAGGCCCAAATATGGATCAGAGTCATTTTGGTCCAGGTGAAGCCAGATGGAGACCACAGGAACCAGGACCAGGAAAGCCCCATAGGGGAACCAGAGCCACCTGATCCAGGTGAGGACCAGGTGGGACCACAGTCACAAGGTCCAGGTGAGGCGCAGGTGGCAACAGGATTCACCATGTCCAGGTGAGGCCCAGGTGGCGACCAGTCACCAGATCCAGGTGCGGACCAGATAAGGACCAGATTCATCAGGTCCAAGTGAAGCCCAAGGGGTGACCAGAGTCACCAGGTAATGGTGAGCCCCAGAGGGGGAACCAGAGTAACCAGTTTAGTTTCAAGCCCAGAATGGGACCAGAGGTGCCTGGTCAAAGTGAGGCCCAGGTGTGGAATAGAGTATCCAGGTCCCAATGATGCCTGGGTGAGGACCAGAGTCACTAGGGCCATGCAGGCCCTGATGGTTAACAGAATCACTAGGTCCTGGTGAGGCATAGAATAAGACCACAGTCAGCAGTATCAGTTGAGCCCCTTGTGGGAACCAGAGCCACTCTATCCAGCTGAGTCCCAGGTTCAAGTGAGGCCCACGTGAGGACCATATTCATCAGATCGAATTGAGGCAAAGCTGGGGACAAGAGTCACCAGGTCTGGGTGCGGCCTAGGTGGGGCAAGAGTCAGCAGTTCTGAGTTAGGTCAAAGTGAGGACGAGAGACAGCAGGTCCAGGTGAGGCCAAACTGAGGACCAGAGTCACCAGATCCAGGTGTAGTCCATGTTGGAAAGAGAGTCACCAGGTTCAGGAGAGGTCCAGTTGGGGACCAGAGTCACCAGATCGAGGTGAACTCCAGGTGGGGACCAGAGTCACCAGATCCAGTGAAGCCCAGGTGGGGACCAGAGTCACTAGGTCCAGATGAGGCCCAGCTGAGGACCAGAGATACCAGGTACACGTCAGGCCCCGGTGGGGATCAGAGGCAACAGATCCATGTGAGGCCGGCTTGGGGACCATGGTCAACAGGTCTACTTGAGGCCCAGGTGTGGAACACAGTAACCAGGTCCAGGTGAGTCCCCGGTGGTGAAAAGAGTCTCCACGTCCAGGTGAGGCCCAGGTGGGGACCAGGATCACCAGGTCCAGGGGAGGCCCTTGAAAGAACCAGAGTCAAGAGTTCGAGGTCAGGAGCAGGTGGGAACCAGGGTCAGCAAGCCCAAGTCAGGTCAAAGTGGGGTTCACAGTCATTAGGGCACGGTGAGACCCAGATGGGGACCAGAGTCACTTGGTCCAGGTGAGGTCCAGGTGTGGACCACAGTCACTGGGTCCCAATTTCGCCCAGTTGAGGACCATGGTCAACTGGGCCAGGTGAGTCCCAGATGGGGACCGGAGTCCCCAAATCCAGGTGAAGCCCAGGTGGGGACCACAGTCACCAGATCCAGGGTATTCTCAGGTGCAGACCAGAATCACCATGTCCAGGTGAGGTGCAGGTGGCAACCATACACACCAGGTCCCGGTGAGGCCCTGGTGGGGACCAGAGTCACGAGGTACATGAGTAGCTAGAAACACTGCAGCCACTAGGTCCACAGGATGTCCATGTGGGAACGAAAATCACCAGTTACAGGTGAGGACCAGGTGGGGATCCGACTCACCATGTCCAGGTGAGACCCAGGTGGGAACCAGTGTCACCATGTCCAGGTGTGGCCCAGGTGAAGACGAGAGTTAATAGGTCCGGTTGGGTCACTGTTAGTGAACAGTGTAACCATATCCTAATGCTACCCAGGTGGGTACCAGAGACACCAGGTCCTGGTGAGGCCCAGGTGGGCCCAGAGACATGTGGTCCAGGTGAGGTCCCGATGGGAACCACAGTCAACAGGTCAGGTGAGGCCATGCTTAGGATCAGAGTCACAAGTCAGGTGAGGCCCATGTTGAGCCAGAGTCACCTGGTACAGAAGAGGCCAAAGTCAGGACCAGAGTTACCAGGATCAGGTCAGTCCCAGTGGGGAATAGAGTAACCACGCCCCGATGATGCCCAGGTAGAACTAGAGTCACCAGGTCCGAATGAGGCCCAGATGGATCATATTCACTAGGTCCAGGTGAGGCCCAGTTGAGGACCAGATTCACCAGATCTGGTTGAGCACTAGAGGGGTACCAGAATCACCTGGTCAAGGTGACATCCAGATGGGGACCAGAGTCTCCAGGTCAGGGTGAGGCCCAGAGAGGTTCCAGAGTCATCATGTCCAGGTGAGGCTCAGGTGTGGAACAGAGTCACCAGGTACCAATGATGCCCAGGTGAGGACCAGAGTAACCAGGTCTGGGTGACGCGCAGATAGAATCAGAGTCACCAGTTCCAGGTGAGGCCAAGATAGAGTCCACAGCAATCAGGTCCAGGTTGGGAACAAAGTCACCAGGACTGGGTGAGGCCCAGATAGGGACCAGATTCACCAGGTCCAGGTGAGGAACAGGTGGTGACCAGAGTCCCCGGGTCTGGGAGAGGACCAGGTAAGGTCCAGATTCACCAGGTCCAAGAGGTCCACGTGGGGACCTGAGTCACCAGGTATCGGTGAGGCCCTGGGGGCAAACCCTACTCACGAGGTCCAGGTGAGGCCAACCTGCAGGCCAGAGTCACTAGATCCAGGTGAGGCCCTAGTGGGGACCGGTGTCACCAGGAAAATGTGAGTCTACAAGAACACCCCGGTCACCAGGTCCAGGTGTCGTTCATGTGGGAACGAGATTCACCAGGTCCAGGTGAGGCCCAGGTGGTGACCAGAGTCCCCGGGTCTGGGAGAGGACCAGGTAAGGTTCAGATTCACCAGGTCCAAGAGGCCCACGTGGGGACCTGAGTCACCAGGTATGGGTGAGGCCCTGGTGGCAAACCCTACTCACCAGGTCCAGGTGAGGCCAACCAGCAGGCCAGAGTCACTAGATCCAGGTGAGGCCCTAGTGGGGACCAGAGTCACCAGGTAAATGTGAGTCTACAAGAACACCACAGTCACCAGGTCCAGGTGTGGTTCATGTGGAAACGAGAGTCACCAGGTCCAGGTGAGACCCAGGTTGGGACCACAGTCATCAAGTCCAGATTGACGCCTAGGTGGCGGGACCAGAGTCATCAGGACCAGTTGAGGCCAAAGTGCGGATCAAAGTTATCATGTCCAGGTGAGGCCCAGGTGGGGAACAGTGTAACCATGTCCCATTGATGCCAGGTGGGAAAAGAGTCACAAGTTCCAGACGAGGCCTAAGTGAGGAGTAGATTCACCAGGTCCTGTTGAGGCCCAGTTGAGGACCAGTGTCCCCAGCTCCGGATGAGTCCCAGAGGGGGACCAGATTCACCTGGTTCTGGTGATATCCACGTGGGGAACAGAGTCACCACATCAGGGTGAGGCCCAGAGGGGGTCGAGAATCACTAGCTCCAGGTGAGGCCCCAATGTGGAACTGAGAAACCATGTCCCACGATGTCAATATGAAGACCTGAGTCCCCAGGTCCCGGTGAGGTCCCTGTGGGAACCGGTCACCTCATCCAGGTGAGGCCCAGGTGGGACCACAGTCACCAGGTCCAGGTAAGGCCCAGATATATCAGAGAGTATCCAGGTCCCAATGATGCCCAGGTAAGAACCAGAGTCAACAGGTCCAGGAGAGGCCCAAATATGGATCAGAGTCATTGTGTTCCAGGTGAGGCCTGATGGAGACCACTGGAATCAGGTCCAGGAGAGTCCCATATGGGAACCAGAGTCACCAGATCCAGGTGAGTTCCAGGTGTGTCCACAGTCACAAAGTTCAGATGAGGCGCAGGTGGCAACAGGATTCACCAAGTCCAGGTGAGGCCCAGGTGGGGACCAGATCCAGGTGCGGACCTGTAAGGACCAGAATCACCAGGCCCAAGTGAAGCCCAAGGGTTGACCATTGTCACCAGGTAAGGGTGAGGCCCAGAGGGGAACAAGAGTAACCAGTTTAGTTTGAGGTCCAGAATGGGACCAGAGGTCCCTGGTCAAAGTGAGGCACAGGTATGGAATAGAGTATCCAGGTCCCAATGATGCCTGGGTGAGGACCAGAGTCACTAGGGCCATGCAGGCCCAGATCAGGAACAGAACCTCTAGGTCCTGGTGAAGCATAGAATAAGACCACAGTCACCAGTATCAGGTGAGCCCCTTGTGGGAACCAGAGCCAGTCTATGCAGATGAGTCCCAGGTGATTTGAGGCCCACGTGAGGACCAGATTCATCAGGTCGAATTGAGGCATAGCTGTGGACAAGAGTCACCTGGTCTGGGTGCGGCCTAGGTGGGCAAGATTCAGCAGTTCTGAGTTAGGTCAAAGTGGGGAAGAAAGACACCAGGAACAGGTGAGTCCTAACTGAGGACCAAAGTCACCAGATCCAAGTGAGGTCCATGTTGGAAAGAGAGTCACCAGGTCCAGGAGAGGTCCAGGGGGGACCAGAGTCACCAGATCCGGTTGAAGTCCAGGTTGGGACCAGAGTCACCAGATCCAGATGATGCCCAGGTGAGGACCAGAGTTACAAGGTACACGTGAGGCCTCGGTGGGGATCAGAGGCAACAGTTCCATGTGAGGCCGGCTTGGGACCATGTTCAACAGGGCTAATTGAGGCCCAGGTATGGAACACAGTATGCAGGTCCAGGTGAGTCCCCGGTGGTGACAAGAGTCACCACGTGCAGGTGAGGCCCATGTGGGCACCAGGATCACCAGGTACACGGGAGGCCCTTGAAAGAACCAGAGTCAATATTTCGAGGTCAGGCGCAGGTGGCAACCAGGGTCAGCAGGTCCAAGTCAGGCCAAAGTGGGGTTCACAGTCACTAGGGCACGGGGAGACCCCGAGGGGGATTAGAGTCACCTGGTACAGGTGAGGTCCAGTTGTGGAACACAGTCATCGGGTCCCAATTTTGCCCAGTTGAGTGCCATGGTCAACAGGGCCAGATGAGTACAGAGGGGACCGGAGACCCAAATCCAGGTGAAGCCCAGGTGGGTACCACAGTCACCAGATCCAGGGTAGTCTCAGGTGTAGACGAGAATCCCAGGTCCAGGTGAGGTGCAGGTGGCAACCACACACACCAGGTCCCGGTGAGGCCCTGGTGGGGACCCGAGTCACGAGGTACATGAGAAGATAGAAACACTGCAGCCACCAGGTCCTCATGATGTCCACGTGGGAACGAGAATCAACCAGGTGGGGATCCGACTCACCATGTCCAGGTGAGACCCAGGTGGGAACCAGTGTCACCATGTCCAGGTGAAGACCAGAGTAAAAAGGTCCGGCTGGGTCACTGTTAGTGAACAGTGTAACCATATCCTGATGCTACCCAGGTGGGTACCAGAGACACCAGGTCCTGGTGAGGCCCAGGTGGGACCAGAGACATGAGTTCCAGGTGAGGTCCCAATGGGAACCAGTCACCAGGTCAGGTGAGGCCATGCTTAGAATCAGAGTCACCAGTTACAGGTGATGCCCAGTTGGAGCCACAGTCACCTGGTTCTGAAGAGGCCAAAGTCAGGACCAGAGGAACAAGATCAGGTCAGTCCCAGTGGGGAATAGAGTAACCATATCCCGATGATCCCCAGGTAGAACCAGAGTCACCAGGTCCAGATGAGGCGCAGGTGTGGAGCATATTCACTAGGTCCCGGTGAGGCCCAGGTGAGGGCCAGAGTCACCAGGTCTTGTTGAGGCCTAGAGGGGTACAAATTTCACCTGGTCTAGGTGACATCCAGATGGGGACCAGAATCACCATGTCAGGGTGAGGCTCAGAGGGGATACAGAGTCATCATGTCCAGGTGAGACTCAGGTGTGGAACAGAGTATCCAGGTCGTATTGGTCCAAATGTGAGTACCAGAATCACCATATCTGGGTGAGGTCCAGTTAGGATCATAGTCACCATTTCCAGGTGAGGCCAGGAAGCAGTACACAGCAATCAGGTCCAGGTTGGGAACAAAGTAACCAAGACTGGGTGAGGCCCAGATGGGGACCAGATTCACCATGTCCAGCTGAGGCCCAGGTGGCGACCAGTCACCAGATCCACGTGCGGACCAGCTAAGGAACTTATTCACCAGGCCCAAGTGAAGCCCAAGGGGTGACCAGAGTCACCAGGTAATGGTGAGGCCCAGAGGGGGAACCAGAGTAACCAGTTAAGTTTGAGGCCCAGAATGGGACCAGAGGTGCCTGGTCAAAGTGAGGCCCAGGTGTGGAATAGAGTATCCAGGTCCCAATGATGCCTGGGTGAGGACCATAGTCACTAGGGCCATGCAGACCCAGATGGGGAACAGAATCACTAGGTCCTGGTGAGGCATAGAATAAGACCAGAGTCAGCAGTATCAGGTGAGGCCCTTGTGGGAACCAGAGCAACTCTATCCAGCTGAGTCCCAGGTCCATGTGAGGCCCACGTGAGGACCAGATTCATCAGGTCGTATTGAGGCATAGCTGGGGACAAGAGTCACCAGGTCTGGGTGCGGCCTAGGTGGGGCAAGATTCAGCAGTGCTGAGGTAGGTCAAAGTGGGGACGAGAGACACCAGGTCCAGGTGAGGCCAAACTGAGGACCAAGGTCACCAGATTCAGGTGAGGTCCATGTTGGAAAGAGAGTCACCAGGTCCAGGAGAGGTCCAGGGGGGACCAGAGTCACCAGATCCAGTTGAAGTCCAGGTTGGGACCAGAGTCACCAGATCCAAATTGGCCCAGGTGAGGACCACAGTTACCAGGTACACGTGAGGCCCCGGTGGGGATCAGAGGCAACAGGTCCATGTGAGGCCGGCTTGGGGACCATGTTCAACAGGGCTACTTGAGGCCCAGGTGTGGAACACAGTATGCAGGTCCAGGTGAGTCCCCGGTGGTGACAAGAGTCACCACGTGCAGGTGAGGCCCAGATGGGGACCAGATTCACCAGGTCCAGGTGATTCGCAGGTGGTGACCAGAGTTACCAGTTCCAGGTGAAGACCAGGTAAGGACCAGATTCACCAGGGCCAAGTGAGGCCCACGTGGGTACTTGTGTCTCCAGGTATGGGTGAGGCCCGTGTGGAAATCCCACTCACCAGGTCCACGTGAGGCCAACCCTTGGGCCATACAGAGGAACCGTGTCCCGATGATGCCCATGCAGGGACCAGATTTACCAGGTCCTGGTGAGTCCAACCTGTAGGCCATGCAGTGTAACCATGTCCCGATGATCCCCAGGGAGGGATCAAAGTCAAAAGGTCCAAATGAGGCCCAGATGGAGCATATTCACTAGGTCCCGTTGAGGCCCAGTTGAGGACCAGAGTCACCAGATCTGGTTGAGGCCCAGAGGGGTACCAGAATCACCTGGTACAGGTGACATCCAGATGGAGACCAGAGTCACCAGGTCAGGGTGAGGCCCAGAGAGGTTCCAGAGTCATCATGTCCATGTGAGGCCGTCTTGGGGACCATGGTAAACAGGTCTACTGGAGGGCAAGGTGTGGAACACAGTAACCAGGTCCAGGTGAGTCCCCGGTGGTGAAAAGAGTCTCCACGTCCAGGTGAGGCCGAGGTGGGGACCAGAATCACCAGGTACAGGAAAGGCCCTTGAAAGAACCTGAGTCAACAGTTCGAGGTCAGGCGCAGGTGGCAACCAGGGTCAGCAGGTCCTAGTCAGGCCAAAGTGGGGTTCACAGTCACTAGGACACGGTGAGACCCAGAGGGGGACCAGAGTCACCTAGTCAGGTGAGGTCCAGTTGTGGAACAAAGTCACCGGGTCCCAATTTACCCAGTTGAGGACCATTTTCAACAGTGCCAGGTGAGGCCCAGATGGGGACCGGAGTCCCCAAATCCAGGTGAAGACCAGGTGGGGACCACAGTCACCAGATCCAGGGTAGTCTCAGGTGCAGACCAGAATCACCAGGTCCAGGTGAGGTGCAGGTGGCAACCACAGTCACCAGGACCCGGTGAGTTCCTGGTGGGGACCAGAGTCACGAAGTACATGAGAAGCTATAAATACTGCAGCCACCAGGTCCACATGATGACCATGTGGGAACGAGAATCACCAGTTACAGGTGAGGACCAGGTGGGGATCCGACTCACCATGTCCAGGTGAGACCCAGGTGGGAACCAGTGTCACCTTGTCCAAGTGTGGCCCAGGTGAAGACCAGAGTTAATAGGTCCGGCTAGGTCACTGTTAGTGAACAGTGTAACCATATGCTGATGCTACCCAGGGGGGTACCAGAGACACCAGGTCCAGGTGAAGCCCAGGTGGGACCGGAGAAATGACGTCCAGTTGAAGTCCCGATGGGAACCACAGTCACCAGGTCAGGTGAGGCCATGCTTAGGATCAGAGTCACCAGTTACAGGTGAGGCCCATGTGGAGCCAGAGTCACCTGGTAGAGAAGAGGCCAGAGTCAGGACCAGAGTTACCAGGATCAGGTCAGTCCCAGTGGGGAATAGAGTAACCATGTCCCGATGATGCCCATGTAGAACCCGAGTCACCACGTCCAGATGAGGCGCAGGTGGGGAGCATATTCACTAGGTCCCGGTGAGGCCCACTTGAGGAACAGATTCCCCCGGGCTAGTTTAGGCCTAGAGGGGTACCAGATTCACCTGGTCTAGGTGACATCCAGATGGGGTCCAGAGTTACCATGTCAGGCTGTGGCCCAGAGGGGATCCAGAGTCATCATGTCCAGGTGAGGTAAGGTGTGGAACAGAGTATCCAGGTCATAATGGTCCACAGGTGAGGACCAGAGTCACCAGATCTGGGTGAGGCCCAGTTAGGATCACAGTCACCAGTTCCAGGTGAGGCCAAGAAGGAGTCCACAGCAATCAGATCCAGGTGGGGAACAAAGTCAGCAGGAATGGGTGAGGCCCAGATGGGGAACAGATTCACCAGGTCCAGGTGATTCCCAGGTTGTGACCAGAGTTACCAGTTCTGGGTGAGGACCAGGAAAGGACAAGATTCACCAGGTCCAAGTGAGGCCAACGTGGGGACCTATGTCACTATGCATGTGTGAGGCCCAGGTGGCAACCCCACTCCCCAGGTCCAGGTGAGGCCAACCTACAGGCCATGCAGAGGAACCATGTCCCGATGATGCCCAGGTAGGGACTAGATTTACCAGGTCCAGGTGAGGCCAACCTACAGGCGATGCTGTGGAACCATGTCCCGATGATGCCCAGGTAGGGACCAGAGTCACCAGGTCCAAATGAGGCCCAGATGGAACAAATTCACTAGGTCCAGGTGAGGCCCATTTGAGGACAAGAGTAACCAGATCTGGTTTAGGCCTAGAGGGATACCAGTATCACCTGGTTCAGGTGACATCGAGATGGGAACCAGAGTCTCCAGGTCAGAGTGAGTCCCAGAGAGGTTCCAGAGTCATCATGTCCAGGTGAGGCTCAGGTGTGGAACAGAGTAACCAGGTACCAATGATGCCCAGGTGAGGACCAGAGTCACCAGATCTAGGTGACGCGCAGATAGGATCAGAGTCACCAGTTCCAGGTGAGGCCAAGAAAGAGTCCACAGCAATGAGGTCCAGGTGGGGAACAAAGTCCCCAGGACTGGGTGAGGCCCAGATGGGGACCAGATTCACTGGTCCAGGTGATTCCCAAGTGGTGACCAGAGTTACCAGTTCCGGTGAGGACCAGGTAAGGACAAGATTCACCAGGTCTAAGTGAGGCCCACGTCGGGACCTGTGTCACCAGGTATCGGTGAGGCCCAGGTGGCAAACTCACTCACCAGGGCCAGGTGAGGCATACGTGCAGGCCATGCAGAAGAACCGTGTCCCGATGATGCACAGGGAGGGTCCAGAGTTACCAGGTCTAGGTGAGTCCAACCTGCCGGCCATGCAGTGGTATCATGTCCCGATGTTGCCCAGGTAGTGACCAGAGTCACCAGGTACAAATGAGGCCCAGATGGAGCATATTCACTAGGTCCAGGTGAGGCCCAGTTGAGGACCAGGTTCCCAGAACTTGTTGAGGCCTAGAGGGGTACCAGAATCACCTGGTCCAGGTGACATCCAGATGGGGACCAGAGTCACCAGGTCAGGGTGAGGCCCAGAGGGGATCCAGAGTCATCAAGTCCAGGTGAGGCCCAGGTGTTGACCAGAGTCCCCGGGCTTGGGAGAGGACCAGGTAAGGACCAGATTCACCACGCCCAAGTGAAGCCCAAGGGGTGACCAGAGTCACCAGGTAAGGGTGAGGCCCAGAGGGGGAACTAGAGTAACCAGTTCAATTTGAGGCCCAGAATGGGACCAGAGGTCCCTGGTCAGAGTGAGGTCCAGGCGTGGAATAGAGTATCTAGGTCCCATGATGCCTGGGTGAAGACCAGAGTCACTAGGGCCATGCAGGCCCAGATGGGGAACAGAATCACTAGGTCCTGGTGAGGCATAGAATAAGACCACAGTCAGCAGTATCAGGTGAGCCCCTTGTGGGAACCAGAGCCACTCTATCCAGCTGAGTCCCAGGTCCCCGTGAGGCCCACGTGAGGACCAGATTCATCAGGTCGAATTGAGGCATAGCTGGGGACAAGAGTCACCAGGTCTGGGTGCGGCCTAGGTGGGGTAAGATTCAGCAGTTCTGAGTTAGGTCAAAGTGGGGACGAGAGACACCAGGTCCAGATGAGGCAAAATTGAGGACCAGAGTCACCAGATCCAGGTGTGGTCCATGTTGGAAAGAGAGTCACCAGGTCCAGGAGAGGTCCAGGTGGGGACCAGAGTCACCAGATCCAGGTGAAGCCCAGGTGGGGACCAGAGTCACTAGGTCCAGATGAGGCCCAGGTGAGGACCAGAGTTACCAGGTACACGTGAGGCCCCGGTGGGGATCAGAAGCAACAGGTCCATGTGAGGCCGGCTTGGGGACCATGGTCAACTGGTCTACTTGAGGCCCAGATGTGGAACACAGTAAGCAGATCCAGGTGAGTTCCCGGTGGTTACAAGAGTCACCACGTCGAGGTGAAGCCGAGGTGGGGACCAGGATCACCAGGTCGAGGGGCGGCCCTTGAAAGGACCGGAGTCAACAGTTCGAGGTCAGGCGCAGGGAGCAACCAGGGTCAGCAGGTCCAAGTCAGGGCAAAGTGGGTTTCACAGTCACTAGGGCACGGTGAGACCCAGAGGGGGACCAGAGTCACCTGGTCCAGTTGAGGTCCAGTTGTAGAACACAGTCATCGGGTCCCAATTTTGCCCAGTTGAGGACCATGGTCACCAGGACCAGGTGAGGTCCAGATGCGGATTGGAGTCCCCAAATCTAGGTGAAGACCAGGTGGGACCACAGTCACCAGATCCAGGATAGTCTCATGTCAGACCAGATTCACCAGGTCCAGGTGAGTTGCAGGTGGCAACCACACTCACCAGATCCCGGTGAGGCTTTGGTGGGGACGAGAGTCACGAGGTACATGAGAAGCTAAAAACAATGCAGCCACTATTTCCACGTGATGTCCACGTGGGAACGAGAATCAACAGTTACACGTGAGGATCTGGTGGGGATCCGACTCACCATGTCCAGGTGAGACCCAGGTGGGAACCAGTGTCACCATGTCCAGGTGTGGCCCAGGTGAAGACCAGAGTTAAGAGTTCCAGCTGGGTCACTGTTAGTGAACTGTGTAACCATATCCTGATGCTACCCCGGTGGGTACCAGATACACCAGGTACTGGTGAGGCCCAGGTGGGACCAGAGACATGAGGTCCAGGTGAGGTCCCATGAGAACCACAGTCACCAGGTCAGGTGAGGCCATGCTTAGGATCAGTGTCACCAGTTACAGGTGAGGCCCAGGAGGAGCCAGAGTCACCTGGTACAGAAGAGGCCAAAGTCAGGACCTGAGTTACCAGGATCAGTTCACTCCAAGTGGGGAATAGGGTAACCATTTCCTGATGATGCCCTGGTAAAACCAGAGTCACCAGGTCCAGATGAGGCGCAGGTGGGGAGTATGTTCACTATGTCCCAGTGAGGCCCAGTTGAGGACTAGAGTCACCAGGTCAAGTTGAGGCCTAGAGGGGTACCAGATTCACCTGGTCTAGGTGACATCCAGATGGGGACCAGAGTCACCATGTAAGGTTGAGGCCCAGAGGGGATCCAGAGTCATCATGTTCAGGTGAGGCTCAGGTGTGGAACAGAGTATCCAGGTCGTATTGTTCCACAGGTGAGGACCAAAATCACCATATCTGGGTGAGGTCCAGTTAGGATCAGAGTCACCAGTTCCAGGTGAGGCCAAGAAGGAGTCCACAGCAATCAGGTCCAGGTTGGGAACAAAGTCACCAAGACTGGGTGAGGCCCAAATGGGGACCAGATTCACCAGGTCCAGGTGATTCCCAGGTGGTGACCAGAGTTACCAGTTCCAGGTGAGGACCAGGTAAGGACCAGATTCACCAGGGCTAAGTGAGGCCCACGTGGGGACTTGTGTCTCCAGGTATGGGTGAGGCCCAGGTGGAAATCCCACTCACCAGGTCCAGGTGAGACCAACGTGCAGGCCATGCAGAGGAACCATGTCCCGATGATGCCCACGTAGGGACCAGACTTACCAGGTCCAGGTGAGGCCAACCTTCAGGCTATGCAGTGGAACCATGTCCCAATGATGCCCACGTAGGGAACAGAGTCACCAGGTTCGAATGAGGCCCAGATGGAGCATATTCACTAGGTCCCGGTGAGGCCCAGTTGAGGACCAGAGTCACCAGATCTGGTTGAGTACTAGAGGGGTACCAGAATCACCTGGTCAAGGTGACATCGAGATGGGGACCAGAGTCTCCAGGTCAGGGTGAGGCCCAGAGAAGTTCCAGAGTCATCATGTCCAGGTGAGGCTCAGGTTTCGAACAGAGTCACCGGGTACCAATGATGCCCAGGTGAGGACCAGAGTCACCAGGTCCAAGAGGCCCACGTTGGGACCTGAGTCACAAGGTATGGGTGAGGCCCTGGTGGCAACTCACTCACCAGGTCCCGGTGAGGCCAACCTGCAGGTCAGAGTCACCAGATCCACGTGAGGCCCTAGTGGGGACCGGAGTCACCAGGTAAATGTGAGTCTACCAGAACACCACAGTCACCAGGTCCAGGTGTGGTTCATGTGGGAACGAGAGTCACCAGGTCCAGGAGAGACCCAGGTGGGGACCACAGTCACCAGGTCTAGATTGAGGCCTAGGTGGGGAGACCAGAGTCATCAGGACCAGTTGAGGCCAAAGTGTGGAGCAAAGTTATCATGTCCAGGTGAGGCGCCGGTGGGGAACAGAGTAACCATGTCCCATTGATGAAAGGTGGGAAAAGAGTCACAAGGTCCCAACGAGGCCTAAGTGAGGAGTAGATTCACCAGGTCCTGTTGAGGCCCAGTTGAGGACCAATGTCCCCAGCTCTGGGTGAGTCCCAGAGGGAGCAGAGTCACCCGATTCTGGTGATATCCAGGTGGGGACCAGAGTCACCACGTCAGGGTTAGGCCCAGAGGGGGACGAGAATCACTAGGTCCAGGTGAGGCCCTGATGTGGAACTGAGAAACCAGGTCCCATGATGCCCATATGAGGACCTGAGTTACCAGGTCCAGGTGAGATCCCTGTGGGAACGAGTCACCTCGTCCCGGTGCGGGCCAGGTGGGACCACAGTCACCAGGTCCAGGTGAGGCCCAGTTATATAAGAGAGTATCCAGCTCCCAAAGATGCCCAGGTAAGGACCAGAGTCAACAGGTCCAGTAGAGGTTCAAATATGGATCAGAGTCATTGTGTTTCAGGTGAGGCCAGATGGAGACCACAGGAACCAGGTCCAGGAGAGCCCCATATGGGAACCAGAGCCACCAGATCAAGGTGAGGTCCAGGTGGGACCACAGTCACAAGGTCCTGGTGAGGCGCAGGTGACAACAGGATTCACCAAGTCCAGGTGAGGACCAGGTGGCGAACAGTCAACACATCCAGGTGCAGACCAGCTAAGGACCAGATTCACCAGGCCCAAGTGAAGCCCAAGGGGTGACCAGAATCACCAGGTAAGGGTGTGGCCCAGAGGGGGAACCAGAGTAACCAGTTTATTTTGAAGCCCAGAATGGGACCAGAGGTCCCTGGTCAAATTGAGGCTCAGGTGTGGAATAGAGTATCCAGGTCCCAATGATCCAGGGTGACGACCAGAGTCACTAGGGCCATGCAGGCCCAGAAGGGGACCAGAATCACTAGGTCCTGGTGAGGCATAGAATAAGACCACAGTCAGCAGTATCAGGTGAGCCACTTGTGGGAACCAGGGCCACTCTATCCACCTGAGTCCCAGGTCCATGTGAGGCCCACGTGAGGACCAGATTCATTAAGACGAATTGAGGCATAGCTGGGGACAAGAGTCACCAGGTCTGGGTGCGGCCTAGGTGGGGCAAGATTCAGCAGTTCTGAGTTAGGTCAAAGTGGGGACGAGAAACACCAGGTCCAGTTGAGGCCAAACTGAGGACCAGAGTCACCAGATCCAGGTGAGGTCCATGTTGGAAAGAGAGTCACCAGGTCCTGGAGAGGTCCAGGTGGGGAACAGAGTCACCAGACCCAGGTGAAGTCCAGGTGGGAACCAGAGCCACCAGATCCAGGTGAGTCCAGGTGGGGACCAGAGTCACCAGATTCTGGTGAAGCCCAGGTGGGGACCAGAGTCACTAGGTCCAGATGAGGCCCAGGTGAGGACCAGAGTTACCAGGTACACGTGAGGCCCCGTGGGTATTAGAGGCAACAGGTCCATGTGAGGCCGGCTTGGGGACCATGGTCAACAGATCTACATGAGGCCCAGGTGTGGAACACAGTAAGCAGGACCAGGTGAGTCCTCGGTGCCGACAAGAGTCACCACGTCCAGGTGAGTCCCAGGTGTGTATCAGGATCACAAGGTACAGGGGAGGACCTTGAAAGATGCAGAGTCAACAGTTCGAGGTCAGGCGCAGGTGGCAACCAGGGTCAGCAGGTCCAAGTCAGGCCAAAGTGTGTTCGACAATCACTAGGGCACGGTGAGACCCAGAGGGGGACCAGAGTCACCTGGTCCAGGTGAGGTCCAGTTGTGGAACACAGACACCGGGTCCCAATTTTGCCCAGTTGAGGACCATGGTCAACAGGCCCAGGTTAAGCCCAGATGAGGACCGGAGTCCCCAAATCCAGGTGAAGCCCTGGTGGGGACCACAGTCACCGGATCCAGGGTAGTCTCAGGTGCAGACCAGAATCACCAGGTCCAGGTGAGTTGCAGGTGACAACCACACTCACCAGGCCCAGGTAAGGCCCTGGTGGGGACCAGAGTCACCAGGTCTGTGTGAGGCACAGATAGGATCAGAGTCACCAGTTCCAGGTGAGGCCAAGAAAGAGTCCACAGCAATCAGTTCCAGGTGGGGAACAAAGTCACCAGGACTGGGTGAGGCCCAGATGGGGAACAGATTCACCAGGTCCATGTGATTCCCAGGTGGTGACTAGAGTTACCAGTTCCGGATGAGCACCAGGTAAGGACGAGATTCACCAGGTCCAAGGGAGACCCACGTGGGGACCTGTGTCACATTGCATGTGTGAGGCCCAGGTTGCCACCCCATCACCAGGTCCAGGTGAGGCCAACCTGCAGGCCATGCAGAGGAAACATGTCTCGATGATGCCCAGGTAGACATCAGAGTTACCAGTTCCAGGTGATGACAACCTACAGGCCATGCAGTGGAACCATGTCCCGATGATGCCCAGGTAGGGACCAGAGTCACCAGGTCCAAATGAGGCCCAGATGGAACAAATTCACTAGGTCCAGGTGAGGCCCAGTTCAGGACCAAAGTCACCAGATCTTCTTGATGCCTAGAGGGGTACCAGAATCACCTGGTCCAGGTGACATCCACATGGGGACCAGAGTCACCAGGTCACGAAAAGGCCCAGAGAGGTTCCAGAGTCATCATGTCCAGGTGAGGCTCAGGTGAGGAACAGAGTCACCAGGTACCAATGATGCCCAGGTGAGGACCAGAGTCACCAGATCTGGGTGACGCGCAGAAAGGTTCAGAGTCACCAGTTCCAGGTGAGGCC
Organism: Canis aureus; assembly: GCF_053574225.1. Classification (NCBI taxonomy): domain Eukaryota; kingdom Metazoa; phylum Chordata; class Mammalia; order Carnivora; family Canidae; genus Canis; species Canis aureus. The sequence continues at coordinate 922,947 of NC_135637.1, forward strand.
AAGAAAGTGTCCAGAGCAATCAGGTCCAGGTGGGGAACAAAGTCACAAGGACTGGGTGAGGCCCAGATGGGAACCAGATTCACCAATTCCAGGTGAGGACCAGGTGGTGACCAGAGTCCCCGGGTCTGGGATAGGACCAGATAAGGATCAGATTCACCAGGTCCAAGAGGCCCACGTAGGGACCTGAGTCACCAGGTACGGGTGAGGCCCAGGTGGCAACCGCACTGACCAGGTCCAGGTGAGGCCAACCAGCAGGCCAGAGTCACCAGATCCAGGTGAGGCTCTAGTGGGGACCGGAGTCACCAGCTAAATGTGAGTCTACAAGAAAACCACAGTCACCAGGTCCAGGTGTGGTTCAGGTGGGAAGGAGAGTCACCAGGTCCAGGTGAGACCCAGGTGTGGACCACTGTCACCAGGTCCAGATTGAGGCCTAATGGGGGGACAAGAGTCATCAAGACCAGTTGAGGCCAAAGTGCGGAGCAAAGTTATCATGTCCAAGTGAGGCCCAGGTGTGGAATAGAGTAACCATGTCCCATTGATGCCAGGTGGGAAAAGAGTCACAAGGTCCAGACGAGGCCTAAGTGAGGAGTAGATTCAACAGGTCCTGTTGAGGCCCAGTTGAGGACCAGTGTCCCCAGCTCCGGGTAAGTCACAGACGGGGACCAGAGTCACCCGGTTCTGGTGATATCCAGCTGGGAACCAGAGTCACCACGTCAGGGTTAGGCCCAGAGGGGGAACCAGAGTAACCAGTTTAGTTTGAGGCCCAGAATGGGACCAGAGGTCCCTAGTCAGAGTGAAGCCCAGGTGTGGAATAGTGTATCCAGGTCCCAATGATGCCTGTGAAGACCAGAGTCACTAGGGCCATGCAGGCCCAGATGGGGAACAGAATCACTAGGTCCTGGTGAGGCATAGAGTAAGACCACAGTCAGCAGTATCATTTGAGCCCCTTGCGGGAACCAGAGCCACTCTATCCAGCTGAGTCCCAGGTCCATGTGAGGCTCACGTGAGGACCAGATTCATTAGGTCGAAATGAGGCATAGCTGGGGACAAGAGTCACCAGATCTGGTTGTGGCCTAGGTGGGGCAAGATTCAGCAGTTTTGAGTTAGGTCAAAGTAGGGACGAGAGACGCCAGGTCCAGGTGAGGCCAAACTGAGGACCAGAGTCACCAGATCCATGTGAGGTCCATGTTGGAAAGAGAGTCACCAGGTCCAAGAGAGGTCCAGGTGGGGACCAGAGTCACCAGATCTGGGTGAATTCCAGGTGGGGACCAGAGTCACCAGATCCAGGTGAAGCCCAGGTGGGGACCAGAGTCACTAAGTCCAGATGAGGTCCAGGTGAGGACCAGAGTTACCAGGTACACGTGAGGCCCCGGTGGGGATCAGAGGCAAGAGGTCCATGTGAGGCCGGCTTGGGGACCATGGTCAACAGGTCTACTTGAGGCCCTGGTGTGGAACACAGTAAGCAGGTTCCGGTGAGTCCCCGGTGGTGACAAGAGTCACCACGTCCAGGTAGGTCCCAGGTGGGGACCAGGATCACCAGGTACAGGGGAGACCCTTGAAAGAACCAGAGTCAACAGGTCGAAGTCAAGCGCAGGTGGCAACCAGGGTCAGGAGGTCCAAGTCAGGCCAAAGTGGGGTTCACAGTCACTAGGGCACGGTGAGACCCAGAGGGAGACCAGAGTCACCTGGTCCAGGTGAGGTTCAGTTGTGGAACACAGTCACCGGGTCCCAATTTTGCCCAGTTGAGTGCCATGGTCAACAGGGCCAGGTGAGTACAGAGGGGACCGGAGACCCAAATCCAGGTGAAGCCCAGGTGGGTACCACAGTCACCAGATCCACGGTAGTCTCATGTGCAGATCAGAATCACCAGGTCCAGGTGAGGTGCAGGTGGCAACCACACTCACCAGATCCCGGTGAGGCCCTGGTAGGTACCAGAGACACGAGGTACATGAGAAGCTAGAAACACTGCAGCCACCAGGTCCACATGATGTCCATGTGGGAACAAGAATCACCAGTTACAGGTGAGGACCAGGTGGGGATCCGACTCCCCATGTCCAGGTGAGACCAAGGTGGAAACAAGCGTCATCATGTCCAGGTGTGGCCCAGGTGAAGACCAGAGTTAATAGATCCCGCTGGGTCACTGTTAGTTAACAGAGTACCATATCCTGATGCTAACCAGATGGGTACCAGAGACACCAGGTCCTGGTGAGGGCCAAGTGGGACCAGAGTCACCAGATCTGGTTGAGGCCTAGAGGGGTACCAGAATCACCTGGTCCAGGTGACATCCAGATGGGGACCAGAGTCACCAGGTCAGGGTGAGGCCCAGAGAGGATCCACAGTCATCATGTCCAGATGAGGCTCAGGTGTGGAACAGAGTCACCAGGTACCTATAATGCCCAGGTGAGGACCAGAGTCACCAGATATGGGTGATGCGCAGATAGGATCAGAGTCACCAGATCTAGGTGAGGCGAAGAAAATGTCCACAGCAAGCAGGTCCAGGTGGGTAACAAAGTCCCCAGGACTGGGTGACGCCCAGATGGGGACCAGATTCACCAGGTCCAGGTGAGGCCCAGGTGGTGACCAGAGTCCCCGGGTCTGGGAGAGGACGAGGTAAGGACCAGATTCACCAGGTCCAAGAGGCCCACGTGGGGACCTGAGTCACCATGTATGGGTGAGGCCCAGGTGGCCACCCCACTCACAAGGTCTATGTGAGGCCAACCTGCAGGCCAGAGTCCCCAGATCCAGGTGAGGCCCTATTGGGGACCGGAGTCACCAGGTAAATGTGAGTCTACAAGAACACCACAGTCACCAGGTCCAAGTGTGGTTCATGTCGGTACGAGAGTCACCAGGTCCAGGTGAGACCCAGGTGGGGACAACGGTCACCAGGTCCAGATAGAGGCCTAGGTGGGGGGACCAGAGTCATCAGGACCAGTTGAGGCCAAAGTGCGGAGCAAAGTTATCATGTCCAGGTGAGGCCCAGTTGGGGAACAGAGTAACCATGTCCCATTGATGCCAGGTGGGAAAAGAGTCACAAGGTCCAGACGAGGCCTAAGTGAGGAGTAGATTCACCAGGTCCTGTTGAAACCCAGTTTAGGGGGATCCCTGGGTGGCGCAGCGGTTTGGCGCCTGCCTTTGGCCCAGGGCGCGATCCTGGAGACCCGGGATCGAATCCCACATCGGGCTCCCGGTGCATGGAGCCTGCTTCTCCTTCTGCCTATGTCTCTGCCTCTCTCTCTCTCTCTCTGTGTGACTATCATAAATAAATAAAAAATTTAAAAAAAAAAAAAAAAAAAAAGAAACCCAGTTTAGGACCAGTGTCCCCAGCTCCGGGTGAGTCCCAGTGGGGGACCCGAGTCACTGGTTCTGGTGATATCCAGGTGGTGACCAGAGTCACCACGTCAGGGTGAGGCCCAGAGCGGGACGAGAATAACTAGGTCCAGGTGAGGCCCCGATGTGGAACTGAGAAACCAAGTCCCATGATGCCCATATGATGACCTGAGTCACCAGGTCCAGGTGAGGTCCCTGTGGGAACCAGACATCTCGTCCAGGTGAGGATCAGGTGTGACCACAGTCACCAGGTCCAGGTGAGGCCCAGGTATATAAGAGAGTATCCAGGTCCCAATGATGCCCAGGTAAGGACCAGAGTCAACAGGTGCAGGAGAGGCACAAATATGGATCAGAGTCATTGTGTTCCAGGTGAGGCCAGATGGAGAACACAGGAACCAGGTCCAGGAGAGCCCCATATGGGAACCAGAGCCACCAGATCCAGGTGAGAACCAGGTGGGACCACAGTCACAAGATCCAGGTGAGGCGCAGGTGGAATCAGGATTCACCGAGTCCAGGTGAGGCCCAGGTTGCGACCAGTCACCAGATCCAAGTGAGGACAAGCTAAGGACCAGATTCACCAGGCCCAATGAAGCCCAAGGGGTGACCAGTGTCACCAGGTAAGGGTGAGGCCCAGATTAGGAACCAGAGTAACCAGTTTTGTTTGAGGTCCAGAATGGGAACACAGGTCCCTGTACAGTGTGAGTCCCAGATGCGGAATAGAGTATCCAGGACCCAATGATGCCTGGGTGAGGACCAGAGTGCCGAGGGCCATGCAGGCCCAGATGGGGAACAGAATCACTAGGTCCTGGTGAGGCATAGAATAAGACCACAGTCAGCAGTATCAGGTGAGCCCCTTGTGGGAACCAGAGCCACTCTATCCAGCTGAGTCCCAGGTCCATGTGAGGCCCACGTGAGGACCAGATTCATCAGGTGGAATTGAGGCATAGCTGGGGACAAGAGTCACCAGGTCTGGGTGCGGTCTAGGTGGGGCATGATTCAGCAGTTCTGAGTTAGGTCAAAGTGGGGACGAGAGACACCAGGTCCAGGTGAGGCCAAACTGAGGACCAGAGTTACCAGATCCAGGTGAGGTCCATGTTGGAAAGTGAGTCACCAGGTCCGGGAGAGGTCCAGGTGGGGACCAGAGTCCCCAGATCCAGGTGAAGCCCAGGTGGGTACCAGAGTCACTAGGTCCAGATGAGGCCCAGGTGAGGACGAGAGTTACCAGGTACACGTGAGTCCCCGATGATGATCAGAGGCAACAGGTCGATGTGAGGCCGGCTTGGGGATCATGGTAAACAGATCTACTTGAGGCCCAGGTGTGGAACACAGTAAGCAGGTCCAGGTGAGTCCCCGGTGGTGACAAGTGTTACCACGTCCAGGTGAGGCCCAGGTGGGTACCAGGATCACCAGGTCTAGGGCAGGACCTTGCAAGAACCAGAGTCAACATTTCGAGGTCAGGCGCAGGTGGCAACCAGGGTCTGCAGGTCCAAGTCAGGCCAAAGTGGGTTTCACAGTCACTAGGGCACATTGACACCCAGAGGGGGACCAGAGTCACCTGGTCCAGGTGAGGTCCAGTTGTGGAACACAGTCACCGGGTACCAATTTTGCCCAGTTGAGGACCATGGTCAACAGGACCAGGTGAGGCCCAGATGGGTACCGGAGTCCCCAAATCCAGGTGAAGCGTAGGTGGGGACCACAGTCACCAGTTCAAGGGCAGTCTCAGGTGCAGACCAGAATCACCAAGTCCAGGTGTGGCCCAGGTGAAGAGCAGAGTTAATAGGTCCGGCTGGGTCACTGTTAGTGAACAGTGTAACCATATCCTGATGCTACCCAGGTGGGTACCAGAGACACTAGGTCCTGGTGAGGACCAGGTCGGACCAGAGACATGAGGGCCAGGTGAGATCCCGATGGGAACCACAGTCACCAGGTCAGGTGAGACCATGATTAGGATCAGAGTCACCAGTTACAGGTGAGGCCCAGGTGGAGCCAGAGTCACCTGGTACAGAATAGGCCAAAGTCAGGACCAGAGTTACCAGGATCAGGTCAGTCCCAGTGTGGAATAGAGTAACCATGTCCCGATGATGCCCACTTAGAACCAGTCACCAGATCGAGATGAGGCGCAGGAGGGAGCATCTTCACTAGGTCCCAGTGAGTCCCAGTTTAGGACCAGAGTCACCAGGTCTAGTTGAGACCTAGAGGGGTACCAGATTCACCTGGTCTAGGTGACATCCAGATGGGACCAGAGTCACCTTGTCAGGGTGAGGCCCAGAGGGGATTAAGAGTCATCATGTCCAGGTGAGGCTCAGGTGTGGAACCGAGTATCCAGATCATAATTGTCCTCAGGTGAGGACCAGAGTCACCAGATCTGGGTGAGGCCCAGTTAGGAGCAGAGTCACAAGTTCCAGTTGAGGCGAAGAAGGAGTCCACAGCAATCAGGTCCAGGTGGGCAACAAATTCACCAGGACTGTGTGAGGCCCAGATGGGGACCAGATTCACCAGGTCCAGGTGACTTACAGGTCTTGACCAGACTTACCAGTTCCGGGTGAGGACCAGGTAAGGACAAGATTCAACAGTTCCACGTGAGGTCCACGTGGGGACCTGTGTCACCATGTCCAGGTGTGGCCCAGGTGAAGACCAGAGTTAATAGGTCCGGCTGGGTCACTGTTAGTGAACAGTGTAACCATATCCTGATGCTACCCAGGTGGGTACCAGAGACACTAGGTCCTGGTGAGGCCCAGGTGGGACCGGAGACATGAGGTCCAGATGAGGTCCCATTGGGAACCACAGTCACCAGGTCAGGTTAGGCCATGCTTAGGATCAGACTCACCAGTTACAGGTGAGGCCCAGGTGGAGCCAGAGTCATCTGGTACAGAAGACGCCAAAGTCAGGACCAGAGTTACCAGGATCAGGTCAGTCCCAGTGGGGAATAGAGTAACCATGTCCCGATGATGCCTAGGTAGAACCAGAGTCAACAGGTCCAATTGAGGCGCAGGTGGGGAGCATTTTCACTCGGTCCTGATGAGGCCCAGTTGAGCACCAGAGTCACCAGGTCTACTTGAGACCTGGAGGGGTACAAGGTTCACCTGTTCTAGGTGACATCCAGATGGGGACCAGCGTCACCATGTCAGGCTGAGGACAAGAGAGGTTTAAGAGTCATCAGGTCCAGGTGAGGCTCAGGTGTGGAACAGAGTATCCAGGTCATAATGGTCCACAGGTGAGGACCAGAGTCACCAGATCTGGGTGAGGCCCAGTTAGGATCAGAGTCACCAGTTCTAGGTGAGGCCAAGAAGGAGTCCACAGCAATCAGGTCCATGTGGGGAACAAAGTCACCAGGACTGGGTGAGGCCCAGATGGGGACCAGATTCACCAGGTCCAGGTGATTCCCAGGTGGTGACCAGAGTTACCAGTTCCGGGTGAGCACCAGGTAAGGACCAGATTACCAAGGTCCAAGTGAGGCCCACGTGGGAACCTGAGTCACCAGGTATGGGTGAGGCCCAGGTGGCAACGCCACTCAACAGGTCCAGGTGAGGCCACATGCAGGCCATGCAGAGGAACCATGTCCCGATGATGCCCAGGTAGGGACAGGACTTACCATGTCCAGGTGAGGCCAACCTGCGGGCCATGCTGTGGAACCATGACCCGATGATGCCCAGGTAGGGACCAGAGTAACCAGGTGCAAATGAGGCCCAGATGGAGCTATTCACTAGGTCCAGGTGAGGCCCAGTTGAAGACCAGAGGCACCAGATCTGGTTGAGGACTATCGCGGTACAGAATCACCTGGTCCAGGTGACATCCAGATGGGGACCAGCCTCACCAGGTCAGGGTGAGGCCTAGAGGGGTTCCAGAGCCATCATGTCCAGGTGAGGCTGAGGTTTGGAACAAAGTATCCAGATCATAATGGTCCACAGGTGAGGACCAGAGTCACCAGATCTGGGTGAGGCCCAGTTAGGATCAGAGTCACCAGTTCCAGGTGAGGCCAAGAAGGAGTCTACAGCAATCAGGTCCAGGTTGGGAACAAAGTCACCAGGACAGGGTGAGGCCCAGATTGGGACCAGATTCACCAGGCCCATGTGATTAACAGGTGGTGACCAGACATACCAGTTCTGGGTGAGGACCAGGTAAGGACCAGATTCACCAGGTCCAAGTGAAGCCCACATGGGGACCTGTGTCACCACGTATGTGTGAGGCCCAGGTGTCAACCCCACTCACCAGGTCCAGGTGAGGCCAAACTGCAGGTCATTTGTGGAACCATGTCCCGATGATGCCCAGAGAGGGACCATAGTCACCAGGTCCAAATGAGGCCCAGATGGAGCATATTCACTAGGTCCAGGTGAGGCCCAGTTGAGGACCAGAATCACCAGATCTGGTTGAGCCCTAGAGGGATACCAGAACCACCTGGTCCAGGTGACCTCCAGATGGGGACCAGAGTCACCAGGTCAGGGTGAGGCCCAGAGAGGTTCAAGAGTCATCATGTTCAGGAGAGGCTCAGGTGTGGAGCAGAGTCACCAGGTACAAAGGATGCCCATGTGAGGACCAGAGTCACCAGGTCTGGGTGACGCCCAGATAGGATCAGAGTCACCAGTTCCAGGTGAGGCCAAGAAAAAGTCCACAGCAATCAGGTCCAGTGGGGAACAAAGTCACCAGGACTGGGTGAGGCCCAGGTGGGGACCAGATTCACCAGGTCCAGGTGAGGCCCAGGTGGTGACCAGAGTCCCCGGGTCTGGGAGAGGACCAGGTAAGGACCAGATTCACCAGGCCCAAGAGGCCCACGTGGGGACCTGAGTCACCAGGTATGTGTCAGGGCCAGGTGGCAACCCCACTCACCAGGTCCAGGTGAGGCCAACCAGCAGGCCAGAGTCACCAAATCCAGGAGAGGCCCTAGTGGGGACCAGAGTCACCAGGTAAAATTGAGTCTACAAGAACACCACAGTCACCAGGTCCAGGTGTGATTCATGTGGGAACGAGAGTCACCAGGTCCATTAGAGACCCAGGTGGGGACCACAGTCACCAGGTCCAGATTGAGGCCTAGGTGGTGGGTCCAGAGTCATCAGCAGCAGTTGAGGACAAAGTGCGGAGCAAAGTTATCATGTCCAGGTGAGGCCCAGGTGGGGAACAGAGTAACCATGTCCCATTGATGCCAGGTGGGAAAAGAGTCACAGGTCCAGTCGAAGCCTAAGTGAGGAGTAGATTCACCAGGTCCTGCTGAGGCCTGGTTGAGGACCAGTGTCCCAAGCTCCGGGTGAGTCCCAGACGGGGACCAGAGTCACCCGGTTCTGGTGATTTCCAGGTGCGGACCAGAGTCACCACGTCAGGGTGAGGCCCAGAAGGGGACGAGAATCACTAGGTCCAGGGGAGGCCCCGATGTGGAACTGAGAAACCAGGTCCCATGATGCCCATATGAGGACCTGAGTCAAGAGGTCCAGGCGAGGTCCCTGTGGGAACCATTCACCTCGTCCAGGTGAGGCCCAGGTGGGACCACAGTCACCATGTCCACGTGAGGCCCAGGTATATAAGAGAGTATCCAGGTCTCAATGATGCCCAGGTATGGACCAGAGTCAACAGGTCCAGGAGAGGCCCAAATATGGATCAGAGTCATCGTGTTCCAGGTGACGCCAGATGGAAACCACAGGAACCAGTTCCAGGAGAGCCCCATATGGGAACCAGAGACACCAGATCCAGGTGAGGTCCAGGTGGGACTACAGTCACGAGGACCAGGTGAGGCACAGGTGGCAAGAGGATTCACCAAGTCCCGGTGAGGCACAGGTGGCGAGCAGTCACGAGATCCAGGTGCGGACCAGCTAAGGACCAGATTCACCAGGCCCAAGTGAAGCCCAAGCAGTGATCAGAATCACCAGGTAAAGGTGAGACCCAGAGTGGTAACCAGAGTAACCAGTTTAGTTTCAGGCCCAGAATGGGACCAGAGGTCCCTGGTCAAAGTGAGGCCCAGGTGTGGAATAGAGTATCCAGGTCCCAATGATGCCTGGGTGAGGACCAGAGTCACTAGGGCCATGCAGGCCCAGATGGGGAACAGAATCACTAGGTGTTGGTGAGGCATAGAATAAGACCACAGTCAGCAGTATCTGGTGAGCCCCTTGTGGGAACCAGAGCCACTCTATCCAGTTGAGTCCCAGGTCCATGTGAGGCCCACGTGAAAACCAGATTCATCAGGTCGAATTGAGGCATAGCTGGGGACAAGAGTCACCAGGTCGGGATGCGGTCTAGGTGGGACAAGATTCAGCAGTTCTGAGTTAGGTCAAAATGGGGACGAGAGACACCAGGTCCAGGTGAGGCCAAACTGAGGACCAGAGTCACCAGATCCAGGTGAGGTCCATGTTGGAAAGGAGTCACCAGGTGCAGGAGAGGTCCTGGTGGGGACCAGAGTCACCAGATCCAGGTGAGGTCCATGTTGGAAAGAGAGTCACCAGATCCAGGTGAGATCCATGTTGGAAAGAGAGTCACCAGGTCCAGGAGAGGTCCAGGTGGGGACCAGAGTCACCAGATCCAAGTGAAGTCCAGGTGGGGACCAGAGTCACCAGATCCAGGTGAAGCCCAGGTGGGGACCAGAGTCACTAGGTCCAATTGAGGCCCAGGTGAGGACCAGAGTTACCAGGTACACGTGAGGCCCCGGTGGGGATCAGAGGCAACAGGTCCATGTGAGGCCGGCATGGGGACCATGGTCAACAGGTCTACATGAGGCCCAGGTGTGGAACACAGTAAGCAGGTCCAGGTGAGTCCCCGGTGGTGAAAAGAGTCACCACGTCCAAGTGAGGCCCAGGTGGGGACCAGGATCACCAGGTCCAGAGGAGTCCCTTGAAAGAACCATAGTCAAGAGTTCAAGGTCAGGCGCAGGTGGCAACCAGGGTCAGCAGGTCCAAGTCAGGCCAAAGTGGGGTTCACAGTCACTAGGGCACGGTGAGACCCAAAGTTGGACCAGAGTCACCTAGTCCAGGTGAGGTCCAGTTGTGGAACACAGTCACCGGGTCCCAATTTTGCGCAGTTGAGGACCATGGTCAACAGGGCCAGGTGAGGCCCAGATGGAGACAGGAGTCCCCAAATCCAGGTGAAGCCCAGGTGCGGACCACATTCACCAGATCCAGGGTAGTCTCAGATGCAGACCAGAATCACCAGGTCCAGGTGAGGTTCCGGGGGCAACCACACTCAACAGGTCCCGGTGAGGCCCTGGTGGGGATCAGGGTCACGAGGTACATGAGAAGCTTGAAACACTGCAGCCACCAGGTCCACATGATGTCCATGTGGGAACGAGAATCCCCAGTTACAGGTGAGGACCAGGTGGGGATCTGACTCAACATGTCCAGGTGAGACCCAGGTGGGTACCAGTGTCACCATGTCCAGGTGTGGCCCAGCTGAAGACCAGAGTTAATAGGTCCGGCTGGGTCACTGTTAGTGAAGAGTGTAACCATATCCTGATGCTACCCAGGTGGGTACCAGAGACACCAGGTCGTGGTGAGGACCAGGTGGGACTGGAGACATGAGGTCCAGGTGAGGTCACGATGGGAACCACCGTCACCAGGTCAGGTGAGGCGATGCTTAGGATCAGAGTCACCAGTTACAGGTGAGGCCCAGGTGGAGCCAGAGTAACCTGGTACAGAAGAGGCCAAATTCAGGACCAGAGTTACCAGGATCAGGTTAATCCCAGTGGGGAATAGAGTAACCATGTCCCGATGATGCCCAGGTAGAACCAGAGTCACCAGGTCCAGATGAGGTGCAGGTGGGGAGCATATTCACTAAGTCCTGGTGACGCCCACTTGAGGACCAGAGTCACCAGGTCTAGTTGAGGGTTAGAGGGGTTCCAGATTCACCTGGTCTAGGTGACATCCAGATGGGGACCAGAGTCACCATGTCAGAGTGACGCCCAGAAGGGTTCCAGAGTCATCATGTCCAGGTAAGGCTCAGGTGTCGACCAGAGTATCCAGGTCATAATGGTCCACAGGTGAGAACCAGAGTCACCAGATCGGGTGAGGCCCAGTGAGGATCAGAGTCACCAGTTCCAGGTGAGGCCAAGAAGGAGTCCACAGCAATCATGTCCCGGTGGGGAAACATGGAATTCGATTCTTTTCGATTTGATTCAATTCTTTCGATTCGATTTGATTTGATTCTTTTCGATTCGATTCAATACGATTCTTTTCATTTCGATTCTAATCGATTCTCTTCGATTCAATTCGTTTCGATTCGTTTCGATTCTATTCGATTTTTTTCGATTCTATTCTATTCGATTCATTTTGAATCATTTCGATTTGATTCTGTTCGAGTGGTTTCTATTAGATTCTTTTCGATTTGATTCAATTCGATTCGAGTGTTTTTGATCCGAGTCTTTTCGACTCGATTCAATTCAATACGGTTCTTTTAGATTCGATTCGATTCGATTGTTTTCGTTTCGATTCGACTTTTTTTGATTCGATTCTTTTCGATTCGATTGTTTTCAATTCGATTGATTCGATTCTTTTCAATTCTATGCTATTCAAAGCGATTCTTTTGTATTTGATTCGATTCGATTGTTTTCTTTTTGATTCGGTTTGATTCGTTTCTTTTCGATTCGATTCAATTCTTTTCGATTCGATTCTTTTCGATTCGATTTGATTCTTTTCGATTCTATTCTATTCTATTCTTTTCTATTCCATTCGAATCGATTCGTTTTGATTGAATTCGATTCTTTTCGATTCGATTCAATTAGATTCTTTTCGATTGTATTCAATTTGTTTCGATTCGAATCAATTTGATTCTTTTCGATTCGATTCCATTCTATTCTTTTCGATTTGATTCAATTCGATTCTATTCATTTCGATTATTTTCGTTGAGATTAGATTCTTTTCGATTTGATTTTTATCGGTTCGAGTCGATTCATTTCGCTTATTTTGGTTAGGATCAATTCAATTCTATTCCTTTTGATTTGATTTGATTCTATTCGATTTCTTTCGATTCTATTCTATTCTTTTCGATTCTATTCCGTTCAATCCGATTCTTTTCGATTCGATTCGATTGTTTTAGATTTGATTCCATTCTTTCGATTCTATTTGATATGATTCTTTTCGATTCGATTTGATACGATACTTTTTATTTTGATTCGAATCGATTCTCTTCGGTTCGATTCGTTTTGATTCTTTTCGATTCAATTGTATTCGAATTTTTTCGATTTGATTCGATTCGATTCTTTTAGATTCTACTTGATTTGTTTCTTTTCGATTCGTTTTGATTCGATTCTTTTTGATTCATGTCGATTCGATTCGATTCTTTTGTTTCGATTCGATTCTTTTCAATTCGAATCTTTTCGTTACATGGAATTCGATTCTTTTCGATTTGATTCTTTATGATTTTTTTCAACTCGATTCAATTCGATTCTTTTTTTTATGATTGTCACAGAGAGAGACAGAGAGGCAGAGACACAGGCAGAGGGAGAAGCAGGCCCCATGCACCAGGAGCCCGATGTGGGATTCGATCCCGGGTCTCCAGGTTCGCGCCCTGGGCCAAAGGCAGGCGCTAAACCGCTGCGCCACCCAGGGATCCCTCAATTCGATTCTTTTTTATCTGAATCTATTCGATTCTTTTTAATTCGATTTGATTCTATTCGAGTTTTTTCGATTTGATTCGATTAGTTCCTTTTTGATTCAATTCAATTCATTTCTTTTGATTCAATTCAATTCGATTCTTTTGGATTCGATTCGATTCTTTTGGATTCGATTCTTTTGGATTCGAATCGAGTAGATTCTTTTCATTTCGATCGGATTCATTTCATTTCGATTCTTTTCGATTCGAATGTTTTCGAATCAATTCGATACTTTTTGATTCGATTCGATTCTTTTCGTGTCGATTTGATTCTTTTCGATTCGATTCTTTTCTATTTGAATCGAATCGATTCTTTTCATTTCGATTCGATTTGATTCAATTCGATTCTTTTCGATCAATTCAATTTGATTGTTTTCGATTCTATTCTATTCTATTCTATTCTATTCTATTCTATTATTTTCCATTCGATGATGCAATTGGATTCTTTTCGATTTGAGTCGATACGATTCGATTCTTTTTGATAAGATACAATTCGATTCTTTTCGATTCGATTCGATTCTTTTCGATTCGGTTCGACTCGATTTCATGCTTTTTGATTCGATTCGACTAGAATTTAATCGACTGATTCAATTTGATTCTTTTCTTTTCGGTTCGATTCTTTTCTATTCGATTTTTTTCTATTCAATTCGATTCTTTCAATTCGATTCGATTCGATTCGATTCTTTTCGTTTCAAATCGATTCGTTTCAATTCGAGTCTTTTCAATTCGATTCTTTTCGATTCGATTCGATTTGATATTTTTAATTCGATTCGAGTCTTTTCGATTCGATTCGATTCTTTTCAATTCGATTCTTTTCGATTCGAGTCTTTTTGATTCGATTCATTTCGATTCGATTCGATTCTTTTCAATTCGATTTGATGCTTTTCCATTTGATCTGATTTGTTTCATTTCGATTCTTTTCGATTCAATTCGATTCTTTTCGATTACATTAAATTTGATTCGATTCTTTTCGATTCGATTCGATTCTTTTCGATTTGATTCCACTCAGTTCGATTCTTTTCGATTCGATTGGATTCTTTTCGATTTGATTCAATTCTTTCGATTCGATTTGATTTGATTCTTTTCGATTCGATTCAATACGATTCTTTTCATTTCGATTCTAATCGATTCTCTTCGATTCATTTTGTTTCGATTCGTTTCGATTCGTTTCGATTTTTTTCGATTCTATTCTATTCGATTTATTTAGAATCATTTCGATTTGATTCTGTTCGAGTGGTTTCTATTAGATTCTTTTCGATTTGATTCAATGCGATTCGAGTCTTTTTGATTCGAGTCTTTTCGACTCGATTCAATTCAATACGATTCTTTTAGATTCGATTCGATTCGATTGTTTTCGTTTCGATTCGACTTTTTTTGACTCGATTCTTTTCGATTCGATTGTTTTCAATTCGATTGATTCGATTCTTTTCAATTCTATGCCTTTCAAAGCGATTCTTTTGTATTTGATTCGATTCGATTGTTTTCTTTTTGATTTGGTTCGATTCGTTTCTTTACGATTCGATTCAATTCTTTTCGATTCGATTCTTTTCGATTCGATTTGATTCTTTTCAATTCTATTCTATTCTATTCTTTTCTATTCCATTCGAATCGATTCGTTTTGATTGAATTCGATTCTTTTCGATTCGATTCCATTCGATTCTTTTCGATTGGATTCAATTTGTTTCGATTCGAATCAATTTGATTATTTTCGATTGGATTCCATTGGATTCTTTTCGATTTGATTCAATTCGATTCTTTTCGATTCTATTCATTTCGATTATTTTCGTTGAGATTAGATTCTTTTCGATTTGATTTTTTTCGGTTCGAGTCGATTCATTTCGCTTATTTTGGTTAGGATCAATTCAATTCGATTCTTTTTGATTTGATTTGATTCTATTCGATTTCTTTCGATTCTATTCTATTCTTTTAGATTCTATTCCATTCAATCCGATTCTTTTCGATTCGATTTGATTGTTTTAGATTTGATTCCATTCTTTCGATTCTATTTGATATGATTCTTTTCGATTCGATTTGATACGATACTTTTTATTTTGATTCGAATCGATTCTCTTCGGTTCGATTCGCTTTGATTCTTTTCGATTCAATTGTATTCGAATTTTTTCGATTTGATTCGATTCGTTTCTTTTAGATTCTACTTGATTTGTTTCTTTTCGATTCGTTTTAATTCGATTCTTTTTATTCATGTTGATTCGATTCGATTCTTTTGTTTCGATTCGATTCTTTTCCATTCGAATCTTTTCGTTACATGGAATTCGATTCTTTTCGATTTGATTCTTTTTGATTTTTTTCAAAGCGATTCAATTCGATTCTTTTTTTTATGATAGTCACAGAGAGAGAGAGAAGCAGAGACACAGGCAGAGGGAGAAGCAGGCTCCATGCACCAGGAGCCCAATGTGGGATTCGATCCCGGGTCTCCAGGTTCGCGCCCTGGGCCAAAGGCAGGCGCTAAACCGCAGAGCCACCCAGGGATCCCTCAATTCGATTCTTTTTTATTCGATTTGATTCTATTCGATTTTTTTCGATTTGATTCGATTAGTTCCTTTTTGATTCAATTCAATTCATTTCTTTTGATTCAATTCAATTCGATTCTTTTGGATTCGATTCAATTCTTTTGGATTCGATTATTTTGGATTCGAGTCGAGTAGATTCTTTTCATTTCGATCGGATTCATTTCAATTCGATTCTTTTCGATTCGAATGTTTTCGAATCAATTCGATACTTTTTGATTCGATTCGATTCTTTTCGTGTCGATTTGATTCTTTTCGATTTTTTTCTATTTGTATTGATTCGATTCTTTGCATTTCGATTCGATTTGATTCAATTCGATTCTTTTCGATCAATTTTATTTGATTATTTTCGATTTGATTCAATTCGATTCTTTTCGATTCTATTCATTTCGATGATTTTCGTTGAGATTAGATTCTTTTCGATTTGATTTTTTCGGTTCGAGTCGATTCATTTCGCTTATTTTGGTTAGGATCAATTCAATTCGATTCTTTTTGATTTGATTTGATTCTAGTCGATTTCTTTCGATTCTATTCTATTGTATTCTTTTCGATTCCATTCCGTTCAATTCTATTCTTTTCGATTCCATTCGATTGTTTTAGATTTGATTCCATTCTTTCGATTCTATTTGATATGATTCTTTTCGATTCGATTTGATACGATACTTTTTATTTTGATTCGAATCGATTCTCTTCGGTTCGATTCGTTTTGATTCTTTTCGATTCAATTCTATTCGAATTTTTTCGATTTGATTCGATTCGATTCTTTTAGATTCTACTTGATTTGTTTCTTTTCAATTCGTTTTGATTCGATTCTTTTTGATTCATGTCGATTAGATTCGATTCTTTTGTTTCGATTCGATTCTTTTCAATTCGAATCTTTTCGTTACATGGAATTCGATTCTTTTCGATTTGATTCTTTATGATTTTTTTCAACTGGATTCAATTCGATTCTTTTTTTTATGATAGTCACGGAGAGAGTGAGAGAGGCAGAGACACAGGCAGAGGGAGAAGCAGGCTCCATGCACCGGGAGCCCGATGTGGGATTCGATCCCGTGTCTCCAGGATCGCGCCCTGGGCCAAAGGCAGGCGCTAAACCGCTGCGCCACCCAGGGATCCCTCAATTCGCCTTTTTTTATTCGAATCTATTCGATTCTTTTTGATTCGATTTGATTCTATTCGATTTTTTTCGATTTGATTCGATTAGTTCCTTTTTGATTCAATTCAATTCATTTCTTTTGATTCAATTCAATTCGATTCTTTTGGATTCAATTCGATTCTTTTGGATTCGATTCTTTTGGATTCGAATCGAGTAGATTCTTTTCATTTCGATCGGATTCATTTCAATTCGATTCTTTTCGATTCGAATGTTTTCGAATCAATTCGATACTTTTTGATTCGATTCGATTCTTTTCGTATCGATTTGATTCTTTTCGATTCGATTCTTTTGTATTTGAATCGATTCGATTCTTTTCATTTCGATTCGATTTGATTCAATTCGATTCTTTTCGATCAATTCAATTTGTTTTCGATTTGATTCGATTCGATTCTTTTCTATTCTATTCAATTCGATTAGTTTCCATTCGATGATGCAATTGGATTCTTTTCGAATCGAGTCGATACGATTCGATTCTTTTTGATTAGATACAATTCGATTCGATTCGATTCTTTTCGATTCGATTCGACTCTATTTCATTTTTTGATTCGATTCGACTAGAATTTAATCGACTGATTCAATTTGATTCTTTTCTTTTCGGTTCGATTCTTTTCTATTCGATTTTTTTCTATTCAATTCGATTCTTTCAATTCGATTCGATTCGATTCGATTCTTTTCGTTTCAAATCGATTCGTTTCAATTCGAGTCTTTTCAATTCGATTCTTTGCGATTCGATTCGATTTGATATTTTTAATTCGAGTCTTTTCGATTCGATTCGATTCTTTTCAATTCGATTCTTTTCGATTCGATTCTTTTTGATTCGATTCATTTCGAATCGATTCGATTCTTTTCAATTCGATTTGATTCTTTTGCATTTGATCTGATTTGTTTCATTTCGATTCTTTTCGAATCAATTCGATTCTTTTCGATTCCATTAAATTTGATTCGATTCTTTTCAATTCGATTAGATTCTTTTCGATTTGATTCCATTCAGTTCGATTCTTTTCGATTCGATTGGATTCTTTTCGATTTGATTCAATTCTTTCTATTCGATTTGAGTTGATTCTTTTCGATTCGATTCAATACGATTCTTTTCATTTCGATTCTAATCGATTCTCTTCGATTCATTTCGTTTCCATTCGTTTCGATTTTTTTCGATTCTATTCTATTCGATTCATTTAGAATCATTTCGATTTGATTCTGTTGGGGTGGTTTCTATTAGATTCTTTTCGATTTGATTCAATTCGATTCGAGTCTTTTTGATTCGAGTCTTTTCGACTCGATGCAATTCAATACGATTCTTTTAGATTCGATTCGATTCGATTGTTTTTGTTTCGATTCGACTTTTTTTGGTTCGATTCTTTTCGATTCGATTGTTTTCAATTCGATTGATTCGATTCTTTTCAATTCTATGCTATTCAAAGCGATTCTTTTGTATTTGATTCGATTCGATGGTTTTCATTTGATTCGGTTCGATTCATTTCTTTTCGATTCGATTCAATTCTTTTCGATTCGATTCTTTTCGATTCGATTTGATTCTTTTCGATTCTATTCTATTCTATTCTATTCTTTTCTATTCCATTCGAATCGATTCGTTTTGATTGAATTCGATTCTTTTCGATTCGATTCAATTAGATTCTTTTCGATTGGATTCAGTTTGTTTCGATTCTAATCAATTTGATTCTTTTCGATTGGATTCCATTCGATTCTTTTCGATTTGATTCAATTCGATTCTTTTCGATTCTATTCATTTCGATGATTTTTGTTGAGATTAGATTCTTTTCGATTTGATTTTTTTCGGTTCGAGTCGATTCATTTCGCTTATTTTGTTTAGGATCAATTCAATTCGATTCATTTTGATTTGATTTGATTCTATTCGATGTCTTTCGATTCTGTTCTATTGTATTCTTTTCGATTCCTTTCCGTTCAATTCGATTCTTTTCGATTCCATTCGATTGTTTTAGATTTGATTCCGTTCTTTCGATTCTATTTGATATGATTCTTTTCGATTCGATTTGATACGATACTTTTTATTTTGATTCGAATCGATTCTCTTCGGTTCGATTCGTTTTGATTCTTTTCGATTCAATTCTATTCGAATTGTATCGATTTGATTCGATTCGATTCTTTTAGATTCTACTTGATTTGTTTCTTTTCGATTGGTTTTGATTCGATTCTTTTTGATTCATGTCGATTAGATTCGATTCTTTTGTTTCGATTCGATTCTTTTCAATTCGAATCTTTTCGTTACATGGAATTCGATTCTTTTCGATTTGATTCTTTATGATTTTTTTCAACTGGATTCAATTCGATTCTTTTTTTTATGATAGTCACGGAGAGAGTGAGAGAGGCAGAGACACAGGCAGAGGGAGAAGCAGGCTCCATGCACCGGGAGCCCGATGTGGGATTCGATCCCGGGTCTCCAGGATCACGCCCTGGGCCAAAGGCAGGCGCTAAACCGCTGCGCCACCCAGGGATCCCTTAATTCGATTCTTTTTTATTCGAATCTATTCGATTCTTTTTGATTCGATTTGATTCTATTCGAGTTTTTTCGATTTGATTCGATTAGTTCCTTTTTGATTCAATTCAATTCATTTCTTTTGATTCAATTCAATTCGATTCTTTTGGATTCGATTCGATTCTTTTGGATTCGATTCTTTTGGATTCGAATCGAGTAGATTCTTTTCATTTCGATCGGATTTATTTCAATTCGATTCTTTTCGATTCGAATGTTTTCGAATCAATTCGATACTTTTTGATTCGATTCGATTCTTTTCGTGTCGATTTGATTCTTTTCGATTCGATTTTTTTCTATTTGAATCGATTCGATTCTTTTCATTTCGATTCGATTTGATTCAATTCGATTCTTTTCGATCAATTCAATTTGATTATTTTCGATTTGATTCGATTCGATTCTTTTCTATTCTATTCAATTCGATTATTTTCCATTCGATGATGCATTTGGATTCTTTTCGATTCGAGTCGATACGATTCGATTCTTTTTGATTAGATACAATTCGATTCATTTCGATTTGATTCGATTCTTTTCGATTCGATTCGACTCGATTTCATTTTTTGATTTGATTCGACTAGAATTTAATCGACTGATTCAATTTGATTCTTTTCTTTTCGGTTCGATTCTTTTCTATTCGATTTTTTTCTATTCAATTCGATTCTTTCAATTCAATTCGATTCGATTCGATTCTTTTCGTTTCAAATCGATTCGTTTCAATTCGAGTCTTTTCAATTCGATTCTTTGCGATTCGATTCGATTTGATATTTTTAATTCGAGTCTTTTCGATTCGATTCGATTCTTTTCAATTCGATTCTTTTCAATTCGATTCTTTTTGATTCGATTCATTTCGATTCGTTTTGATTCTTTTCAATTCGATTTGATTCTTTTCAATTTGATCTGATTTGTTTCATTTCGATTCTTTTCGAATCAATTCGATTCTTTTCGATTCCATTAAATTTGATTCGTATCTTTTCGATTCGATTAGATTCTTTTCGATTTGATTCCATTCAGTTCGATTCTTTTCAATTCGATTGGATTCTTTTCGATTTGATTCAATTCTTTCGCTTCGATTCGATTTGATTCTTTTCGATTCGATTCAATACGATTCTTTTCATTTCGATTCTAATCGATTCTCTTCGATTCAATTCGATTCGTTTCGATTTTTTTCGATTCTATTCTATTCGATTCATTTTGAATCATTTCGATTTGATTCTGTTCGAGTGGTTTCTATTAGATTCTTTTCTATTCGATTCAATTCGATTCGAGTCTTTTTGATTCGATTCTTTTCGATTCGATTGTTTTCAATTCGATTGATTCGATTCTTTTCAATTCTATGCTATTCAAAGCGATTCTTTTGTATTTGATTCGATTCGATTGTTTTCTTTTTGATTCGGTTCGATTCGTTTCTTTTCGATTCAATTCAATTCTTTTCAATTCGATTCTTTTCGATTCGATTTGATTCTTTTCGATTCGATTCTATTCTATTCTTTTCTATTCCATTCGAATCGATTCGTTTTGATTGAATTCGATTCTTTTCGATTCGATTCAATTAGATTCTTTTCGATTGGATTCAATTTGTTTCGATTCGAATCAATTTGATTCGTTTCGATTGGATTCCATTCGATTCTTTTCGATTTGATTCAATTCGATTCTTTTCGATTCTATTCATTTCGATGATTTTCGTTGAGATCAGATTCTTTTCGATTTGATTTTTTTCGGTTCGAGTCGATTCATTTCGCTTATTTTGGTTTGGATCAATTCAATTCGATTCATTTTGATTTGATTTGATTATATTCGATGTCTTTCGATTCTATTCTATTGTATTCTTTTCGATTCCATTCCGTTCAATTCGATTCTTTTCGATTCCATTCGATTGTTTTAGATTTGATTCCATCCTTTCGATTCTATTTGATATGATTCTTTTCGATTCGATTTGATACGATACTTTTTATTTTGATTCGAATTGATTCTCTTCGGTTCGATTCGTTTTGATTCTTTTCGATTCAATTCTATTCGAATTGTTTCGATTTGATTCGATTCGATTCTTTTAGATTCTACTTGATTTGTTTCTTTTCGATTCGTTTTGATTCGATTCTTTTTGATTCATGTCGATTCGATTCGATTCTTTTGTTTCGATTCGATTCTTTTCAATTCGAATCTTTTCGTTACATGGAATTCGATTCTGTTCGATTTGATTCTTTATGATTTTTTTCAACTGGATTCAATTCGATTCTTTTTTTTATGATAGTCACAGGGAGAGTGAGAGAGGCAGAGACACAGGCAGAGGGAGAAGCAGGCTCCATGCACCGGGAGACCGATGTGGGATTCGATCCCGGGTCTCCAGGATCGCGCCCTGGGCCAAAGGCAGGCGCTAAACCGCTGCGCCACCCAGGGATCCCTCAATTCGATTCTTCTTTATTCGAATCTATTCGATTCTTTTTGATTCGATTTGATTCTATTCGATTTTTTTCGATTTGATTCGATTAGTTCCTTTTTGATTCAATTCACTTCATTTCTTTTGATTCAATTCATTTCGATTCTTTTGGATTCGATTCGATTCTTTTGGATTCGAATCGAGTAGATTCTTTTCATTTCGATCGGATTCATTTCAATTCGATTCTTTTCGATTCGAATGTTTTCAAATCAATTCGATAGTTTTTGATTCGATTCGATTCTTTTCGTGTCGATTTGATCCTTTTCGTTTGGATTCTTTTCTATTTGAATCGATTCGATTCTTTTCATTTCGATTCGATTTGATTCAATTCGTTTCTTTTCGATCAATTCAATTTGATTGTTTTCGATTTGATTCGATTCGATTCTTTTCTATTCTATTCAATTCGTTTATTTTCCATTCGATGATGCAATTGGATTCTTTTCGATTCGAGTCGATACGAATCGATTCTTTTTGATTAGATACAATTCGATTCTTTTCGATTTTATTCGATTCTTTTCGATTCGATTCGACTCTATTTCATTTTTTGATTCGATTCGACTAGAATTTAATCGACTGATTCATTTTGATTCTTTTCGGTTCGATTCTTTTCTATTCGATTTTTTTCTATTCAATTCGATTCTTTCAATTCAATTCGATTCGATTCGATTCTTTTCGTTTCAAATCGATTCGTTTCAATTCGAGTATTTTCAATTGGATTCTTTTCGATTCGAGTCGATTTGATAGTTTTAATTCGATTCGAGTCTTTTCGATTCGATTCGATTGTTTTCAATTCGATTTGATGCTTTTCCATTTGATCTGATTTGTTTCATTTCGATTCTTTTCGAATCAATTCGATTCTTTTCGATTCCATTAAATTTGATTCGATTCTTTTCGATTCGATTCGATTCTTTTCGATTTGATTCCATTCAGTTCGATTCTTTTCGATTCGATTGGATTCTTTTCGATTTGATTCAATTCTTTCGATTCGATTTGATTTGATTCTTTTCGATTCGATTCAATACGATTCTTTTCATTTCGATTCTAATCGATTCTCTTCGATTCATTTCGTTTCGGTTCGTTTCGATTCTATTCGATTTTTCTAGATTCTATTCTATTCGATTCATTTTGAATCATTTCGATTTGATTCTGTTCGAGTGGTTTCTATTAGATTCTTTTCGATTTGATTCAATTCGATTCGAGTCTTTTTGATTCGAGTCTTTTCGACTCGATTCAATTCAATACGATTTTTTAGATTCGATTCGATTCGATTGTTTTTGTTTCGATTCGACTTTTTTTGATTCGATTCTTTTCGATTCGATTGTTTTCAATTCGATTGATTCGATTCTTTTCAATTCTATGCTATTCAAAGCGATTCTTTTGTATTTGATTCGATTCGATTGTTTTCTTTTTGATTCGGTTCGATTCGTTTCTTTTCGATTCGATTCAATTCTTTTCGGTTCGATTCTTTTCGATTCGATTTGATTCTTTTCGATTCTATTCTATTCTATTCTTTTCTATTCCATTCGAATCGATTCGTTTTGATTGAATTCAATTCTTTTCGATTCGATTCAATTAGATTCTTTTCGATTGGATTCAATTTTTTTCGAGTCGAATCAATTTGATTCTTTTCGATTGGATTCCATTCGATTCTTTTCGATTTGATTCAATTCGATTCTTTTCGATTCTATTCATTTCGATGATTTTCGTTGAGATTAGATTCTCTTCGATTTGATTTTTTTCGGTTCGAGTCGATTCATTTCGCTTATTTTGGTTAGGATCAATTCAATTCGATTCTTTTTGATTTGATTTGATTCTATTCTATTTCTTTCGATTCTATTCTATTCTTTTCGATTCTATTCCATTCAATCTGATTCTTTTCGATTCGATTCGATTGTTTTAGATTTGATTCCATTCTTTCGATTCTATTTGATATGATTCTTTTCGATTCGATTTGATACGATACTTTTTATTTTGATTCGAATCGATTCTCTTCGGTTCGATTCGTTTTGATTCTTTTCGATTCAATTCTATTCGAATTTTTTCGATTTGATTCGATTCGATTCTTTTAGATTCTACTTGATTTGTTTCTTTTCGATTGGTTTTGATTCGATTCTTTTTGATTCATGTCGATTCGATTCGATTCTTTTGT
Source organism: Canis aureus (assembly GCF_053574225.1). Classification (NCBI taxonomy): domain Eukaryota; kingdom Metazoa; phylum Chordata; class Mammalia; order Carnivora; family Canidae; genus Canis; species Canis aureus. The sequence continues at coordinate 946,614 of NC_135637.1, forward strand.
TTCGATTCGATTCTTTTCAATTCGAATCTTTTCGTTAAATGGAATTCGATTCTTTTCGATTTGATTCTTTATGATTTTTTTCAACGCGATTCAATTCGATTCTTTTTTATGATAGTCACAGAGAAAGAGAGAGAGGCAGAGACACAGGCAGAGGGAGAAGCAAGCTCCATGCACCAGGAGCCCGATGTGGGATTCGATCCCGGGTCTCCAGGATCGCGCCCTGGGCCAAAGGCAGGCGCTAAACCGCTGCGCCACCCAGGGATCCCTCAATTCGATTCTGTTTTATTCGAATCTATTCGATTCTTTTTGATTCGATTTGATTCTATTCGAGTTTTTTCGATTTGATTCGATTAGTTCCTTTTTGATTCAATTCAATTCATTTCTTTTGATTCAATTCAATTCGATTCTTTTGGATTCGATTCGAGTCTTTTGGATTCGATTCTTTTGGATTCGAATCGAGTAGATTCTTTTCATTTCGATCGGATTCATTTCAATTCGATTCTTTTCGATTCGAATGTTTTCGAATCCATTCGATACTTTTTGATTCGATTCGATTCTTTTCGTGTCGATTTGATTCTTTTCGATTCGATTCTTTTCTATTTGAATCGATTCGATTCTTTCATTTCGATTCGATTTGATTCAATTCGATTCTTTTCGGTCAATTCAATTTGATTGTTTTCGATTTGATTCGATTCGATTCTTTTCTATTCTATTCAATTCGATTAGTTTCCATTCGATGATGCAATTGGATTCTTTTCGTTTCGAGTCGATACGATTCGATTCTTTTTGATTAGATACAATTCGATTCTTTTCGATTCGATTCGATTCTTTTCGATTCGATTCGACTCGATTTCATTCTTTTTGATTCGATTCGACTAGAATTTAATCGACTGATTCAATTTGATTCTTTTCTTTTCGGTTCGATTCTTTTCTATTCGATTTTTTTCTATTCAATTCGATTCTTTCAATTCGATTCGATTCGTTTCGATTCTTTTCGTTTCAAATCGATTCGTTTCAATTCGAGTCTTTTCAATTCGAATCTTTGCTATTCGATTCGATTTGATATTTTTAATTCGATTCGAGTCTTTTCGATTCGATTCGATTCTTTTCAATTCGAATCTTTTCGACTCGATTCTTTTTGATTCGATTCATTTCGATTCGATTCGATTCTTTTCAATTAGATTTGATGCTTTTCCATTGGATCTGATTTGTTTCATTTCGATTCTTTTCGATTCAATTCGATTCTTTTCGATTCCATTAAATTTGATTCGATTCTTTTCGATTCGATTCGATTCTTTTCGATTTGATTCCATTCAGTTCGATTCTTTTCGATTCGATTGGATTCTTTTCGATTTGATTCAATTCTTTCGATTCGATTTGATTTGATTCTTTTCGATTCGATTCAATACGATTCTTTTCATTTCGATTAATCGATTCTCTTCGATTCATTTCGTTTCGATTCTATTCGATTTTTTTCGATTCTATTCTATTCGATTCATTTTGAATCGTTTCGATTTGATTCTGTTCGAGTGGTTTCTATTAGATTCTTTTCGATTTGATTCAATTCGATTCGAGTCTTTTTGATTCGAGTCTTTTCGACTCGATTCAATTCAATACGATTTTTTAGATTCGATTCGATTCGATTGTTTTTGTTTCGATTCGACTTTTTTTGATTCGATTCTTTTCGATTCGATTGTTTTCAATTCGATTGATTCGATTCTTTTCAATTCTATGCTATTCAAAGCGATTCTTTTGTATTTGATTCGATTCGATTGTTTTCTTTTTGATTCGGTTCGATTCGTTTCTTTTCGATTCGATTCAATTCTTTTCGGTTCGATTCTTTTCGATTCGATTTGATTCTTTTCGATTCTATTCTATTCTATTCTTTTCTATTCCATTCGAATCGATTCGTTTTGATTGAATTCGATTCTTTTCGATTCGATTCAATTAGATTCTTTTCGATTGGATTCAATTTTTTTCGAGTCGAATCAATTTGATTCTTTTCGATTGGATTCCATTCGATTCTTTTCGATTTGATTCAATTCGATTCTTTTCGATTCTATTCATTTCGATGATTTTCGTTGAGATTAGATTCTCTTCGATTTGATTTTTTTCGGTTCGAGTCGATTCATTTCGCTTATTTTGGTTAGGATCAATTCAATTCGATTCTTTTTGATTTGATTTGATTCTATTCTATTTCTTTCGATTCTATTCTATTCTTTTCGATTCTATTCCATTCAATCTGATTCTTTTCGATTCGATTCGATTGTTTTAGATTTGATTCCATTCTTTCGATTCTATTTGATATGATTCTTTTCGATTCGATTTGATACGATACTTTTTATTTTGATTCGAATCGATTCTCTTCGGTTCGATTCGTTTTGATTCTTTTCGATTCAATTCTATTCGAATTTTTTCGATTTGATTCGATTCGATTCTTTTAGATTCTACTTGATTTGTTTCTTTTCGATTGGTTTTGATTCGATTCTTTTTGATTCATGTCGATTCGATTCGATTCTTTTGTTTCGATTCGATTCTTTTCAATTCGAATCTTTTCGTTACATGGAATTCGATTCTTTTCGATTTGATTCTTTATGATTTTTTTCAACGCGATTCAATTCGATTCTTTTTTTATGATAGTCACAGAGAAAGAGAGAGAGGCAGAGACACAGGCAGAGGGAGAAGCAAGCTCCATGCACCAGGAGCCCGATGTGGGATTCGATCCCGGGTCTCCAGGATCGCGCCCTGGGCCAAAGGCAGGCGCTAAACCGCTGCGCCACCCAGGGATCCCTCAATTCGATTCTGTTTTATTCGAATCTATTCGATTCTTTTTGATTCGATTTGATTCTATTCGAGTTTTTTCGATTTGATTCGATTAGTTCCTTTTTGATTCAATTCAATTCATTTCTTTTGATTCAATTCAATTCGATTCTTTTGGATTCGATTCGAGTCTTTTGGATTCGATTCTTTTGGATTCGAATCGAGTAGATTCTTTTCATTTCGATCGGATTCATTTCAATTCGATTCTTTTCGATTCGAATGTTTTCGAATCCATTCGATACTTTTTGATTCGATTCGATTCTTTTCGTGTCGATTTGATTCTTTTCGATTCGATTCTTTTCTATTTGAATCGATTCGATTCTTTTCATTTCGATTCGATTTGATTCAATTCGATTCTTTTCGATCAATTCAATTTGATTGTTTTCGATTTGATTCGATTCGATTCTTTTCTATTCTATTCAATTCGATTAGTTTCCATTCGATGATGCAATTGGATTCTTTTCGATTCGAGTCGATACGATTCGATTCTTTTTGATTAGATACAATTCGATTCTTTTCGATTCGATTCGATTCTTTTCGATTCGATTCGACTCGATTTCATTCTTTTTGATTCGATTCGACTAGAATTTAATCGACTGATTCAATTTGATTCTTTTCTTTTCGGTTCGATTCTTTTCTATTCGATTTTTTTCTATTCAATTCGATTCTTTCAATTCGATTCGATTCGTTTCGATTCTTTTCGTTTCAAATCGATTCGTTTCAATTCGAGTCTTTTCAATTCGAATCTTTGCTATTCGATTCGATTTGATATTTTTAATTCGATTCGAGTCTTTTCGATTCGATTCGATTCTTTTCAATTCGAATCTTTTCGACTCGATTCTTTTTGATTCGATTCATTTCGATTCGATTCGATTCTTTTCAATTAGATTTGATGCTTTTCCATTGGATCTGATTTGTTTCATTTCGATTCTTTTCGATTCAATTCGATTCTTTTCGATTCCATTAAATTTGATTCGATTCTTTTCGATTCGATTCGATTCTTTTCGATTTGATTCCATTCAGTTCGATTCTTTTCGATTCGATTGGATTCTTTTCGATTTGATTCCATTCTTTCGATTCGATTTGATTTGATTCTTTTCGATTCGATTCAATACGATTCTTTTCATTTCGATTAATCGATTCTCTTCGATTCATTTCGTTTCGATTCTATTCGATTTTTTTCGATTCTATTCTATTCGATTCATTTTGAATCGTTTCGATTTGATTCTGTTCGAGTGGTTTCTATTAGATTCTTTTCGATTTGATTCAATTCGATTCGAGTCTTTTTGATTCGAGTCTTTTCGACTCGATTCAATTCAATACGATTTTTTAGATTCGATTCGATTCGATTGTTTTTGTTTCGATTCGACTTTTTTTGATTCGATTCTTTTCGATTCGATTGTTTTCAATTCGATTGATTCGATTCTTTTCAATTCTATGCTATTCAAAGCGATTCTTTTGTATTTGATTCGATTCGATTGTTTTCTTTTTGATTCGGTTCGATTCGTTTCTTTTCGATTCGATTCAATTCTTTTCGGTTCGATTCTTTTCGATTCGATTTGATTCTTTTCGATTCTATTCTATTCTATTCTTTTCTATTCCATTCGAATCGATTCGTTTTGATTGAATTCGATTCTTTTCGATTCGATTCAATTAGATTCTTTTCGATTGGATTCAATTTTTTTCGAGTCGAATCAATTTGATTCTTTTCGATTGGATTCCATTCGATTCTTTTCGATTTGATTCAATTCGATTCTTTTCGATTCTATTCATTTCGATGATTTTCGTTGAGATTAGATTCTCTTCGATTTGATTTTTTTCGGTTCGAGTCGATTCATTTCGCTTATTTTGGTTAGGATCAATTCAATTCGATTCTTTTTGATTTGATTTGATTCTATTCTATTTCTTTCGATTCTATTCTATTCTTTTCGATTCTATTCCATTCAATCTGATTCTTTTCGATTCGATTCGATTGTTTTAGATTTGATTCCATTCTTTCGATTCTATTTGATATGATTCTTTTCGATTCGATTTGATACGATACTTTTTATTTTGATTCGAATCGATTCTCTTCGGTTCGATTCGTTTTGATTCTTTTCGATTCAATTCTATTCGAATTTTTTCGATTTGATTCGATTCGATTCTTTTAGATTCTACTTGATTTGTTTCTTTTCGATTGGTTTTGATTCGATTCTTTTTGATTCATGTCGATTCGATTCGATTCTTTTGTTTCGATTCGATTCTTTTCAATTCGAATCTTTTCGTTACATGGAATTCGATTCTTTTCGATTTGATTCTTTATGATTTTTTTCAACGCGATTCAATTCGATTCTTTTTTTATGATAGTCACAGAGAAAGAGAGAGAGGCAGAGACACAGGCAGAGGGAGAAGCAAGCTCCATGCACCAGGAGCCCGATGTGGGATTCGATCCCGGGTCTCCAGGATCGCGCCCTGGGCCAAAGGCAGGCGCTAAACCGCTGCGCCACCCAGGGATCCCTCAATTCGATTCTGTTTTATTCGAATCTATTCGATTCTTTTTGATTCGATTGGATTCTATTCGAGTTTTTTCGATTTGATTCGATTAGTTCCTTTTTGATTCAATTCAATTCATTTCTTTTGATTCAATTCAATTCGATTCTTTTGGATTCGATTCGAGTCTTTTGGATTCGATTCTTTTGGATTCGAATCGAGTAGATTCTTTTCATTTCGATCGGATTCATTTCAATTCGATTCTTTTCGATTCGAATGTTTTCGAATCCATTCGATACTTTTTGATTCGATTCGATTCTTTTCGTGTCGATTTGATTCTTTTCGATTCGATTCTTTTCTATTTGAATCGATTCGATTCTTTTCATTTCGATTCGATTTGATTCAATTCGATTCTTTTCGATCAATTCAATTTGATTGTTTTCGATTTGATTCGATTCGATTCTTTTCTATTCTATTCAATTCGATTAGTTTCCATTCGATGATGCAATTGGATTCTTTTCGATTCGAGTCGATACGATTCGATTCTTTTTGATTAGATACAATTCGATTCTTTTCGATTCGATTCGATTCTTTTCGATTCGATTCGACTCGATTTCATTCTTTTTGATTCGATTCGACTAGAATTTAATCGACTGATTCAATTTGATTCTTTTCTTTTCGGTTCGATTCTTTTCTATTCGATTTTTTTCTATTCAATTCGATTCGATTCGTTTCGATTCTTTTCGTTTCAAATCGATTCGTTTCAATTCGAGTCTTTTCAATTCGAATCTTTGCTATTCGATTCGATTTGATATTTTTAATTCGATTCGAGTCTTTTCGATTCGATTCGATTCTTTTCAATTCGAATCTTTTCGACTCGATTCTTTTTGATTCGATTCATTTCGATTCGATTCGATTCTTTTCAATTAGATTTGATGCTTTTCCATTGGATCTGATTTGTTTCATTTCGATTCTTTTCGATTCAATTCGATTCTTTTCGATTCCATTAAATTTGATTCGATTCTTTTCGATTCGATTCGATTCTTTTCGATTTGATTCCATTCAGTTCGATTCTTTTCGATTCGATTGGATTCTTTTCGATTTGATTCCATTCTTTCGATTCGATTTGATTTGATTCTTTTCGATTCGATTCAATACGATTCTTTTCATTTCGATTAATCGATTCTCTTCGATTCATTTCGTTTCGATTCTATTCGATTTTTTTCGATTCTATTCTATTCGATTCATTTTGAATCGTTTCGATTTGATTCTGTTCGAGTGGTTTCTATTAGATTCTTTTCGATTTGATTCAATTCGATTCGAGTCTTTTTGATTCGAGTCTTTTCGACTCGATTCAATTCAATACGATTTTTTAGATTCGATTCGATTCGATTGTTTTTGTTTCGATTCGACTTTTTTTGATTCGATTCTTTTCGATTCGATTGTTTTCAATTCGATTGATTCGATTCTTTTCAATTCTATGCTATTCAAAGCGATTCTTTTGTATTTGATTCGATTCGATTGTTTTCTTTTTGATTCGGTTCGATTCGTTTCTTTTCGATTCGATTCAATTCTTTTCGGTTCGATTCTTTTCGATTCGATTTGATTCTTTTCGATTCTATTCTATTCTATTCTTTTCTATTCCATTCGAATCGATTCGTTTTGATTGAATTCGATTCTTTTCGATTCGATTCAATTAGATTCTTTTCGATTGGATTCAATTTTTTTCGAGTCGAATCAATTTGATTCTTTTCGATTGGATTCCATTCGATTCTTTTCGATTTGATTCAATTCGATTCTTTTCGATTCTATTCATTTCGATGATTTTCGTTGAGATTAGATTCTCTTCGATTTGATTTTTTTCGGTTCGAGTCGATTCATTTCGCTTATTTTGGTTAGGATCAATTCAATTCGATTCTTTTTGATTTGATTTGATTCTATTCTATTTCTTTCGATTCTATTCTATTCTTTTCGATTCTATTCCATTCAATCTGATTCTTTTCGATTCGATTCGATTGTTTTAGATTTGATTCCATTCTTTCGATTCTATTTGATATGATTCTTTTCGATTCGATTTGATACGATACTTTTTATTTTGATTCGAATCGATTCTCTTCGGTTCGATTCGTTTTGATTCTTTTCGATTCAATTCTATTCGAATTTTTTCGATTTGATTCGATTCGATTCTTTTAGATTCTACTTGATTTGTTTCTTTTCGATTGGTTTTGATTCGATTCTTTTTGATTCATGTCGATTCGATTCGATTCTTTTGTTTCGATTCGATTCTTTTCAATTCGAATCTTTTCGTTACATGGAATTCGATTCTTTTCGATTTGATTCTTTATGATTTTTTTCAACGCGATTCAATTCGATTCTTTTTTTATGATAGTCACAGAGAAAGAGAGAGAGGCAGAGACACAGGCAGAGGGAGAAGCAAGCTCCATGCACCAGGAGCCCGATGTGGGATTCGATCCCGGGTCTCCAGGATCGCGCCCTGGGCCAAAGGCAGGCGCTAAACCGCTGCGCCACCCAGGGATCCCTCAATTCGATTCTGTTTTATTCGAATCTATTCGATTCTTTTTGATTCGATTTGATTCTATTCGAGTTTTTTCGATTTGATTCGATTAGTTCCTTTTTGATTCAATTCAATTCATTTCTTTTGATTCAATTCAATTCGATTCTTTTGGATTCGATTCGAGTCTTTTGGATTCGATTCTTTTGGATTCGAATCGAGTAGATTCTTTTCATTTCGATCGGATTCATTTCAATTCGATTCTTTTCGATTCGAATGTTTTCGAATCCATTCGATACTTTTTGATTCGATTCGATTCTTTTCGTGTCGATTTGATTCTTTTCGATTCGATTCTTTTCTATTTGAATCGATTCGATTCTTTTCATTTCGATTCGATTTGATTCAATTCGATTCTTTTCGATCAATTCAATTTGATTGTTTTCGATTTGATTCGATTCGATTCTTTTCTATTCTATTCAATTCGATTAGTTTCCATTCGATGATGCAATTGGATTCTTTTCGATTCGAGTCGATACGATTCGATTCTTTTTGATTAGATACAATTCGATTCTTTTCGATTCGATTCGATTCTTTTCGATTCGATTCGACTCGATTTCATTCTTTTTGATTCGATTCGACTAGAATTTAATCGACTGATTCAATTTGATTCTTTTCTTTTCGGTTCGATTCTTTTCTATTCGATTTTTTTCTATTCAATTCGATTCGATTCGTTTCGATTCTTTTCGTTTCAAATCGATTCGTTTCAATTCGAGTCTTTTCAATTCGAATCTTTGCTATTCGATTCGATTTGATATTTTTAATTCGATTCGAGTCTTTTCGATTCGATTCGATTCTTTTCAATTCGAATCTTTTCGACTCGATTCTTTTTGATTCGATTCATTTCGATTCGATTCGATTCTTTTCAATTAGATTTGATGCTTTTCCATTGGATCTGATTTGTTTCATTTCGATTCTTTTCGATTCAATTCGATTCTTTTCGATTCCATTAAATTTGATTCGATTCTTTTCGATTCGATTCGATTCTTTTCGATTTGATTCCATTCAGTTCGATTCTTTTCGATTCGATTGGATTCTTTTCGATTTGATTCAATTCTTTCGATTCGATTTGATTTGATTCTTTTCGATTCGATTCAATACGATTCTTTTCATTTCGATTAATCGATTCTCTTCGATTCATTTCGTTTCGATTCTATTCGATTTTTTTCGATTCTATTCTATTCGATTCATTTTGAATCGTTTCGATTTGATTCTGTTCGAGTGGTTTCTATTAGATTCTTTTCGATTTGATTCAATTCGATTCGAGTCTTTTTGATTCGAGTCTTTTCGACTCGATTCAATTCAATACGATTTTTTAGATACGATTCGATTCGATTGTTTTTGTTTCGATTCGACTTTTTTTGATTCGATTCTTTTCGATTCGATTGTTTTCAATTCGATTGATTCGATTCTTTTCAATTCTATGCTATTCAAAGCGATTCTTTTGTATTTGATTCGATTCGATTGTTTTCTTTTTGATTCGGTTCGATTCGTTTCTTTTCGATTCGATTCAATTCTTTTCGGTTCGATTCTTTTCGATTCGATTTGATTCTTTTCGATTCTATTCTATTCTATTCTTTTCTATTCCATTCGAATCGATTCGTTTTGATTGAATTCGATTCTTTTCGATTCGATTCAATTAGATTCTTTTCGATTGGATTCAATTTTTTTCGAGTCGAATCAATTTGATTCTTTTCGATTGGATTCCATTCGATTCTTTTCGATTTGATTCAATTCGATTCTTTTCGATTCTATTCATTTCGATGATTTTCGTTGAGATTAGATTCTCTTCGATTTGATTTTTTTCGGTTCGAGTCGATTCATTTCGCTTATTTTGGTTAGGATCAATTCAATTCGATTCTTTTTGATTTGATTTGATTCTATTCTATTTCTTTCGATTCTATTCTATTCTTTTCGATTCTATTCCATTCAATCTGATTCTTTTCGATTCGATTCGATTGTTTTAGATTTGATTCCATTCTTTCGATTCTATTTGATATGATTCTTTTCGATTCGATTTGATACGATACTTTTTATTTTGATTCGAATCGATTCTCTTCGGTTCGATTCGTTTTGATTCTTTTCGATTCAATTCTATTCGAATTTTTTCGATTTGATTCGATTCGATTCTTTTAGATTCTACTTGATTTGTTTCTTTTCGATTGGTTTTGATTCGATTCTTTTTGATTCATGTCGATTCGATTCGATTCTTTTGTTTCGATTCGATTCTTTTCAATTCGAATCTTTTCGTTACATGGAATTCGATTCTTTTCGATTTGATTCTTTATGATTTTTTTCAACGCGATTCAATTCGATTCTTTTTTTATGATAGTCACAGAGAAAGAGAGAGAGGCAGAGACACAGGCAGAGGGAGAAGCAAGCTCCATGCACCAGGAGCCCGATGTGGGATTCGATCCCGGGTCTCCAGGATCGCGCCCTGGGCCAAAGGCAGGCGCTAAACCGCTGCGCCACCCAGGGATCCCTCAATTCGATTCTGTTTTATTCGAATCTATTCGATTCTTTTTGATTCGATTGGATTCTATTCGAGTTTTTTCGATTTGATTCGATTAGTTCCTTTTTGATTCAATTCAATTCATTTCTTTTGATTCAATTCAATTCGATTCTTTTGGATTCGATTCGAGTCTTTTGGATTCGATTCTTTTGGATTCGAATCGAGTAGATTCTTTTCATTTCGATCGGATTCATTTCAATTCGATTCTTTTCGATTCGAATGTTTTTGAATCCATTCGATACTTTTTGATTCGATTCGATTCTTTTCGTGTCGATTTGATTCTTTTCTATTCTATTCTTTTCTATTTGAATCGATTCGATTCTTTTCATTTCGATTCGATTTGATTCAATTCGATTCTTTTCGATCAATTCAATTTGATTGTTTTCGATTTGATTCGATTCGATTCTTTTCTATTCTATTCAATTCGATTAGTTTCCATTCGATGATGCAATTGGATTCTTTTCGATTCGAGTCGATACGATTCGATTCTTTTTGATTAGATACAATTCGATTCTTTTCGATTCGATTCGATTCTTTTCGATTCGATTCGACTCGATTTCATTCTTTTTGATTCGATTCGACTAGAATTTAATCGACTGATTCAATTTGATTCTTTTCTTTTCGGTTCGATTCTTTTCTATTCGATTTTTTTCTATTCAATTCGATTCTTTCAATTCGATTCGATTCGATTCGATTCTTTTCGTTTCAAATCGATTCGTTTCAATTCGAGTCTTTTCAATTCGAATCTTTGCGATTCGATTCGATTTGATATTTTTAATTCGATTCGAGTCTTTTCGATTCGATTCGATTCTTTTCAATTCGAATCTTTTCGACTCGATTCTTTTTGATTCGATTCATTTCGATTCGATTCGATTCTTTTCAATTAGATTTGATGCTTTTCCATTGGAACTGATTTGTTTCATTTCGATTCTTTTCGATTCAATTCGATTCTTTTCGATTCCATTAAATTTGATTCGATTCTTTTCGATTCGATTCGATTCTTTTCGATTTGATTCCATTCAGTTCGATTCTTTTCGATTCGATTGGATTCTTCTCGATTTGATTCAATTCTTTCGATTCGATTTGATTTGATTCTTTTCGATTCGATTCAATACGATTCTTTTCATTTCGATTAATCGATTCTCTTCGATTCATTTCGTTTCGATTCTATTCGATTTTTTTCGATTCTATTCTATTCGATTCATTTTGAATCGTTTCGATTTGATTCTGTTCGAGTGGTTTCTATTAGATTCTTTTCGATTTGATTCAATTCGATTCGAGTCTTTTTGATTCGAGTCTTTTCGACTCGATTCAATTCAATACGATTTTTTAGATTCGATTCGATTCGATTGTTTTTGTTTCGATTCGACTTTTTTTGATTCGATTCTTTTCGATTCGATTGTTTTCAATTCGATTGATTCGATTCTTTTCAATTCTATGCTATTCAAAGCGATTCTTTTGTATTTGATTTGATTCGATTGTTTTCTTTTTGATTCGGTTCGATTCGTTTCTTTTCGATTCGATTCAATTCTTTTCGGTTCGATTCTTTTCGATTCGATTTGATTCTTTTCGATTCTATTCTATTCTATTCTTTTCTATTCCATTCGAATCGATTCGTTTTGATTGAATTCGATTCTTTTCGATTCGATTCAATTAGATTCTTTTCGATTGGATTCAATTTTTTTCGAGTCGAATCAATTTGATTCTTTTCGATTGGATTCCATTCGATTCTTTTCGATTTGATTCAATTCGATTCTTTTCGATTCTATTCATTTCGATGATTTTCGTTGAGATTAGATTCTCTTCGATTTGATTTTTTTCGGTTCGAGTCGATTCATTTCGCTTATTTTGGTTAGGATCAATTCAATTCGATTCTTTTTGATTTGATTTGATTCTATTCTATTTCTTTCGATTCTATTCTATTCTTTTCGATTCTATTCCATTCAATCTGATTCTTTTCGATTCGATTCGATTGTTTTAGATTTGATTCCATTCTTTCGATTCTATTTGATATGATTCTTTTCGATTCGATTTGATACGATACTTTTTATTTTGATTCGAATCGATTCTCTTCGGTTCGATTCGTTTTGATTCTTTTCGATTCAATTCTATTCGAATTTTTTCGATTTGATTCGATTCGATTCTTTTAGATTCTACTTGATTTGTTTCTTTTCGATTGGTTTTGATTCGATTCTTTTTGATTCATGTCGATTCGATTCGATTCTTTTGTTTCGATTCGATTCTTTTCAATTCGAATCTTTTCGTTACATGGAATTCGATTCTTTTCGATTTGATTCTTTATGATTTTTTTCAACGCGATTCAATTCGATTCTTTTTTTATGATAGTCACAGAGAAAGAGAGAGAGGCAGAGACACAGGCAGAGGGAGAAGCAAGCTCCATGCACCAGGAGCCCGATGTGGGATTCGATCCCGGGTCTCCAGGATCGTGCCCTGGGCCAAAGGCAGGCGCTAAACCGCTGCGCCACCCAGGGATCCCTCAATTCGATTCTGTTTTATTCGAATCTATTCGATTCTTTTTGATTCGATTGGATTCTATTCGAGTTTTTTCGATTTGATTCGATTAGTTCCTTTTTGATTCAATTCAATTCATTTCTTTTGATTCAATTCAATTCGATTCTTTTGGATTCGATTCGAGTCTTTTGGATTCGATTCTTTTGGATTCGAATCGAGTAGATTCTTTTCATTTCGATCGGATTCATTTCAATTCGATTCTTTTCGATTCGAATGTTTTTGAATCCATTCGATACTTTTTGATTCGATTCGATTCTTTTCGTGTCGATTTGATTCTTTTCTATTCTATTCTTTTCTATTTGAATCGATTCGATTCTTTTCATTTCGATTCGATTTGATTCAATTCGATTCTTTTCGATCAATTCAATTTGATTGTTTTCGATTTGATTCGATTCGATTCTTTTCTATTCTATTCAATTCGATTAGTTTCCATTCGATGATGCAATTGGATTCTTTTCGATTCGAGTCGATACGATTCGATTCTTTTTGATTAGATACAATTCGATTCTTTTCGATTCGATTCGATTCTTTTCGATTCGATTCGACTCGATTTCATTCTTTTTGATTCGATTCGACTAGAATTTAATCGACTGATTCAATTTGATTCTTTTCTTTTCGGTTCGATTCTTTTCTATTCGATTTTTTTCTATTCAATTCGATTCTTTCAATTCGATTCGATTCGATTCGATTCTTTTCGTTTCAAATCGATTCGTTTCAATTCGAGTCTTTTCAATTCGAATCTTTGCGATTCGATTCGATTTGATATTTTTAATTCGATTCGAGTCTTTTCGATTCGATTCGATTCTTTTCAATTCGAATCTTTTCGACTCGATTCTTTTTGATTCGATTCATTTCGATTCGATTCGATTCTTTTCAATTAGATTTGATGCTTTTCCATTGGAACTGATTTGTTTCATTTCGATTCTTTTCGATTCAATTCGATTCTTTTCGATTCCATTAAATTTGATTCGATTCTTTTCGATTCGATTCGATTCTTTTCGATTTGATTCCATTCAGTTCGATTCTTTTCGATTCGATTGGATTCTTCTCGATTTGATTCAATTCTTTCGATTCGATTTGATTTGATTCTTTTCGATTCGATTCAATACGATTCTTTTCATTTCGATTAATCGATTCTCTTCGATTCATTTCGTTTCGATTCTATTCGATTTTTTTCGATTCTATTCTATTCGATTCATTTTGAATCGTTTCGATTTGATTCTGTTCGAGTGGTTTCTATTAGATTCTTTTCGATTTGATTCAATTCGATTCGAGTCTTTTTGATTCGAGTCTTTTCGACTCGATTCAATTCAATACGATTTTTTAGATTCGATTCGATTCGATTGTTTTTGTTTCGATTCGACTTTTTTTGATTCGATTCTTTTCGATTCGATTGTTTTCAATTCGATTGATTCGATTCTTTTCAATTCTATGCTATTCAAAGCGATTCTTTTGTATTTGATTCGATTCGATTGTTTTCTTTTTGATTCGGTTCGATTCGTTTCTTTTCGATTCGATTCAATTCTTTTCGGTTCGATTCTTTTCGATTCGATTTGATTCTTTTCGATTCTATTCTATTCTATTCTATTCTTTTCTATTCCATTCGAATCGATTCGTTTTGATTGAATTCGATTCTTTTCGATTCGATTCAATTAGATTCTTTTCGATTGGATTCAATTTTTTTCGAGTCGAATCAATTTGATTCTTTTCGATTGGATTCCATTCGATTCTTTTCGATTTGATTCAATTCGATTCTTTTCGATTCTATTCATTTCGATGATTTTCGTTGAGATTAGATTCTCTTCGATTTGATTTTTTTCGGTTCGAGTCGATTCATTTCGCTTATTTTGGTTAGGATCAATTCAATTCGATTCTTTTTGATTTGATTTGATTCTATTCGATTTCTTTCGATTCTATTCTATTCTTTTCGATTCTATTCCATTCAATCTGATTCTTTTCGATTCGATTCGATTGTTTTAGATTTGATTCCATTCTTTCGATTCTATTTGATATGATTCTTTTCGATTCGATTTGATACGATACTTTTTATTTTGATTCGAATCGATTCTCTTCGGTTCGATTCGTTTTGATTCTTTTCGATTCAATTCTATTCGAATTTTTTCGATTTGATTCGATTCGATTCTTTTAGATTCTACTTGATTTGTTTCTTTTCGATTGGTTTTGATTCGATTCTTTTTGATTCATGTCGATTCGATTCGATTCTTTTGTTTCGATTCGATTCTTTTCAATTCGAATCTTTTCGTTACATGGAATTCGATTCTTTTCGATTTGATTCTTTATGATTTTTTTCAACGCGATTCAATTCGATTCTTTTTTTATGATAGTCACAGAGAAAGAGAGAGAGGCAGAGACACAGGCAGAGGGAGAAGCAAGCTCCATGCACCAGGAGCCCGATGTGGGATTCGATCCCGGGTCTCCAGGATCGCGCCCTGGGCCAAAGGCAGGCGCTAAACCGCTGCGCCACCCAGGGATCCCTCAATTCGATTCTGTTTTATTCGAATCTATTCGATTCTTTTTGATTCGATTTGATTCTATTCGAGTTTTTTCGATTTGATTCGATTAGTTCCTTTTTGATTCAATTCAATTCATTTCTTTTGATTCAATTCAATTCGATTCTTTTGGATTCGATTCGAGTCTTTTGGATTCGATTCTTTTGGATTCGAATCGAGTAGATTCTTTTCATTTCGATCGGATTCATTTCAATTCGATTCTTTTCGATTCGAATGTTTTTGAATCCATTCGATACTTTTTGATTCGATTCGATTCTTTTCGTGTCGATTTGATTCTTTTCGATTCGATTCTTTTCTATTTGAATCGATTCGATTCTTTTCATTTCGATTCGATTTGATTCAATTCGATTCTTTTCGATCAATTCAATTTGATTGTTTTCGATTTGATTCGATTCGATTCTTTTCTATTCTATTCAATTCGATTACTTTCCATTCGATGATGCAATTGGATTCTTTTCGATTCGAGTCGATACGATTCGATTCTTTTTGATTAGATACAATTCGATTCTTTTCGATTCGATTCGATTCTTTTCGATTCGTTTCGACTCGATTTCATTCTTTTTGATTCGATTCGACTAGAATTTAATCGACTGATTCAATTTGATTCTTTTCTTTTCGGTTCGATTCTTTTCTATTCGATTTTTTTCTATTCAATTCGATTCTTTCAATTCGATTCGATTCGATTCGATTCTTTTCGTTTCAAATCGATTCGTTTCAATTCGAGTCTTTTCAATTCGAATCTTTGCTATTCGATTCGATTTGATATTTTTAATTCGATTCGAGTCTTTTCGATTCGATTCGATTCTTTTCAATTCGAATCTTTTCGACTCGATTCTTTTTGATTCGATTCATTTCGATTCGATTCGATTCTTTTCAATTAGATTTGATGCTTTTCCATTGGATCTGATTTGTTTCATTTCGATTCTTTTCGATTCAATTCGATTCTTTTCGATTCCATTAAATTTGATTCGATTCTTTTCGATTCGATTCGATTCTTTTCGATTTGATTCCATTCAGTTCGATTCTTTTCGATTCGATTGGATTCTTTTCGATTTGATTCAATTCTTTCGATTCGATTTGATTTGATTCTTTTCGATTCGATTCAATACGATTCTTTTCATTTCGATTAATCGATTCTCTTCGATTCATTTCGTTTCGATTCTATTCGATTTTTTTCGATTCTATTCTATTCGATTCATTTTGAATCGTTTCGATTTGATTCTGTTCGAGTGGTTTCTATTAGATTCTTTTCGATTTGATTCAATTCGATTCGAGTCTTTTTGATTCGAGTCTTTTCGACTCGATGCAATTCAATACGATTTTTTAGATTCGATTCGATTCGATTGTTTTTGTTTCGATTCG
Source organism: Canis aureus (assembly GCF_053574225.1). Taxonomy (NCBI): domain Eukaryota; kingdom Metazoa; phylum Chordata; class Mammalia; order Carnivora; family Canidae; genus Canis; species Canis aureus. Next base: position 963,409 of record NC_135637.1, read on the forward strand.
ACTTTTTTTGATTCGATTCTTTTCGATTCGATTGTTTTCAATTCGATTGATTCGATTCTTTTCAATTCTATGCTATTCAAAGCGATTCTTTTGTATTTGATTCGATTCGATTGTTTTCTTTTTGATTCGGTTCGATTCGTTTCTTTTCGATTCGATTCAATTCTTTTCGATTCGATTTGATTCTTTTCGATTCTATTCTATTCTATTCTTTTCTATTCCATTCGAATCGATTCGTTTGGATTGAATTCGATTCTTTTCGATTCGATTCAATTAGATTCTTTTCGATTGGATTCAATTTGTTTCGAGTCGAATCAATTTGATTCTTTTCGATTGGATTCCATTCGATTCTTTTCGATTTGATTCAATTCGATTCTTTTCGATTCTATTCATTTCGATGAATTTCGTTGAGATTAGATTCTCTTCGATTTGATTTTTTTCGGTTCGAGTCGTTTCATTTCGCTTATTTTGGTTAGGATCAATTCAATTCGATTCTTTTTGATTTGATTTGATTCTATTCGATTTCTTTCGATTCTATTCTATTCTTTTCGATTCTATTCCATTCAATCTGATTCTTTTCGATTCGATTCGATTGTTTTTGATTTGATTCCATTCTTTCGATTCTATTTGATATGATTCTTTTCGATTCGATTTGATACGATACTTTTTATTTTGATTCGAATCGATTCTCTTCGGTTCGATTCGTTTTGATTCTTTTCGATTCAATTCTATTCGAATTTTTTCGATTTGATTCGATTCGATTCTTTTAGATTCTACTTGATTTGTTTCTTTTCGATTCGTTTTGATTCGATTCTTTTTGATTCATGTCGATTCGATTCGATTCTTTTCAATTCGAATCTTTTCGTTACATGGAATTCGATTCTTTTCGATTTGATTCTTTATGATTTTTTTCAACGCGATTCAATTCGATTCTTTTTTTATGATAGTCACAGAGAGAGACAGAGAGGCAGAGATACAGGCAGAGGGAGAAGCAGGCTCCATGCACCAGGAGCCCGATATGGGATTCGTTCCCGGGTCTCCAGGATCCCGCCCTGGGCCAAAGGCAGGCGCTAAACTGCTGCGCCACCCAGGGATCCCTCAATTCGATTCTTTTTGATTCGAATCTATTCGATTCTTTTTGATTCGATTTGATTCTATTCGAGTTTTTTCGATTTGATTCGATTAGTTCCTTTTGGACTCAATTCAATTCATTTCTTTTGATTCAATTCAATTCGATTCTTTTGGATTCGATTCGATTCTTTTGGATTCGATTCTTTTGGATTCGAATCGAGTAGATTCTTTTCATTTCGATCGGATTCATTTCAATTCGATTCTTTTCGATTCGAATGTTTTCGAATCAATTCGATACTTTTTGATTCGATTCGATTCTTTTCGTGTCGATTTGATTCTTTTCGATTCGATTCTTTTCTATTTGAATCGATTCGATTCTTTTCATTTCGATTCGATTTGATTCAATTCGATTCTTTTCGATCAATTCAATTTGATTGTTTTCGATTTGATTCGATTCGATTCTTTTCGATTCTATTCAATTCGATTAGTTTCCATTCGATGATGCAATTGGATTCTTTTCAATTCGAGTCTATACGATTCGATCCTTTTTGATTAGACACAATTCGATTCTTTTCGATTCGATTCGATTCTTTTCGATTCGATTCGACTCGATTTCATTCTTTTTGATTCGATTCGACTAGAATTTAATCGACAGATTCAATTTGATTCTTTTCTTTTCGGTTCGATTCTTTTCTATTCGATTTTTTTCTATTCAATTCGATTCTTTCAATTCGATTCGATTCGATTCGATTCTTTTCGTTTCAAATCGATTCGTTTCGATTCGAGTCTTTTCAATTCGATTCTTTCCGATTCGATTCGATTTGATATTTTTCATTCGATTCGAGTCTTTTCGATTCGATTCGATTCTTTTCAATTCGATTCTTTTCGATTCGAGTCTTTTTGATTCGATTCATTTCGATTCGATTCGATTCTTTTCAATTCGATTTGATGCTTTTCCATTTGATCTGATTTGTTTCATTTCGATTCTTTTCGATTCCATTCGATTCTTTTCGATTCCATTAAATTTGATTCGATTCTTTTCGATTCGATTCGATTCTTTTCGATTTGATTCCATTCAGTTCGATTCTTTCCGATTCGATTGGATTCTTTTCGATTTGATTCAATTCTTTCGATTCGATTTGATTTGATTCTTTTCGATTCGATTCAATACGATTCTTTTCATTTCGATTCTAATCGATTCTCTTCGATTCATTTCGTTTCGGTTCGTTTCGATTCTATTCGATTTTTCTAGATTCTATTCTATTCGATTCATTTTGAATCATTTCGATTTGATTCTGTTCGAGTGGTTTCTATTAGATTCTTTTCGATTTGATTCAATTCGATTCGAGTCTTTTTGATTCGAGTCTTTTCGACTCGATTCAATTCAATACGATTCTTTTAGATTCGATTCGATTCGATTGTTTTCGTTTCGATTCGACTTTTTTTGATTCGATTCTTTTCGATTCGATTGTTTTCAATTCGATTGATTCGATTCTTTTCAATTCTATGCTATTCAAAGCGATTCTTTTGTATTTGATTCGATTCGATTGTTTTCTTTTTGATTCGGTTCGATTCGTTTCTTTTCGATTCGATTCAATTCAATTCTTTTCGATTTGATTCTTTTCGATTCGATTTGATTCTTTTCGATTCGATTCTATTCTATTCTTTTCTATTCCATTCGAATCGATTCGTTTGGATTGAATTCGATTCTTTTCGATTCGATTCAATTAGATTCTTTCGATTGGATTCAATTTGTTTCGATTCGAATCAATTTGATTCTTTTCGATTGGATTCCATTCGATTCTTTTCGATTTGATTGAATTCGATTCTTTTCGATTCTATTCATTTCGATGATTTTCGTTGAGATTAGATTCTTTTCGATTTGATTTTTTTCGGTTCGAGTCGATTCATTTCGCTTATTTTGGTTTGGATCAATTCAATTCGATTCTTTTTGATTTGATTTGATTCTATTCGATTTCTTTCGATTCTATTCTATTCTTTTCGATTCGATTCCATTCAATCCGATTCTTTTCGATTCGATTCGATTGTTTTAGATTTGATTCCATTCTTTCGATTCTATTTGATATGATTCTTTTCGATTCGATTTGATACGATACTTTTTATTTTGATTCGAATCGATTCTCTTCGGTTCGATTCGTTTTGATTCTTTTCGATTCAATTCTATTCGAATTTTTTCGATTTGATTCGATTCGATTCTTTTAGATTCTACTTGATTTGTTTCTTTTCGATTCGTTTTGATTCGATACTTTTTGATTCATGTCGATTCGATTCGATTCTTTTCAATTCGAATCTTTTCGTTACATGGAATTCGATTCTTTTCGATTTGATTCTTTATGATTTTTTTCAACGCGATTCAATTCGATTCTTTTTTTATGATAGTCACAGAGAGAGACAGAGAGGCAGAGATACAGGCAGAGGGAGAAGCAGGCTCCATGCACCAGGAGCCCGATATGGGATTCGTTGCCGGGTCTCCAGGATCCCGCCCTGGGCCAAAGGCAGGCGCTAAACTGCTGCGCCACCCAGGGATCCCTCAATTCGATTCTTTTTGATTCGAATCTATTCGATTCTTTTTGATTCGATTTGATTCTATTCGAGTTTTTTCGATTTGATTCGATTAGTTCCTTTTGGATTCAATTCATTTCTTTTGATTCAATTCAATTCGATTCTTTTGGATTCGATTCGATTCTTTTGGATTCGATTCTTTTGGATTCGAATCGAGTAGATTCTTTTCATTTCGATCGGATTCATTTCAATTCGATTCTTTTCGATTCGAATGTTTTCGAATCAATTCGATACTTTTTGATTCGATTCGATTCTTTTCGTGTCGATTTGATTCTTTTCGATTCGATTCTTTTCTATTTGAATCGATTCGATTCTTTTCATTTCGATTCGATTTGATTCAATTCGATTCTTTTCGATCAATTCAATTTGATTGTTTTCGATTTGATTCGATTCGATTCTTTTCGATTCTATTCAATTCGATTAGTTTCCATTCGATGATGCAATTGGATTCTTTTCGATTCGAGTCGATACGATTCGATTCTTTTTGATTAGACACAATTCGATTCTTTTCGATTCGATTCGATTCTTTTCGATTCGATTCGACTCGATTTCATTCTTTTTGATTCGATTCGACTAGAATTTAATCGACAGATTCAATTTGATTCTTTTCTTTTCGGTTCGATTCTTTTCTATTCGATTTTTTTCTATTCAATTCGATTCTTTCAATTCGATTCGATTCGATTCGATTCTTTTCGTTTCAAATCGATTCGTTTCGATTCGAGTCTTTTCAATTCGATTCTTTCCGATTCGATTCGATTTGATATTTTTAATTCGATTCGAGTCTTTTCGATTCGATTCGATTCTTTTCAATTTGATTCTTTTCGATTCGAGTCTTTTTGATTCGATTCATTTCGATTCGATTCGATTCTTTTCAATTCGATTTGATGCTTTTCCATTTGATCTGATTTGTTTCATTTCGATTCTTTTCGATTCCATTCGATTCTTTTCGATTCCATTAAATTTGATTCGATTCTTTTCGATTCGATTCGATTCTTTTCGATTTGATTCCATTCAGTTCGATTCTTTCCGATTCGATTGGATTCTTTTCGATTTGATTCAATTCTTTCGATTCGATTTGATTTGATTCTTTTCGATTCGATTCAATACGATTCTTTTCATTTCGATTCTAATCGATTCTCTTCGATTCATTTCGTTTCGGTTCGTTTCGATTCTATTCGATTTTTCTAGATTCTATTCTATTCGATTCATTTTGAATCATTTCGATTTGATTCTGTTCGAGTGGTTTCTATTAGATTCTTTTCGATTTGATTCAATTCGATTCGAGTCTTTTTGATTCGAGTCTTTTCGACTCGATTCAATTCAATACGATTCTTTTAGATTCGATTCGATTCGATTGTTTTCGTTTCGATTCGACTTTTTTTGATTCGATTCTTTTCGATTCGATTGTTTTCAATTCGATTGATTCGATTCTTTTCAATTCTATGCTATTCAAAGCGATTCTTTTGTATTTGATTCGATTCGATTGTTTTCTTTTTGATTCGGTTCGATTCGTTTCTTTTCGATTCGATTCAATTCAATTCTTTTCGATTCGATTCTTTTCGATTCGATTTGATTCTTTTCGATTCGATTCTATTCTATTCTTTTCTATTCCATTCGAATCGATTCGTTTGGATTGAATTCGATTCTTTTCGATTCGATTCAATTAGATTCTTTTCGATTGGATTCAGTTTGTTTCGATTCGAATCAATTTGATTCTTTTCGATTGGATTCCATTCGATTCTTTTCGATTTGATTCAATTCGATTCTTTTCGATTCTATTCATTTCGATGATTTTCGTTGAGATTAGATTCTTTTCGATTTGATTTTTTTCGGTTCGAGTCGATTCATTTCGCTTATTTTGGTTTGGATCAATTCAATTCGATTCTTTTTGATTTGATTTGATTCTATTCGATTTCTTTCGATTCTATTCTATTCTTTTCGATTCTATTCCATTCAATCCGATTCTTTTCGATTCGATTCGATTGTTTTAGATTTGATTCCATTCTTTCGATTCTATTTGATATGATTCTTTTCGATTCGATTTGATACGATACTTTTTATTTTGATTCGAATCGATTCTCTTCGGTTCGATTCGTTTTGATTCTTTTCGATTCAATTCTATTCGAATTTTTTCGATTTGATTCGATTCGATTCTTTTAGATTCTACTTGATTTGTTTCTTTTCGATTCGTTTTGATTCGATACTTTTTGATTCATGTCGATTCGATTCGATTCTTTTCAATTCGAATCTTTTCGTTACATGGAATTCGATTCTTTTCGATTTGATTCTTTATGATTTTTTTCAACGCGATTCAATTCGATTCTTTTTTTATGATAGTCACAGAGAGAGACAGAGAGGCAGAGATACAGGCAGAGGGAGAAGCAGGCTCCATGCACCAGGAGCCCGATATGGGATTCGTTGCCGGGTCTCCAGGATCCCGCCCTGGGCCAAAGGCAGGCGCTAAACTGCTGCGCCACCCAGGGATCCCTCAATTCGATTCTTTTTGATTCGAATCTATTCGATTCTTTTTGATTCGATTTGATTCTATTCGAGTTTTTTCGATTTGATTCGATTAGTTCCTTTTGGATTCAATTCAATTCATTTCTTTTGATTCAATTCAATTCGATTCTTTTGGATTCGATTCGATTCTTTTGGATTCGATTCTTTTGGATTCGAATCGAGTAGATTCTTTTCATTTCGATCGGATTCATTTCAATTCGATTCTTTTCGATTCGAATGTTTTCGAATCAATTCGATACTTTTTGATTCGATTCGATTCTTTTCGTGTCGATTTGATTCTTTTCGATTCGATTCTTTTCTATTTGAATCGATTCGATTCTTTTCATTTCGATTCGATTTGATTCAATTCGATTCTTTTCGATCAATTCAATTTGATTGTTTTCGATTTGATTCGATTCGATTCTTTTCGATTCTATTCAATTCGATTAGTTTCCATTCGATGATGCAATTGGATTCTTTTCGATTCGAGTCTATACGACTCGATCCTTTTTGATTAGACACAATTCGATTCTTTTAGATTCGATTCGATTCTTTTCGATTCGATTCGACTCGATTTCATTCTTTTTGATTCGATTCGACTAGAATTTAATCGACAGATTCAATTTGATTCTTTTCTTTTCGGTTCGATTCTTTTCTATTCGATTTTTTTCTATTCAATTCGATTCTTTCAATTCGATTCGATTCGATTCGATTCTTTTCGTTTCAAATCGATTCGTTTCGATTCGAGTCTTTTCAATTCGATTCTTTCCGATTCGATTCGATTTGATATTTTTAATTCGATTCGAGTCTTTTCGATTCGATTCGATTCTTTTCAATTCGATTCTTTTCGATTCGAGTCTTTTTGATTCGATTCATTTCGATTTGATTCGATTCTTTTCAATTCGATTTGATGCTTTTCCATTTGATCTGATTTGTTTCATTTCGATTCTTTTCGATTCCATTCGATTCTTTTCGATTCCATTAAATTTGATTCGATTCTTTTCGATTCGATTCGATTCTTTTCGATTTGATTCCATTCAGTTCGATTCTTTCCGATTCGATTGGATTCTTTTCGATTTGATTCAATTCTTTCGATTCGATTTGATTTGATTCTTTTCGATTCGATTCAATACGATTCTTTTCATTTCGATTCTAATCGATTCTCTTCGATTCATTTCGTTTCGGTTCGTTTCGATTCTATTCGATTTTTCTAGATTCTATTCTATTCGATTCATTTTGAATCATTTCGATTTGATTCTGTTCGAGTGGTTTCTATTAGATTCTTTTCGATTTGATTCAATTCGATTCGAGTCTTTTTGATTCGAGTCTTTTCGACTCGATTCAATTCAATACGATTCTTTTAGATTCGATTCGATTCGATTGTTTTCGTTTCGATTCGACTTTTTTTGATTCGATTCTTTTCGATTCGATTGTTTTCAATTCGATTGATTCGATTCTTTTCAATTCTATGCTATTCAAAGCGATTCTTTTGTATTTGATTCGATTCGATTGTTTTCTTTTTGATTCGGTTCGATTCGTTTCTTTTCGATTCGATTCAATTCAATTCTTTTCGATTCGATTCTTTTCGATTCGATTTGATTCTTTTCGATTCGATTCTATTCTATTCTTTTCTATTCCATTCGAATCGATTCGTTTGGATTGAATTCGATTCTTTTCGATTCGATTCAATTAGATTCTTTTCGATTGGATTCAGTTTGTTTCGATTCGAATCAATTTGATTCTTTTCGATTGGATTCCATTCGATTCTTTTCGATTTGATTCAATTCGATTCTTTTCGATTCTATTCATTTCGATGATTTTCGTTGAGATTAGATTCTTTTCGATTTGATTTTTTTCGGTTCGAGTCGATTCATTTCGCTTATTTTGGTTTGGATCAATTCAATTCGATTCTTTTTGATTTGATTTGATTCTATTCGATTTCTTTCGATTCTATTCTATTCTTTTCGATTCTATTCCATTCAATGCGATTCTTTTCGATTCGATTCGATTGTTTTAGATTCGATTCCATTCTTTCGATTCTATTTGATATGATTCTTTTCGATTCGATTTGATACGATACTTTTTATTTTGATTCGAATCGATTCTCTTCGGTTCGATTCGTTTTGATTCTTTTCGATTCAATTCTATTCGAATTTTTTCGATTTGATTCGATTCGATTCTTTTAGATTCTACTTGATTTGTTTCTTTTCGATTCGTTTTGATTCGATACTTTTTGATTCATGTCGATTCGATTCGATTCTTTTCAATTCGAATCTTTTCGTTACATGGAATTCGATTCTTTTCGATTTGATTCTTTATGATTTTTTTCAACGCGATTCAATTCGATTCTTTTTTTATGATAGTCACAGAGAGAGACAGAGAGGCAGAGATACAGGCAGAGGGAGAAGCAGGCTCCATGCACCAGGAGCCCGATATGGGATTCGTTCCCGGGTCTCCAGGATCCCGCCCTGGGCCAAAGGCAGGCGCTAAACTGCTGCGCCACCCAGGGATCCCTCAATTCGATTCTTTTTGATTCGAATCTATTCGATTCTTTTTGATTCGATTTGATTCTATTCGAGTTTTTTCGATTTGATTCGATTAGTTCCTTTTGGATTCAATTCAATTCATTTCTTTTGATTCAATTCAATTCGATTCTTTTGGATTCGATTCGATTCTTTTGGATTCGATTCTTTTGGATTCGAATCGAGTAGATTCTTTTCATTTCGATCGGATTCATTTCAATTCGATTCTTTTCGATTCGAATGTTTCGAATCAATTCGATACTTTTTGATTCGATTCGATTCTTTTCGTGTCGATTTGATTCTTTTCGATTCGATTCTTTTCTATTTGAATCGATTCGATTCTTTTCATTTCGATTCGATTTGATTCAATTCGATTCTTTTCGATCAATTCAATTTGATTGTTTTCGATTTGATTCGATTCGATTCTTTTCGATTCTATTCAATTCGATTAGTTTCCATTCGATGATGCAATTGGATTCTTTTCGATTCGAGTCTATACGACTCGATCCTTTTTGATTAGACACAATTCGATTCTTTTAGATTCGATTCGATTCTTTTCGATTCGATTCGACTCGATTTCATTCTTTTTGATTCGATTCGACTAGAATTTAATCGACAGATTCAATTTGATTCTTTTCTTTTCGGTTCGATTCTTTTCTATTCGATTTTTTTCTATTCAATTCGATTCTTTCAATTCGATTCGATTCGATTCGATTCTTTTCGTTTCAAATCGATTCGTTTCGATTCGAGTCTTTTCAATTCGATTCTTTCCGATTCGATTCGATTTGATATTTTTAATTCGATTCGAGTCTTTTCGATTCGATTCGATTCTTTTCAATTCGATTCTTTTCGATTCGAGTCTTTTTGATTCGATTCATTTCGATTTGATTCGATTCTTTTCAATTCGATTTGATGCTTTTCCATTTGATCTGATTTGTTTCATTTCGATTCTTTTCGATTCCATTCGATTCTTTTCGATTCCATTAAATTTGATTCGATTCTTTTCGATTCGATTCGATTCTTTTCGATTTGATTCCATTCAGTTCGATTCTTTCCGATTCGATTGGATTCTTTTCGATTTGATTCAATTCTTTCGATTCGATTTGATTTGATTCTTTTCGATTCGATTCAATACGATTCTTTTCATTTCGATTCTAATCGATTCTCTTCGATTCATTTCGTTTCGGTTCGTTTCGATTCTATTCGATTTTTCTAGATTCTATTCTATTCGATTCATTTTGAATCATTTCGATTTGATTCTGTTCGAGTGGTTTCTATTAGATTCTTTTCGATTTGATTCAATTCGATTCGAGTCTTTTTGATTCGAGTCTTTTCGACTCGATTCAATTCAATACGATTCTTTTAGATTCGATTCGATTCGATTGTTTTCGTTTCGATTCGACTTTTTTTGATTCGATTCTTTTCGATTCGATTGTTTTCAATTCGATTGATTCGATTCTTTTCAATTCTATGCTATTCAAAGCGATTCTTTTGTATTTGATTCGATTCGATTGTTTTCTTTTTGATTCGGTTCGATTCGTTTCTTTTCGATTCGATTCAATTCAATTCTTTTCGATTCGATTCTTTTCGATTCGATTTGATTCTTTTCGATTCGATTCTATTCTATTCTTTTCTATTCCATTCGAATCGATTCGTTTGGATTGAATTCGATTCTTTTCGATTCGATTCAATTAGATTCTTTTCGATTGGATTCAGTTTGTTTCGATTCGAATCAATTTGATTCTTTTCGATTGGATTCCATTCGATTCTTTTCGATTTGATTCAATTCGATTCTTTTCGATTCTATTCATTTCGATGATTTTCGTTGAGATTAGATTCTTTTCGATTTGATTTTTTTCGGTTCGAGTCGATTCATTTCGCTTATTTTGGTTTGGATCAATTCAATTCGATTCTTTTTGATTTGATTTGATTCTATTCGATTTCTTTCGATTCTATTCTATTCTTTTCGATTCTATTCCATTCAATGCGATTCTTTTCGATTCGATTCGATTGTTTTAGATTCGATTCCATTCTTTCGATTCTATTTGATATGATTCTTTTCGATTCGATTTGATACGATACTTTTTATTTTGATTCGAATCGATTCTCTTCGGTTCGATTCGTTTTGATTCTTTTCGATTCAATTCTATTCGAATTTTTTCGATTTGATTCGATTCGATTCTTTTAGATTCTACTTGATTTGTTTCTTTTCGATTCGTTTTGATTCGATACTTTTTGATTCATGTCGATTCGATTCGATTCTTTTCAATTCGAATCTTTTCGTTACATGGAATTCGATTCTTTTCGATTTGATTCTTTATGATTTTTTTCAACGCGATTCAATTCGATTCTTTTTTTATGATAGTCACAGAGAGAGACAGAGAGGCAGAGATACAGGCAGAGGGAGAAGCAGGCTCCATGCACCAGGAGCCCGATATGGGATTCGTTCCCGGGTCTCCAGGATCCCGCCCTGGGCCAAAGGCAGGCGCTAAACTGCTGCGCCACCCAGGGATCCCTCAATTCGATTCTTTTTGATTCGAATCTATTCGATTCTTTTTGATTCGATTTGATTCTATTCGAGTTTTTTCGATTTGATTCGATTAGTTCCTTTTGGATTCAATTCAATTCATTTCTTTTGATTCAATTCAATTCGATTCTTTTGGATTCGATTCGATTCTTTTGGATTCGATTCTTTTGGATTCGAATCGAGTAGATTCTTTTCATTTCGATCGGATTCATTTCAATTCGATTCTTTTCGATTCGAATGTTTCGAATCAATTCGATACTTTTTGATTCGATTCGATTCTTTTCGTGTCGATTTGATTCTTTTCGATTCGATTCTTTTCTATTTGAATCGTTTCGATTCTTTTCATTTCGATTCGATTTGATTCAATTCGATTCTTTTCGATCAATTCAATTTGATTGTTTTTGATTTGATTCGATTCGATTCTTTTAGATTCTATTCAATTCGATTAGTTTCCATTCGGTGATGCAATTGTATTCTTTTCGATTCGAGTCTATACGATTCGATTCTTTTTGATTAGACACAATTCGATTCTTTTCGATTCGATTTTATTCTTTTCGATTCGATTCGACTCGATTTCATTCTTTTTGATTCGATTCGACTAGAATTTAATCGACAGATTCAATTTGATTCTTTTCTTTTCGGTTCGATTCTTTTCTATTCGATTTTTTTCTATTCAATTCGACTCTTTCAATTCGATTCGATTCGGTTCGATTCTTTTCGTTTCAAATCGATTCGTTTCGATTCGAGTCTTTTCAATTCGATTCTTTCCGATTCGATTCGATTTGATATTTTTAATTCGATTCGAGTCTTTTCGATTCGATTCGATTCTTTTCAATTCGATTCTTTTCGATTCGAGTCTTTTTGATTCGATTCATTTCGATTCGATTCGATTCTTTTCAATTCGATTTGATGCTTTTCCATTTGATCTGATTTGTTTCATTTCGATTCTTTTCGATTCCATTCGATTCTTTTCGATTCCATTAAATTTGATTCGATTCTTTTCGATTCGATTCGATTCTTTTCGATTTGATTCCATTCAGTTCGATTCTTTCCGATTCGATTGGATTCTTTTCGATTTGATTCAATTCTTTCGATTCGATTTGATTTGATTCTTTTCGATTCGATTCAATACGATTCTTTTCATTTCGATTCTAATCGATTCTCTTCGATTCATTTCGTTTCGGTTCGTTTCGATTCTATTCGATTTTTCTAGATTCTATTCTATTCGATTCATTTTGAATCATTTCGATTTGATTCTGTTCGAGTGGTTTCTATTAGATTCTTTTCGATTTGATTCAATTCGATTCGAGTCTTTTTGATTCGAGTCTTTTCGACTCGATTCAATTCAATACGATTCTTTTAGATTCGATTCGATTCGATTGTTTTCGTTTCGATTCGACTTTTTTTGATTCGATTCTTTTCGATTCGATTGTTTTCAATTCGATTGATTCGATTCTTTTCAATTCTATGCTATTCAAAGCGATTCTTTTGTATTTGATTCGATTCGATTGTTTTCTTTTTGATTCGGTTCGATTCGTTTCTTTTCGATTCGATTCAATTCTTTTCGATTCGATTCTTTTCGATTCGATGTGATTCTTTTCGATTCGATTCTATTCTATTCTTTTCTATTCCATTCGAATCGATTCGTTTGGATTGAATTCGATTCTTTTCGATTCGATTCAATTAGATTCTTTTCGATTGGATTCAGTTTGTTTCGATTCGAATCAATTTGATTCTTTTCGATTGGATTCCATTCGATTCTTTTCGATTTGATTCAATTCGATTCTTTTCGATTCTATTCATTTCGATGATTTTCGTTGAGATTAGATTCTTTTCGATTTGATTTTTTTCGGTTCGAGTCGATTCATTTCGCTTATTTTGGTTTGGATCAATTCAATTCGATTCTTTTTGATTTGATTTGATTCTATTCGATTTCTTTCGATTCTATTCTATTCTTTTCGATTCTATTCCATTCAATCCGATTCTTTTCGATTCGATTCGATTGTTTTAGATTTGATTCCATTCTTTCGATTCTATTTGATATGATTCTTTTCGATTCGATTTGATACGATACTTTTTATTTTGATTCGAATCGATTCTCTTCGGTTCGATTCGTTTTGATTCTTTTCGATTCAATTCTATTCGAATTTTTTCGATTGGATTCGATTCGATTCTTTTAGATTCTACTTGATTTGTTTCTTTTCGATTCGTTTTGATTCGATACTTTTTGATTCATGTCGATTCGATTCGATTCTTTTCAATTCGAATCTTTTCGTTACATGGAATTCGATTCTTTTCGATTTGATTCTTTATGATTTTTTTCAACGCGATTCAATTCGATTCTTTTTTTATGATAGTCACAGAGAGAGACAGAGAGGCAGAGATACAGGCAGAGGGAGAAGCAGGCTCCATGCACCAGGAGCCCGATATGGGATTCGTTCCCGGGTCTCCAGGATCCCGCCCTGGGCCAAAGGCAGGCGCTAAACTGCTGCGCCACCCAGGGATCCCTCAATTCGATTCTTTTTGATTCGAATCTATTCGATTCTTTTTGATTCGATTTGATTCTATTCGAGTTTTTTCGATTTGATTCGATTAGTTCCTTTTGGACTCAATTCAATTCATTTCTTTTGATTCAATTCAATTCGATTCTTTTGGATTCGATTCGATTCTTTTGGATTCGATTCTTTTGGATTCGAATCGAGTAGATTCTTTTCATTTCGATCGGATTCATTTCAATTCGATTCTTTTCGATTCGAATGTTTTCGAATCAATTCGATACTTTTTGATTCGATTCGATTCTTTTCGTGTCGATTTGATTCTTTTCGATTCGATTCTTTTCTATTTGAATCGATTCGATTCTTTTCATTTCGATTCGATTTGATTCAATTCGATTCTTTTCGATCAATTCAATTTGATTGTTTTCGATTTGATTCGATTCGATTCTTTTCGATTCTATTCAATTCGATTAGTTTCCATTCGATGATGCAATTGGATTCTTTTCGATTCGAGTCGATACGATTCGATTCTTTTTGATTAGACACAATTCGATTCTTTTCGATTCGATTCGATTCTTTTCGATTCGACTCGACTCGATTTCATTCTTTTTGATTCGATTCGACTAGAATTTAATCGACAGATTCAATTTGATTCTTTTCTTTTCGGTTCGATTCTTTTCTATTCGATTTTTTTCTATTCAATTCGATTCTTTCAATTCGATTCGATTCGATTCGATTCTTTTCGTTTCAAATCGATTCGTTTCGATTCGAGTCTTTTCAATTCGATTCTTTCCGATTCGATTCGATTTGATATTTTTAATTCGATTCGAGTCTTTTCGATTCGATTCGATTCTTTTCAATTTGATTCTTTTCGATTTGAGTCTTTTTGTTTCGATTCATTACGATTCGATTCGATTCTTTTCAATTCGATTTGATGCTTTTCCATTTGATCTGATTTGTTTCATTTCGATTCTTTTCGATTCCATTCGATTCTTTTCGATTCCATTAAATTTGATTCGATTCTTTTCGATTCGATTCGATTCTTTTCGATTTGATTCCATTCAGTTCGATTCTTTTCGATTCGATTGGATTCTTTTCGATTTGATTCAATTCTTTCGATTCGATTTGATTTGATTCTTTTCGTCTCGATTCAATACGATTCTTTTCATTTCGATTCTAATCGATTCTCTTCGATTCATTTCGTTTCGGTTCGTTTCGATCCTATTCGATTTTTCTAGATTCTATTCTATTTGATTTTTTTTGAATCATTTCGATTTGATTCTGTTCGAGTGGTTTCTATTAGATTCTTTTCGATTTGATTCAATTCGATTCGAATCTTTTTGATTCGAGTCTTTTCGACTCGATTCAATTCAATACGATTCTTTTAGATTCGATTCGATTCGATTGTTTTCGTTTCGATTCGACTTTTTTTGATTCGATTCTTTTCGATTCGATTGTTTTCAATTCGATTGATTCGATTCTTTTCAATTCTATGCTATTCAAAGCGATTCTTTTGTATTTGATTCGATTCGATTGTTTTCTTTTTGATTCGGTTCGATTCGTTTCTTTTCGATTCGATTCAATTCTTTTCGATTCGATTCTTTTCGATTCGATTTGATTCTTTTCGATTCGATTCTATTCTATTCTTTTCTATTCCATTCGAATCGATTCGTTTGGATTGAATTCGATTCTTTTCGATTCGATTCAATTAGATTCTTTTCGATTGGATTCAGTTTGTTTCGATTCGAATCAATTTGATTCTTTTCGATTGGATTCCATTCGATTGTTTTCGATTTGATTCAATTCTATTCTTTTCGATTCTATTCATTTCGATGATTTTCGTTGAGATTAGATTCTTTTCGATTTGATTTTTTCGGTTCGAGTCGATTCATTTCGCTTATTTTGGTTAGGATCAATTCAATTCGATTCTTTTTGATTTGATTTGATTCTATTCGATTTCTTTCGATTCTATTCTATTGTATTCTTTTCGATTCTGTTCCGTTCAATTCGATTCTTTTCGATTCCATTCCATTGTTTTAGATTTGATTCCATTCTTTCGATTCTATTTGATATGATTCTTTTCGATTCGATTTGATACGATACTTTTTATTTTGATTCGAATCGATTCTCTTCGGTTCGATTCGTTTTGATTCTTTTCGATTCAATTCTATTCGAATTTTTTCGATTTGATTCGATTCGATTCTTTTAGATTCTACTTGATTTGTTTCTTTTCGATTCGTTTTGATTCGATACTTTTTGATTCATGTCGATTCGATTCGATTCTTTTCAATTCGAATCTTTTCGTTACATGGAATTCGATTCTTTTCGATTTGATTCTTTATGATTTTTTTCAACGCGATTCAATTCGATTCTTTTTTTATGATAGTCACAGAGAGAGACAGAGAGGCAGAGATACAGGCAGAGGGAGAAGCAGGCTCCATGCACCAGGAGCCCGATATGGGATTCGTTCCCGGGTCTCCAGGATCCCGCCCTGGGCCAAAGGCAGGCGCTAAACTGCTGCGCCACCCAGGGATCCCTCAATTCGATTCTTTTTGATTCGAATCTATTCGATTCTTTTTGATTCGATTTGATTCTATTCGAGTTTTTTCGATTTGATTCGATTAGTTCCTTTTGGACTCAATTCAATTCATTTCTTTTGATTCAATTCAATTCGATTCTTTTGGATTCGATTCGATTCTTTTGGATTCGATTCTTTTGGATTCGAATCGAGTAGATTCTTTTCATTTCGATCGGATTCATTTCAATTCGATTCTTTTCGATTCGAATGTTTTCGAATCAATTCGATACTTTTTGATTCGATTCGATTCTTTTCGTGTCGATTTGATTCTTTTCGATTCGATTCTTTTCTATTTGAATCGATTCGATTCTTTTCATTTCGATTCGATTTGATTCAATTCGATTCTTTTCGATCAATTCAATTTGATTGTTTTCGATTTGATTCGATTCGATTCTTTTCGATTCTATTCAATTCGATTAGTTTCCATTCGATGATGCAATTGGATTCTTTTCGATTCGAGTCGATACGATTCGATTCTTTTTGATTAGACACAATTCGATTCTTTTCGATTCGATTCGATTCTTTTCGATTCGATTCGACTCGATTTCATTCTTTTTGATTCGATTCGACTAGAATTTAATCGACAGATTCAATTTGATTCTTTTCTTTTCGGTTCGATTCTTTTCTATTCGATTTTTTTCTATTCAATTCGATTCTTTCAATTCGATTCGATTCGATTCGATTCTTTTCGTTTCAAATCGATTCGTTTCGATTCGAGTCTTTTCAATTCGATTCTTTCCGATTCGATTCGATTTGATATTTTTAATTCGATTCGAGTCTTTTCGATTCGATTCGATTCTTTTCAATTTGATTCTTTTCGATTTGAGTCTTTTTGTTTCGATTCATTACGATTCGATTCGATTCTTTTCAATTCGATTTGATGCTTTTCCATTTGATCTGATTTGTTTCATTTCGATTCTTTTCGATTCCATTCGATTCTTTTCGATTCCATTAAATTTGATTCGATTCTTTTCGATTCGATTCGATTCTTTTCGATTTGATTCAATTCTTTCGATTCGATTTGATTTGATTCTTTTCGTCTCGATTCAATACGATTCTTTTCATTTCGATTCTAATCGATTCTCTTCGATTCATTTCGTTTCGGTTCGTTTCGATCCTATTCGATTTTTCTAGATTCTATTCTATTCGATTCATTTTGAATCATTTCGATTTGATTCTGTTCGAGTGGTTTCTATTAGATTCTTTTCGATTTGATTCAATTCGATTCGAATCTTTTTGATTCGAGTCTTTTCGACTCGATTCAATTCAATACGATTCTTTTAGATTCGATTCGATTCGATTGTTTTCGTTTCGATTCGACTTTTTTTGATTCGATTCTTTTCGATTCGATTGTTTTCAATTCGATTGATTCGATTCTTTTCAATTCTATGCTATTCAAAGCGATTCTTTTGTATTTGATTCGATTCGATTGTTTTCTTTTTGATTCGGTTCGATTCGTTTCTTTTCGATTCGATTCAATTCTTTTCGATTCGATTCTTTTCGATTCGATTTGATTCTTTTCGATTCGATTCTATTCTATTCTTTTCTATTCCATTCGAATCGATTCGTTTGGATTGAATTCGATTCTTTTCGATTCGATTCAATTAGATTCTTTTCGATTGGATTCAGTTTGTTTCGATTCGAATCAATTTGATTCTTTTCGATTGGATTCCATTCGATTGTTTTCGATTTGATTCAATTCTATTCTTTTCGATTCTATTCATTTCGATGATTTTCGTTGAGATTAGATTCTTTTCGATTTGATTTTTTCGGTTCGAGTCGATTCATTTCGCTTATTTTGGTTAGGATCAATTCAATTCGATTCTTTTTGATTTGATTTGATTCTATTCGATTTCTTTCGATTCTATTCTATTGTATTCTTTTCGATTCTGTTCCGTTCAATTCGATTCTTTTCGATTCCATTCCATTGTTTTAGATTTGATTCCATTCTTTCGATTCTGTTTGATATGATTCTTTTCGATTCGATTTGATACGATACTTTTTATTTTGATTCGAATCGATTCTCTTCGGTTCGATTCGTTTTGATTCTTTTCGATTCAATTCTATTCGAATTTTTTCAATTTGATTCGATTCGATTCTTTTAGATTCTACTTGATTTGTTTCTTTTCGATTCGTTTTGATTCGATTCTTTTTGATTCATGTCGATTCGATTCGATTCTTTTCAATTCGAATCTTTTCGTTACATGGAATTCGATTCTTTTCGATTTGATTCTTTATGATTTTTTTCAACGCGATTCAATTCGATTCTTTTTTTATGATAGTCACAGAGAGAGACAGAGAGGCAGAGATACAGGCAGAGGGAGAAGCAGGCTCCATGCACCAGGAGCCCGATATGGGATTCGTTCCCGGGTCTCCAGGATCCCGCCCTGGGCCAAAGGCAGGCGCTAAACTGCTGCGCCACCCAGGGATCCCTCAATTCGATTCTTTTTGATTCGAATCTATTCGATTCTTTTTGATTCGATTTGATTCTATTCGAGTTTTTTCGATTTGATTCGATTAGTTCCTTTTGGATTCAATTCAATTCATTTCTTTTGATTCAATTCAATTCGATTCTTTTGGATTCGATTCGATTCTTTTGGATTCGATTCTTTTGGATTCGAATCGAGTAGATTCTTTTCATTTCGATCGGATTCATTTCAATTCGATTCTTTTCGATTCGAATGTTTTCGAATCAATTCGATACTTTTTGATTCGATTCGATTCTTTTCGTGTCGATTTGATTCTTTTCGATTCGATTCTTTTCTATTTGAATCGATTCGATTCTTTTCATTTCGATTCGATTTGATTCAATTCGATTCTTTTCGATCAATTCAATTTGATTGTTTTCGATTTGATTCGATTCGATTCTTTTCGATTCTATTCAATTCGATTAGTTTCCATTCGATGATGCAATTGGATTCTTTTCGATTCGAGTCGATACGATTCGATTCTTTTTGATTAGACACAATTCGATTCTTTTCGATTCGATTCGATTCTTTTCGATTCGACTCGACTCGATTTCATTCTTTTTGATTCGATTCGACTAGAATTTAATCGACAGATTCAATTTGATTCTTTTCTTTTCGGTTCGATTCTTTTCTATTCGATTTTTTTCTATTCAATTCGATTCTTTCAATTCGATTCGATTCGATTCGATTCTTTTCGTTTCAAATCGATTCGTTTCGATTCGAGTCTTTTCAATTCGATTCTTTCCGATTCGATTCGATTTGATATTTTTAATTCGATTCGAGTCTTTTCGATTCGATTCGATTCTTTTCAATTCGATTCTTTTCGATTTGAGTCTTTTTGTTTCGATTCATTACGATTCGATTCGATTCTTTTCAATTCGATTTGATGCTTTTCCATTTGATCTGATTTGTTTCATTTCGATTCTTTTCGATTCCATTCGATTCTTTTCGATTCCATTAAATTTGATTCGATTCTTTTCGATTCGATTCGATTCTTTTCGATTTGATTCCATTCAGTTCGATTCTTTTCGATTCGATTGGATTCTTTTCGATTTGATTCAATTCTTTCGATTCGATTTGATTTGATTCTTTTCGTCTCGATTCAATACGATTCTTTTCATTTCGATTCTAATCGATTCTCTTCGATTCATTTCGTTTCGGTTCGTTTCGATCCTATTCGATTTTTCTAGATTCTATTCTATTCGATTCATTTTGAATCATTTCGATTTGATTCTGTTCGAGTGGTTTCTATTAGATTCTTTTCGATTTGATTCAATTCGATTCGAATCTTTTTGATTCGAGTCTTTTCGACTCGATTCAATTCAATACGATTCTTTTAGATTCGATTCGATTCGATTGTTTTCGTTTCGATTCGACTTTTTTTGATTCGATTCTTTTCGATTCGATTGTTTTCAATTCGATTGATTCGATTCTTTTCAATTCTATGCTATTCAAAGCGATTCTTTTGTATTTGATTCGATTCGATTGTTTTCTTTTTGATTCGGTTCGATTCGTTTCTTTTCGATTCGATTCAATTCTTTTCGATTCGATTCTTTTCGATTCGATTTGATTCTTTTCGATTCGATTCTATTCTATTCTTTTCTATTCCATTCGAATCGATTCGTTTGGATTGAATTCGATTCTTTTTGATTCGATTCAATTAGATTCTTTTCGATTGGATTCAGTTTGTTTCGATTCGAATCAATTTGATTCTTTTCGATTGGATTCCATTCGATTGTTTTCGATTTGATTCAATTCTATTCTTTTCGATTCTATTCATTTCGATGATTTTCGTTGAGATTAGATTCTTTTCGATTTGATTTTTTCGGTTCGAGTCGATTCATTTCGCTTATTTTGGTTAGGATCAATTCAATTCGATTCTTTTTGATTTGATTTGATTCTATTCGATTTCTTTCGATTCTATTCTATTGTATTCTTTTCGATTCTGTTCCGTTCAATTCGATTCTTTTCGATTCCATTCCATTGTTTTAGATTTGATTCCATTCTTTCGATTCTGTTTGATATGATTCTTTTCGATTCGATTTGATACGATACTTTTTATTTTGATTCGAATCGATTCTCTTCGGTTCGATTCGTTTTGATTCTTTTCGATTCAATTCTATTCGAATTTTTTCAATTTGATTCGATTCGATTCTTTTAGATTCTACTTGATTTGTTTCTTTTCGATTCGTTTTGATTCGATTCTTTTTGATTCATGTCGATTCGATTCGATTCTTTTCAATTCGAATCTTTTCGTTACATGGAATTCGATTCTTTTCGATTTGATTCTTTATGATTTTTTTCAACGCGATTCAATTCGATTCTTTTTTTATGATAGTCACAGAGAGAGACAGAGAGGCAGAGATACAGGCAGAGGGAGAAGCAGGCTCCATGCACCAGGAGCCCGATATGGGATTCGTTCCCGGGTCTCCAGGATCCCGCCCTGGGCCAAAGGCAGGCGCTAAACTGCTGCGCCACCCAGGGATCCCTCAATTCGATTCTTTTTGATTCGAATCTATTCGATTCTTTTTGATTCGATTTGATTCTATTCGAGTTTTTTCGATTTGATTCGATTAGTTCCTTTTGGATTCAATTCAATTCATTTCTTTTGATTCAATTCAATTCGATTCTTTTGGATTCGATTCGATTCTTTTGGATTCGATTCTTTTGGATTCGAATCGAGTAGATTCTTTTCATTTCGATCGGATTCATTTCAATTCGATTCTTTTCGATTCGAATGTTTTCGAATCAATTCGATACTTTTTGATTCGATTCGATTCTTTTCGTGTCGATTTGATTCTTTTCGATTCGATTCTTTTCTATTTGAATCGATTCGATTCTTTTCATTTCGATTCGATTTGATTCAATTCGATTCTTTTCGATCAATTCAATTTGATTGTTTTCGATTTGATTCGATTCGATTCTTTTCGATTCTATTCAATTCGATTAGTTTCCATTCGATGATGCAATTGGATTCTTTTCGATTCGAGTCGATACGATTCGATTCTTTTTGATTAGACACAATTCGATTCTTTTCGATTCGATTCGATTCTTTTCGATTCGATTCGACTCGATTTCATTCTTTTTGATTCGATTCGACTAGAATTTAATCGACAGATTCAATTTGATTCTTTTCTTTTCGGTTCGATTCTTTTCTATTCGATTTTTTTCTATTCAATTCGATTCTTTCAATTCGATTCGATTCGATTCGATTCTTTTCGTTTCAAATCGATTCGTTTCGATTCGAGTCTTTTCAATTCGATTCTTTCCGATTCGATTCGATTTGATATTTTTAATTCGATTCGAGTCTTTTCGATTCGATTCGATTCTTTTCAATTTGATTCTTTTCGATTTGAGTCTTTTTGTTTCGATTCATTACGATTCGATTCGATTCTTTTCAATTCGATTTGATGCTTTTCCATTTGATCTGATTTGTTTCATTTCGATTCTTTTCGATTCCATTCGATTCTTTTCGATTCCATTAAATTTGATTCGATTCTTTTCGATTCGATTCGATTCTTTTCGATTTGATTCCATTCAGTTCGATTCTTTTCGATTCGATTGGATTCTTTTCGATTTGATTCAATTCTTTCGATTCGATTTGATTTGATTCTTTTCGTCTCGATTCAATACGATTCTTTTCATTTCGATTCTAATCGATTCTCTTCGATTCATTTCGTTTCGGTTCGTTTCGATCCTATTCGATTTTTCTAGATTCTATTCTATTCGATTCATTTTGAATCATTTCGATTTGATTCTGTTCGAGTGGTTTCTATTAGATTCTTTTCGATTTGATTCAATTCGATTCGAATCTTTTTGATTCGAGTCTTTTCGACTCGATTCAATTCAATACGATTCTTTTAGATTCGATTCGATTCGATTGTTTTCGTTTCGATTCGACTTTTTTTGATTCGATTCTTTTCGATTCGATTGTTTTCAATTCGATTGATTCGATTCTTTTCAATTCTATGCTATTCAAAGCGATTCTTTTGTATTTGATTCGATTCGATTGTTTTCTTTTTGATTCGGTTCGATTCGTTTCTTTTCGATTCGATTCAATTCTTTTCGATTCGATTCTTTTCGATTCGATTTGATTCTTTTCGATTCGATTCTATTCTATTCTTTTCTATTCCATTCGAATCGATTCGTTTGGATTGAATTCGATTCTTTTCGATTCGATTCAATTAGATTCTTTTCGATTGGATTCAGTTTGTTTCGATTCGAATCAATTTGATTCTTTTCGATTGGATTCCATTCGATTGTTTTCGATTTGATTCAATTCTATTCTTTTCGATTCTATTCATTTCGATGATTTTCGTTGAGATTAGATTCTTTTCGATTTGATTTTTTCGGTTCGAGTCGATTCATTTCGCTTATTTTGGTTAGGATCAATTCAATTCGATTCTTTTTGATTTGATTTGATTCTATTCGATTTCTTTCGATTCTATTCTATTGTATTCTTTTCGATTCTGTTCCGTTCAATTCGATTCTTTTCGATTCCATTCCATTGTTTTAGATTTGATTCCATTCTTTCGATTCTGTTTGATATGATTCTTTTCGATTCGATTTGATACGATACTTTTTATTTTGATTCGAATCGATTCTCTTCGGTTCGATTCGTTTTGATTCTTTTCGATTCAATTCTATTCGAATTTTTTCAATTTGATTCGATTCGATTCTTTTAGATTCTACTTGATTTGTTTCTTTTCGATTCGTTTTGATTCGATTCTTTTTGATTCATGTCGATTCGATTCGATTCTTTTCAATTCGAATCTTTTCGTTACATGGAATTCGATTCTTTTCGATTTGATTCTTTATGATTTTTTTCAACGCGATTCAATTCGATTCTTTTTTTATGATAGTCACAGAGAGAGACAGAGAGGCAGAGATACAGGCAGAGGGAGAAGCAGGCTCCATGCACCAGGAGCCCGATATGGGATTCGTTGCCGGGTCTCCAGGATCCCGCCCTGGGCCAAAGGCAGGCGCTAAACTGCTGCGCCACCCAGGGATCCCTCAATTCGATTCTTTTTGATTCGAATCTATTCGATTCTTTTTGATTCGATTTGATTCTATTCGAGTTTTTTCGATTTGATTCGATTAGTTCCTTTTGGATTCAATTCAATTCATTTCTTTTGATTCAATTCAATTCGATTCTTTTGGATTCGATTCGATTCTTTTGGATTCGATTCTTTTGGATTCGAATCGAGTAGATTCTTTTCATTTCGATCGGATTCATTTCAATTCGATTCTTTTCGATTCGAATGTTTTCGAATCAATTCGATACTTTTTGATTCGATTCGATTCTTTTCGTGTCGATTTGATTCTTTTCGATTCGATTCTTTTCTATTTGAATCGATTCGATTCTTTTCATTTCGATTCGATTTGATTCAATTCGATTCTTTTCGATCAATTCAATTTGATTGTTTTCGATTTGATTCGATTCGATTCTTTTCGATTCTATTCAATTCGATTAGTTTCCATTCGATGATGCAATTGGATTCTTTTCGATTCGAGTCGATACGATTCGATTCTTTTTGATTAGACACAATTCGATTCTTTTCGATTCGATTCGATTCTTTTCGATTCGATTCGACTCGATTTCATTCTTTTTGATTCGATTCGACTAGAATTTAATCGACAGATTCAATTTGATTCTTTTCTTTTCGGTTCGATTCTTTTCTATTCGATTTTTTTTATTCAATTCGATTCTTCAATTCGATTCGATTCGATTCGATTCTTTTCGTTTCAAATCGATTCGTTTCGATTCGAGTCTTTTCAATTCGATTCTTTCCGATTCGATTCGATTTGATATTTTTAATTCGATTCGAGTCTTTTCGATTCGATTCGATTCTTTTCAATTTGATTCTTTTCGATTCGAGTCTTTTTGATTCGATTCATTTCGATTCGATTCGATTCTTTTCAATTCGATTTGATGCTTTTCCATTTGATCTGATTTGTTTCATTTCGATTCTTTTCGATTCCATTCGATTCTTTTCGATTCCATTAAATTTGATTCGATTCTTTTCGATTCGATTCGATTCTTTTCGATTTGATTCCATTCAGTTCGATTCTTTTCGATTCGATTGGATTCTTTTCGATTTGATTCAATTCTTTCGATTCGATTTGATTTGATTCTTTTCGATTCGATTCAATACGATTCTTTTCATTTCGATTCTAATCGATTCTCTTCGATTCATTTCGTTTCGGTTCGTTTCGATTCTATTCGATTTTTCTAGATTCTATTCTATTCGATTCATTTTGAATCATTTCGATTTGATTCTGTTCGAGTGGTTTCTATTAGATTCTTTTCGATTTGATTCAATTCGATTCGAGTCTTTTTGATTCGAGTCTTTTCGACTCGATTCAATTCAATACGATTCTTTTAGATTCGATTCGATTCGATTGTTTTCGTTTCGATTCGTCTTTTTTTGATTCGATTTTTTTCGATTCGATTGTTTTCAATTCGATTGATTCGATTCTTTTCAATTCTATGCTATTCAAAGCGATTCTTTTGTATTTGATTCGATTCGATTGTTTTCTTTTTGATTCGGTTCGATTCGTTTCTTTTCGATTCGATTCAATTCTTTTCGATTCGATTCTTTTCGATTCGATTTGATTCTTTTCGATTCGATTCTATTCTATTCTTTTCTATTCCATTCGAATCGATTCGTTTGGATTGAATTCGATTCTTTTCGATTCGATTCAATTAGATTCTTTTCGATTGGATTCAGTTTGTTTCGATTCGAATCAATTTGATTCTTTTCGATTGGATTCCATTCGATTCTTTTCGATTTGATTCAATTCGATTCTTTTCGATTCTATTCATTTCGATGATTTTCGTTGAGATTAGATTCTTTTCGATTTGATTTTTTTCGTTTCGAGTCGATTCATTTCGCTTATTTTGGTTTGGATCAATTCAATTCGATTCTTTTTGATTTGATTTGATTCTATTCGATTTCTTTCGATTCTATTCTATTCTTTTCGATTCTATTCCATTCAATCCGATTCTTTTCGATTCGATTCGATTGTTTTAGATTTGATTCCATTCTTTCGATTCTATTTGATATGATTCTTTTCGATTCGATTTGATACGATACTTTTTATTTTGATTCGAATCGATTCTCTTCGGTTCGATTCGTTTTGATTCTTTTCGATTCAATTCTATTCGAATTTTTTCGATTTGATTCGATTCGATTCTTTTAGATTCTACTTGATTTGTTTCTTTTCGATTCGTTTTGATTCGATACTTTTTGATTCATGTCGATTCGATTCGATTCTTTTCAATTCGAATCTTTTCGTTACATGGAATTCGATTCTTTTCGATTTGATTCTTTATGATTTTTTTCAACGCGATTCAATTCGATTCTTTTTTTATGATAGTCACAGAGAGAGACAGAGAGGCAGAGATACAGGCAGAGGGAGAAGCAGGCTCCATGCACCAGGAGCCCGATATGGGATTCGTTCCCGGGTCTCCAGGATCCCGCCCTGGGCCAAAGGCAGGCGCTAAACTGCTGCGCCACCCAGGGATCCCTCAATTCGATTCTTTTTGATTCGAATCTATTCGATTCTTTTTGATTCGATTTGATTCTATTCGAGTTTTTTCGATTTGATTCGATTAGTTCCTTTTGGACTCAATTCAATTCATTTCTTTTGATTCAATTCAATTCGATTCTTTTGGATTCGATTCGATTCTTTTGGATTCGATTCTTTTGGATTCGAATCGAGTAGATTCTTTTCATTTCGATCGGATTCATTTCAATTCGATTCTTTTCGATTCGAATGTTTTCGAATCAATTCGATACTTTTTGATTCGATTCGATTCTTTTCGTGTCGATTTGATTCTTTTCGATTCGATTCTTTTCTATTTGAATCGATTCGATTCTTTTCATTTCGATTCGATTTGATTCAATTCGATTCTTTTCGATCAATTCAATTTGATTGTTTTCGATTTGATTCGATTCGATTCTTTTCGATTCTATTCAATTCGATTAGTTTCCATTCGATGATGCAATTGGATTCTTTTCGATTCGAGTCGATACGATTCGATTCTTTTTGATTAGACACAATTCGATTCTTTTCGATTCGATTCGATTCTTTTCGATTCGACTCGACTCGATTTCATTCTTTTTGATTCGATTCGACTAGAATTTAATCGACAGATTCAATTTGATTCTTTTCTTTTCGGTTCGATTCTTTTCTATTCGATTTTTTTCTATTCAATTCGATTCTTTCAATTCGATTCGATTCGATTCGATTCTTTTCGTTTCAAATCGATTCGTTTCGATTCGAGTCTTTTCAATTCGATTCTTTCCGATTCGATTCGATTTGATATTTTTAATTCGATTCGAGTCTTTTCGATTCGATTCGATTCTTTTCAATTTGATTCTTTTCGATTTGAGTCTTTTTGTTTCGATTCATTACGATTCGATTCGATTCTTTTCAATTCGATTTGATGCTTTTCCATTTGATCTGATTTGTTTCATTTCGATTCTTTTCGATTCCATTCGATTCTTTTCGATTCCATTAAATTTGATTCGATTCTTTTCGATTCGATTCGATTCTTTTCGATTTGATTCCATTCAGTTCGATTCTTTTCGATTC
Organism: Canis aureus; assembly: GCF_053574225.1. Taxonomy (NCBI): domain Eukaryota; kingdom Metazoa; phylum Chordata; class Mammalia; order Carnivora; family Canidae; genus Canis; species Canis aureus. Next base: position 990,750 of record NC_135637.1, read on the forward strand.
GATTGGATTCTTTTCGATTTGATTCAATTCTTTCGATTCGATTTGATTTGATTCTTTTCGTCTCGATTCAATACGATTCTTTTCATTTCGATTCTAATCGATTCTCTTCGATTCATTTCGTTTCGGTTCGTTTCGATCCTATTCGATTTTTCTAGATTCTATTCTATTCGATTCATTTTGAATCATTTCGATTTGATTCTGTTCGAGTGGTTTCTATTAGATTCTTTTCGATTTGATTCAATTCGATTCGAATCTTTTTGATTCGAGTCTTTTCGACTCGATTCAATTCAATACGATTCTTTTAGATTCGATTCGATTCGATTGTTTTCGTTTCGATTCGACTTTTTTTGATTCGATTCTTTTCGATTCGATTGTTTTCAATTCGATTGATTCGATTCTTTTCAATTCTATGCTATTCAAAGCGATTCTTTTGTATTTGATTCGATTCGATTGTTTTCTTTTTGATTCGGTTCGATTCGTTTCTTTTCGATTCGATTCAATTCTTTTCGATTCGATTCTTTTCGATTCGATTTGATTCTTTTCGATTCGATTCTATTCTATTCTTTTCTATTCCATTCGAATCGATTCGTTTGGATTGAATTCGATTCTTTTCGATTCGATTCAATTAGATTCTTTTCGATTGGATTCAGTTTGTTTCGATTCGAATCAATTTGATTCTTTTCGATTGGATTCCATTCGATTGTTTTCGATTTGATTCAATTCTATTCTTTTCGATTCTATTCATTTCGATGATTTTCGTTGAGATTAGATTCTTTTCGATTTGATTTTTTCGGTTCGAGTCGATTCATTTCGCTTATTTTGGTTAGGATCAATTCAATTCGATTCTTTTTGATTTGATTTGATTCTATTCGATTTCTTTCGATTCTATTCTATTGTATTCTTTTCGATTCTGTTCCGTTCAATTCGATTCTTTTCGATTCCATTCCATTGTTTTAGATTTGATTCCATTCTTTCGATTCTGTTTGATATGATTCTTTTCGATTCGATTTGATACGATACTTTTTATTTTGATTCGAATCGATTCTCTTCGGTTCGATTCGTTTTGATTCTTTTCGATTCAATTCTATTCGAATTTTTTCAATTTGATTCGATTCGATTCTTTTAGATTCTACTTGATTTGTTTCTTTTCGATTCGTTTTGATTCGATTCTTTTTGATTCATGTCGATTCGATTCGATTCTTTTCAATTCGAATCTTTTCGTTACATGGAATTCGATTCTTTTCGATTTGATTCTTTATGATTTTTTTCAACGCGATTCAATTCGATTCTTTTTTTATGATAGTCACAGAGAGAGACAGAGAGGCAGAGATACAGGCAGAGGGAGAAGCAGGCTCCATGCACCAGGAGCCCGATATGGGATTCGTTCCCGGGTCTCCAGGATCCCGCCCTGGGCCAAAGGCAGGCGCTAAACTGCTGCGCCACCCAGGGATCCCTCAATTCGATTCTTTTTGATTCGAATCTATTCGATTCTTTTTGATTCGATTTGATTCTATTCGAGTTTTTTCGATTTGATTCGATTAGTTCCTTTTGGATTCAATTCAATTCATTTCTTTTGATTCAATTCAATTCGATTCTTTTGGATTCGATTCGATTCTTTTGGATTCGATTCTTTTGGATTCGAATCGAGTAGATTCTTTTCATTTCGATCGGATTCATTTCAATTCGATTCTTTTCGATTCGAATGTTTTCGAATCAATTCGATACTTTTTGATTCGATTCGATTCTTTTCGTGTCGATTTGATTCTTTTCGATTCGATTCTTTTCTATTTGAATCGATTCGATTCTTTTCATTTCGATTCGATTTGATTCAATTCGATTCTTTTCGATCAATTCAATTTGATTGTTTTCGATTTGATTCGATTCGATTCTTTTCGATTCTATTCAATTCGATTAGTTTCCATTCGATGATGCAATTGGATTCTTTTCGATTCGAGTCGATACGATTCGATTCTTTTTGATTAGACACAATTCGATTCTTTTCGATTCGATTCGATTCTTTTCGATTCGACTCGACTCGATTTCATTCTTTTTGATTCGATTCGACTAGAATTTAATCGACAGATTCAATTTGTTTCTTTTATTTTCGGTTCGATTCTTTTCTATTCGATTTTTTTCTATTCAATTCGATTCTTTCAATTCGATTCGATTCGGTTCGATTCTTTTCGTTTCAAATCGATTCGTTTCGATTCGAGTCTTTTCAATTCGATTCTTTCCGATTAGATTCGATTTGATATTTTTAATTCGATTCGAGTCTTTTCGATTCGATTCGATTCTTTTCAATTCGATTCTTTTCGATTCGAGTCTTTTTGATTCGATTCATTTCGATTCGATTCGATTCTTTTCAATTCGATTTGATGCTTTTCCATTTGATCTGATTTGTTTCATTTCGATTCTTTTCGATTCCATTCGATTCTTTTCGATTCCATTAAATTTGATTCGATTCTTTTCGATTCGATTCGATTCTTTTCGATTTGATTCCATTCAGTTCGATTCTTTTCGATTCGATTGGATTCTTTTCGATTTGATTCAATTCTTTCGATTCGATTTGATTTGATTTTTTTCGATTCGATTCGATTCTTTTCGATTCGATTCAATACGATTCTTTTCATTTCGATTCTAATCGATTCTCTTCGATTCATTTCGTTTCGGTTCGTTTCGATTCTATTCGATTTTTCTAGATTCTATTCTACTCGATTCATTTTGAATCATTTCGATTTGATTCTGTTCGAGTGGTTTCTATTAGATTCTTTTCGATTTGATTCAATTCGATTCGAGTCTTTTTGATTCGAGTCTTTTCGACTCGATTCAATTCAATACGATTCTTTTAGATTCGATTCGATTCGATTGTTTTCGTTTCGATTCGACTTTTTTTGATTCGATTCTTTTCGATTCGATTGTTTTCAATTCGATTGATTCGATTCTTTTCAATTCTATGCTATTCAAAGCGATTCTTTTGTATTTGATTCGATTCGATTGTTTTCTTTTTGATTCGGTTCGATTCGTTTCTTTTCGATTCGATTCAATTCTTTTCAATTCGATTCTTTTCGATTCGATTTGATTCTTTTCGATTCGATTCTATTTTATTCTTTTCTATTCCATTCGAATCGATTCGTTTTGATTGAATTCGATTCTTTTCGATTCGATTCAATTAGATTCTTTTCGATTGGATTCAGTTTGTTTCGATTCGAATCAATTTGATTCTTTTCGATTGGATTCCATTCGATTCTTTTCGATTTGATTCAATTCGATTCTTTTCGATTCTATTCATTTCGATGATTTTCGTTGAGATTAGATTCTTTTCGATTTGATTTTTTTCGTTTCGAGTCGATTCATTTCGCTTATTTTGGTTTGGATCAATTCAATTCGATTCTTTTTGATTTGATTTGATTCTATTCGATTTCTTTCGATTCTATTCTATTCTTTTCGATTCTATTCCATTCAATCCGATTCTTTTCGATTCGATTCGATTGTTTTAGATTTGATTCCATTCTTTCGATTCTATTTGATATGATTCTTTTCGATTCGATTTGATACGATACTTTTTATTTTGATTCGAATCGATTCTCTTCGGTTCGATTCGTTTTGATTCTTTTCGATTCAATTCTATTCGAATTTTTTCGATTTGATTCGATTCGATTCTTTTAGATTCTACTTGATTTGTTTCTTTTCGATTCGTTTTGATTCGATACTTTTTGATTCATGTCGATTCGATTCGATTCTTTTCAATTCGAATCTTTTCGTTACATGGAATTCGATTCTTTTCGATTTGATTCTTTATGATTTTTTTCAACGCGATTCGATTCGATTCTTTTTTTATGATAGTCACAGAGAGAGACAGAGAGGCAGAGATACAGGCAGAGGGAGAAGCAGGCTCCATGCACCAGGAGCCCGATATGGGATTCGTTCCCGGGTCTCCAGGATCCCGCCCTGGGCCAAAGGCAGGCGCTAAACTGCTGCGCCACCCAGGGATCCCTCAATTCGATTCTTTTTGATTCGAATCTATTCGATTCTTTTTGATTCGATTTGATTCTATTCGAGTTTTTTCGATTTGATTCGATTAGTTCCTTTTGGATTCAATTCAATTCATTTCTTTTGATTCAATTCAATTCGATTCTTTTGGATTCGATTCGATTCTTTTGGATTCGATTCTTTTGGATTCGAATCGAGTAGATTCTTTTCATTTCGATCGGATTCATTTCAATTCGATTCTTTTCGATTCGAATGTTTTCGAATCAATTCGATACTTTTTGATTCGATTCGATTCTTTTCGTGTCGATTTGATTCTTTTCGATTCGATTCTTTTCTATTTGAATCGATTCGATTCTTTTCATTTCGATTCGATTTGATTCAATTCGATTCTTTTCGATCAATTCAATTTGATTGTTTTCGATTTGATTCGATTCGATTCTTTTCGATTCTATTCAATTCGATTAGTTTCCATTCGATGATGCAATTGGATTCTTTTCGATTCGAGTCGATACGATTCGATTCTTTTTGATTAGACACAATTCGATTCTTTTCGATTCGATTCGATTCTTTTCGATTCGATTCGACTCGATTTCATTCTTTTTGATTCGATTCGACTAGAATTTAATCGACAGATTCAATTTGATTCTTTTCTTTTCGGTTCGATTCTTTTCTATTCGATTTTTTTCTATTCAATTCGATTCTTTCAATTCGATTCGATTCGATTCGATTCTTTTCGTTTCAAATCGATTCGTTTCGATTCGAGTCTTTTCAATTCGATTCTTTCCGATTCGATTCGATTTGATATTTTTAATTCGATTCGAGTCTTTTCGATTCGATTCGATTCTTTTCAATTTGATTCTTTCGATTCGAGTCTTTTTGATTCGATTCATTACGATTCGATTCGATTCTTTTCAATTCGATTTGATGCTTTTCCATTTGATCTGATTTGTTTCATTTCGATTCTTTTCGATTCCATTCGATTCTTTTCGATTCCATTAAATTTGATTCGATTCTTTTCGATTCGATTCGATTCTTTTCGATTTGATTCCATTCAGTTCGATTCTTTTCGATTCGATTGGATTCTTTTCGATTTGATTCAATTCTTTCGATTCGATTTGATTTGATTCTTTTCGTCTCGATTCAATACGATTCTTTTCATTTCGATTCTAATCGATTCTCTTCGATTCATTTCGTTTCGGTTCGTTTCGATCCTATTCGATTTTTCTAGATTCTATTCTATTCGATTCATTTTGAATCATTTCGATTTGATTCTGTTCGAGTGGTTTCTATTAGATTCTTTTCGATTTGATTCAATTCGATTCGAATCTTTTTGATTCGAGTCTTTTCGACTCGATTCAATTCAATACGATTCTTTTAGATTCGATTCGATTCGATTGTTTTCGTTTCGATTCGACTTTTTTTGATTCGATTCTTTTCGATTCGATTGTTTTCAATTCGATTGATTCGATTCTTTTCAATTCTATGCTATTCAAAGCGATTCTTTTGTATTTGATTCGATTCGATTGTTTTCTTTTTGATTCGGTTCGATTCGTTTCATTTCGATTCGATTCAATTCTTTTCGATTCGATTCTTTTCGATTCGATTTGATTCTTTTCGATTCGATTCTATTCTATTCTTTTCTATTCCATTCGAATCGATTCGTTTGGATTGAATTCGATTCTTTTCGATTCGATTCAATTAGATTCTTTTCGATTGGATTCAGTTTGTTTCGATTCGAATCAATTTGATTCTTTTCGATTGGATTCCATTCGATTCTTTTCGATTTGATTCAATTCGATTCTTTTCGATTCTATTCATTTCGATGATTTTCGTTGAGATTAGATTCTTTTCGATTTGATTTTTTTCGGTTCGAGTCGATTCATTTCGCTTATTTTGGTTTGGATCAATTCAATTCGATTCTTTTTGATTTGATTTGATTCTATTCGATTTCTTTCGATTCTATTCTATTCTTTTCGATTCTATTCCATTCAATCCGATTCTTTTCGATTCGATTCGATTGTTTTAGATTTGATTCCATTCTTTCGATTCTATTTGATATGATTCTTTTCGATTCGATTTGATACGATACTTTTTATTTTGATTCGAATCGATTCTCTTCGGTTCGATTCGTTTTGATTCTTTTCGATTCAATTCTATTCGAATTTTTTCGATTTGATTCGATTCGATTCTTTTAGATTCTACTTGATTTGTTTCTTTTCGATTCGTTTTGATTCGATACTTTTTGATTCATGTCGATTCGATTCGATTCTTTTCAATTCGAATCTTTTCGTTACATGGAATTCGATTCTTTTCGATTTGATTCTTTATGATTTTTTTCAACGCGATTCGATTCGATTCTTTTTTTATGATAGTCACAGAGAGAGACAGAGAGGCAGAGATACAGGCAGAGGGAGAAGCAGGCTCCATGCACCAGGAGCCCGATATGGGATTCGTTCCCGGGTCTCCAGGATCCCGCCCTGGGCCAAAGGCAGGCGCTAAACTGCTGCGCCACCCAGGGATCCCTCAATTCGATTCTTTTTGATTCGAATCTATTCGATTCTTTTTGATTCGATTTGATTCTATTCGAGTTTTTTCGATTTGATTCGATTAGTTCCTTTTGGATTCAATTCAATTCATTTCTTTTGATTCAATTCAATTCGATTCTTTTGGATTCGATTCGATTCTTTTGGATTCGATTCTTTTGGATTCGAATCGAGTAGATTCTTTTCATTTCGATCGGATTCATTTCAATTCGATTCTTTTCGATTCGAATGTTTTCGAATCAATTCGATACTTTTTGATTCGATTCGATTCTTTTCGTGTCGATTTGATTCTTTTCGATTCGATTCTTTTCTATTTGAATCGATTCGATTCTTTTCATTTCGATTCGATTTGATTCAATTCGATTCTTTTCGATCAATTCAATTTGATTGTTTTCGATTTGATTCGATTCGATTCTTTTCGATTCTATTCAATTCGATTAGTTTCCATTCGATGATGCAATTGGATTCTTTTCGATTCGAGTCGATACGATTCGATTCTTTTTGATTAGACACAATTCGATTCTTTTCGATTCGATTCGATTCTTTTCGATTCGACTCGACTCGATTTCATTCTTTTTGATTCGATTCGACTAGAATTTAATCGACAGATTCAATTTGATTCTTTTCTTTTCGGTTCGATTCTTTTCTATTCGATTTTTTTCTATTCAATTCGATTCTTTCAATTCGATTCGATTCGATTCGATTCTTTTCGTTTCAAATCGATTCGTTTGGATTCGAGTCTTTTCAATTCGATTCTTTCCGATTCGATTCGATTTGATATTTTTAATTCGATTCGAGTCTTTTCGATTCGATTCGATTCTTTTCAATTTGATTCTTTTCGATTCGAGTCTTTTTGATTCGATTCATTTCGATTCGATTCGATTCTTTTCAATTCGATTTGATGCTTTTCCATTTGATCTGATTTGTTTCATTTCGATTCTTTTCGATTCCATTCGATTCTTTTCGATTCCATTAAATTTGATTCGATTCTTTTCGATTCGATTCGATTCTTTTCGATTTGATTCCATTCAGTTCGATTCTTTTCGATTCGATTGGATTCTTTTCGATTTGATTCAATTCTTTCGATTCGATTTGATTTGATTCTTTTCGATTCGATTCAATACGATTCTTTTCATTTCGATTCTAATCGATTCTCTTCGATTCATTTCGTTTCGGTTCGTTTCGATTCTATTCGATTTTTCTAGATTCTATTCTATTCGATTCATTTTGAATCATTTCGATTTGATTCTGTTCGAGTGGTTTCTATTAGATTCTTTTCGATTTGATTCAATTCGATTCGAGTCTTTTTGATTCGAGTCTTTTCGACTCGATTCAATTCAATACGATTCTTTTAGATTCGATTCGATTCGATTGTTTTCGTTTCGATTCGACTTTTTTTGATTCGATTCTTTTCGATTCGATTGTTTTCAATTCGATTGATTCGATTCTTTTCAATTTTATGCTATTCAAAGCGATTCTTTTGTATTTGATTCGATTCGATTGTTTTCTTTTTGATTCGGTTCGATTCGTTTCTTTTCGATTCGATTCAATTCTTTTCGATTCGATTCTTTTCGATTCGATGTGATTCTTTTCGATTCGATTCTTTTCTATTTGAATCGATTCGATTCTTTTCATTTCGATTCGATTTGATTCAATTCGATTCTTTTCGATCAATTCAATTTGATTGTTTTCGATTTGATTCGATTCGATTCTTTTCGATTCTATTCAATTCGATTAGTTTCCATTCGATGATGCAATTGGATTCTTTTCGATTCGAGTCGATACGATTCGATTCTTTTTGATTAGACACAATTCGATTCTTTTCGATTCGATTCGATTCTTTTCGATTCGATTCGACTCGATTTCATTCTTTTTGATTCGATTCGACTAGAATTTAATCGACAGATTCAATTTGATTCTTTTCTTTTCGGTTCGATTCTTTTCTATTCGATTTTTTTCTATTCAATTCGATTCTTTCAATTCGATTCGATTCGATTCGATTCTTTTCGTTTCAAATCGATTCGTTTCGATTCGAGTCTTTTCAATTCGATTCTTTCCGATTCGATTCGATTTGATATTTTTAATTCGATTCGAGTCTTTTCGATTCGATTCGATTCTTTTCAATTTGATTCTTTCGATTCGAGTCTTTTTGATTCGATTCATTACGATTCGATTCGATTCTTTTCAATTCGATTTGATGCTTTTCCATTTGATCTGATTTGTTTCATTTCGATTCTTTTCGATTCCATTCGATTCTTTTCGATTCCATTAAATTTGATTCGATTCTTTTCGATTCGATTCGATTCTTTTCGATTTGATTCCATTCAGTTCGATTCTTTTCGATTCGATTGGATTCTTTTCGATTTGATTCAATTCTTTCGATTCGATTTGATTTGATTCTTTTCGATTCGATTCAATACGATTCTTTTCATTTCGATTAATCGATTCTCTTCGATTCATTTCGTTTCGGTTCTATTCGATTTTTTTCGATTCAATTCTATTCGATTCATTTTGAATCGTTTCGATTTGATTCTGTTCGAGTGGTTTCTATTAGATTCTTTTCGATTTGATTCAATTCGATTCGAGTCTTTTTGATTCGAGTCTTTTCGACTCGATTCAATTCAATACGATTTTTTAGATTCGATTCGATTCGATTGTTTTTGTTTCGATTCGACTTTTTTTGATTCGATTCTTTTCGATTCGATTGTTTTCAATTCGATTGATTCGATTCTTTTCAATTCTATGCTATTCAAAGCGATTCTTTTGTATTTGATTCGATTCGATTGTTTTCTTTTTGATTCGGTTCGATTCGTTTCTTTTCGATTCGATTCAATTCTTTTCGATTCGATTCTTTTTGATTCGAGTTGATTCTTTTCGATTCTATTCTATTCTATTCTCTTCTATTCCATTCGAATCGATTGGTTTTGAATGAATTCGTTTCTTTTCGATTCGATTCAATTAGATTCTTTTCGATTGGATTCAATTTTTTTCGAGTCGAATCAATTTGATTCTTTTCGATTGGATTCCATTCGATTCTTTTCGATTTGATTCAATTCGATTCTTTTCGATTCTATTCATTTCGATGATTTTCGTTGAGATTAGATTCTCTTCGATTTGATTTTTTTCGGTTCGAGTCGATTCATTTCGCTTATTTTGGTTAGGATCAATTCAATTCGATTCTTTTTGATTTGATTTGATTCTATTCGATTTCTTTCGATTCTATTCTATTCTTTTCGATTCTATTCCATTCAATCTGATTCTTTTCGATTCGATTCGATTGTTTTAGATTTGATTCCATTCTTTCGATTCTACTTGATATGATTCTTTTCGATTCGATTTGATACGATACTTTTTATTTTGATTCGAATCGATTCTCTTCGGTTCGATTCGTTTTGATTCTTTTCGATTCAATTCTATTCGAATTTTTTCGATTTGATTCGATTCGATTCTTTTAGATTCTACTTGATTTGTTTCTTTTCGATTGGTTTTGATTCGATTCTTTTTGATTCATGTCGATTCGATTCGATTCTTTTGTTTCGATTCGATTCTTTTCAATTCGAATCTTTTCGTTACATGGAATTCGATTCTTTTCGATTTGATTCTTTATGATTTTTTTCAACGCGATTCAATTCGATTCTTTTTTTATGATAGTCACAGAGAAAGAGAGAGAGGCAGAGACACAGGCAGAGGGAGAAGCAAGCTCCATGCACCAGGAGCCCGATGTGGGATTCGATCCCGGGTCTCCAGGATCGCGCCCTGGGCCAAAGGCAGGCGCTAAACCGCTGCGCCACCCAGGGATCCCTCAATTCGATTCTGTTTTATTCGAATCTATTCGATTCTTTTTGATTCGATTTGATTCTATTCGAGTTTTTTCGATTTGATTCGATTAGTTCCTTTTTGATTCAATTCAATTCATTTCTTTTGATTCAATTCAATTCGATTCTTTTGGATTCGATTCGAGTCTTTTGGATTCGATTCTTTTGGATTCGAATCGAGTAGATTCTTTTCATTTCGATCGGATTCATTTCAATTCGATTCTTTTCGATTCGAATGTTTTCGAATGCATTCGATACTTTTTGATTCGATTCGATTCTTTTCGTGTCGATTTGATTCTTTTCGATTCGATTCTTTTCTATTTGAATCGATTCGATTCTTTTCATTTCGATTCGATTTGATTCAATTCGATTCTTTTCGATCAATTCAATTTGATTGTTTTCGATTTGATTCGATTCGATTCTTTTCTATTCAATTCGATTAGTTTCCATTCGATGATGCAATTGGATTCTTTTCGATTCGAGTCGATACGATTCGATTCTTTTTGATTAGATACAATTCGATTCTTTTCGATTCGATTCGATTCTTTTCGATTCGATTCGACTCGATTTCATTCTTTTTGATTCGATTCGACTAGAATTTAATCGACTGATTCAATTTGATTCTTTTCTTTTCGGTTCGATTCTTTTCTATTCGATTTTTTTCTATTCAATTCGATTCTTTCAATTCGATTCGATTCGTTTCGATTCTTTTCGTTTCAAATCGATTCGTTTCAATTCGAGTCTTTTCAATTCGAATCTTTGCTATTCGATTCGATTTGATATTTTTAATTCGATTCGAGTCTTTTCGATTCGATTCGATTCTTTTCAATTAGATTTGATGCTTTTCCATTGGATCTGATTTGTTTCATTTCGATTCTTTTCGATTCAATTCGATTCTTTTCGATTCCATTAAATTTGATTCGATTCTTTTCGATTCGATTCGATTCTTTTCGATTTGATTCCATTCAGTTCGATTCTTTTCGATTCGATTGGATTCTTTTCGATTTGATTCCATTCTTTCGATTCGATTTGATTTGATTCTTTTCGATTCGATTCAATACGATTCTTTTCATTTCGATTAATCGATTCTCTTCGATTCATTTCGTTTCGATTCTATTCGATTTTTTTCGATTCTATTCTATTCGATTCATTTTGAATCGTTTCGATTTGATTCTGTTCGAGTGGTTTCTATTAGATTCTTTTCGATTTGATTCAATTCGATTCGAGTCTTTTTGATTCGAGTCTTTTCGACTCGATTCAATTCAATACGATTTTTTAGATTCGATTCGATTCGATTGTTTTTGTTTCGATTCGACTTTTTTTGATTCGATTCTTTTCGATTCGATTGTTTTCAATTCGATTGATTCGATTCTTTTCAATTCTATGCTATTCAAAGCGATTCTTTTGTATTTGATTCGATTCGATTGTTTTCTTTTTGATTCGGTTCGATTCGTTTCTTTTCGATTCGATTCAATTCTTTTCGGTTCGATTCTTTTCGATTCGATGTGATTCTTTTCGATTCTATTCTATTCTATTCTTTTCTATTCCATTCGAATCGATTCGTTTTGATTGAATTCGATTCTTTTCGATTCGAGTCAATTAGATTCTTTTCGATTGGATTCAATTTTTTTCGAGTCGAATCAATTTGATTCTTTTCGATTGGATTCCATTCGATTCTTTTCGATTTGATTCAATTCGATTCTTTTCGATTCTATTCATTTCGATGATTTTCGTTGAGATTAGATTCTCTTCGATTTGATTTTTTTCGGTACGAGTCGTTTCATTTCGCTTATTTTGGTTAGGATCAATTCAATTCGATTCTTTTTGATTTGATTTGATTCTATTCGATTTCTTTCGATTCTATTCTATTCTTTTCGATTCTATTCCATTCAATCTGATTCTTTTCGATTCGATTCGATTGTTTTAGATTTGATTCCATTCTTTCGATTCTATTTGATATGATTCTTTTCGATTCGATTTGATACGATACTTTTTATTTTGATTCGAATCGATTCTCTTCGGTTCGATTCGTTTTGATTCTTTTCGATTCAATTCTATTCGAATTTTTTCGATTTGATTCGATTCGATTCTTTTAGATTCTACTTGATTTGTTTCTTTTCGATTGGTTTTGATTCGATTCTTTTTGATTCATGTCGATTCGATTCGATTCTTTTGTTTCGATTCGATTCTTTTCAATTCGAATCTTTTCGTTACATGGAATTCGATTCTTTTCGATTTGATTCTTTATGATTTTTTTCAACGCGATTCAATTCGATTCTTTTTTTATGATAGTCACAGAGAAAGAGAGAGAGGCAGAGACACAGGCAGAGGGAGAAGCAAGCTCCATGCACCAGGAGCCCGATGTGGGATTCGATCCCGGGTCTCCAGGATCGCGCCCTGGGCCAAAGGCAGGCGCTAAACCGCTGCGCCACCCAGGGATCCCTCAATTCGATTCTGTTTTATTCGAATCTATTCGATTCTTTTTGATTCGATTTGATTCTATTCGAGTTTTTTCGATTTGATTCGATTAGTTCCTTTTTGATTCAATTCAATTCATTTCTTTTGATTCAATTCAATTCGATTCTTTTGGATTCGATTCGAGTCTTTTGGATTCGATTCTTTTGGATTCGAATCGAGTAGATTCTTTTCATTTCGATCGGATTCATTTCAATTCGATTCTTTTCGATTCGAATGTTTTCGAATCCATTCGATACTTTTTGATTCGATTCTATTCTTTTCGTGTCGATTTGATTCTTTTCGATTCGATTCTTTTCTATTTGAATCGATTCGATTCTTTTCATTTCGATTCGATTTGATTCAATTCGATTCTTTTCGATCAATTCAATTTGATTGTTTTCGATTTGATTCGATTCGATTCTATTCTATTCAATTCGATTAGTTTCCATTCGATGATGCAATTGGATTCTTTTCGATTCGAGTCGATACGATTCGATTCTTTTTGATTAGATACAATTCGATTCTTTTCGATTCGATTCGATTCTTTTCGATTCGATTCGACTCGATTTCATTCTTTTTGATTCGATTCGACTAGAATTTAATCGACTGATTCAATTTGATTCTTTTCTTTTCGGTTCGATTCTTTTCTATTCGATTTTTTTCTATTCAATTCGATTCTTTCAATTCGATTCGATTCGTTTCGATTCTTTTCGTTTCAAATCGATTCGTTTCAATTCGAGTCTTTTCAATTCGAATCTTTGCTATTCGATTCGATTTGATATTTTTAATTCGATTCGAGTCTTTTCGATTCGATTCGATTCTTTTCAATTCGAATCTTTTCGACTCGATTCTTTTTGATTCGATTCATTTCGATTCGATTCGATTCTTTTCAATTAGATTTGATGCTTTTCCATTGGATCTGATTTGTTTCATTTCGATTCTTTTCGATTCAATTCGATTCTTTTCGATTCCATTAATTTTGATTCGATTCTTTTCGATTCGATTCGATTCTTTTCGATTTGATTCCATTCAGTTCGATTCTTTTCGATTCGATTGGATTCTTTTCGATTTGATTCCATTCTTTCGATTCGATTTGATTTGATTCTTTTCGATTCGATTCAATACGATTCTTTTCATTTCGATTAATCGATTCTCTTCGATTCATTTCGTTTCGATTCTATTCGATTTTTTTCGATTCTATTCTATTCGATTCATTTTGAATCGTTTCGATTTGATTCTGTTCGAGTGGTTTCTATTAGATTCTTTTCGATTTGATTCAATTCGATTCGAGTCTTTTTGATTCGAGTCTTTTCGACTCGATTCAATTCAATACGATTTTTTAGATTCGATTCGATTCGATTGTTTTTGTTTCGATTCGACTTTTTTTGATTCGATTCTTTTCGATTCGATTGTTTTCAATTCGATTGATTCGATTCTTTTCAATTCTATGCTATTCAAAGCGATTCTTTTGTATTTGATTCGATTCGATTGTTTTCTTTTTGATTCGGTTCGATTCGTTTCTTTTCGATTCGATTCAATTCTTTTCGGTTCGATTCTTTTCGATTCGATTTGATTCTTTTCGATTCTATTCTATTCTATTCTTTTCTATTCCATTCGAATCGATTCGTTTTGATTGAATTCGATTCTTTTCGATTCGATTCAATTAGATTCTTTTCGATTGGATTCAATTTTTTTCGAGTCGAATCAATTTGATTCTTTACGATTGGATTCCATTCGATTCTTTTCGATTTGATTCAATTCGATTCTTTTCGATTCTATTCATTTCGATGCTTTTCGTTGAGATTAGATTCTCTTCGATTTGATTTTTTTCGGTTCGAGTCGATTCATTTCGCTTATTTTGGTTAGGATCAATTCAATTCGATTCTTTTTGATTTGATTTGATTCTATTCGATTTCTTTCGATTCTATTCTATTCTTTTCGATTCTATTCCATTCAATCTGATTCTTTTCGATTCGATTCGATTGTTTTAGATTTGATTCCATTCTTTCGATTCTATTTGATATGATTCTTTTCGATTCGATTTGATACGATACTTTTTATTTTGATTCGAATCGATTCTCTTCGGTTCGATTCGTTTTGATTCTTTTCGATTCAATTCTATTCGAATTTTTTCGATTTGATTCGATTCGATTCTTTTAGATTCTACTTGATTTGTTTCTTTTCGATTGGTTTTGATTCGATTCTTTTTGATTCATGTCGATTCGATTCGATTCTTTTGTTTCGATTCGATTCTTTTCAATTCGAATCTTTTCGTTACATGGAATTCGATTCTTTTCGATTTGATTCTTTATGATTTTTTTCAACGCGATTCAATTCGATTCTTTTTTATGATAGTCACAGAGAAAGAGAGAGAGGCAGAGACACAGGCAGAGGGAGAAGCAAGCTCCATGCACCAGGAGCCCGATGTGGGATTCGATCCCGGGTCTCCAGGATCCCGCCCTGGGCCAAAGGCAGGCGCTAAACCGCTGCGCCACCCAGGGATCCCTCAATTCGATTCTGTTTTATTCGAATCTATTCGATTCTTTTTGATTCGATTTGATTCTATTCGAGTTTTTTCGATTTGATTCGATTAGTTCCTTTTTGATTCAATTCAATTCATTTCTTTTGATTCAATTCAGTTCGATTCTTTTGGATTCGATTCGAGTCTTTTGGATTCGATTCTTTTGGATTCGAATCGAGTAGATTCTTTTCATTTCGATCGGATTCATTTCAATTCGATTCTTTTCGATTCGAATGTTTTCGAATCCATTCGATACTTTTTGATTCGATTCGATTCTTTTCGTGTCGATTTGATTCTTTTCGATTCGATTCTTTTCTATTTGAATCGATTCGATTCTTTTCATTTCGATTCGATTTGATTCAATTCGATTCTTTTCGATCAATTCAATTTGATTGTTTTCGATTTGATTCGATTCGATTCTTTTCTATTCTATTCAATTCGATTAGTTTCCATTCGATGATGCAATTGGATTCTTTTCGATTCGAGTCGATACGATTCGATTCTTTTTGATTAGATACAATTCGATTCTTTTCGATTCGATTCGATTCTTTTCGATTCGATTCGACTCGATTTCATTCTTTTTGATTCGATTCGACTAGAATTTAATCGACTGATTCAATTTGATTCTTTTCTTTTCGGTTCGATTCTTTTCTATTCGATTTTTTTCTATTCAATTCGATTCTTTCAATTCGATTCGATTCGTTTCGATTCTTTTCGTTTCAAATCGATTCGTTTCAATTCGAGTCTTTTCAATTCGAATCTTTGCTATTCGATTCGATTTGATATTTTTAATTCGATTCGAGTCTTTTCGATTCGATTCGATTCTTTTCAATTCGAATCTTTTCGACTCGATTCTTTTTGATTCGATTCATTTCGATTCGATTCGATTCTTTTCAATTAGATTTGATGCTTTTCCATTGGATCTGATTTGTTTCATTTCGATTCTTTTCGATTCAATTCGATTCTTTTCGATTCCATTAAATTTGATTCGATTCTTTTCGATTCGATTCGATTCTTTTCGATTTGATTCCATTCAGTTCGATTCTTTTCGATTCGATTGGATTCTTTTCGATTTGATTCAATTCTTTCGATTCGATTTGATTTGATTCTTTTCGATTCGATTCAATACGATTCTTTTCATTTCGATTAATCGATTCTCTTCGATTCATTTCGTTTCGATTCTATTCGATTTTTTTCGATTCTATTCTATTCGATTCATTTTGAATCGTTTCGATTTGATTCTGTTCGAGTGGTTTCTATTAGATTCTTTTCGATTTGATTCAATTCGATTCGAGTCTTTTTGATTCGAGTCTTTTCGACTCGATTCAATTCAATACGATTTTTTAGATTCGATTCGATTCGATTGTTTTTGTTTCGATTCGACTTTTTTTGATTCGATTCTTTTCGATTCGATTGTTTTCAATTCGATTGATTCGATTCTTTTCAATTCTATGCTATTCAAAGCGATTCTTTTGTATTTGATTCGATTCGATTGTTTTCTTTTTGATTCGGTTCGATTCGTTTCTTTTCGATTCGATTCAATTCTTTTCGGTTCGATTCTTTTCGATTCGATTTGATTCTTTTCGATTCTATTCTATTCTATTCTTTTCTATTCCATTCGAATCGATTCGTTTTGATTGAATTCGATTCTTTTCGATTCGATTCAATTAGATTCTTTTCGATTGGATTCAATTTTTTTCGAGTCGAATCAATTTGATTCTTTTCGATTGGATTCCATTCGATTCTTTTCGATTTGATTCAATTCGATTCTTTTCGATTCTATTCATTTCGATGATTTTCGTTGAGATTAGATTCTCTTCGATTTGATTTTTTTCGGTTCGAGTCGATTCATTTCGCTTATTTTGGTTAGGATCAATTCAATTCGATTCTTTTTGATTTGATTTGATTCTATTCTATTTCTTTCGATTCTATTCTATTCTTTTCGATTCTATTCCATTCATTCTGATTCTTTTCGATTCGATTCGATTGTTTTTGATTTGATTCCATTCTTTCGATTCTATTTGATATGATTCTTTTCGATTCGATTTGATACGATACTTTTTATTTTGATTCGAATCGATTCTCTTCGGTTCGATTCGTTTTGATTCTTTTCGATTCAATTCTATTCGAATTTTTTCGATTTGATTCGATTCGATTCTTTTAGATTCTACTTGATTTGTTTCTTTTCGATTGGTTTTGATTCGATTCTTTTTGATTCATGTCGATTCGATTCGATTCTTTTGTTTCGATTCGATTCTTTTCAATTCGAATCTTTTCGTTACATGGAATTCGATTCTTTTCGATTTGATTCTTTATGATTTTTTTCAACGCGATTCAATTCGATTCTTTTTTTATGATAGTCACAGAGAAAGAGAGAGAGGCAGAGACACAGGCAGAGGGAGAAGCAAGCTCCATGCACCAGGAGCCCGATGTGGGATTCGATCCCGGGTCTCCAGGATCGCGCCCTGGGCCAAAGGCAGGCGCTAAACCGCTGCGCCACCCAGGGATCCCTCAATTCGATTCTGTTTTATTCGAATCTATTCGATTCTTTTTGATTCGATTTGATTCTATTCGAGTTTTTTCGATTTGATTCGATTAGTTCCTTTTTGATTCAATTCAATTCATTTCTTTTGATTCAATTCAATTCGATTCTTTTGGATTCGATTCGAGTCTTTTGGATTCGATTCTTTTGGATTCGAATCGAGTAGATTCTTTTCATTTCGATCGGATTCATTTCAATTCGATTCTTTTCGATTCGAATGTTTTCGAATCCATTCGATACTTTTTGATTCGATTCGATTCTTTTCGTGTCGATTTGATTCTTTTCGATTCGATTCTTTTCTATTTGAATCGATTCGATTCTTTTCATTTCGATTCGATTTGATTCAATTCGATTCTTTTCGATCAATTCAATTTGATTGTTTTCGATTTGATTCGATTCGATTCTTTTCTATTCTATTCAATTCGATTAGTTTCCATTCGATGATGCAATTGGATTCTTTTCGATTCGAGTCGATACGATTCGATTCTTTTTGATTAGATACAATTCGATTCTTTTCGATTCGATTCGATTCTTTTCGATTCGATTCGACTCGATTTCATTCTTTTTGATTCGATTCGACTAGAATTTAATCGACTGATTCAATTTGATTCTTTTCTTTTCGGTTCGATTCTTTTCTATTCGATTTTTTTCTATTCAATTCGATTCTTTCAATTCGATTCGATTCGTTTCGATTCTTTTCGTTTCAAATCGATTCGTTTCAATTCGAGTCTTTTCAATTCGAATCTTTGCTATTCGATTCGATTTGATATTTTTAATTCGATTCGAGTCTTTTCGATTCGATTCGATTCTTTTCAATTCGAATCTTTTCGACTCGATTCTTTTTGATTCGATTCATTTCGATTCGATTCGATTCTTTTCAATTAGATTTGATGCTTTTCCATTGGATCTGATTTGTTTCATTTCGATTCTTTTCGATTCAATTCGATTCTTTTCGATTCCATTAAATTTGATTCGATTCTTTTCGATTCGATTCGATTCTTTTCGATTTGATTCCATTCAGTTCGATTCTTTTCGATTCGATTGGATTCTTTTCGATTTGATTCAATTCTTTCGATTCGATTTGATTTGATTCTTTTCGATTCGATTCAATACGATTCTTTTCATTTCGATTAATCGATTCTCTTCGATTCATTTCGTTTCGATTCTATTCGATTTTTTTCGATTCTATTCTATTCGATTCATTTTGAATCGTTTCGATTTGATTCTGTTCGAGTGGTTTCTATTAGATTCTTTTCGATTTGATTCAATTCGATTCGAGTCTTTTTGATTCGAGTCTTTTCGACTCGATTCAATTCAATACGATTTTTTAGATTCGATTCGATTCGATTGTTTTTGTTTCGATTCGACTTTTTTTGATTCGATTCTTTTCGATTCGATTGTTTTCAATTCGATTGATTCGATTCTTTTCAATTCTATGCTATTCAAAGCGATTCTTTTGTATTTGATTCGATTCGATTGTTTTCTTTTTGATTCGGTTCGATTCGTTTCTTTTCGATTCGATTCAATTCTTTTCGATTCGATTTGATTCTTTTCGATTCTATTCTATTCTATTCTTTTCTATTCCATTCGAATCGATTCGTTTTGATTGAATTCGATTCTTTTCGATTCGATTCAATTAGATTCTTTTCGATTGGATTCAATTTTTTTCGAGTCGAATCAATTTGATTCTTTTCGATTGGATTCCATTCGATTCTTTTCGATTTGATTCAATTCGATTCTTTTCGATTCTATTCATTTCGATGATTTTCGTTGAGATTAATTTCTCTTCGATTTGATTTCTTTCGGTTCGAGTCGATTCATTTCGCTTACTTTGGTTAGGATCAATTCAATTCGATTCTTTTTGATTTGATTTGATTCTATTCGATTTCTTTCGATTCTATTCTATTCTTTTCGATTCTATTCCATTCAATCTGATTCTTTTCGATTCGATTCGATTGTTTTAGATTTGATTCCATTCTTTCGATTCTATTTGATATGATTCTTTTCGATTCGATTTGATATGATACTTTTTATTTTGATTCGAATCGATTCTCTTCGGTTCGATTCGTTTTGATTCTTTTCGATTCAATTCTATTCGAATTTTTTCGATTTGATTCGATTCGATTCTTTTAGATTCTACTTGATTTGTTTCTTTTCGATTGGTTTTGATTCGATTCTTTTTGATTCATGTCGATTCGATTCGATTCTTTTGTTTCGATTCGATTCTTTTCAATTCGAATCTTTTCGTTAAATGGAATTCGATTCTTTTCGATTTGATTCTTTATGATTTTTTTCAACGCGATTCAATTCGATTCTTTTTTTATGATAGTCACAGAGAAAGAGAGAGAGGCAGAGACACAGGCAGAGGGAGAAGCAAGCTCCATGCACCAGGAGCCCGATGTGGGATTCGATCCCGGGTCTCCAGGATCGCGCCCTGGGCCAAAGGCAGGCGCTAAACCGCTGCGCCACCCAGGGATCCCTCAATTCGATTCTGTTTTATTCGAATCTATTCGATTCTTTTTGATTCGATTGGATTCTATTCGAGTTTTTTCGATTTGATTCGATTAGTTCCTTTTTGATTCAATTCAATTCATTTCTTTTGATTCAATTCAATTCGATTCTTTTGGATTCGATTCGAGTCTTTTGGATTCGATTCTTTTGGATTCGAATCGAGTAGATTCTTTTCATTTCGATCGGATTCATTTCAATTCGATTCTTTTCGATTCGAATGTTTTCGAATCCATTCGATACTTTTTGATTCGATTCGATTCTTTTCGTGTCGATTTGATTCTTTTCGATTCGATTCTTTTCTATTTGAATCGATTCGATTCTTTTCATTTCGATTCGATTTGATTCAATTCGATTCTTTTCGATCAATTCAATTTGATTGTTTTCGATTTGATTCGATTCGATTCTTTTCTATTCTATTCAATTCGATTAGTTTCCATTCGATGATGCAATTGGATTCTTTTCGATTCGAGTCGATACGATTCGATTCTTTTTGATTAGATACAATTCGATTCTTTTCGATTCGATTCGATTCTTTTCGATTCGATTCGACTCGATTTCATTCTTTTTGATTCGATTCGACTAGAATTTAATCGACTGATTCAATTTGATTCTTTTCTTTTCGGTTCGATTCTTTTCTATTCGATTTTTTTCTATTCAATTCGATTCTTTCAATTCGATTCGATTCGTTTCGATTCTTTTCGTTTCAAATCGATTCGTTTCAATTCGAGTCTTTTCAATTCGAATCTTTGCTATTCGATTCGATTTGATATTTTTAATTCGATTCGAGTCTTTTCGATTCGATTCGATTCTTTTCAATTCGAATCTTTTCGACTCGATTCTTTTTGATTCGATTCATTTCGATTCGATTCGATTCTTTTCAATTAGATTTGATGCTTTTCCATTGGATCTGATTTGTTTCATTTCGATTCTTTTCGATTCAATTCGATTCTTTTCGATTCCATTAAATTTGATTCGATTCTTTTCGATTCGATTCGATTCTTTTCGATTTGATTCCATTCAGTTCGATTCTTTTCGATTCGATTGGATTCTTTTCGATTTGATTCAATTCTTTCGATTCGATTTGATTTGATTCTTTTCGATTCGATTCAATACGATTCTTTTCATTTCGATTAATCGATTCTCTTCGATTCATTTCGTTTCGATTCTATTCGATTTTTTTCGATTCTATTCTATTCGATTCATTTTGAATCGTTTCGATTTGATTCTGTTCGAGTGGTTTCTATTAGATTCTTTTCGATTTGATTCAATTCGATTCGAGTCTTTTTGATTCGAGTCTTTTCGACTCGATTCAATTCAATACGATTTTTTAGATTCGATTCGATTCGATTGTTTTTGTTTCGATTCGACTTTTTTTGATTCGATTCTTTTCGATTCGATTGTTTTCAATTCGATTGATTCGATTCTTTTCAATTCTATGCTATTCAAAGCGATTCTTTTGTATTTGATTCGATTCGATTGTTTTCTTTTTGATTCGGTTCGATTCGTTTCTTTTCGATTCGATTCAATTCTTTTCGATTCGATTTGATTCTTTTCGATTCTATTCTATTCTATTCTTTTCTATTCCATTCGAATCGATTCGTTTTGATTGAATTCGATTCTTTTCGATTCGATTCAATTAGATTCTTTTCGATTGGATTCAATTTTTTTCGAGTCGAATCAATTTGATTCTTTTCGATTGGATTCCATTCGATTCTTTTCGATTTGATTCAATTCGATTCTTTTCGATTCTATTCATTTCGATGATTTTCGTTGAGATTAATTTCTCTTCGATTTGATTTCTTTCGGTTCGAGTCGATTCATTTCGCTTACTTTGGTTAGGATCAATTCAATTCGATTCTTTTTGATTTGATTTGATTCTATTCGATTTCTTTCGATTCTATTCTATTCTTTTCGATTCTATTCCATTCAATCTGATTCTTTTCGATTCGATTCGATTGTTTTAGATTTGATTCCATTCTTTCGATTCTATTTGATATGATTCTTTTCGATTCGATTTGATATGATACTTTTTATTTTGATTCGAATCGATTCTCTTCGGTTCGATTCGTTTTGATTCTTTTCGATTCAATTCTATTCGAATTTTTTCGATTTGATTCGATTCGATTCTTTTAGATTCTACTTGATTTGTTTCTTTTCGATTGGTTTTGATTCGATTCTTTTTGATTCATGTCGATTCGATTCGATTCTTTTGTTTCGATTCGATTCTTTTCAATTCGAATCTTTTCGTTAAATGGAATTCGATTCTTTTCGATTTGATTCTTTATGATTTTTTTCAACGCGATTCAATTCGATTCTTTTTTTATGATAGTCACAGAGAAAGAGAGAGAGGCAGAGACACAGGCAGAGGGAGAAGCAAGCTCCATGCACCAGGAGCCCGATGTGGGATTCGATCCCGGGTCTCCAGGATCGCGCCCTGGGCCAAAGGCAGGCGCTAAACCGCTGCGCCACCCAGGGATCCCTCAATTCGATTCTGTTTTATTCGAATCTATTCGATTCTTTTTGATTCGATTGGATTCTATTCGAGTTTTTTCGATTTGATTCGATTAGTTCCTTTTTGATTCAATTCAATTCATTTCTTTTGATTCAATTCAATTCGATTCTTTTGGATTCGATTCGAGTCTTTTGGATTCGATTCTTTTGGATTCGAATCGAGTAGATTCTTTTCATTTCGATCGGATTCATTTCAATTCGATTCTTTTCGATTCGAATGTTTTCGAATCCATTCGATACTTTTTGATTCGATTCGATTCTTTTCGTGTCGATTTGATTCTTTTCGATTCGATTCTTTTCTATTTGAATCGATTCGATTCTTTTCATTTCGATTCGATTTGATTCAATTCGATTCTTTTCGATCAATTCAATTTGATTGTTTTCGATTTGAATCGATTCGATTCTTTTCTATTCTATTCAATTCGATTAGTTTCCATTCGATGATGCAATTGGATTCTTTTCGATTCGAGTCGATTCGATTCGATTCTTTTCGATTCGATTCGATTCTTTTCGATTCGATTCGACTCGATTTCATTTATTTGATTCGATTCGACTAGAATTTAATCGACTGATTCATTTTGATTCTTTTCTTTTCGGTTCGATTCTTTTCTATTCGATTTTTTTCTATTCAATTCGATTCTTTCAATTCGATTCGATTCGTTTCGATTCTTTTCGTTTCAAATCGATTCGTTTCAATTCGAGTCTTTTCAATTCGAATCTTTGCTATTCGATTCGATTTGATATTTTTAATTCGATTCGAGTCTTTTCGATTCGATTCGATTCTTTTCAATTCGAATCTTTTCGACTCGATTCTTTTTGATTCGATTCATTTCGATTCGATTCGATTCTTTTCAATTCGATTTGATGCTTTTCCATTGGATCTGATTTGTTTCATTTCGATTCTTTTCGATTCCATTCGATTCTTTTCGATTCCATTAAATTTGATTCGATTCTTTTCGATTCGATTCGATTCTTTTCGATTTGATTCCATTCAGTTCGATTCTTTTCGATTCGATTGGATTCTTTTCGATTTGATTCAATTCTTTCGATTCGATTTGATTTGATTCTTTTCGATTCGATTCAATACGATTCTTTTCATTTCGATTAATCGATTCTCTTCGATTCATTTCGTTTCGATTCTATTCGATTTTTTTCGATTCTATTCTATTCGATTCATTTTGAATCGTTTCGATTTGATTCTGTTCGAGTGGTTTCTATTAGATTCTTTTCGATTTGATTCAATTCGATTCGAGTCTTTTTGATTCGAGTCTTTTCGACTCGATTCAATTCAATACGATTTTTTAGATTCGATTCGATTCGATTGTTTTTGTTTCGATTCGACTTTTTTTGATTCGATTCTTTTCGATTCGATTGTTTTCAATTCGATTGATTCGATTCTTTTCAATTCTATGCTATTCAAAGCGATTCTTTTGTATTTGATTCGATTCGATTGTTTTCTTTTTGATTCGGTTCGATTCGTTTCTTTTCGATTCGATTCAATTCTTTTCGGTTCGATTCTTTTCGATTCGATTTGATTCTTTTCGATTCTATTCTATTCTATTCTTTTCTATTCCATTCGAATCGATTCGTTTTGATTGAATTCGATTCTTTTCGATTCGATTCAATTAGATTCTTTTCGATTGGATTCAATTTTTTTCGAGTCGAATCAATTTGATTCTTTTCGATTGGATTCCATTCGATTCTTTTCGATTTGATTCAATTCGATTCTTTTCGATTCTATTCATTTCGATGATTTTCGTTGAGATTAGATTCTCTTCGATTTGATTTTTTTCGGTTCGAGTCGATTCATTTCGCTTATTTTGGTTAGGATCAATTCAATTCGATTCTTTTTGATTTGATTTGATTCTATTCTATTTCTTTCGATTCTATTCTATTCTTTTCGATTCTATTCCATTCAATCCGATTCTTTTCGATTCGATTCGATTGTTTTAGATTTGATTCCATTCTTTCGATTCTATTTGATATGATTCTTTTCGATTCGATTTGATACGATACTTTTTATTTTGATTCGAATCGATTCTCTTCGGTTCGATTCGTTTTGATTCTTTTCGATTCAATTCTATTCGAATTTTTTCGATTTGATTCGATTCGATTCTTTTAGATTCTACTTGATTTGTTTCTTTTCGATTGGTTTTGATTCGATTCTTTTTGATTCATGTCGATTCGATTCGATTCTTTTGTTTCGATTCGATTCTTTTCAATTCGAATCTTTTCGTTACATGGAATTCGATTCTTTTCGATTTGATTCTTTATGATTTTTTTCAACGCGATTCAATTCGATTCTTTTTTTATGATAGTCACAGAGAAAGAGAGAGAGGCAGAGACACAGGCAGAGGGAGAAGCAAGCTCCATGCACCAGGAGCCCGATGTGGGATTCGATCCCGGGTCTCCAGGATCGCGCCCTGGGCCAAAGGCAGGCGCTAAACCGCTGCGCCACCCAGGGATCCCTCAATTCGATTCTGTTTTATTCGAATCTATTCGATTCTTTTTGATTCGATTTGATTCTATTCGAGTTTTTTCGATTTGATTCGATTAGTTCCTTTTTGATTCAATTCAATTCATTTCTTTTGATTCAATTCAATTCGATTCTTTTGGATTCGATTCGAGTCTTTTGGATTCGATTCTTTTGGATTCGAATCGAGTAGATTCTTTTCATTTCGATCGGATTCATTTCAATTCGATTCTTTTCGATTCGAATGTTTTCGAATCCATTCGATACTTTTTGATTCGATTCGATTCTTTTCGTGTCGATTTGATTCTTTTCGATTCGATTCTTTTCTATTTGAATCGATTCGATTCTTTTCATTTCGATTCGATTTGATTCAATTCGATTCTTTTCGATCAATTCAATTTGATTGTTTTCGATTTGATTCGATTCGATTCTTTTCGATTCTATTCAATTCGATTAGTTTCCATTCGATGATGCAATTGGATTCTTTTCGATTCGAGTCGATACGATTCGATTCTTTTTGATTAGACACAATTCGATTCTTTTCGATTCGATTCGATTCTTTTCGATTCGATTCGACTCGATTTCATTCTTTTTGATTCGATTCGACTAGAATTTAATCGACAGATTCAATTTGATTCTTTTCTTTTCGGTTCGATTCTTTTCTATTCGATTTTTTTCTATTCAATTCGATTCTTTCAATTCGATTCGATTCGATTCGATTCTTTTCGTTTCAAATCGATTCGTTTCGATTCGAGTCTTTTCAATTCGATTCTTTCCGATTCGATTCGATTTGATATTTTTAATTCGATTCGAGTCTTTTCGATTCGATTCGATTCTTTTCAATTTGATTCTTTTCGATTTGAGTCTTTTTGTTTCGATTCATTACGATTCGATTCGATTCTTTTCAATTCGATTTGATGCTTTTCCATTTGATCTGATTTGTTTCATTTCGATTCTTTTCGATTCCATTCGATTCTTTTCGATTCCATTAAATTTGATTCGATTCTTTTCGATTCGATTCGATTCTTTTCGATTTGATTCCATTCAGTTCGATTCTTTTCGATTCGATTGGATTCTTTTCGATTTGATTCAATTCTTTCGATTCGATTTGATTTGATTCTTTTCGTCTCGATTCAATACGATTCTTTTCATTTCGATTCTAATCGATTCTCTTCGATTCATTTCGTTTCGGTTCGTTTCGATCCTATTCGATTTTTCTAGATTCTATTCTATTCGATTCATTTTGAATCATTTCGATTTGATTCTGTTCGAGTGGTTTCTATTAGATTCTTTTCGATTTGATTCAATTCGATTCGAATCTTTTTGATTCGAGTCTTTTCGACTCGATTCAATTCAATACGATTCTTTTAGATTCGATTCGATTCGATTGTTTTCGTTTCGATTCGACTTTTTTTGATTCGATTCTTTTCGATTCGATTGTTTTCAATTCGATTGATTCGATTCTTTTCAATTCTATGCTATTCAAAGCGATTCTTTTGTATTTGATTCGATTCGATTGTTTTCTTTTTGATTCGGTTCGATTCGTTTCTTTTCGATTCGATTCAATTCTTTTCGATTCGATTCTTTTCGATTCGATTTGATTCTTTTCGATTCGATTCTATTCTATTCTTTTCTATTCCATTCGAATCGATTCGTTTGGATTGAATTCGATTCTTTTCGATTCGATTCAATTAGATTCTTTTCGATTGGATTCAGTTTGTTTCGATTCGAATCAATTTGATTCTTTTCGATTGGATTCCATTCGATTGTTTTCGATTTGATTCAATTCTATTCTTTTCGATTCTATTCATTTCGATGATTTTCGTTGAGATTAGATTCTTTTCGATTTGATTTTTTCGGTTCGAGTCGATTCATTTCGCTTATTTTGGTTAGGATCAATTCAATTCGATTCTTTTTGATTTGATTTGATTCTATTCGATTTCTTTCGATTCTATTCTATTGTATTCTTTTCGATTCTGTTCCGTTCAATTCGATTCTTTTCGATTCCATTCCATTGTTTTAGATTTGATTCCATTCTTTCGATTCTGTTTGATATGATTCTTTTCGATTCGATTTGATACGATACTTTTTATTTTGATTCGAATCGATTCTCTTCGGTTCGATTCGTTTTGATTCTTTTCGATTCAATTCTATTCGAATTTTTTCAATTTGATTCGATTCGATTCTTTTAGATTCTACTTGATTTGTTTCTTTTCGATTCGTTTTGATTCGATTCTTTTTGATTCATGTCGATTCGATTCGATTCTTTTCAATTCGAATCTTTTCGTTACATGGAATTCGATTCTTTTCGATTTGATTCTTTATGATTTTTTTCAACGCGATTCAATTCGATTCTTTTTTTATGATAGTCACAGAGAGAGACAGAGAGGCAGAGATACAGGCAGAGGGAGAAGCAGGCTCCATGCACCAGGAGCCCGATATGGGATTCGTTGCCGGGTCTCCAGGATCCCGCCCTGGGCCAAAGGCAGGCGCTAAACTGCTGCGCCACCCAGGGATCCCTCAATTCGATTCTTTTTGATTCGAATCTATTCGATTCTTTTTGATTCGATTTGATTCTATTCGAGTTTTTTCGATTTGATTCGATTAGTTCCTTTTGGATTCAATTCAATTCATTTCTTTTGATTCAATTCAATTCGATTCTTTTGGATTCGATTCGATTCTTTTGGATTCGATTCTTTTGGATTCGAATCGAGTAGATTCTTTTCATTTCGATCGGATTCATTTCAATTCGATTCTTTTCGATTCGAATGTTTTCGAATCAATTCGATACTTTTTGATTCGATTCGATTCTTTTCGTGTCGATTTGATTCTTTTCGATTC
This sequence comes from Canis aureus, assembly GCF_053574225.1. Taxonomy (NCBI): domain Eukaryota; kingdom Metazoa; phylum Chordata; class Mammalia; order Carnivora; family Canidae; genus Canis; species Canis aureus. The sequence continues at coordinate 1,018,954 of NC_135637.1, forward strand.
GATTCTTTTCTATTTGAATCGATTCGATTCTTTTCATTTCGATTCGATTTGATTCAATTCGATTCTTTTCGATCAATTCAATTTGATTGTTTTCGATTTGATTCGATTCGATTCTTTTCGATTCTATTCAATTCGATTAGTTTCCATTCGATGATGCAATTGGATTCTTTTCGATTCGAGTCGATACGATTCGATTCTTTTTGATTAGACACAATTCGATTCTTTTCGATTCGATTCGATTCTTTTCGATTCGATTCGACTCGATTTCATTCTTTTTGATTCGATTCGACTAGAATTTAATCGACAGATTCAATTTGATTCTTTTCTTTTCGGTTCGATTCTTTTCTATTCGATTTTTTTTATTCAATTCGATTCTTCAATTCGATTCGATTCGATTCGATTCTTTTCGTTTCAAATCGATTCGTTTCGATTCGAGTCTTTTCAATTCGATTCTTTCCGATTCGATTCGATTTGATATTTTTAATTCGATTCGAGTCTTTTCGATTCGATTCGATTCTTTTCAATTTGATTCTTTTCGATTCGAGTCTTTTTGATTCGATTCATTTCGATTCGATTCGATTCTTTTCAATTCGATTTGATGCTTTTCCATTTGATCTGATTTGTTTCATTTCGATTCTTTTCGATTCCATTCGATTCTTTTCGATTCCATTAAATTTGATTCGATTCTTTTCGATTCGATTCGATTCTTTTCGATTTGATTCCATTCAGTTCGATTCTTTTCGATCGATTGGATTCTTTTCGATTTGATTCAATTCTTTCGATTCGATTTGATTTGATTCTTTTCGATTCGATTCAATACGATTCTTTTCATTTCGATTCTAATCGATTCTCTTCGATTCATTTCGTTTCGGTTCGTTTCGATTCTATTCGATTTTTCTAGATTCTATTCTATTCGATTCATTTTGAATCATTTCGATTTGATTCTGTTCGAGTGGTTTCTATTAGATTCTTTTCGATTTGATTCAATTCGATTCGAGTCTTTTTGATTCGAGTCTTTTCGACTCGATTCAATTCAATACGATTCTTTTAGATTCGATTCGATTCGATTGTTTTCGTTTCGATTCGACTTTTTTTGATTCGATTCTTTTCGATTCGATTGTTTTCAATTCGATTGATTCGATTCTTTTCAATTCTATGCTATTCAAAGCGATTCTTTTGTATTTGATTCGATTCGATTGTTTTCTTTTTGATTCGGTTCGATTCGTTTCTTTTCGATTCGATTCAATTCTTTTCGATTCGATTCTTTTCGATTCGATGTGATTCTTTTCGATTCGATTCTATTCTATTCTTTTCTATTCCATTCGAATCGATTCGTTTGGATTGAATTCGATTCTTTTCGATTCGATTCAATTAGATTCTTTTCGATTGGATTCAGTTTGTTTCGATTCGAATCAATTTGATTCTTTTCGATTGGATTCCATTCGATTCTTTTCGATTTGATTCAATTCGATTCTTTTCGATTCTATTCATTTCGATGATTTTCGTTGAGATTAGATTCTTTTCGATTTGATTTTTTTCGTTTCGAGTCGATTCATTTCGCTTATTTTTGTTTGGATCAATTCAATTCGATTCTTTTTGATTTGATTTGATTCTATTCGATTTCTTTCGATTCTATTCTATTCTTTTCGATTCTATTCCATTCAATCCGATTCTTTTCGATTCGATTCGATTGTTTTAGATTTGATTCCATTCTTTCGATTCTATTTGATATGATTCTTTTCGATTCGATTTGATACGATACTTTTTATTTTGATTCGAATCGATTCTCTTCGGTTCGATTCGTTTTGATTCTTTTCGATTCAATTCTATTCGAATTTTTTCGATTTGATTCGATTCGATTCTTTTAGATTCTACTTGATTTGTTTCTTTTCGATTCGTTTTGATTCGATACTTTTTGATTCATGTCGATTCGATTCGATTCTTTTCAATTCGAATCTTTTCGTTACATGGAATTCGATTCTTTTCGATTTGATTCTTTATGATTTTTTTCAACGCGATTCAATTCGATTCTTTTTTTATGATAGTCACAGAGAGAGACAGAGAGGCAGAGATACAGGCAGAGGGAGAAGCAGGCTCCATGCACCAGGAGCCCGATATGGGATTCGTTGCCGGGTCTCCAGGATCCCGCCCTGGGCCAAAGGCAGGCGCTAAACTGCTGCGCCACCCAGGGATCCCTCAATTCGATTCTTTTTGATTCGAATCTATTCGATTCTTTTTGATTCGATTTGATTCTATTCGAGTTTTTTCGATTTGATTCGATTAGTTCCTTTTGGACTCAATTCAATTCATTTCTTTTGATTCAATTCAATTCGATTCTTTTGGATTCGATTTGATTCTTTTGGATTCGATTCTTTTGGATTCGAATCGAGTAGATTCTTTTCATTTCGATCGGATTCATTTCAATTCGATTCTTTTCGATTCGAATGTTTTCGAATCAATTCGATACTTTTTGATTCGATTCGATTCTTTTCGTGTCGATTTGATTCTTTTCGATTCGATTCTTTTCTATTTGAATCGATTCGATTCTTTTCATTTCGATTCGATTTGATTCAATTCGATTCTTTTCGATCAATTCAATTTGATTGTTTTCGATTTGATTCGATTCGATTCTTTTCGATTCTATTCAATTCGATTAGTTTCCATTCGATGATGCAATTGGATTCTTTTCGATTCGAGTCGATACGATTCGATTCTTTTTGATTAGACACAATTCGATTCTTTTCGATTCGATTCGATTCTTTTCGATTCGACTCGACTCGATTTCATTCTTTTTGATTCGATTCGACTAGAATTTAATCGACAGATTCAATTTGATTCTTTTCTTTTCGGTTCGATTCTTTTCTATTCGATTTTTTTCTATTCAATTCGATTCTTTCAATTCGATTCGATTCGATTCGATTCTTTTCGTTTCAAATCGATTCGTTTCGATTCGAGTCTTTTCAATTCGATTCTTTCCGATTCGATTCGATTTGATATTTTTAATTCGATTCGAGTCTTTTCGATTCGATTCGATTCTTTTCAATTTGATTCTTTTCGATTTGAGTCTTTTTGTTTCGATTCATTACGATTCGATTCGATTCTTTTCAATTCGATTTGATGCTTTTCCATTTGATCTGATTTGTTTCATTTCGATTCTTTTCGATTCCATTCGATTCTTTTCGATTCCATTAAATTTGATTCGATTCTTTTCGATTCGATTCGATTCTTTTCGATTTGATTCCATTCAGTTCGATTCTTTTCGATTCGATTGGATTCTTTTCGATTTGATTCAATTCTTTCGATTCGATTTGATTTGATTCTTTTCGTCTCGATTCAATACGATTCTTTTCATTTCGATTCTAATCGATTCTCTTCGATTCATTTCGTTTCGGTTCGTTTCGATCCTATTCGATTTTTCTAGATTCTATTCTATTCGATTCATTTTGAATCATTTCGATTTGATTCTGTTCGAGTGGTTTCTATTAGATTCTTTTCGATTTGATTCAATTCGATTCGAATCTTTTTGATTCGAGTCTTTTCGACTCGATTCAATTCAATACGATTCTTTTAGATTCGATTCGATTCGATTGTTTTCGTTTCGATTCGACTTTTTTTGATTCGATTCTTTTCGATTCGATTGTTTTCAATTCGATTGATTCGATTCTTTTCAATTCTATGCTATTCAAAGCGATTCTTTTGTATTTGATTCGATTCGATTGTTTTCTTTTTGATTCGGTTCGATTCGTTTCTTTTCGATTCGATTCAATTCTTTTCGATTCGATTCTTTTCGATTCGATTTGATTCTTTTCGATTCGATTCTATTCTATTCTTTTCTATTCCATTCGAATCGATTCGTTTGGATTGAATTCGATTCTTTTCGATTCGATTCAATTAGATTCTTTTCGATTGGATTCAGTTTGTTTCGATTCGAATCAATTTGATTCTTTTCGATTGGATTCCATTCGATTGTTTTCGATTTGATTCAATTCTATTCTTTTCGATTCTATTCATTTCGATGATTTTCGTTGAGATTAGATTCTTTTCGATTTGATTTTTTCGGTTCGAGTCGATTCATTTCGCTTATTTTGGTTAGGAACAATTCAATTCGATTCTTTTTGATTTGATTTGATTCTATTCGATTTCTTTCGATTCTATTCTATTGTATTCTTTTCGATTCTGTTCCGTTCAATTCGATTCTTTTCGATTCCATTCCATTGTTTTAGATTTGATTCCATTCTTTCGATTCTGTTTGATATGATTCTTTTCGATTCGATTTGATACGATACTTTTTATTTTGATTCGAATCGATTCTCTTCGGTTCGATTCGTTTTGATTCTTTTCGATTCAATTCTATTCGAATTTTTTCAATTTGATTCGATTCGATTCTTTTAGATTCTACTTGATTTGTTTCTTTTCGATTCGTTTTGATTCGATTCTTTTTGATTCATGTCGATTCGATTCGATTCTTTTCAATTCGAATCTTTTCGTTACATGGAATTCGATTCTTTTCGATTTGATTCTTTATGATTTTTTTCAACGCGATTCAATTCGATTCTTTTTTTATGATAGTCACAGAGAGAGACAGAGAGGCAGAGATACAGGCAGAGGGAGAAGCAGGCTCCATGCACCAGGAGCCCGATATGGGATTCGTTGCCGGGTCTCCAGGATCCCGCCCTGGGCCAAAGGCAGGCGCTAAACTGCTGCGCCACCCAGGGATCCCTCAATTCGATTCTTTTTGATTCGAATCTATTCGATTCTTTTTGATTCGATTTGATTCTATTCGAGTTTTTTCGATTTGATTCGATTAGTTCCTTTTGGATTCAATTCAATTCATTTCTTTTGATTCAATTCAATTCGATTCTTTTGGATTCGATTTGATTCTTTTGGATTCGATTCTTTTGGATTCGAATCGAGTAGATTCTTTTCATTTCGATCGGATTCATTTCAATTCGATTCTTTTCGATTCGAATGTTTTCGAATCAATTCGATACTTTTTGATTCGATTCGATTCTTTTCGTGTCGATTTGATTCTTTTCGATTCGATTCTTTTCTATTTGAATCGATTCGATTCTTTTCATTTCGATTCGATTTGATTCAATTCGATTCTTTTCGATCAATTCAATTTGATTGTTTTCGATTTGATTCGATTCGATTCTTTTCGATTCTATTCAATTCGATTAGTTTCCATTCGATGATGCAATTGGATTCTTTTCGATTCGAGTCGATACGATTCGATTCTTTTTGATTAGACACAATTCGATTCTTTTCGATTCGATTCGATTCTTTTCGATTCGACTCGACTCGATTTCATTCTTTTTGATTCGATTCGACTAGAATTTAATCGACAGATTCAATTTGTTTCTTTTATTTTCGGTTCGATTCTTTTCTATTCGATTTTTTTCTATTCAATTCGATTCTTTCAATTCGATTCGATTCGGTTCGATTCTTTTCGTTTCAAATCGATTCGTTTCGATTCGAGTCTTTTCAATTCGATTCTTTCCGATTAGATTCGATTTGATATTTTTAATTCGATTCGAGTCTTTTCGATTCGATTCGATTCTTTTCAATTCGATTCTTTTCGATTCGAGTCTTTTTGATTCGATTCATTTCGATTCGATTCGATTCTTTTCAATTCGATTTGATGCTTTTCCATTTGATCTGATTTGTTTCATTTCGATTCTTTTCGATTCCATTCGATTCTTTTCGATTCCATTAAATTTGATTCGATTCTTTTCGATTCGATTCGATTCTTTTCGATTTGATTCCATTCAGTTCGATTCTTTTCGATTCGATTGGATTCTTTTCGATTTGATTCAATTCTTTCGATTCGATTTGATTTGATTTTTTTCGATTCGATTCGATTCTTTTCGATTCGATTCAATACGATTCTTTTCATTTCGATTCTAATCGATTCTCTTCGATTCATTTCGTTTCGGTTCGTTTCGATTCTATTCGATTTTTCTAGATTCTATTCTACTCGATTCATTTTGAATCATTTCGATTTGATTCTGTTCGAGTGGTTTCTATTAGATTCTTTTCGATTTGATTCAATTCGATTCGAGTCTTTTTGATTCGAGTCTTTTCGACTCGATTCAATTCAATACGATTCTTTTAGATTCGATTCGATTCGATTGTTTTCGTTTCGATTCGACTTTTTTTGATTCGATTCTTTTCGATTCGATTGTTTTCAATTCGATTGATTCGATTCTTTTCAATTCTATGCTATTCAAAGCGATTCTTTTGTATTTGATTCGATTCGATTGTTTTCTTTTTGATTCGGTTCGATTCGTTTCTTTTCGATTCGATTCAATTCTTTTCAATTCGATTCTTTTCGATTCGATTTGATTCTTTTCGATTCGATTCTATTTTATTCTTTTCTATTCCATTCGAATCGATTCGTTTTGATTGAATTCGATTCTTTTCGATTCGATTCAATTAGATTCTTTTCGATTGGATTCAGTTTGTTTCGATTCGAATCAATTTGATTCTTTTCGATTGGATTCCATTCGATTCTTTTCGATTTGATTCAATTCGATTCTTTTCGATTCTATTCATTTCGATGATTTTCGTTGAGATTAGATTCTTTTCGATTTGATTTTTTTCGTTTCGAGTCGATTCATTTCGCTTATTTTGGTTTGGATCAATTCAATTCGATTCTTTTTGATTTGATTTGATTCTATTCGATTTCTTTCGATTCTATTCTATTCTTTTCGATTCTATTCCATTCAATCCGATTCTTTTCGATTCGATTCGATTGTTTTAGATTTGATTCCATTCTTTCGATTCTATTTGATATGATTCTTTTCGATTCGATTTGATACGATACTTTTTATTTTGATTCGAATCGATTCTCTTCGGTTCGATTCGTTTTGATTCTTTTCGATTCAATTCTATTCGAATTTTTTCGATTTGATTCGATTCGATTCTTTTAGATTCTACTTGATTTGTTTCTTTTCGATTCGTTTTGATTCGATACTTTTTGATTCATGTCGATTCGATTCGATTCTTTTCAATTCGAATCTTTTCGTTACATGGAATTCGATTCTTTTCGATTTGATTCTTTATGATTTTTTTCAACGCGATTCGATTCGATTCTTTTTTTATGATAGTCACAGAGAGAGACAGAGAGGCAGAGATACAGGCAGAGGGAGAAGCAGGCTCCATGCACCAGGAGCCCGATATGGGATTCGTTCCCGGGTCTCCAGGATCCCGCCCTGGGCCAAAGGCAGGCGCTAAACTGCTGCGCCACCCAGGGATCCCTCAATTCGATTCTTTTTGATTCGAATCTATTCGATTCTTTTTGATTCGATTTGATTCTATTCGAGTTTTTTCGATTTGATTCGATTAGTTCCTTTTGGATTCAATTCAATTCATTTCTTTTGATTCAATTCAATTCGATTCTTTTGGATTCGATTCGATTCTTTTGGATTCGATTCTTTTGGATTCGAATCGAGTAGATTCTTTTCATTTCGATCGGATTCATTTCAATTCGATTCTTTTCGATTCGAATGTTTTCGAATCAATTCGATACTTTTTGATTCGATTCGATTCTTTTCGTGTCGATTTGATTCTTTTCGATTCGATTCTTTTCTATTTGAATCGATTCGATTCTTTTCATTTCGATTCGATTTGATTCAATTCGATTCTTTTCGATCAATTCAATTTGATTGTTTTCGATTTGATTCGATTCGATTCTTTTCGATTCTATTCAATTCGATTAGTTTCCATTCGATGATGCAATTGGATTCTTTTCGATTCGAGTCGATACGATTCGATTCTTTTTGATTAGACACAATTCGATTCTTTTCGATTCGATTCGATTCTTTTCGATTCGATTCGACTCGATTTCATTCTTTTTGATTCGATTCGACTAGAATTTAATCGACAGATTCAATTTGATTCTTTTCTTTTCGGTTCGATTCTTTTCTATTCGATTTTTTTCTATTCAATTCGATTCTTTCAATTCGATTCGATTCGGTTCGATTCTTTTCGTTTCAAATCGATTCGTTTCGATTCGAGTCTTTTCAATTCGATTCTTTCCGATTCGATTCGATTTGATATTTTTAATTCGATTCGAGTCTTTTCGATTCGATTCGATTCTTTTCAATTTGATTCTTTCGATTCGAGTCTTTTTGATTCGATTCATTACGATTCGATTCGATTCTTTTCAATTCGATTTGATGCTTTTCCATTTGATCTGATTTGTTTCATTTCGATTCTTTTCGATTCCATTCGATTCTTTTCGATTCCATTAAATTTGATTCGATTCTTTTCGATTCGATTCGATTCTTTTCGATTTGATTCCATTCAGTTCGATTCTTTTCGATTCGATTGGATTCTTTTCGATTTGATTCAATTCTTTCGATTCGATTTGATTTGATTCTTTTCGTCTCGATTCAATACGATTCTTTTCATTTCGATTCTAATCGATTCTCTTCGATTCATTTCGTTTCGGTTCGTTTCGATCCTATTCGATTTTTCTAGATTCTATTCTATTCGATTCATTTTGAATCATTTCGATTTGATTCTGTTCGAGTGGTTTCTATTAGATTCTTTTCGATTTGATTCAATTCGATTCGAATCTTTTTGATTCGAGTCTTTTCGACTCGATTCAATTCAATACGATTCTTTTAGATTCGATTCGATTCGATTGTTTTCGTTTCGATTCGACTTTTTTTGATTCGATTCTTTTCGATTCGATTGTTTTCAATTCGATTGATTCGATTCTTTTCAATTCTATGCTATTCAAAGCGATTCTTTTGTATTTGATTCGATTCGATTGTTTTCTTTTTGATTCGGTTCGATTCGTTTCATTTCGATTCGATTCAATTCTTTTCGATTCGATTCTTTTCGATTCGATTTGATTCTTTTCGATTCGATTCTATTCTATTCTTTTCTATTCCATTCGAATCGATTCGTTTGGATTGAATTCGATTCTTTTCGATTCGATTCAATTAGATTCTTTTCGATTGGATTCAGTTTGTTTCGATTCGAATCAATTTGATTCTTTTCGATTGGATTCCATTCGATTCTTTTCGATTTGATTCAATTCGATTCTTTTCGATTCTATTCATTTCGATGATTTTCGTTGAGATTAGATTCTTTTCGATTTGATTTTTTTCGGTTCGAGTCGATTCATTTCGCTTATTTTGGTTTGGATCAATTCAATTCGATTCTTTTTGATTTGATTTGATTCTATTCGATTTCTTTCGATTCTATTCTATTCTTTTCGATTCTATTCCATTCAATCCGATTCTTTTCGATTCGATTCGATTGTTTTAGATTTGATTCCATTCTTTCGATTCTATTTGATATGATTCTTTTCGATTCGATTTGATACGATACTTTTTATTTTGATTCGAATCGATTCTCTTCGGTTCGATTCGTTTTGATTCTTTTCGATTCAATTCTATTCGAATTTTTTCGATTTGATTCGATTCGATTCTTTTAGATTCTACTTGATTTGTTTCTTTTCGATTCGTTTTGATTCGATACTTTTTGATTCATGTCGATTCGATTCGATTCTTTTCAATTCGAATCTTTTCGTTACATGGAATTCGATTCTTTTCGATTTGATTCTTTATGATTTTTTTCAACGCGATTCGATTCGATTCTTTTTTTATGATAGTCACAGAGAGAGACAGAGAGGCAGAGATACAGGCAGAGGGAGAAGCAGGCTCCATGCACCAGGAGCCCGATATGGGATTCGTTCCCGGGTCTCCAGGATCCCGCCCTGGGCCAAAGGCAGGCGTTAAACTGCTGCGCCACCCAGGGATCCCTCAATTCGATTCTTTTTGATTCGAATCTATTCGATTCTTTTTGATTCGATTTGATTCTATTCGAGTTTTTTCGATTTGATTCGATTAGTTCCTTTTGGATTCAATTCAATTCATTTCTTTTGATTCAATTCAATTCGATTCTTTTGGATTCGATTCGATTCTTTTGGATTCGATTCTTTTGGATTCGAATCGAGTAGATTCTTTTCATTTCGATCGGATTCATTTCAATTCGATTCTTTTCGATTCGAATGTTTTCGAATCAATTCGATACTTTTTGATTCGATTCGATTCTTTTCGTGTCGATTTGATTCTTTTCGATTCGATTCTTTTCTATTTGAATCGATTCGATTCTTTTCATTTCGATTCGATTTGATTCAATTCGATTCTTTTCGATCAATTCAATTTGATTGTTTTCGATTTGATTCGATTCGATTCTTTTCGATTCTATTCAATTCGATTAGTTTCCATTCGATGATGCAATTGGATTCTTTTCGATTCGAGTCGATACGATTCGATTCTTTTTGATTAGACACAATTCGATTCTTTTCGATTCGATTCGATTCTTTTCGATTCGACTCGACTCGATTTCATTCTTTTTGATTCGATTCGACTAGAATTTAATCGACAGATTCAATTTGATTCTTTTCTTTTCGGTTCGATTCTTTTCTATTCGATTTTTTTCTATTCAATTCGATTCTTTCAATTCGATTCGATTCGATTCGATTCTTTTCGTTTCAAATCGATTCGTTTCGATTCGAGTCTTTTCAATTCGATTCTTTCCGATTCGATTCGATTTGATATTTTTAATTCGATTCGAGTCTTTTCGATTCGATTCGATTCTTTTCAATTTGATTCTTTTCGATTCGAGTCTTTTTGATTCGATTCATTTCGATTCGATTCGATTCTTTTCAATTCGATTTGATGCTTTTCCATTTGATCTGATTTGTTTCATTTCGATTCTTTTCGATTCCATTCGATTCTTTTCGATTCCATTAAATTTGATTCGATTCTTTTCGATTCGATTCGATTCTTTTCGATTTGATTCCATTCAGTTCGATTCTTTTCGATTCGATTGGATTCTTTTCGATTTGATTCAATTCTTTCGATTCGATTTGATTTGATTCTTTTCGATTCGATTCAATACGATTCTTTTCATTTCGATTCTAATCGATTCTCTTCGATTCATTTCGTTTCGGTTCGTTTCGATTCTATTCGATTTTTCTAGATTCTATTCTATTCGATTCATTTTGAATCATTTCGATTTGATTCTGTTCGAGTGGTTTCTATTAGATTCTTTTCGATTTGATTCAATTCGATTCGAGTCTTTTTGATTCGAGTCTTTTCGACTCGATTCAATTCAATACGATTCTTTTAGATTCGATTCGATTCGATTGTTTTCGTTTCGATTCGACTTTTTTTGATTCGATTCTTTTCGATTCGATTGTTTTCAATTCGATTGATTCGATTCTTTTCAATTCTATGCTATTCAAAGCGATTCTTTTGTATTTGATTCGATTCGATTGTTTTCTTTTTGATTCGGTTCGATTCGTTTCTTTTCGATTCGATTCAATTCTTTTCGATTCGATTCTTTTCGATTCGATGTGATTCTTTTCGATTCGATTCTTTTCTATTTGAATCGATTCGATTCTTTTCATTTCGATTCGATTTGATTCAATTCGATTCTTTTCGATCAATTCAATTTGATTGTTTTCGATTTGATTCGATTCGATTCTTTTCGATTCTATTCAATTCGATTAGTTTCCATTCGATGATGCAATTGGATTCTTTTCGATTCGAGTCGATACGATTCGATTCTTTTTGATTAGACACAATTCGATTCTTTTCGATTCGATTCGATTCTTTTCGATTCGATTCGACTCGATTTCATTCTTTTTGATTCGATTCGACTAGAATTTAATCGACAGATTCAATTTGATTCTTTTCTTTTCGGTTCGATTCTTTTCTATTCGATTTTTTTCTATTCAATTCGATTCTTTCAATTCGATTCGATTCGATTCGATTCTTTTCGTTTCAAATCGATTCGTTTCGATTCGAGTCTTTTCAATTCGATTCTTTCCGATTCGATTCGATTTGATATTTTTAATTCGATTCGAGTCTTTTCGATTCGATTCGATTCTTTTCAATTTGATTCTTTCGATTCGAGTCTTTTTGATTCGATTCATTACGATTCGATTCGATTCTTTTCAATTCGATTTGATGCTTTTCCATTTGATCTGATTTGTTTCATTTCGATTCTTTTCGATTCCATTCGATTCTTTTCGATTCCATTAAATTTGATTCGATTCTTTTCGATTCGATTCGATTCTTTTCGATTTGATTCCATTCAGTTCGATTCTTTTCGATTCGATTGGATTCTTTTCGATTTGATTCAATTCTTTCGATTCGATTTGATTTGATTCTTTTCGATTCGATTCAATACGATTCTTTTCATTTCGATTAATCGATTCTCTTCGATTCATTTCGTTTCGGTTCTATTCGATTTTTTTCGATTCAATTCTATTCGATTCATTTTGAATCGTTTCGATTTGATTCTGTTCGAGTGGTTTCTATTAGATTCTTTTCGATTTGATTCAATTCGATTCGAGTCTTTTTGATTCGAGTCTTTTCGACTCGATTCAATTCAATACGATTTTTTAGATTCGATTCGATTCGATTGTTTTTGTTTCGATTCGACTTTTTTTGATTCGATTCTTTTCGATTCGATTGTTTTCAATTCGATTGATTCGATTCTTTTCAATTCTATGCTATTCAAAGCGATTCTTTTGTATTTGATTCGATTCGATTGTTTTCTTTTTGATTCGGTTCGATTCGTTTCTTTTCGATTCGATTCAATTCTTTTCGATTCGATTCTTTTTGATTCGAGTTGATTCTTTTCGATTCTATTCTATTCTATTCTCTTCTATTCCATTCGAATCGATTGGTTTTGAATGAATTCGATTCTTTTCGATTCGATTCAATTAGATTCTTTTCGATTGGATTCAATTTTTTTCGAGTCGAATCAATTTGATTCTTTTCGATTGGATTCCATTCGATTCTTTTCGATTTGATTCAATTCGATTCTTTTCGATTCTATTCATTTCGATGATTTTCGTTGAGATTAGATTCTCTTCGATTTGATTTTTTTCGGTTCGAGTCGATTCATTTCGCTTATTTTGGTTAGGATCAATTCAATTCGATTCTTTTTGATTTGATTTGATTCTATTCGATTTCTTTCGATTCTATTCTATTCTTTTCGATTCTATTCCATTCAATCTGATTCTTTTCGATTCGATTCGATTGTTTTAGATTTGATTCCATTCTTTCGATTCTACTTGATATGATTCTTTTCGATTCGATTTGATACGATACTTTTTATTTTGATTCGAATCGATTCTCTTCGGTTCGATTCGTTTTGATTCTTTTCGATTCAATTCTATTCGAATTTTTTCGATTTGATTCGATTCGATTCTTTTAGATTCTACTTGATTTGTTTCTTTTCGATTGGTTTTGATTCGATTCTTTTTGATTCATGTCGATTCGATTCGATTCTTTTGTTTCGATTCGATTCTTTTCAATTCGAATCTTTTCGTTACATGGAATTCGATTCTTTTCGATTTGATTCTTTATGATTTTTTTCAACGCGATTCAATTCGATTCTTTTTTTATGATAGTCACAGAGAAAGAGAGAGAGGCAGAGACACAGGCAGAGGGAGAAGCAAGCTCCATGCACCAGGAGCCCGATGTGGGATTCGATCCCGGGTCTCCAGGATCGCGCCCTGGGCCAAAGGCAGGCGCTAAACCGCTGCGCCACCCAGGGATCCCTCAATTCGATTCTGTTTTATTCGAATCTATTCGATTCTTTTTGATTCGATTTGATTCTATTCGAGTTTTTTCGATTTGATTCGATTAGTTCCTTTTTGATTCAATTCAATTCATTTCTTTTGATTCAATTCAATTCGATTCTTTTGGATTCGATTCGAGTCTTTTGGATTCGATTCTTTTGGATTCGAATCGAGTAGATTCTTTTCATTTCGATCGGATTCATTTCAATTCGATTCTTTTCGATTCGAATGTTTTCGAATGCATTCGATACTTTTTGATTCGATTCGATTCTTTTCGTGTCGATTTGATTCTTTTCGATTCGATTCTTTTCTATTTGAATCGATTCGATTCTTTTCATTTCGATTCGATTTGATTCAATTCGATTCTTTTCGATCAATTCAATTTGATTGTTTTCGATTTGATTCGATTCGATTCTTTTCTATTCAATTCGATTAGTTTCCATTCGATGATGCAATTGGATTCTTTTCGATTCGAGTCGATACGATTCGATTCTTTTTGATTAGATACAATTCGATTCTTTTCGATTCGATTCGATTCTTTTCGATTCGATTCGACTCGATTTCATTCTTTTTGATTCGATTCGACTAGAATTTAATCGACTGATTCAATTTGATTCTTTTCTTTTCGGTTCGATTCTTTTCTATTCGATTTTTTTCTATTCAATTCGATTCTTTCAATTCGATTCGATTCGTTTCGATTCTTTTCGTTTCAAATCGATTCGTTTCAATTCGAGTCTTTTCAATTCGAATCTTTGCTATTCGATTCGATTTGATATTTTTAATTCGATTCGAGTCTTTTCGATTCGATACGATTCTTTTCAATTCGAATCTTTTCGACTCGATTCTTTTTGATTCGATTCATTTCGATTCGATTCGATTCTTTTCAATTAGATTTGATGCTTTTCCATTGGATCTGATTTGTTTCATTTCGATTCTTTTCGATTCAATTCGATTCTTTTCGATTCCATTAAATTTGATTCGATTCTTTTCGATTCGATTCGATTCTTTTCGATTTGATTCCATTCAGTTCGATTCTTTTCGATTCGATTGGATTCTTTTCGATTTGATTCCATTCTTTCGATTCGATTTGATTTGATTCTTTTCGATTCGATTCAATACGATTCTTTTCATTTCGATTAATCGATTCTCTTCGATTCATTTCGTTTCGATTCTATTCGATTTTTTTCGATTCTATTCTATTCGATTCATTTTGAATCGTTTCGATTTGATTCTGTTCGAGTGGTTTCTATTAGATTCTTTTCGATTTGATTCAATTCGATTCGAGTCTTTTTGATTCGAGTCTTTTCGACTCGATTCAATTCAATACGATTTTTTAGATTCGATTCGATTCGATTGTTTTTGTTTCGATTCGACTTTTTTTGATTCGATTCTTTTCGATTCGATTGTTTTCAATTCGATTGATTCGATTCTTTTCAATTCTATGCTATTCAAAGCGATTCTTTTGTATTTGATTCGATTCGATTGTTTTCTTTTTGATTCGGTTCGATTCGTTTCTTTTCGATTCGATTCAATTCTTTTCGGTTCGATTCTTTTCGATTCGATTTGATTCTTTTCGATTCTATTCTATTCTATTCTTTTCTATTCCATTCGAATCGATTCGTTTTGATTGAATTCGATTCTTTTCGATTCGAGTCAATTAGATTCTTTTCGATTGGATTCAATTTTTTTCGAGTCGAATCAATTTGATTCTTTTCGATTGGATTCCATTCGATTCTTTTCGATTTGATTCAATTCGATTCTTTTCGATTCTATTCATTTCGATGATTTTCGTTGAGATTAGATTCTCTTCGATTTGATTTTTTTCGGTACGAGTCGTTTCATTTCGCTTATTTTGGTTAGGATCAATTCAATTCGATTCTTTTTGATTTGATTTGATTCTATTCGATTTCTTTCGATTCTATTCTATTCTTTTCGATTCTATTCCATTCAATCTGATTCTTTTCGATTCGATTCGATTGTTTTAGATTTGATTCCATTCTTTCGATTCTATTTGATATGATTCTTTTCGATTCGATTTGATACGATACTTTTTATTTTGATTCGAATCGATTCTCTTCGGTTCGATTCGTTTTGATTCTTTTCGATTCAATTCTATTCGAATTTTTTCGATTTGATTCGATTCGATTCTTTTAGATTCTACTTGATTTGTTTCTTTTCGATTGGTTTTGATTCGATTCTTTTTGATTCATGTCGATTCGATTCGATTCTTTTGTTTCGATTCGATTCTTTTCAATTCGAATCTTTTCGTTACATGGAATTCGATTCTTTTCGATTTGATTCTTTATGATTTTTTTCAACGCGATTCAATTCGATTCTTTTTTATGATAGTCACAGAGAAAGAGAGAGAGGCAGAGACACAGGCAGAGGGAGAAGCAAGCTCCATGCACCAGGAGCCCGATGTGGGATTCGATCCCGGGTCTCCAGGATCGCGCCCTGGGCCAAAGGCAGGCGCTAAACCGCTGCGCCACCCAGGGATCCCTCAATTCGATTCTGTTTTATTCGAATCTATTCGATTCTTTTTGATTCGATTTGATTCTATTCGAGTTTTTTCGATTTGATTCGATTAGTTCCTTTTTGATTCAATTCAATTCATTTCTTTTGATTCAATTCAGTTCGATTCTTTTGGATTCGATTCGAGTCTTTTGGATTCGATTCTTTTGGATTCGAATCGAGTAGATTCTTTTCATTTCGATCGGATTCATTTCAATTCGATTCTTTTCGATTTGAATGTTTTCGAATCCATTCGATACTTTTTGATTCGATTCGATTCTTTTCGTGTCGATTTGATTCTTTTCGATTCGATTCTTTTCTATTTGAATCGATTCGATTCTTTTCATTTCGATTCGATTTGATTCAATTCGATTCTTTTCGATCAATTCAATTTGATTGTTTTCGATTTGATTCGATTCGATTCTTTTCTATTCTATTCAATTCGATTAGTTTCCATTCGATGATGCAATTGGATTCTTTTCGATTCGAGTCGATACGATTCGATTCTTTTTGATTAGATACAATTCGATTCTTTTCGATTCGATTCGATTCTTTTCGATTCGATTCGACTCGATTTCATTCTTTTTGATTCGATTCGACTAGAATTTAATCGACTGATTCAATTTGATTCTTTTCTTTTCGGTTCGATTCTTTTCTATTCGATTTTTTTCTATTCAATTCGATTCTTTCAATTCGATTCGATTCGTTTCGATTCTTTTCGTTTCAAATCGATTCGTTTCAATTCGAGTCTTTTCAATTCGAATCTTTGCTATTCGATTCGATTTGATATTTTTAATTCGATTCGAGTCTTTTCGATTCGATTCGATTCTTTTCAATTCGAATCTTTTCGACTCGATTCTTTTTGATTCGATTCATTTCGATTCGATTCGATTCTTTTCAATTAGATTTGATGCTTTTCCATTGGATCTGATTTGTTTCATTTCGATTCTTTTCGATTCAATTCGATTCTTTTCGATTCCATTAAATTTGATTCGATTCTTTTCGATTCGATTCGATTCTTTTCGATTTGATTCCATTCAGTTCGATTCTTTTCGATTCGATTGGATTCTTTTCGATTTGATTCAATTCTTTCGATTCGATTTGATTTGATTCTTTTCGATTCGATTCAATACGATTCTTTTCATTTCGATTAATCGATTCTCTTCGATTCATTTCGTTTCGATTCTATTCGATTTTTTTCGATTCTATTCTATTCGATTCATTTTGAATCGTTTCGATTTGATTCTGTTCGAGTGGTTTCTATTAGATTCTTTTCGATTTGATTCAATTCGATTCGAGTCTTTTTGATTCGAGTCTTTTCGACTCGATTCAATTCAATACGATTTTTTAGATTCGATTCGATTCGATTGTTTTTGTTTCGATTCGACTTTTTTTGATTCGATTCTTTTCGATTCGATTGTTTTCAATTCGATTGATTCGATTCTTTTCAATTCTATGCTATTCAAAGCGATTCTTTTGTATTTGATTCGATTCGATTGTTTTCTTTTTGATTCGGTTCGATTCGTTTCTTTTCGATTCGATTCAATTCTTTTCGGTTCGATTCTTTTCGATTCGATTTGATTCTTTTCGATTCTATTCTATTCTATTCTTTTCTATTCCATTCGAATCGATTCGTTTTGATTGAATTCGATTCTTTTCGATTCGATTCAATTAGATTCTTTTCGATTGGATTCAATTTTTTTCGAGTCGAATCAATTTGATTCTTTTCGATTGGATTCCATTCGATTCTTTTCGGTTTGATTCAATTCGATTCTTTTCGATTCTATTCATTTCGATGATTTTCGTTGAGATTAGATTCTCTTCGATTTGATTTTTTTCGGTTCGAGTCGATTCATTTCGCTTATTTTGGTTAGGATCAATTCAATTCGATTCTTTTTGATTTGATTTGATTCTATTCTATTTCTTTCGATTCTATTCTATTCTTTTCGATTCTATTCCATTCATTCTGATTCTTTTCGATTCGATTCGATTGTTTTTGATTTGATTCCATTCTTTCGATTCTATTTGATATGATTCTTTTCGATTCGATTTGATACGATACTTTTTATTTTGATTCGAATCGATTCTCTTCGGTTCGATTCGTTTTGATTCTTTTCGATTCAATTCTATTCGAATTTTTTCGATTTGTTTCGATTCGATTCTTTTAGATTCTACTTGATTTGTTTCTTTTCGATTGGTTTTGATTCGATTCTTTTTGATTCATGTCGATTCGATTCGATTCTTTTGTTTCGATTCGATTCTTTTCAATTCGAATCTTTTCGTTACATGGAATTCGATTCTTTTCGATTTGATTCTTTATGATTTTTTTCAACGCGATTCAATTCGATTCTTTTTTTATGATAGTCACAGAGAAAGAGAGAGAGGCAGAGACACAGGCAGAGGGAGAAGCAAGCTCCATGCACCAGGAGCCCGATGTGGGATTCGATCCCGGGTCTCCAGGATCGCGCCCTGGGCCAAAGGCAGGCGCTAAACCGCTGCGCCACCCAGGGATCCCTCAATTCGATTCTGTTTTATTCGAATCTATTCGATTCTTTTTGATTCGATTTGATTCTATTCGAGTTTTTTCGATTTGATTCGATTAGTTCCTTTTTGATTCAATTCAATTCATTTCTTTTGATTCAATTCAATTCGATTCTTTTGGATTCGATTCGAGTCTTTTGGATTCGATTCTTTTGGATTCGAATCGAGTAGATTCTTTTCATTTCGATCGGATTCATTTCAATTCGATTCTTTTCGATTCGAATGTTTTCGAATCCATTCGATACTTTTTGATTCGATTCGATTCTTTTCGTGTCGATTTGATTCTTTTCGATTCGATTCTTTTCTATTTGAATCGATTCGATTCTTTTCATTTCGATTCGATTTGATTCAATTCGATTCTTTTCGATCAATTCAATTTGATTGTTTTCGATTTGATTCGATTCGATTCTTTTCTATTCTATTCAATTCGATTAGTTTCCATTCGATGATGCAATTGGATTCTTTTCGATTCGAGTCGATACGATTCGATTCTTTTTGATTAGATACAATTCGATTCTTTTCGATTCGATTCGATTCTTTTCGATTCGATTCGACTCGATTTCATTCTTTTTGATTCGATTCGACTAGAATTTAATCGACTGATTCAATTTGATTCTTTTCTTTTCGGTTCGATTCTTTTCTATTCGATTTTTTTCTATTCAATTCGATTCTTTCAATTCGATTCGATTCGTTTCGATTCTTTTCGTTTCAAATCGATTCGTTTCAATTCGAGTCTTTTCAATTCGAATCTTTGCTATTCGATTCGATTTGATATTTTTAATTCGATTCGAGTCTTTTCGATTCGATTCGATTCTTTTCAATTCGAATCTTTTCGACTCGATTCTTTTTGATTCGATTCATTTCGATTCGATTCGATTCTTTTCAATTAGATTTGATGCTTTTCCATTGGATCTGATTTGTTTCATTTCGATTCTTTTCGATTCAATTCGATTCTTTTCGATTCCATTAAATTTGATTCGATTCTTTTCGATTCGATTCGATTCTTTTCGATTTGATTCCATTCAGTTCGATTCTTTTCGATTCGATTGGATTCTTTTCGATTTGATTCAATTCTTTCGATTCGATTTGATTTGATTCTTTTCGATTCGATTCAATACGATTCTTTTCATTTCGATTAATCGATTCTCTTCGATTCATTTCGTTTCGATTCTATTCGATTTTTTTCGATTCTATTCTATTCGATTCATTTTGAATCGTTTCGATTTGATTCTGTTCGAGTGGTTTCTATTAGATTCTTTTCGATTTGATTCAATTCGATTCGAGTCTTTTTGATTCGAGTCTTTTCGACTCGATTCAATTCAATACGATTTTTTAGATTCGATTCGATTCGATTGTTTTTGTTTCGATTCGACTTTTTTTGATTCGATTCTTTTCGATTCGATTGTTTTCAATTCGATTGATTCGATTCTTTTCAATTCTATGCTATTCAAAGCGATTCTTTTGTATTTGATTCGATTCGATTGTTTTCTTTTTGATTCGGTTCGATTCGTTTCTTTTCGATTCGATTCAATTCTTTTCGATTCGATTTGATTCTTTTCGATTCTATTCTATTCTATTCTTTTCTATTCCATTCGAATCGATTCGTTTTGATTGAATTCGATTCTTTTCGATTCGATTCAATTAGATTCTTTTCGATTGGATTCAATTTTTTTCGAGTCGAATCAATTTGATTCTTTTCGATTGGATTCCATTCGATTCTTTTCGATTTGATTCAATTCGATTCTTTTCGATTCTATTCATTTCGATGATTTTCGTTGAGATTAGATTCTCTTCGATTTGATTTTTTTCGGTTCGAGTCGATTCATTTCGCTTACTTTGGTTAGGATCAATTCAATTCGATTCTTTTTGATTTGATTTGATTCTATTCGATTTCTTTCGATTCTATTCTATTCTTTTCGATTCTATTCCATTCAATCTGATTCTTTTCGATTCGATTCGATTGTTTTAGATTTGATTCCATTCTTTCGATTCTATTTGATATGATTCTTTTCGATTCGATTTGATATGATACTTTTTATTTTGATTCGAATCGATTCTCTTCGGTTCGATTCGTTTTGATTCTTTTCGATTCAATTCTATTCGAATTTTTTCGATTTGATTCGATTCGATTCTTTTAGATTCTACTTGATTTGTTTCTTTTCGATTGGTTTTGATTCGATTCTTTTTGATTCATGTCGATTCGATTCGATTCTTTTGTTTCGATTCGATTCTTTTCAATTCGAATCTTTTCGTTAAATGGAATTCGATTCTTTTCGATTTGATTCTTTATGATTTTTTTCAACGCGATTCAATTCGATTCTTTTTTTATGATAGTCACAGAGAAAGAGAGAGAGGCAGAGACACAGGCAGAGGGAGAAGCAAGCTCCATGCACCAGGAGCCCGATGTGGGATTCGATCCCGGGTCTCCAGGATCGCGCCCTGGGCCAAAGGCAGGCGCTAAACCGCTGCGCCACCCAGGGATCCCTCAATTCGATTCTGTTTTATTCGAATCTATTCGATTCTTTTTGATTCGATTGGATTCTATTCGAGTTTTTTCGATTTGATTCGATTAGTTCCTTTTTGATTCAATTCAATTCATTTCTTTTGATTCAATTCAATTCGATTCTTTTGGATTCGATTCGAGTCTTTTGGATTCGATTCTTTTGGATTCGAATCGAGTAGATTCTTTTCATTTCGATCGGATTCATTTCAATTCGATTCTTTTCGATTCGAATGTTTTCGAATCCATTCGATACTTTTTGATTCGATTCGATTCTTTTCGTGTCGATTTGATTCTTTTCGATTCGATTCTTTTCTATTTGAATCGATTCGATTCTTTTCATTTCGATTCGATTTGATTCAATTCGATTCTTTTCGATCAATTCAATTTGATTGTTTTCGATTTGAATCGATTCGATTCTTTTCTATTCTATTCAATTCGATTAGTTTCCATTCGATGATGCAATTGGATTCTTTTCGATTCGAGTCGATTCGATTCGATTCTTTTCGATTCGATTCGATTCTTTTCGATTCGATTCGACTCGATTTCATTTATTTGATTCGATTCGACTAGAATTTAATCGACTGATTCATTTTGATTCTTTTCTTTTCGGTTCGATTCTTTTCTATTCGATTTTTTTCTATTCAATTCGATTCTTTCAATTCGATTCGATTCGTTTCGATTCTTTTCGTTTCAAATCGATTCGTTTCAATTCGAGTCTTTTCAATTCGAATCTTTGCTATTCGATTCGATTTGATATTTTTAATTCGATTCGAGTCTTTTCGATTCGATTCGATTCTTTTCAATTCGAATCTTTTCGACTCGATTCTTTTTGATTCGATTCATTTCGATTCGATTCGATTCTTTTCAATTAGATTTGATGCTTTTCCATTGGATCTGATTTGTTTCATTTCGATTCTTTTCGATTCAATTCGATTCTTTTCGATTCCATTAAATTTGATTCGATTCTTTTCGATTCGATTCGATTCTTTTCGATTTGATTCCATTCAGTTCGATTCTTTTCGATTCGATTGGATTCTTTTCGATTTGATTCAATTCTTTCGATTCGATTTGATTTGATTCTTTTCGATTCGATTCAATACGATTCTTTTCATTTCGATTAATCGATTCTCTTCGATTCATTTCGTTTCGATTCTATTCGATTTTTTTCGATTCTATTCTATTCGATTCATTTTGAATCGTTTCGATTTGATTCTGTTCGAGTGGTTTCTATTAGATTCTTTTCGATTTGATTCAATTCGATTCGAGTCTTTTTGATTCGAGTCTTTTCGACTCGATTCAATTCAATACGATTTTTTAGATTCGATTCGATTCGATTGTTTTTGTTTCGATTCGACTTTTTTTGATTCGATTCTTTTCGATTCGATTGTTTTCAATTCGATTGATTCGATTCTTTTCAATTCTATGCTATTCAAAGCGATTCTTTTGTATTTGATTCGATTCGATTGTTTTCTTTTTGATTCGGTTCGATTCGTTTCTTTTCGATTCGATTCAATTCTTTTCGGTTCGATTCTTTTCGATTCGATTTGATTCTTTTCGATTCTATTCTATTCTATTCTTTTCTATTCCATTCGAATCGATTCGTTTTGATTGAATTCGATTCTTTTCGATTCGATTCAATTAGATTCTTTTCGATTGGATTCAATTTTTTTCGAGTCGAATCAATTTGATTCTTTTCGATTGGATTCCATTCGATTCTTTTCGATTTGATTCAATTCGATTCTTTTCGATTCTATTCATTTCGATGATTTTCGTTGAGATTAGATTCTCTTCGATTTGATTTTTTTCGGTTCGAGTCGATTCATTTCGCTTATTTTGGTTAGGATCAATTCAATTCGATTCTTTTTGATTTGATTTGATTCTATTCGATTTCTTTCGATTCTATTCTATTCTTTTCGATTCTATTCCATTCAATCTGATTCTTTTCGATTCGATTCGATTGTTTTAGATTTGATTCCATTCTTTCGATTCTATTTGATATGATTCTTTTCGATTCGATTTGATACGATACTTTTTATTTTGATTCGAATCGATTCTCTTCGGTTCGATTCGTTTTGATTCTTTTCGATTCAATTCTATTCGAATTTTTTCGATTTGATTCGATTCGATTCTTTTAGATTCTACTTGATTTGTTTCTTTTCGATTGGTTTTGATTCGATTCTTTTTGATTCATGTCGATTCGATTCGATTCTTTTGTTTCGATTCGATTCTTTTCAATTCGAATCTTTTCGTTACATGGAATTCGATTCTTTTCGATTTGATTCTTTATGATTTTTTTCAACGCGATTCAATTCGATTCTTTTTTTATGATAGTCACAGAGAAAGAGAGAGAGGCAGAGACACAGGCAGAGGGAGAAGCAAGCTCCATGCACCAGGAGCCCGATGTGGGATTCGATCCCGGGTCTCCAGGATCGCGCCCTGGGCCAAAGGCAGGCGCTAAACCGCTGCGCCACCCAGGGATCCCTCAATTCGATTCTGTTTTATTCGAATCTATTCGATTCTTTTTGATTCGATTTGATTCTATTCGAGTTTTTTCGATTTGATTCGATTAGTTCCTTTTTGATTCAATTCAATTCATTTCTTTTGATTCAATTCAATTCGATTCTTTTGGATTCGATTCGAGTCTTTTGGATTCGATTCTTTTGGATTCGAATCGAGTAGATTCTTTTCATTTCGATCGGATTCATTTCAATTCGATTCTTTTCGATTCGAATGTTTTCGAATCCATTCGATACTTTTTGATTCGATTCGATTCTTTTCGTGTCGATTTGATTCTTTTCGATTCGATTCTTTTCTATTTGAATCGATTCGATTCTTTCATTTCGATTCGATTTGATTCAATTCGATTCTTTTCGGTCAATTCAATTTGATTGTTTTCGATTTGATTCGATTCGATTCTTTTCTATTCTATTCAATTCGATTAGTTTCCATTCGATGATGCAATTGGATTCTTTTCGATTCGAGTCGATACGATTCGATTCTTTTTGATTAGATACAATTCGATTCTTTTCGATTCGATTCGATTCTTTTCGATTCGATTCGACTCGATTTCATTCTTTTTGATTCGATTCGACTAGAATTTAATCGACTGATTCAATTTGATTCTTTTCTTTTCGGTTCGATTCTTTTCTATTCGATTTTTTTCTATTCAATTCGATTCTTTCAATTCGATTCGATTCGTTTCGATTCTTTTCGTTTCAAATCGATTCGTTTCAATTCGAGTCTTTTCAATTCGAATCTTTGCTATTCGATTCGATTTGATATTTTTAATTCGATTCGAGTCTTTTCGATTCGATTCGATTCTTTTCAATTCGAATCTTTTCGACTCGATTCTTTTTGATTCGATTCATTTCGATTCGATTCGATTCTTTTAAATTAGATTTGATGCTTTTCCATTGGATCTGATTTGTTTCATTTCGATTCTTTTCGATTCAATTCGATTCTTTTCGATTCCATTAAATTTGATTCGATTCTTTTCGATTCGATTCGATTCTTTTCGATTTGATTCCATTCAGTTCGATTCTTTTCGATTCGATTGGATTCTTTTCGATTTGATTCCATTCTTTCGATTCGATTTGATTTGATTCTTTTCGATTCGATTCAATACGATTCTTTTCATTTCGATTAATCGATTCTCTTCGATTCATTTCGTTTCGATTCTATTCGATTTTTTTCGATTCTATTCTATTCGATTCATTTTGAATCGTTTCGATTTGATTCTGTTCGAGTGGTTTCTATTAGATTCTTTTCGATTTGATTCAATTCGATTCGAGTCTTTTTGATTCGAGTCTTTTCGACTCGATTCAATTCAATACGATTTTTTAGATTCGATTCGATTCGATTGTTTTTGTTTCGATTCGACTTTTTTTGATTCGATTCTTTTCGATTCGATTGTTTTCAATTCGATTGATTCGATTCTTTTCAATTCTATGCTATTCAAAGCGATTCTTTTGTATTTGATTCGATTCGATTGTTTTCTTTTTGATTCGGTTCGATTCGTTTCTTTTCGATTCGATTCAATTCTTTTCGGTTCGATTCTTTTCGATTCGATTTGATTCTTTTCGATTCTATTCTATTCTATTCTTTTCTATTCCATTCGAATCGATTCGTTTTGATTGAATTCGATTCTTTTCGATTCGATTCAATTAGATTCTTTTCGATTGGATTCAATTTTTTTCGAGTCGAATCAATTTGATTCTTTTCGATTGGATTCCATTCGATTCTTTTCGATTTGATTCAATTCGATTCTTTTCGATTCTATTCATTTCGATGATTTTCGTTGAGATTAGATTCTCTTCGATTTGATTTTTTTCGGTTCGAGTCGATTCATTTCGCTTATTTTGGTTAGGATCAATTCAATTCGATTCTTTTTGATTTGATTTGATTCTATTCGATTTCTTTCGATTCTATTCTATTCTTTTCGATTCTATTCCATTCAATCTGATTCTTTTCGATTCGATTGTTTTAGATTTGATTCCATTCTTTCGATTCTATTTGATATGATTCTTTTCGATTCGATTTGATACGATACTTTTTATTTTGATTCGAATCGATTCTCTTCGGTTCGATTCGTTTTGATTCTTTTCGATTCAATTCTATTCGAATTTTTTCGATTTGATTCGATTCGATTCTTTTAGATTCTACTTGATTTGTTTCTTTTCGATTGGTTTTGATTCGATTCTTTTTGATTCATGTCGATTCGATTCGATTCTTTTGTTTCGATTCGATTCTTTTCAATTCGAATCTTTTCGTTAAATGGAATTCGATTCTTTTCGATTTGATTCTTTATGATTTTTTTCAACGCGATTCAATTCGATTCTTTTTTTATGATAGTCACAGAGAAAGAGAGAGAGGCAGAGACACAGGCAGAGGGAGAAGCAAGCTCCATGCACCAGGAGCCCGATGTGGGATTCGATCCCGGGTCTCCAGGATCGCGCCCTGGGCCAAAGGCAGGCGCTAAACCGCTGCGCCACCCAGGGATCCCTCAATTCGATTCTGTTTTATTCGAATCTATTCGATTCTTTTTGATTCGATTTGATTCTATTCGAGTTTTTTCGATTTGATTCGATTAGTTCCTTTTTGATTCAATTCAATTCATTTCTTTTGATTCAATTCAATTCGATTCTTTTGGATTCGATTCGAGTCTTTTGGATTCGATTCTTTTGGATTCGAATCGAGTAGATTCTTTTCATTTCGATCGGATTCATTTCAATTCGATTCTTTTCGATTCGAATGTTTTCGAATCCATTCGATACTTTTTGATTCGATTCGATTCTTTTCGTGTCGATTTGATTCTTTTCGATTCGATTCTTTTCTATTTGAATCGATTCGATTCTTTTCATTTCGATTCGATTTGATTCAATTCGATTCTTTTCGATCAATTCAATTTGATTGTTTTCGATTTGATTCGATTCGATTCTTTTCGATTCTATTCAATTCGATTAGTTTCCATTCGATGATGCAATTGGATTCTTTTCGATTCGAGTCGATACGATTCGATTCTTTTTGATTAGACACAATTCGATTCTTTTCGATTCGATTCGATTCTTTTCGATTCGATTCGACTCGATTTCATTCTTTTTGATTCGATTCGACTAGAATTTAATCGACAGATTCAATTTGATTCTTTTCTTTTCGGTTCGATTCTTTTCTATTCGATTTTTTTTATTCAATTCGATTCTTCAATTCGATTCGATTCGATTCGATTCTTTTCGTTTCAAATCGATTCGTTTCGATTCGAGTCTTTTCAATTCGATTCTTTCCGATTCGATTCGATTTGATATTTTTAATTCGATTCGAGTCTTTTCGATTCGATTCGATTCTTTTCAATTTGATTCTTTTCGATTCGAGTCTTTTTGATTCGATTCATTTCGATTCGATTCGATTCTTTTCAATTCGATTTGATGCTTTTCCATTTGATCTGATTTGTTTCATTTCGATTCTTTTCGATTCCATTCGATTCTTTTCGATTCCATTAAATTTGATTCGATTCTTTTCGATTCGATTCGATTCTTTTCGATTTGATTCCATTCAGTTCGATTCTTTTCGATTCGATTGGATTCTTTTCGATTTGATTCAATTCTTTCGATTCGATTTGATTTGATTCTTTTCGATTCGATTCAATACGATTCTTTTCATTTCGATTCTAATCGATTCTCTTCGATTCATTTCGTTTCGGTTCGTTTCGATTCTATTCGATTTTTCTAGATTCTATTCTATTCGATTCATTTTGAATCATTTCGATTTGATTCTGTTCGAGTGGTTTCTATTAGATTCTTTTCGATTTGATTCAATTCGATTCGAGTCTTTTTGATTCGAGTCTTTTCGACTCGATTCAATTCAATACGATTCTTTTAGATTCGATTCGATTCGATTGTTTTCGTTTCGATTCGACTTTTTTTGATTCGATTCTTTTCGATTCGATTGTTTTCAATTCGATTGATTCGATTCTTTTCAATTCTATGCTATTCAAAGCGATTCTTTTGTATTTGATTCGATTCGATTGTTTTCTTTTTGATTCGGTTCGATTCGTTTCTTTTCGATTCGATTCAATTCTTTTCGATTCGATTCTTTTCGATTCGATGTGATTCTTTTCGATTCGATTCTATTCTATTCTTTTCTATTCCATTCGAATCGATTCGTTTGGATTGAATTCGATTCTTTTCGATTCGATTCAATTAGATTCTTTTCGATTGGATTCAGTTTGTTTCGATTCGAATCAATTTGATTCTTTTCGATTGGATTCCATTCGATTCTTTTCGATTTGATTCAATTCGATTCTTTTCGATTCTATTCATTTCGATGATTTTCGTTGAGATTAGATTCTTTTCGATTTGATTTTTTTCGTTTCGAGTCGATTCATTTCGCTTATTTTGGTTTGGATCAATTCAATTCGATTCTTTTTGATTTGATTTGATTCTATTCGATTTCTTTCGATTCTATTCTATTCTTTTCGATTCTATTCCATTCAATCCGATTCTTTTCGATTCGATTCGATTGTTTTAGATTTGATTCCATTCTTTCGATTCTATTTGATATGATTCTTTTCGATTCGATTTGATACGATACTTTTTATTTTGATTCGAATCGATTCTCTTCGGTTCGATTCGTTTTGATTCTTTTCGATTCAATTCTATTCGAATTTTTTCGATTTGTTTCGATTCGATTCTTTTAGATTCTACTTGATTTGTTTCTTTTCGATTCGTTTTGATTCGATACTTTTTGATTCATGTCGATTCGATTCGATTCTTTTCAATTCGAATCTTTTCGTTACATGGAATTCGATTCTTTTCGATTTGATTCTTTATGATTTTTTTCAACGCGATTCAATTCGATTCTTTTTTTATGATAGTCACAGAGAGAGACAGAGAGGCAGAGATACAGGCAGAGGGAGAAGCAGGCTCCATGCACCAGGAGCCCGATATGGGATTCGTTCCCGGGTCTCCAGGATCCCGCCCTGGGCCAAAGGCAGGCGCTAAACTGCTGCGCCACCCAGGGATCCCTCAATTCGATTCTTTTTGATTCGAATCTATTCGATTCTTTTTGATTCGATTTGATTCTATTCGAGTTTTTTCGATTTGATTCGATTAGTTCCTTTTGGACTCAATTCAATTCATTTCTTTTGATTCAATTCAATTCGATTCTTTTGGATTCGATTCGATTCTTTTGGATTCGATTCTTTTGGATTCGAATCGAGTAGATTCTTTTCATTTCGATCGGATTCATTTCAATTCGATTCTTTTCGATTCGAATGTTTTCGAATCAATTCGATACTTTTTGATTCGATTCGATTCTTTTCGTGTCGATTTGATTCTTTTCGATTCGATTCTTTTCTATTTGAATCGATTCGATTCTTTTCATTTCGATTCGATTTGATTCAATTCGATTCTTTTCGATCAATTCAATTTGATTGTTTTCGATTTGATTCGATTCGATTCTTTTCGATTCTATTCAATTCGATTAGTTTCCATTCGATGATGCAATTGGATTCTTTTCGATTCGAGTCGATACGATTCGATTCTTTTTGATTAGACACAATTCGATTCTTTTCGATTCGATTCGATTCTTTTCGATTCGACTCGACTCGATTTCATTCTTTTTGATTCGATTCGACTAGAATTTAATCGACAGATTCAATTTGATTCTTTTCTTTTCGGTTCGATTCTTTTCTATTCGATTTTTTTCTATTCAATTCGATTCTTTCAATTCGATTCGATTCGATTCGATTCTTTTCGTTTCAAATCGATTCGTTTCGATTCGAGTCTTTTCAATTCGATTCTTTCCGATTCGATTCGATTTGATATTTTTAATTCGATTCGAGTCTTTTCGATTCGATTCGATTCTTTTCAATTTGATTCTTTTCGATTTGAGTCTTTTTGTTTCGATTCATTACGATTCGATTCGATTCTTTTCAATTCGATTTGATGCTTTTCCATTTGATCTGATTTGTTTCATTTCGATTCTTTTCGATTCCATTCGATTCTTTTCGATTCCATTAAATTTGATTCGATTCTTTTCGATTCGATTCGATTCTTTTCGATTTGATTCCATTCAGTTCGATTCTTTTCGATTCGATTGGATTCTTTTCGATTTGATTCAATTCTTTCGATTCGATTTGATTTGATTCTTTTCGTCTCGATTCAATACGATTCTTTTCATTTCGATTCTAATCGATTCTCTTCGATTCATTTCGTTTCGGTTCGTTTCGATCCTATTCGATTTTTCTAGATTCTATTCTATTCGATTCATTTTGAATCATTTCGATTTGATTCTGTTCGAGTGGTTTCTATTAGATTCTTTTCGATTTGATTCAATTCGATTCGAATCTTTTTGATTCGAGTCTTTTCGACTCGATTCAATTCAATACGATTCTTTTAGATTCGATTCGATTCGATTGTTTTCGTTTCGATTCGACTTTTTTTGATTCGATTCTTTTCGATTCGATTGTTTTCAATTCGATTGATTCGATTCTTTTCAATTCTATGCTATTCAAAGCGATTCTTTTGTATTTGATTCGATTCGATTGTTTTCTTTTTGATTCGGTTCGATTCGTTTCTTTTCGATTCGATTCAATTCTTTTCGATTCGATTCTTTTCGATTCGATTTGATTCTTTTCGATTCTATTCTATTCTATTCTTTTCTATTCCATTCGAATCGATTCGTTTGGATTGAATTCGATTCTTTTCGATTCGATTCAATTAGATTCTTTTCGATTGGATTCAGTTTGTTTCGATTCGAATCAATTTGATTCTTTTCGATTGGATTCCATTCGATTGTTTTCGATTTGATTCAATTCTATTCTTTTCGATTCTATTCATTTCGATGATTTTCGTTGAGATTAGATTCTTTTCGATTTGATTTTTTCGGTTCGAGTCGATTCATTTCGCTTATTTTGGTTAGGATCAATTCAATTCGATTCTTTTTGATTTGATTTGATTCTATTCGATTTCTTTCGATTCTATTCTATTGTATTCTTTTCGATTCTGTTCCGTTCAATTCGATTCTTTTCGATTCCATTCCATTGTTTTAGATTTGATTCCATTCTTTCGATTCTGTTTGATATGATTCTTTTCGATTCGATTTGATACGATACTTTTTATTTTGATTCGAATCGATTCTCTTCGGTTCGATTCGTTTTGATTCTTTTCGATTCAATTCTATTCGAATTTTTTCAATTTGATTCGATTCGATTCTTTTAGATTCTACTTGATTTGTTTCTTTTCGATTCGTTTTGATTCGATTCTTTTTGATTCATGTCGATTCGATTCGATTCTTTTCAATTCGAATCTTTTCGTTACATGGAATTCGATTCTTTTCGATTTGATTCTTTATGATTTTTTTCAACGCGATTCAATTCGATTCTTTTTTTATGATAGTCACAGAGAGAGACAGAGAGGCAGAGATACAGGCAGAGGGAGAAGCAGGCTCCATGCACCAGGAGCCCGATATGGGATTCGTTCCCGGGTCTCCAGGATCCCGCCCTGGGCCAAAGGCAGGCGCTAAACTGCTGCGCCACCCAGGGATCCCTCAATTCGATTCTTTTTGATTCGAATCTATTCGATTCTTTTTGATTCGATTTGATTCTATTCGAGTTTTTTCGATTTGATTCGATTAGGTCCTTTTGGATTCAATTCAATTCATTTCTTTTGATTCAATTCAATTCGATTCTTTTGGATTCGATTCGATTCTTTTGGATTCGATTCTTTTGGATTCGAATCGAGTAGATTCTTTTCATTTCGATCGGATTCATTTCAATTCGATTCTTTTCGATTCGAATGTTTTCGAATCAATTCGATACTTTTTGATTCGATTCGATTCTTTTCGTGTCGATTTGATTCTTTTCGATTCGATTCTTTTCTATTTGAATCGATTCGATTCTTTTCATTTCGATTCGATTTGATTCAATTCGATTCTTTTCGATCAATTCAATTTGATTGTTTTCGATTTGATTCGATTCGATTCTTTTCGATTCTATTCAATTCGATTAGTTTCCATTCGATGATGCAATTGGATTCTTTTCGATTCGAGTCGATACGATTCGATTCTTTTTGATTAGACACAATTCGATTCTTTTCGATTCGATTCGATTCTTTTCGATTCGACTCGACTCGATTTCATTCTTTTTGATTCGATTCGACTAGAATTTAATCGACAGATTCAATTTGTTTCTTTTATTTTCGGTTCGATTCTTTTCTATTCGATTTTTTTCTATTCAATTCGATTCTTTCAATTCGATTCGATTCGGTTCGATTCTTTTCGTTTCAAATCGATTCGTTTCGATTCGAGTCTTTTCAATTCGATTCTTTCCGATTAGATTCGATTTGATATTTTTAATTCGATTCGAGTCTTTTCGATTCGATTCGATTCTTTTCAATTCGATTCTTTTCGATTCGAGTCTTTTTGATTCGATTCATTTCGATTCGATTCGATTCTTTTCAATTCGATTTGATGCTTTTCCATTTGATCTGATTTGTTTCATTTCGATTCTTTTCGATTCCATTCGATTCTTTTCGATTCCATTAAATTTGATTCGATTCTTTTCGATTCGATTCGATTCTTTTCGATTTGATTCCATTCAGTTCGATTCTTTTCGATTCGATTGGATTCTTTTCGATTTGATTCAATTCTTTCGATTCGATTTGATTTGATTCTTTTCGTCTCGATTCAATACGATTCTTTTCATTTCGATTCTAATCGATTCTCTTCGATTCATTTCGTTTCGGTTCGTTTCGATCCTATTCGATTTTTCTAGATTCTATTCTATTCGATTCATTTTGAATCATTTCGATTTGATTCTGTTCGAGTGGTTTCTATTAGATTCTTTTCGATTTGATTCAATTCGATTCGAATCTTTTTGATTCGAGTCTTTTCGACTCGATTCAATTCAATACGATTCTTTTAGATTCGATTCGATTCGATTGTTTTCGTTTCGATTCGACTTTTTTTGATTCGATTCTTTTCGATTCGATTGTTTTCAATTCGATTGATTCGATTCTTTTCAATTCTATGCTATTCAAAGCGATTCTTTTGTATTTGATTCGATTCGATTGTTTTCTTTTTGATTCGGTTCGATTCGTTTCTTTTCGATTCGATTCAATTCTTTTCGATTCGATTCTTTTCGATTCGATTTGATTCTTTTCGATTCGATTCTATTCTATTCTTTTCTATTCCATTCGAATCGATTCGTTTGGATTGAATTCGATTCTTTTCGATTCGATTCAATTAGATTCTTTTCGATTGGATTCAGTTTGTTTCGATTCGAATCAATTTGATTCTTTTCGATTGGATTCCATTCGATTGTTTTCGATTTGATTCAATTCTATTCTTTTCGATTCTATTCATTTCGATGATTTTCGTTGAGATTAGATTCTTTTCGATTTGATTTTTTCGGTTCGAGTCGATTCATTTCGCTTATTTTGGTTAGGATCAATTCAATTCGATTCTTTTTGATTTGATTTGATTCTATTCGATTTCTTTCGATTCTATTCTATTGTATTCTTTTCGATTCTGTTCCGTTCAATTCGATTCTTTTCGATTCCATTCCATTGTTTTAGATTTGATTCCATTCTTTCGATTCTGTTTGATATGATTCTTTTCGATTCGATTTGATACGATACTTTTTATTTTGATTCGAATCGATTCTCTTCGGTTCGATTCGTTTTGATTCTTTTCGATTCAATTCTATTCGAATTTTTTCAATTTGATTCGATTCGATTCTTTTAGATTCTACTTGATTTGTTTCTTTTCGATTCGTTTTGATTCGATTCTTTTTGATTCATGTCGATTCGATTCGATTCTTTTCAATTCGAATCTTTTCGTTACATGGAATTCGATTCTTTTCGATTTGATTCTTTATGATTTTTTTCAACGCGATTCAATTCGATTCTTTTTTTATGATAGTCACAGAGAGAGACAGAGAGGCAGAGATACAGGCAGAGGGAGAAGCAGGCTCCATGCACCAGGAGCCCGATATGGGATTCGTTGCCGGGTCTCCAGGATCCCGCCCTGGGCCAAAGGCAGGCGCTAAACTGCTGCGCCACCCAGGGATCCCTCAATTCGATTCTTTTTGATTCGAATCTATTCGATTCTTTTTGATTCGATTTGATTCTATTCGAGTTTTTTCGATTTGATTCGATTAGTTCCTTTTGGATTCAATTCAATTCATTTCTTTTGATTCAATTCAATTCGATTCTTTTGGATTCGATTCGATTCTTTTGGATTCGATTCTTTTGGATTCGAATCGAGTAGATTCTTTTCATTTCGATCGGATTCATTTCAATTCGATTCTTTTCGATTCGAATGTTTTCGAATCAATTCGATACTTTTTGATTCGATTCGATTCTTTTCGTGTCGATTTGATTCTTTTCGATTCGATTCTTTTCTATTTGAATCGATTCGATTCTTTTCATTTCGATTCGATTTGATTCAATTCGATTCTTTTCGATCAATTCAATTTGATTGTTTTCGATTTGATTCGATTCGATTCTTTTCGATTCTATTCAATTCGATTAGTTTCCATTCGATGATGCAATTGGATTCTTTTCGATTCGAGTCGATACGATTCGATTCTTTTTGATTAGACACAATTCGATTCTTTTCGATTCGATTCGATTCTTTTCGATTCGATTCGACTCGATTTCATTCTTTTTGATTCGATTCGACTAGAATTTAATCGACAGATTCAATTTGATTCTTTTCTTTTCGGTTCGATTCTTTTCTATTCGATTTTTTTTATTCAATTCGATTCTTCAATTCGATTCGATTCGATTCGATTCTTTTCGTTTCAAATCGATTCGTTTCGATTCGAGTCTTTTCAATTCGATTCTTTCCGATTCGATTCGATTTGATATTTTTAATTCGATTCGAGTCTTTTCGATTCGATTCGATTCTTTTCAATTTGATTCTTTTCGATTCGAGTCTTTTTGATTCGATTCATTTCGATTCGATTCGATTCTTTTCAATTCGATTTGATGCTTTTCCATTTGATCTGATTTGTTTCATTTCGATTCTTTTCGATTCCATTCGATTCTTTTCGATTCCATTAAATTTGATTCGATTCTTTTCGATTCGATTCGATTCTTTTCGATTTGATTCCATTCAGTTCGATTCTTTTCGATTCGATTGGATTCTTTTCGATTTGATTCAATTCTTTCGATTCGATTTGATTTGATTCTTTTCGATTCGATTCAATACGATTCTTTTCATTTCGATTCTAATCGATTCTCTTCGATTCATTTCGTTTCGGTTCGTTTCGATTCTATTCGATTTTTCTAGATTCTATTCTATTCGATTCATTTTGAATCATTTCGATTTGATTCTGTTCGAGTGGTTTCTATTAGATTCTTTTCGATTTGATTCAATTCGATTCGAGTCTTTTTGATTCGAGTCTTTTCGACTCGATTCAATTCAATACGATTCTTTTAGATTCGATTCGATTCGATTGTTTTCGTTTCGATTCGACTTTTTTTGATTCGATTCTTTTCGATTCGATTGTTTTCAATTCGATTGATTCGATTCTTTTCAATTCTATGCTATTCAAAGCGATTCTTTTGTATTTGATTCGATTCGATTGTTTTCTTTTTGATTCGGTTCGATTCGTTTCTTTTCGATTCGATTCAATTCTTTTCGATTCGATTCTTTTCGATTCGATGTGATTCTTTTCGATTCGATTCTATTCTATTCTTTTCTATTCCATTCGAATCGATTCGTTTGGATTGAATTCGATTCTTTTCGATTCGATTCAATTAGATTCTTTTCGATTGGATTCAGTTTGTTTCGATTCGAATCAATTTGATTCTTTTCGATTGGATTCCATTCGATTCTTTTCGATTTGATTCAATTCGATTCTTTTCGATTCTATTCATTTCGATGATTTTCGTTGAGATTAGATTCTTTTCGATTTGATTTTTTTCGTTTCGAGTCGATTCATTTCGCTTATTTTGGTTTGGATCAATTCAATTCGATTCTTTTTGATTTGATTTGATTCTATTCGATTTCTTTCGATTCTATTCTATTCTTTTCGATTCTATTCCATTCAATCCGATTCTTTTCGATTCGATTCGATTGTTTTAGATTTGATTCCATTCTTTCGATTCTATTTGATATGATTCTTTTCGATTCGATTTGATACGATACTTTTTATTTTGATTCGAATCGATTCTCTTCGGTTCGATTCGTTTTGATTCTTTTCGATTCAATTCTATTCGAATTTTTTCGATTTGATTCGATTCGATTCTTTTAGATTCTACTTGATTTGTTTCTTTTCGATTCGTTTTGATTCGATACTTTTTGATTCATGTCGATTCGATTCGATTCTTTTCAATTCGAATCTTTTCGTTACATGGAATTCGATTCTTTTCGATTTGATTCTTTATGATTTTTTTCAACGCGATTCAATTCGATTCTTTTTTTATGATAGTCACAGAGAGAGACAGAGAGGCAGAGATACAGGCAGAGGGAGAAGCAGGCTCCATGCACCAGGAGCCCGATATGGGATTCGTTCCCGGGTCTCCAGGATCCCGCCCTGGGCCAAAGGCAGGCGCTAAACTGCTGCGCCACCCAGGGATCCCTCAATTCGATTCTTTTTGATTCGAATCTATTCGATTCTTTTTGATTCGATTTGATTCTATTCGAGTTTTTTCGATTTGATTCGATTAGTTCCTTTTGGACTCAATTCAATTCATTTCTTTTGATTCAATTCAATTCGATTCTTTTGGATTCGATTCGATTCTTTTGGATTCGATTCTTTTGGATTCGAATCGAGTAGATTCTTTTCATTTCGATCGGATTCATTTCAATTCGATTCTTTTCGATTCGAATGTTTTCGAATCAATTCGATACTTTTTGATTCGATTCGATTCTTTTCGTGTCGATTTGATTCTTTTCGATTCGATTCTTTTCTATTTGAATCGATTCGATTCTTTTCATTTCGATTCGATTTGATTCAATTCGATTCTTTTCGATCAATTCAATTTGATTGTTTTCGATTTGATTCGATTCGATTCTTTTCGATTCTATTCAATTCGATTAGTTTCCATTCGATGATGCAATTGGATTCTTTTCGATTCGAGTCGATACGATTCGATTCTTTTTGATTAGACACAATTCGATTCTTTTCGATTCGATTCGATTCTTTTCGATTCGACTCGACTCGATTTCATTCTTTTTGATTCGATTCGACTAGAATTTAATCGACAGATTCAATTTGATTCTTTTCTTTTCGGTTCGATTCTTTTCTATTCGATTTTTTTCTATTCAATTCGATTCTTTCAATTCGATTCGATTCGATTCGATTCTTTTCGTTTCAAATCGATTCGTTTCGATTCGAGTCTTTTCAATTCGATTCTTTCCGATTCGATTCGATTTGATATTTTTAATTCGATTCGAGTCTTTTCGATTCGATTCGATTCTTTTCAATTTGATTCTTTTCGATTTGAGTCTTTTTGTTTCGATTCATTACGATTCGATTCGATTCTTTTCAATTCGATTTGATGCTTTTCCATTTGATCTGATTTGTTTCATTTCGATTCTTTTCGATTCCATTCGATTCTTTTCGATTCCATTAAATTTGATTCGATTCTTTTCGATTCGATTCGATTCTTTTCGATTTGATTCCATTCAGTTCGATTCTTTTCGATTCGATTGGATTCTTTTCGATTTGATTCAATTCTTTCGATTCGATTTGATTTGATTCTTTTCGTCTCGATTCAATACGATTCTTTTCATTTCGATTCTAATCGATTCTCTTCGATTCATTTCGTTTCGGTTCGTTTCGATCCTATTCGATTTTTCTAGATTCTATTCTATTCGATTCATTTTGAATCATTTCGATTTGATTCTGTTCGAGTGGTTTCTATTAGATTCTTTTCGATTTGATTCAATTCGATTCGAATCTTTTTGATTCGAGTCTTTTCGACTCGATTCAATTCAATACGATTCTTTTAGATTCGATTCGATTCGATTGTTTTCGTTTCGATTCGACTTTTTTTGATTCGATTCTTTTCGATTCGATTGTTTTCAATTCGATTGATTCGATTCTTTTCAATTCTATGCTATTCAAAGCGATTCTTTTGTATTTGATTCGATTCGATTGTTTTCTTTTTGATTCGGTTCGATTCGTTTCTTTTCGATTCGATTCAATTCTTTTCGATTCGATTCTTTTCGATTCGATTTGATTCTTTTCGATTCTATTCTATTCTATTCTTTTCTATTCCATTCGAATCGATTCGTTTGGATTGAATTCGATTCTTTTCGATTCGATTCAATTAGATTCTTTTCGATTGGATTCAGTTTGTTTCGATTCGAATCAATTTGATTCTTTTCGATTGGATTCCATTCGATTGTTTTCGATTTGATTCAATTCTATTCTTTTCGATTCTATTCATTTCGATGATTTTCGTTGAGATTAGATTCTTTTCGATTTGATTTTTTCGGTTCGAGTCGATTCATTTCGCTTATTTTGGTTAGGATCAATTCAATTCGATTCTTTTTGATTTGATTTGATTCTATTCGATTTCTTTCGATTCTATTCTATTGTATTCTTTTCGATTCTGTTCCGTTCAATTCGATTCTTTTCGATTCCATTCCATTGTTTTAGATTTGATTCCATTCTTTCGATTCTGTTTGATATGATTCTTTTCGATTCGATTTGATACGATACTTTTTATTTTGATTCGAATCGATTCTCTTCGGTTCGATTCGTTTTGATTCTTTTCGATTCAATTCTATTCGAATTTTTTCAATTTGATTCGATTCGATTCTTTTAGATTCTACTTGATTTGTTTCTTTTCGATTCGTTTTGATTCGATTCTTTTTGATTCATGTCGATTCGATTCGATTCTTTTCAATTCGAATCTTTTCGTTACATGGAATTCGATTCTTTTCGATTTGATTCTTTATGATTTTTTTCAACGCGATTCAATTCGATTCTTTTTTTATGATAGTCACAGAGAGAGACAGAGAGGCAGAGATACAGGCAGAGGGAGAAGCAGGCTCCATGCACCAGGAGCCCGATATGGGATTCGTTCCCGGGTCTCCAGGATCCCGCCCTGGGCCAAAGGCAGGCGCTAAACTGCTGCGCCACCCAGGGATCCCTCAATTCGATTCTTTTTGATTCGAATCTATTCGATTCTTTTTGATTCGATTTGATTCTATTCGAGTTTTTTCGATTTGATTCGATTAGTTCCTTTTGGATTCAATTCAATTCATTTCTTTTGATTCAATTCAATTCGATTCTTTTGGATTCGATTCGATTCTTTTGGATTCGATTCTTTTGGATTCGAATCGAGTAGATTCTTTTCATTTCGATCGGATTCATTTCAATTCGATTCTTTTCGATTCGAATGTTTTCGAATCAATTCGATACTTTTTGATTCGATTCGATTCTTTTCGTGTCGATTTGATTCTTTTCGATTCGATTCTTTTCTATTTGAATCGATTCGATTCTTTTCATTTCGATTCGATTTGATTCAATTCGATTCTTTTCGATCAATTCAATTTGATTGTTTTCGATTTGATTCGATTCGATTCTTTTCGATTCTATTCAATTCGATTAGTTTCCATTCGATGATGCAATTGGATTCTTTTCGATTCGAGTCGATACGATTCGATTCTTTTTGATTAGACACAATTCGATTCTTTTCGATTCGATTCGATTCTTTTCGATTCGACTCGACTCGATTTCATTCTTTTTGATTCGATTCGACTAGAATTTAATCGACAGATTCAATTTGTTTCTTTTATTTTCGGTTCGATTCTTTTCTATTCGATTTTTTTCTATTCAATTCGATTCTTTCAATTCGATTCGATTCGGTTCGATTCTTTTCGTTTCAAATCGATTCGTTTCGATTCGAGTCTTTTCAATTCGATTCTTTCCGATTAGATTCGATTTGATATTTTTAATTCGATTCGAGTCTTTTCGATTCGATTCGATTCTTTTCAATTCGATTCTTTTCGATTCGAGTCTTTTTGATTCGATTCATTTCGATTCGATTCGATTCTTTTCAATTCGATTTGATGCTTTTCCATTTGATCTGATTTGTTTCATTTCGATTCTTTTCGATTCCATTCGATTCTTTTCGATTCCATTAAATTTGATTCGATTCTTTTCGATTCGATTCGATTCTTTTCGATTTGATTCCATTCAGTTCGATTCTTTTCGATTCGATTGGATTCTTTTCGATTTGATTCAATTCTTTCGATTCGATTTGATTTGATTCTTTTCGTCTCGATTCAATACGATTCTTTTCATTTCGATTCTAATCGATTCTCTTCGATTCATTTCGTTTCGGTTCGTTTCGATCCTATTCGATTTTTCTAGATTCTATTCTATTCGATTCATTTTGAATCATTTCGATTTGATTCTGTTCGAGTGGTTTCTATTAGATTCTTTTCGATTTGATTCAATTCGATTCGAATCTTTTTGATTCGAGTCTTTTCGACTCGATTCAATTCAATACGATTCTTTTAGATTCGATTCGATTCGATTGTTTTCGTTTCGATTCGACTTTTTTTGATTCGATTCTTTTCGATTCGATTGTTTTCAATTCGATTGATTCGATTCTTTTCAATTCTATGCTATTCAAAGCGATTCTTTTGTATTTGATTCGATTCGATTGTTTTCTTTTTGATTCGGTTCGATTCGTTTCTTTTCGATTCGATTCAATTCTTTTCGATTCGATTCTTTTCGATTCGATTTGATTCTTTTCGATTCGATTCTATTCTATTCTTTTCTATTCCATTCGAATCGATTCGTTTGGATTGAATTCGATTCTTTTCGATTCGATTCAATTAGATTCTTTTCGATTGGATTCAGTTTGTTTCGATTCGAATCAATTTGATTCTTTTCGATTGGATTCCATTCGATTGTTTTCGATTTGATTCAATTCTATTCTTTTCGATTCTATTCATTTCGATGATTTTCGTTGAGATTAGATTCTTTTCGATTTGATTTTTTCGGTTCGAGTCGATTCATTTCGCTTATTTTGGTTAGGATCAATTCAATTCGATTCTTTTTGATTTGATTTGATTCTATTCGATTTCTTTCGATTCTATTCTATTGTATTCTTTTCGATTCTGTTCCGTTCAATTCGATTCTTTTCGATTCCATTCCATTGTTTTAGATTTGATTCCATTCTTTCGATTCTGTTTGATATGATTCTTTTCGATTCGATTTGATACGATACTTTTTATTTTGATTCGAATCGATTCTCTTCGGTTCGATTCGTTTTGATTCTTTTCGATTCAATTCTATTCGAATTTTTTCAATTTGATTCGATTCGATTCTTTTAGATTCTACTTGATTTGTTTCTTTTCGATTCGTTTTGATTCGATTCTTTTTGATTCATGTCGATTCGATTCGATTCTTTTCAATTCGAATCTTTTCGTTACATGGAATTCGATTCTTTTCGATTTGATTCTTTATGATTTTTTTCAACGCGATTCAATTCGATTCTTTTTTTATGATAGTCACAGAGAGAGACAGAGAGGCAGAGATACAGGCAGAGGGAGAAGCAGGCTCCATGCACCAGGAGCCCGATATGGGATTCGTTGCCGGGTCTCCAGGATCCCGCCCTGGGCCAAAGGCAGGCGCTAAACTGCTGCGCCACCCAGGGATCCCTCAATTCGATTCTTTTTGATTCGAATCTATTCGATTCTTTTTGATTCGATTTGATTCTATTCGAGTTTTTTCGATTTGATTCGATTAGTTCCTTTTGGATTCAATTCAATTCATTTCTTTTGATTCAATTCAATTCGATTCTTTTGGATTCGATTCGATTCTTTTGGATTCGATTCTTTTGGATTCGAATCGAGTAGATTCTTTTCATTTCGATCGGATTCATTTCAATTCGATTCTTTTCGATTCGAATGTTTTCGAATCAATTCGATACTTTTTGATTCGATTCGATTCTTTTCGTGTCGATTTGATTCTTTTCGATTCGATTCTTTTCTATTTGAATCGATTCGATTCTTTTCATTTCGATTCGATTTGATTCAATTCGATTCTTTTCGATCAATTCAATTTGATTGTTTTCGATTTGATTCGATTCGATTCTTTTCGATTCTATTCAATTCGATTAGTTTCCATTCGATGATGCAATTGGATTCTTTTCGATTCGAGTCGATACGATTCGATTCTTTTTGATTAGACACAATTCGATTCTTTTCGATTCGATTCGATTCTTTTCGATTCGATTCGACTCGATTTCATTCTTTTTGATTCGATTCGACTAGAATTTAATCGACAGATTCAATTTGATTCTTTTCTTTTCGGTTCGATTCTTTTCTATTCGATTTTTTTTATTCAATTCGATTCTTCAATTCGATTCGATTCGATTCGATTCTTTTCGTTTCAAATCGATTCGTTTCGATTCGAGTCTTTTCAATTCGATTCTTTCCGATTCGATTCGATTTGATATTTTTAATTCGATTCGAGTCTTTTCGATTCGATTCGATTCTTTTCAATTTGATTCTTTTCGATTCGAGTCTTTTTGATTCGATTCATTTCGATTCGATTCGATTCTTTTCAATTCGATTTGATGCTTTTCCATTTGATCTGATTTGTTTCATTTCGATTCTTTTCGATTCCATTCGATTCTTTTCGATTCCATTAAATTTGATTCGATTCTTTTCGATTCGATTCGATTCTTTTCGATTTGATTCCATTCAGTTCGATTCTTTTCGATTCGATTGGATTCTTTTCGATTTGATTCAATTCTTTCGATTCGA
Organism: Canis aureus; assembly: GCF_053574225.1. NCBI lineage: Eukaryota > Metazoa > Chordata > Mammalia > Carnivora > Canidae > Canis > Canis aureus. The sequence goes on from NC_135637.1 coordinate 1,061,373, forward strand.
TTTGATTTGATTCTTTTCGATTCGATTCAATACGATTCTTTTCATTTCGATTCTAATCGATTCTCTTCGATTCATTTCGTTTCGGTTCGTTTCGATTCTATTCGATTTTTCTAGATTCTATTCTATTCGATTCATTTTGAATCATTTCGATTTGATTCTGTTCGAGTGGTTTCTATTAGATTCTTTTCGATTTGATTCAATTCGATTCGAGTCTTTTTGATTCGAGTCTTTTCGACTCGATTCAATACAATACGATTCTTTTAGATTCGATTCGATTCGATTGTTTTCGTTTCGATTCGACTTTTTTTGATTCGATTCTTTTCGATTCGATTGTTTTCAATTCGATTGATTCGATTCTTTTCAATTCTATGCTATTCAAAGCGATTCTTTTGTATTTGATTCAATTCGATTGTTTTCTTTTTGATTCGGTTCGATTCGTTTCTTTTCGATTCGATTCAATTCTTTTCGATTCGATTCTTTTCGATTCGATGTGATTCTTTTCGATTCGATTCTATTCTATTCTTTTCTATTCCATTCGAATCGATTCGTTTGGATTGAATTCGATTCTTTTCGATTCGATTCAATTAGATTCTTTTCGATTGGATTCAGTTTGTTTCGATTCGAATCAATTTGATTCTTTTCGATTGGATTCCATTCGATTCTTTTCGATTTGATTCAATTCGATTCTTTTCGATTCTATTCATTTCGATGATTTTCGTTGAGATTAGATTCTTTTCGATTTGATTTTTTCGGTTCGAGTCGATTCATTTCGCTTATTTTGGTTAGGATCAATTCAATTCGATTCTTTTTGATTTGATTTGATTCTATTCGATTTCTTTCGATTCTATTCTATTGTATTCTTTTCGATTCTGTTCCGTTCAATTCGATTCTTTTCGATTCCATTCCATTGTTTTAGATTTGATTCCATTCTTTCGATTCTGTTTGATATGATTCTTTTCGATTCGATTTGATACGATACTTTTTATTTTGATTCGAATCGATTCTCTTCGGTTCGATTCGTTTTGATTCTTTTCGATTCAATTCTATTCGAATTTTTTCAATTTGATTCGATTCGATTCTTTTAGATTCTACTTGATTTGTTTCTTTTCGATTCGTTTTGATTCGATTCTTTTTGATTCATGTCGATTCGATTCGATTCTTTTCAATTCGAATCTTTTCGTTACATGGAATTCGATTCTTTTCGATTTGATTCTTTATGATTTTTTTCAACGCGATTCAATTCGATTCTTTTTTTATGATAGTCACAGAGAGAGACAGAGAGGCAGAGATACAGGCAGAGGGAGAAGCAGGCTCCATGCACCAGGAGCCCGATATGGGATTCGTTCCCGGGTCTCCAGGATCCCGCCCTGGGCCAAAGGCAGGCGCTAAACTGCTGCGCCACCCAGGGATCCCTCAATTCGATTCTTTTTGATTCGAATCTATTCGATTCTTTTTGATTCGATTTGATTCTATTCGAGTTTTTTCGATTTGATTCGATTAGTTCCTTTTGGATTCAATTCAATTCATTTCTTTTGATTCAATTCAATTCGATTCTTTTGGATTCGATTCGATTCTTTTGGATTCGATTCTTTTGGATTCGAATCGAGTAGATTCTTTTCATTTCGATCGGATTCATTTCAATTCGATTCTTTTCGATTCGAATGTTTTCGAATCAATTCGATACTTTTTGATTCGATTCGATTCTTTTCGTGTCGATTTGATTCTTTTCGATTCGATTCTTTTCTATTTGAATCGATTCGATTCTTTTCATTTCGATTCGATTTGATTCAATTCGATTCTTTTCGATCAATTCAATTTGATTGTTTTCGATTTGATTCGATTCGATTCTTTTCGATTCTATTCAATTCGATTAGTTTCCATTCGATGATGCAATTGGATTCTTTTCGATTCGAGTCGATACGATTCGATTCTTTTTGATTAGACACAATTCGATTCTTTTCGATTCGATTCGATTCTTTTCGATTCGACTCGACTCGATTTCATTCTTTTTGATTCGATTCGACTAGAATTTAATCGACAGATTCAATTTGTTTCTTTTATTTTCGGTTCGATTCTTTTCTATTCGATTTTTTTCTATTCAATTCGATTCTTTCAATTCGATTCGATTCGGTTCGATTCTTTTCGTTTCAAATCGATTCGTTTCGATTCGAGTCTTTTCAATTCGATTCTTTCCGATTAGATTCGATTTGATATTTTTAATTCGATTCGAGTCTTTTCGATTCGATTCGATTCTTTTCAATTCGATTCTTTTCGATTCGAGTCTTTTTGATTCGATTCATTTCGATTCGATTCGATTCTTTTCAATTCGATTTGATGCTTTTCCATTTGATCTGATTTGTTTCATTTCGATTCTTTTCGATTCCATTCGATTCTTTTCGATTCCATTAAATTTGATTCGATTCTTTTCGATTCGATTCGATTCTTTTCGATTTGATTCCATTCAGTTCGATTCTTTTCGATTCGTTTGGATTCTTTTCGATTTGATTCAATTCTTTCGATTCGATTTGATTTGATTTTTTTCGATTCGATTCGATTCTTTTCGATTCGATTCAATACGATTCTTTTCATTTCGATTCTAATCGATTCTCTTCGATTCATTTCGTTTCGGTTCGTTTCGATTCTATTCGATTTTTCTAGATTCTATTCTACTCGATTCATTTTGAATCATTTCGATTTGATTCTGTTCGAGTGGTTTCTATTAGATTCTTTTCGATTTGATTCAATTCGATTCGAGTCTTTTTGATTCGAGTCTTTTCGACTCGATTCAATTCAATACGATTCTTTTAGATTCGATTCGATTCGATTGTTTTCGTTTCGATTCGACTTTTTTTGATTCGATTCTTTTCGATTCGATTGTTTTCAATTCGATTGATTCGATTCTTTTCAATTCTATGCTATTCAAAGCGATTCTTTTGTATTTGATTCGATTCGATTGTTTTCTTTTTGATTCGGTTCGATTCGTTTCATTTCGATTCGATTCAATTCTTTTCGATTCGATTCTTTTCGATTCGATTTGATTCTTTTCGATTCGATTCTATTCTATTCTTTTCTATTCCATTCGAATCGATTCGTTTGGATTGAATTCGATTCTTTTCGATTCGATTCAATTAGATTCTTTTCGATTGGATTCAGTTTGTTTCGATTCGAATCAATTTGATTCTTTTCGATTGGATTCCATTCGATTCTTTTCGATTTGATTCAATTCGATTCTTTTCGATTCTATTCATTTCGATGATTTTCGTTGAGATTAGATTCTTTTCGATTTGATTTTTTTCGGTTCGAGTCGATTCATTTCGCTTATTTTGGTTTGGATCAATTCAATTCGATTCTTTTTGATTTGATTTGATTCTATTCGATTTCTTTCGATTCTATTCTATTCTTTTCGATTCTATTCCATTCAATCCGATTCTTTTCGATTCGATTCGATTGTTTTAGATTTGATTCCATTCTTTCGATTCTATTTGATATGATTCTTTTCGATTCGATTTGATACGATACTTTTTATTTTGATTCGAATCGATTCTCTTCGGTTCGATTCGTTTTGATTCTTTTCGATTCAATTCTATTCGAATTTTTTCGATTTGATTCGATTCGATTCTTTTAGATTCTACTTGATTTGTTTCTTTTCGATTCGTTTTGATTCGATACTTTTTGATTCATGTCGATTCGATTCGATTCTTTTCAATTCGAATCTTTTCGTTACATGGAATTCGATTCTTTTCGATTTGATTCTTTATGATTTTTTTCAACGCGATTCAATTCGATTCTTTTTTTATGATAGTCACAGAGAGAGACAGAGAGGCAGAGATACAGGCAGAGGGAGAAGCAGGCTCCATGCACCAGGAGCCCGATATGGGATTCGTTCCCGGGTCTCCAGGATCCCGCCCTGGGCCAAAGGCAGGCGCTAAACTGCTGCGCCACCCAGGGATCCCTCAATTCGATTCTTTTTGATTCGAATCTATTCGATTCTTTTTGATTCGATTTGATTCTATTCGAGTTTTTTCGATTTGATTCGATTAGTTCCTTTTGGATTCAATTCAATTCATTTCTTTTGATTCAATTCAATTCGATTCTTTTGGATTCGATTCGATTCTTTTGGATTCGATTCTTTTGGATTCGAATCGAGTAGATTCTTTTCATTTCGATCGGATTCATTTCAATTCGATTCTTTTCGATTCGAATGTTTTCGAATCAATTCGATACTTTTTGATTCGATTCGATTCTTTTCGTGTCGATTTGATTCTTTTCGATTCGATTCTTTTCTATTTGAATCGATTCGATTCTTTTCATTTCGATTCGATTTGATTCAATTCGATTCTTTTCGATCAATTAAATTTGATTGTTTTCGATTTGATTCGATTCGATTCTTTTCGATTCTATTCAATTCGATTAGTTTCCATTCGATGATGCAATTGGATTCTTTTCGATTCGAGTCGATACGATTCGATTCTTTTTGATTAGACACAATTCGATTCTTTTCGATTCGATTCGATTCTTTTCGATTCGACTCGACTCGATTTCATTCTTTTTGATTCGATTCGACTAGAATTTAATCGACAGATTCAATTTGATTCTTTTCTTTTCGGTTCGATTCTTTTCTATTCGATTTTTTTCTATTCAATTCGATTCTTTCAATTCGATTCGATTCGATTCGATTCTTTTCGTTTCAAATCGATTCGTTTCGATTCGAGTCTTTTCAATTCGATTCTTTCCGATTCGATTCGATTTGATATTTTTAATTCGATTCGAGTCTTTTCGATTCGATTCGATTCTTTTCAATTTGATTCTTTTCGATTCGAGTCTTTTTGATTCGATTCATTTCGATTCGATTCGATTCTTTTCAATTCGATTTGATGCTTTTCCATTTGATCTGATTTGTTTCATTTCGATTCTTTTCGATTCCATTCGATTCTTTTCGATTCCATTAAATTTGATTCGATTCTTTTCGATTCGATTCGATTCTTTTCGATTTGATTCCATTCAGTTCGATTCTTTTCGATTCGATTGGATTCTTTTCGATTTGATTCAATTCTTTCGATTCGATTTGATTTGATTCTTTTCGATTCGATTCAATACGATTCTTTTCATTTCGATTCTAATCGATTCTCTTCGATTCATTTCGTTTCGGTTCGTTTCGATTCTATTCGATTTTTCTAGATTCTATTCTATTCGATTCATTTTGAATCATTTCGATTTGATTCTGTTCGAGTGGTTTCTATTACATTCTTTTCGATTTGATTCAATTCGATTCGAGTCTTTTTGATTCGAGTCTTTTCGACTCGATTCAATTCAATACGATTCTTTTAGATTCGATTCGATTCGATTGTTTTCGTTTCGATTCGACTTTTTTTGATTCGATTCTTTTCGATTCGATTGTTTTCAATTCGATTGATTCGATTCTTTTCAATTCTATGCTATTCAAAGCGATTCTTTTGTATTTGATTCGATTCGATTGTTTTCTTTTTGATTCGGTTCGATTCGTTTCTTTTCGATTCGATTCAATTCTTTTCGATTCGATTCTTTTCGATTCGATGTGATTCTTTTCGATTCGATTCTTTTCTATTTGAATCGATTCGATTCTTTTCATTTCGATTCGATTTGATTCAATTCGATTCTTTTCGATCAATTCAATTTGATTGTTTTCGATTTGATTCGATTCGATTCTTTTCGATTCTATTCAATTCGATTAGTTTCCATTCGATGATGCAATTGGATTCTTTTCGATTCGAGTCGATACGATTCGAATCTTTTTGATTAGACACAATTCGATTCTTTTCGATTCGATTCGATTCTTTTCGATTCGATTCGACTCGATTTCATTCTTTTTGATTCGATTCGACTAGAATTTAATCGACAGATTCAATTTGATTCTTTTCTTTTCGGTTCGATTCTTTTCTATTCGATTTTTTTCTATTCAATTCGATTCTTTCAATTCGATTCGATTCGATTCGATTCTTTTCGTTTCAAATCGATTCGTTTCGATTCGAGTCTTTTCAATTCGATTCTTTCCGATTCGATTCGATTTGATATTTTTAATTCGATTCGAGTCTTTTCGATTCGATTCGATTCTTTTCAATTTGATTCTTTCGATTCGAGTCTTTTTGATTCGATTCATTACGATTCGATTCGATTCTTTTCAATTCGATTTGATGCTTTTCCATTTGATCTGATTTGTTTCATTTCGATTCTTTTCGATTCCATTCGATTCTTTTCGATTCCATTAAATTTGATTCGATTCTTTTCGATTCGATTCGATTCTTTTCGATTTGATTCCATTCAGTTCGATTCTTTTCGATTCGATTGGATTCTTTTCGATTTGATTCAATTCTTTCGATTCGATTTGATTTGATTCTTTTCGATTCGATTCAATACGATTCTTTTCATTTCGATTAATCGATTCTCTTCGATTCATTTCGTTTCGGTTCTATTCGATTTTTTTCGATTCAATTCTATTCGATTCATTTTGAATCGTTTCGATTTGATTCTGTTCGAGTGGTTTCTATTAGATTCTTTTCGATTTGATTCAATTCGATTCGAGTCTTTTTGATTCGAGTCTTTTCGACTCGATTCAATTCAATACGATTTTTTAGATTCGATTCGATTCGATTGTTTTTGTTTCGATTCGACTTTTTTTGATTCGATTCTTTTCGATTCGATTGTTTTCAATTCGATTGATTCGATTCTTTTCAATTCTATGCTATTCAAAGCGATTCTTTTGTATTTGATTCGATTCGATTGTTTTCTTTTTGATTCGGTTCGATTCGTTTCTTTTCGATTCGATTCAATTCTTTTCGATTCGATTCTTTTTGATTCGAGTTGATTCTTTTCGATTCTATTCTATTCTATTCTCTTCTATTCCATTCGAATCGATTGGTTTTGAATGAATTCGATTCTTTTCGATTCGATTCAATTAGATTCTTTTCGATTGGATTCAATTTTTTTCGAGTCGAATCAATTTGATTCTTTTCGATTGGATTCCATTCGATTCTTTTCGATTTGATTCAATTCGATTCTTTTCGATTCTATTCATTTCGATGATTTTCGTTGAGATTAGATTCTCTTCGATTTGATTTTTTTCGGTTCGAGTCGATTCATTTCGCTTATTTTGGTTAGGATCAATTCAATTCGATTCTTTTTGATTTGATTTGATTCTATTCGATTTCTTTCGATTCTATTCTATTCTTTTCGATTCTATTCCATTCAATCTGATTCTTTTCGATTCGATTCGATTGTTTTAGATTTGATTCCATTCTTTCGATTCTACTTGATATGATTCTTTTCGATTCGATTTGATACGATACTTTTTATTTTGATTCGAATCGATTCTCTTCGGTTCGATTCGTTTTGATTCTTTTCGATTCAATTCTATTCGAATTTTTTCGATTTGATTCGATTCGATTCTTTTAGATTCTACTTGATTTGTTTCTTTTCGATTGGTTTTGATTCGATTCTTTTTGATTCATGTCGATTCGATTCGATTCTTTTGTTTCGATTCGATTCTTTTCAATTCGAATCTTTTCGTTACATGGAATTCGATTCTTTTCGATTTGATTCTTTATGATTTTTTTCAACGCGATTCAATTCGATTCTTTTTTTATGATAGTCACAGAGAAAGAGAGAGAGGCAGAGACACAGGCAGAGGGAGAAGCAAGCTCCATGCACCAGGAGCCCGATGTGGGATTCGATCCCGGGTCTCCAGGATCGCGCCCTGGGCCAAAGGCAGGCGCTAAACCGCTGCGCCACCCAGGGATCCCTCAATTCGATTCTGTTTTATTCGAATCTATTCGATTCTTTTTGATTCGATTTGATTCTATTCGAGTTTTTTCGATTTGATTCGATTAGTTCCTTTTTGATTCAATTCAATTCATTTCTTTTGATTCAATTCAATTCGATTCTTTTGGATTCGATTCGAGTCTTTTGGATTCGATTCTTTTGGATTCGAATCGAGTAGATTCTTTTCATTTCGATCGGATTCATTTCAATTCGATTCTTTTCGATTCGAATGTTTTCGAATGCATTCGATACTTTTTGATTCGATTCGATTCTTTTCGTGTCGATTTGATTCTTTTCGATTCGATTCTTTTCTATTTGAATCGATTCGATTCTTTTCATTTCGATTCGATTTGATTCAATTCGATTCTTTTCGATCAATTCAATTTGATTGTTTTCGATTTGATTCGATTCGATTCTTTTCTATTCAATTCGATTAGTTTCCATTCGATGATGCAATTGGATTCTTTTCGATTCGAGTCGATACGATTCGATTCTTTTTGATTAGATACAATTCGATTCTTTTCGATTCGATTCGATTCTTTTCGATTCGATTCGACTCGATTTCATTCTTTTTGATTCGATTCGACTAGAATTTAATCGACTGATTCAATTTGATTCTTTTCTTTTCGGTTCGATTCTTTTCTATTCGATTTTTTTCTATTCAATTCGATTCTTTCAATTCGATTCGATTCGTTTCGATTCTTTTCGTTTCAAATCGATTCGTTTCAATTCGAGTCTTTTCAATTCGAATCTTTGCTATTCGATTCGATTTGATATTTTTAATTCGATTCGAGTCTTTTCGATTCGATTCGATTCTTTTCAATTCGAATCTTTTCGACTCGATTCTTTTTGATTCGATTCATTTCGATTCGATTCGATTCTTTTCAATTAGATTTGATGCTTTTCCATTGGATCTGATTTGTTTCATTTCGATTCTTTTCGATTCAATTCGATTCTTTTCGATTCCATTAAATTTGATTCGATTCTTTTCGATTCGATTCGATTCTTTTCGATTTGATTCCATTCAGTTCGATTCTTTTCGATTCGATTGGATTCTTTTCGATTTGATTCCATTCTTTCGATTCGATTTGATTTGATTCTTTTCGATTCGATTCAATACGATTCTTTTCATTTCGATTAATCGATTCTCTTCGATTCATTTCGTTTCGATTCTATTCGATTTTTTTCGATTCTATTCTATTCGATTCATTTTGAATCGTTTCGATTTGATTCTGTTCGAGTGGTTTCTATTAGATTCTTTTCGATTTGATTCAATTCGATTCGAGTCTTTTTGATTCGAGTCTTTTCGACTCGATTCAATTCAATACGATTTTTTAGATTCGATTCGATTCGATTGTTTTTGTTTCGATTCGACTTTTTTTGATTCGATTCTTTTCGATTCGATTGTTTTCAATTCGATTGATTCGATTCTTTTCAATTCTATGCTATTCAAAGCGATTCTTTTGTATTTGATTCGATTCGATTGTTTTCTTTTTGATTCGGTTCGATTCGTTTCTTTTCGATTCGATTCAATTCTTTTCGGTTCGATTCTTTTCGATTCGATTTGATTCTTTTCGATTCTATTCTATTCTATTCTTTTCTATTCCATTCGAATCGATTCGTTTTGATTGAATTCGATTCTTTTCGATTCGAGTCAATTAGATTCTTTTCGATTGGATTCAATTTTTTTCGAGTCGAATCAATTTGATTCTTTTCGATTGGATTCCATTCGATTCTTTTCGATTTGATTCAATTCGATTCTTTTCGATTCTATTCATTTCGATGATTTTCGTTGAGATTAGATTCTCTTCGATTTGATTTTTTTCGGTACGAGTCGTTTCATTTCGCTTATTTTGGTTAGGATCAATTCAATTCGATTCTTTTTGATTTGATTTGATTCTATTCGATTTCTTTCGATTCTATTCTATTCTTTTCGATTCTATTCCATTCAATCTGATTCTTTTCGATTCGATTCGATTGTTTTAGATTTGATTCCATTCTTTCGATTCTATTTGATATGATTCTTTTCGATTCGATTTGATACGATACTTTTTATTTTGATTCGAATCGATTCTCTTCGGTTCGATTCGTTTTGATTCTTTTCGATTCAATTCTATTCGAATTTTTTCGATTTGATTCGATTCGATTCTTTTAGATTCTACTTGATTTGTTTCTTTTCGATTGGTTTTGATTCGATTCTTTTTGATTCATGTCGATTCGATTCGATTCTTTTGTTTCGATTCGATTCTTTTCAATTCGAATCTTTTCGTTACATGGAATTCGATTCTTTTCGATTTGATTCTTTATGATTTTTTTCAACGCGATTCAATTCGATTCTTTTTTTATGATAGTCACAGAGAAAGAGAGAGAGGCAGAGACACAGGCAGAGGGAGAAGCAAGCTCCATGCACCAGGAGCCCGATGTGGGATTCGATCCCGGGTCTCCAGGATCGCGCCCTGGGCCAAAGGCAGGCGCTAAACCGCTGCGCCACCCAGGGATCCCTCAATTCGATTCTGTTTTATTCGAATCTATTCGATTCTTTTTGATTCGATTTGATTCTATTCGAGTTTTTTCGATTTGATTCGATTAGTTCCTTTTTGATTCAATTCAATTCATTTCTTTTGATTCAATTCAATTCGATTCTTTTGGATTCGATTCGAGTCTTTTGGATTCGATTCTTTTGGATTCGAATCGAGTAGATTCTTTTCATTTCGATCGGATTCATTTCAATTCGATTCTTTTCGATTCGAATGTTTTCGAATCCATTCGATACTTTTTGATTCGATTCTATTCTTTTCGTGTCGATTTGATTCTTTTCGATTCGATTCTTTTCTATTTGAATCGATTCGATTCTTTTCATTTCGATTCGATTTGATTCAATTCGATTCTTTTCGATCAATTCAATTTGATTTTTTTCGATTTGATTCGATTCGATTCTATTCTATTCAATTCGATTAGTTTCCATTCGATGATGCAATTGGATTCTTTTCGATTCGAGTCGATACGATTCGATTCTTTTTGATTAGATACAATTCGATTCTTTTCGATTCGATTCGATTCTTTTCGATTCGATTCGACTCGATTTCATTCTTTTTGATTCGATTCGACTAGAATTTAATCGACTGATTCAATTTGATTCTTTTCTTTTCGGTTCGATTCTTTTCTATTCGATTTTTTTCTATTCAATTCGATTCTTTCAATTCGATTCGATTCGTTTCGATTCTTTTCGTTTCAAATCGATTCGTTTCAATTCGAGTCTTTTCAATTCGAATCTTTGCTATTCGATTCGATTTGATATTTTTAATTCGATTCGAGTCTTTTCGATTCGATTCGATTCTTTTCAATTCGAATCTTTTCGACTCGATTCTTTTTGATTCGATTCATTTCGATTCGATTCGATTCTTTTCAATTAGATTTGATGCTTTTCCATTGGATCTGATTTGTTTCATTTCGATTCTTTTCGATTCAATTCGATTCTTTTCGATTCCATTAAATTTGATTCGATTCTTTTCGATTTGATTCGATTCTTTTCGATTTGATTCCATTCAGTTCGATTCTTTTCGATTCGATTGGATTCTTTTCGATTTGATTCCATTCTTTCGATTCGATTTGATTTGATTCTTTTCGATTCGATTCAATACGATTCTTTTCATTTCGATTAATCGATTCTCTTCGATTCATTTCGTTTCGATTCTATTCGATTTTTTTCGATTCTATTCTATTCGATTCATTTTGAATCGTTTCGATTTGATTCTGTTCGAGTGGTTTCTATTAGATTCTTTTCGATTTGATTCAATTCGATTCGAGTCTTTTTGATTCGAGTCTTTTCGACTCGATTCAATTCAATACGATTTTTTAGATTCGATTCGATTCGATTGTTTTTGTTTCGATTCGACTTTTTTTGATTCGATTCTTTTCGATTCGATTGTTTTCAATTCGATTGATTCGATTCTTTTCAATTCTATGCTATTCAAAGCGATTCTTTTGTATTTGATTCGATTCGATTGTTTTCTTTTTGATTCGGTTCGATTCGTTTCTTTTCGATTCGATTCAATTCTTTTCGGTTCGATTCTTTTCGATTCGATTTGATTCTTTTCGATTCTATTCTATTCTATTCTTTTCTATTCCATTCGAATCGATTCGTTTTGATTGAATTCGATTCTTTTCGATTCGATTCAATTAGATTCTTTTCGATTGGATTCAATTTTTTTCGAGTCGAATCAATTTGATTCTTTACGATTGGATTCCATTCGATTCTTTTCGATTTGATTCAATTCGATTCTTTTCGATTCTATTCATTTCGATGATTTTCGTTGAGATTAGATTCTCTTCGATTTGATTTTTTTCGGTTCGAGTCGATTCATTTCGCTTATTTTGGTTAGGATCAATTCAATTCGATTCTTTTTGATTTGATTTGATTCTATTCGATTTCTTTCGATTCTATTCTATTCTTTTCGATTCTATTCCATTCAATCTGATTCTTTTCGATTCGATTCGATTGTTTTAGATTTGATTCCATTCTTTCGATTCTATTTGATATGATTCTTTTCGATTCGATTTGATACGATACTTTTTATTTTGATTCGAATCGATTCTCTTCGGTTCGATTCGTTTTGATTCTTTTCGATTCAATTCTATTCGAATTTTTTCGATTTGATTCGATTCGATTCTTTTAGATTCTACTTGATTTGTTTCTTTTCGATTGGTTTTGATTCGATTCTTTTTGATTCATGTCGATTCGATTCGATTCTTTTGTTTCGATTCGATTCTTTTCAATTCGAATCTTTTCGTTACATGGAATTCGATTCTTTTCGATTTGATTCTTTATGATTTTTTTCAACGCGATTCAATTCGATTCTTTTTTATGATAGTCACAGAGAAAGAGAGAGAGGCAGAGACACAGGCAGAGGGAGAAGCAAGCTCCATGCACCAGGAGCCCGATGTGGGATTCGATCCCGGGTCTCCAGGATCGCGCCCTGGGCCAAAGGCAGGCGCTAAACCGCTGCGCCACCCAGGGATCCCTCAATTCGATTCTGTTTTATTCGAATCTATTCGATTCTTTTTGATTCGATTTGATTCTATTCGAGTTTTTTCGATTTGATTCGATTAGTTCCTTTTTGATTCAATTCAATTCATTTCTTTTGATTCAATTCAGTTCGATTCTTTTGGATTCGATTCGAGTCTTTTGGATTCGATTCTTTTGGATTCGAATCGAGTAGATTCTTTTCATTTCGATCGGATTCATTTCAATTCGATTCTTTTCGATTCGAATGTTTTCGAATCCATTCGATACTTTTTGATTCGATTCGATTCTTTTCGTGTCGATTTGATTCTTTTCGATTCGATTCTTTTCTATTTGAATCGATTCGATTCTTTTCATTTCGATTCGATTTGATTCAATTCGATTCTTTTCGATCAATTCAATTTGATTGTTTTCGATTTGATTCGATTCGATTCTTTTCTATTCTATTCAATTCGATTAGTTTCCATTCGATGATGCAATTGGATTCTTTTCGATTCGAGTCGATACGATTCGATTCTTTTTGATTAGATACAATTCGATTCTTTTCGATTCGATTCGATTCTTTTCGATTCGATTCGACTCGATTTCATTCTTTTTGATTCGATTCGACTAGAATTTAATCGACTGATTCAATTTGATTCTTTTCTTTTCGGTTCGATTCTTTTCTATTCGATTTTTTTCTATTCAATTCGATTCTTTCAATTCGATTCGATTCGTTTCGATTCTTTTCGTTTCAAATCGATTCGTTTCAATTCGAGTCTTTTCAATTCGAATCTTTGCTATTCGATTCGATTTGATATTTTTAATTCGATTCGAGTCTTTTCGATTCGATTCGATTCTTTTCAATTCGAATCTTTTCGACTCGATTCTTTTTGATTCGATTCATTTCGATTCGATTCGATTCTTTTAAATTAGATTTGATGCTTTTCCATTGGATCTGATTTGTTTCATTTCGATTCTTTTCGATTCAATTCGATTCTTTTCGATTCCATTAAATTTGATTCGATTCTTTTCGATTCGATTCGATTCTTTTCGATTTGATTCCATTCAGTTCGATTCTTTTCGATTCGATTGGATTCTTTTCGATTTGATTCCATTCTTTCGATTCGATTTGATTTGATTCTTTTCGATTCGATTCAATACGATTCTTTTCATTTCGATTAATCGATTCTCTTCGATTCATTTCGTTTCGATTCTATTCGATTTTTTTCGATTCTATTCTATTCGATTCATTTTGAATCGTTTCGATTTGATTCTGTTCGAGTGGTTTCTATTAGATTCTTTTCGATTTGATTCAATTCGATTCGAGTCTTTTTGATTCGAGTCTTTTCGACTCGATTCAATTCAATACGATTTTTTAGATTCGATTCGATTCGATTGTTTTTGTTTCGATTCGACTTTTTTTGATTCGATTCTTTTCGATTCGATTGTTTTCAATTCGATTGATTCGATTCTTTTCAATTCTATGCTATTCAAAGCGATTCTTTTGTATTTGATTCGATTCGATTGTTTTCTTTTTGATTCGGTTCGATTCGTTTCTTTTCGATTCGATTCAATTCTTTTCGGTTCGATTCTTTTCGATTCGATTTGATTCTTTTCGATTCTATTCTATTCTATTCTTTTCTATTCCATTCGAATCGATTCGTTTTGATTGAATTCGATTCTTTTCGATTCGATTCAATTAGATTCTTTTCGATTGGATTCAATTTTTTTCGAGTCGAATCAATTTGATTCTTTTCGATTGGATTCCATTCGATTCTTTTCGATTTGATTCAATTCGATTCTTTTCGATTCTATTCATTTCGATGATTTTCGTTGAGATTAGATTCTCTTCGATTTGATTTTTTTCGGTTCGAGTCGATTCATTTCGCTTATTTTGGTTAGGATCAATTCAATTCGATTCTTTTTGATTTGATTTGATTCTATTCTATTTCTTTCGATTCTATTCTATTCTTTTCGATTCTATTCCATTCATTCTGATTCTTTTCGATTCGATTCGATTGTTTTTGATTTGATTCCATTCTTTCGATTCTATTTGATATGATTCTTTTCGATTCGATTTGATACGATACTTTTTATTTTGATTCGAATCGATTCTCTTCGGTTCGATTCGTTTTGATTCTTTTCGATTCAATTCTATTCGAATTTTTTCGATTTGTTTCGATTCGATTCTTTTAGATTCTACTTGATTTGTTTCTTTTCGATTGGTTTTGATTCGATTCTTTTTGATTCATGTCGATTCGATTCGATTCTTTTGTTTCGATTCGATTCTTTTCAATTCGAATCTTTTCGTTACATGGAATTCGATTCTTTTCGATTTGATTCTTTATGATTTTTTTCAACGCGATTCAATTCGATTCTTTTTTTATGATAGTCACAGAGAAAGAGAGAGAGGCAGAGACACAGGCAGAGGGAGAAGCAAGCTCCATGCACCAGGAGCCCGATGTGGGATTCGATCCCGGGTCTCCAGGATCGCGCCCTGGGCCAAAGGCAGGCGCTAAACCGCTGCGCCACCCAGGGATCCCTCAATTCGATTCTGTTTTATTCGAATCTATTCGATTCTTTTTGATTCGATTTGATTCTATTCGAGTTTTTTCGATTTGATTCGATTAGTTCCTTTTTGATTCAATTCAATTCATTTCTTTTGATTCAATTCAATTCGATTCTTTTGGATTCGATTCGAGTCTTTTGGATTCGATTCTTTTGGATTCGAATCGAGTAGATTCTTTTCATTTCGATCGGATTCATTTCAATTCGATTCTTTTCGATTCGAATGTTTTCGAATCCATTCGATACTTTTTGATTCGATTCGATTCTTTTCGTGTCGATTTGATTCTTTTCGATTCGATTCTTTTCTATTTGAATCGATTCGATTCTTTTCATTTCGATTCGATTTGATTCAATTCGATTCTTTTCGATCAATTCAATTTGATTGTTTTCGATTTGATTCGATTCGATTCTTTTCTATTCTATTCAATTCGATTAGTTTCCATTCGATGATGCAATTGGATTCTTTTCGATTCGAGTCGATACGATTCGATTCTTTTTGATTAGATACAATTCGATTCTTTTCGATTCGATTCGATTCTTTTCGATTCGATTCGACTCGATTTCATTCTTTTTGATTCGATTCGACTAGAATTTAATCGACTGATTCAATTTGATTCTTTTCTTTTCGGTTCGATTCTTTTCTATTCGATTTTTTTCTATTCAATTCGATTCTTTCAATTCGATTCGATTCGTTTCGATTCTTTTCGTTTCAAATCGATTCGTTTCAATTCGAGTCTTTTCAATTCGAATCTTTGCTATTCGATTCGATTTGATATTTTTAATTCGATTCGAGTCTTTTCGATTCGATTCGATTCTTTTCAATTCGAATCTTTTCGACTCGATTCTTTTTGATTCGATTCATTTCGATTCGATTCGATTCTTTTCAATTAGATTTGATGCTTTTCCATTGGATCTGATTTGTTTCATTTCGATTCTTTTCGATTCAATTCGATTCTTTTCGATTCCATTAAATTTGATTCGATTCTTTTCGATTCGATTCGATTCTTTTCGATTTGATTCCATTCAGTTCGATTCTTTTCGATTCGATTGGATTCTTTTCGATTTGATTCCATTCTTTCGATTCGATTTGATTTGATTCTTTTCGATTCGATTCAATACGATTCTTTTCATTTCGATTAATCGATTCTCTTCGATTCATTTCGTTTCGATTCTATTCGATTTTTTTCGATTCTATTCTATTCGATTCATTTTGAATCGTTTCGATTTGATTCTGTTCGAGTGGTTTCTATTAGATTCTTTTCGATTTGATTCAATTCGATTCGAGTCTTTTTGATTCGAGTCTTTTCGACTCGATTCAATTCAATACGATTTTTTAGATTCGATTCGATTCGATTGTTTTTGTTTCGATTCGACTTTTTTTGATTCGATTCTTTTCGATTCGATTGTTTTCAATTCGATTGATTCGATTCTTTTCAATTCTATGCTATTCAAAGCGATTCTTTTGTATTTGATTCGATTCGATTGTTTTCTTTTTGATTCGGTTCGATTCGTTTCTTTTCGATTCGATTCAATTCTTTTCGGTTCGATTCTTTTCGATTCGATTTGATTCTTTTCGATTCTATTCTATTCTATTCTTTTCTATTCCATTCGAATCGATTCGTTTTGATTGAATTCGATTCTTTTCGATTCGATTCAATTAGATTCTTTTCGATTGGATTCAATTTTTTTCGAGTCGAATCAATTTGATTCTTTTCGATTGGATTCCATTCGATTCTTTTCGATTTGATTCAATTCGATTCTTTTCGATTCTATTCATTTCGATGATTTTCGTTGAGATTAGATTCTCTTCGATTTGATTTTTTTCGGTTCGAGTCGATTCATTTCGCTTATTTTGGTTAGGATCAATTCAATTCGATTCTTTTTGATTTGATTTGATTCTATTCTATTTCTTTCGATTCTATTCTATTCTTTTCGATTCTATTCCATTCAATCTGATTCTTTTCGATTCGATTCGATTGTTTTAGATTTGATTCCATTCTTTCGATTCTATTTGATATGATTCTTTTCGATTCGATTTGATACGATACTTTTTATTTTGATTCGAATCGATTCTCTTCGGTTCGATTCGTTTTGATTCTTTTCGATTCAATTCTATTCGAATTTTTTCGATTTGATTCGATTCGATTCTTTTAGATTCTACTTGATTTGTTTCTTTTCGATTGGTTTTGATTCGATTCTTTTTGATTCATGTCGATTCGATTCGATTCTTTTGTTTCGATTCGATTCTTTTCAATTCGAATCTTTTCGTTACATGGAATTCGATTCTTTTCGATTTGATTCTTTATGATTTTTTTCAACGCGATTCAATTCGATTCTTTTTTTATGATAGTCACAGAGAAAGAGAGAGAGGCAGAGACACAGGCAGAGGGAGAAGCAAGCTCCATGCACCAGGAGCCCGATGTGGGATTCGATCCCGGGTCTCCAGGATCGCGCCCTGGGCCAAAGGCAGGCGCTAAACCGCTGCGCCACCCAGGGATCCCTCAATTCGATTCTGTTTTATTCGAATCTATTCGATTCTTTTTGATTCGATTGGATTCTATTCGAGTTTTTTCGATTTGATTCGATTAGTTCCTTTTTGATTCAATTCAATTCATTTCTTTTGATTCAATTCAATTCGATTCTTTTGGATTCGATTCGAGTCTTTTGGATTCGATTCTTTTGGATTCGAATCGAGTAGATTCTTTTCATTTCGATCGGATTCATTTCAATTCGATTCTTTTCGATTCGAATGTTTTCGAATCCATTCGATACTTTTTGATTCGATTCGATTCTTTTCGTGTCGATTTGATTCTTTTCGATTCGATTCTTTTCTATTTGAATCGATTCGATTCTTTTCATTTCGATTCGATTTGATTCGATTCGATTCTTTTCGATCAATTCAATTTGATTGTTTTCGATTTGATTCGATTCGATTCTTTTCTATTCTATTCAATTCGATTAGTTTCCATTCGATGATGCAATTGGATTCTTTTCGATTCGAGTCGATACGATTCGATTCTTTTTGATTAGATACAATTCGATTCTTTTCGATTCGATTCGATTCTTTTCGATTCGATTCGACTCGATTTCATTCTTTTTGATTCGATTCGACTAGAATTTAATCGACTGATTCAATTTGATTCTTTTCTTTTCGGTTCGATTCTTTTCTATTCGATTTTTTTCTATTCAATTCGATTCTTTCAATTCGATTCGATTCGTTTCGATTCTTTTCGTTTCAAATCGATTCGTTTCAATTCGAGTCTTTTCAATTCGAATCTTTGCTATTCGGTTCGATTTGATATTTTTAATTCGATTCGAGTCTTTTCGATTCGATTCGATTCTTTTCAATTCGAATCTTTTCGACTCGATTCTTTTTGATTCGATTCATTTCGATTCGATTCGATTCTTTTAAATTAGATTTGATGCTTTTCCATTGGATCTGATTTGTTTCATTTCGATTCTTTTCGATTCAATTCGATTCTTTTCGATTCCATTAAATTTGATTCGATTCTTTTCGATTCGATTCGATTCTTTTCGATTTGATTCCATTCAGTTCGATTCTTTTCGATTCGATTGGATTCTTTTCGATTTGATTCCATTCTTTCGATTCGATTTGATTTGATTCTTTTCGATTCGATTCAATACGATTCTTTTCATTTCGATTAATCGATTCTCTTCGATTCATTTCGTTTCGATTCTATTCGATTTTTTTCGATTCTATTCTATTCGATTCATTTTGAATCGTTTCGATTTGATTCTGTTCGAGTGGTTTCTATTAGATTCTTTTCGATTTGATTCAATTCGATTCGAGTCTTTTTGATTCGAGTCTTTTCGACTCGATTCAATTCAATACGATTTTTTAGATTCGATTCGATTCGATTGTTTTTGTTTCGATTCGACTTTTTTTGATTCGATTCTTTTCGATTCGATTGTTTTCAATTCGATTGATTCGATTCTTTTCAATTCTATGCTATTCAAAGCGATTCTTTTGTATTTGATTCGATTCGATTGTTTTCTTTTTGATTCGGTTCGATTCGTTTCTTTTCGATTCGATTCAATTCTTTTCGGTTCGATTCTTTTCGATTCGATTTGATTCTTTTCGATTCTATTCTATTCTATTCTTTTCTATTCCATTCGAATCGATTCGTTTTGATTGAATTCGATTCTTTTCGATTCGATTCAATTAGATTCTTTTCGATTGGATTCAATTTTTTTCGAGTCGAATCAATTTGATTCTTTACGATTGGATTCCATTCGATTCTTTTCGATTTGATTCAATTCGATTCTTTTCGATTCTATTCATTTCGATGATTTTCGTTGAGATTAGATTCTCTTCGATTTGATTTTTTTCGGTTCGAGTCGATTCATTTCGCTTATTTTGGTTAGGATCAATTCAATTCGATTCTTTTTGATTTGAGTTGATTCTATTCTATTTCTTTCGATTCTATTCTATTCTTTTCGATTCTATTCCATTCAATCTGATTCTTTTCGATTCGATTCGATTGTTTTAGATTTGATTCCATTCTTTCGATTCTATTTGATATGATTCTTTTCGATTCGATTTGATACGATACTTTTTATTTTGATTCGAATCGATTCTCTTCGGTTCGATTCGTTTTGATTCTTTTCGATTCAATTCTATTCGAATTTTTTCGATTTGATTCGATTCGATTCTTTTAGATTCTACTTGATTTGTTTCTTTTCGATTGGTTTTGATTCGATTCTTTTTGATTCATGTCGATTCGATTCGATTCTTTTGTTTCGATTCGATTCTTTTCAATTCGAATCTTTTCGTTACATGGAATTCGATTCTTTTCGATTTGATTCTTTATGATTTTTTTCAACGCGATTCAATTCGATTCTTTTTTTATGATAGTCACAGAGAAAGAGAGAGAGGCAGAGACACAGGCAGAGGGAGAAGCAAGCTCCATGCACCAGGAGCCCGATGTGGGATTCGATCCCGGGTCTCCAGGATCGCGCCCTGGGCCAAAGGCAGGCGCTAAACCGCTGCGCCACCCAGGGATCCCTCAATTCGATTCTGTTTTATTCGAATCTATTCGATTCTTTTTGATTCGATTTGATTCTATTCGAGTTTTTTCGATTTGATTCGATTAGTTCCTTTTTGATTCAATTCAATTCATTTCTTTTGATTCAATTCAATTCGATTCTTTTGGATTCGATTCGAGTCTTTTGGATTCGATTCTTTTGGATTCGAATCGAGTAGATTCTTTTCATTTCGATCGGATTCATTTCAATTCGATTCTTTTCGATTCGAATGTTTTCGAATCCATTCGATACTTTTTGATTCGATTCGATTCTTTTCGTGTCGATTTGATTCTTTTCGATTCGATTCTTTTCTATTTGAATCGATTCGATTCTTTCATTTCGATTCGATTTGATTCAATTCGATTCTTTTCGGTCAATTCAATTTGATTGTTTTCGATTTGATTCGATTCGATTCTTTTCTATTCTATTCAATTCGATTAGTTTCCATTCGATGATGCAATTGGATTCTTTTCGATTCGAGTCGATACGATTCGATTCTTTTTGATTAGATACAATTCGATTCTTTTCGATTCGATTCGATTCTTTTCGATTCGATTCGACTCGATTTCATTCTTTTTGATTCGATTCGACTAGAATTTAATCGACTGATTCAATTTGATTCTTTTCTTTTCGGTTCGATTCTTTTCTATTCGATTTTTTTCTATTCAATTCGATTCTTTCAATTCGATTCGATTCGTTTCGATTCTTTTCGTTTCAAATCGATTCGTTTCAATTCGAGTCTTTTCAATTCGAATCTTTGCTATTCGATTCGATTTGATATTTTTAATTCGATTCGAGTCTTTTCGATTCGATTCGATTCTTTTCAATTCGAATCTTTTCGACTCGATTCTTTTTGATTCGATTCATTTCGATTCGATTCGATTCTTTTCAATTAGATTTGATGCTTTTCCATTGGATCTGATTTGTTTCATTTCGATTCTTTTCGATTCAATTCGATTCTTTTCGATTCCATTAAATTTGATTCGATTCTTTTCGATTCGATTCGATTCTTTTCGATTTGATTCCATTCAGTTCGATTCTTTTCGATTCGATTGGATTCTTTTCGATTTGATTCCATTCTTTCGATTCGATTTGATTTGATTCTTTTCGATTCGATTCAATACGATTCTTTTCATTTCGATTAATCGATTCTCTTCGATTCATTTCGTTTCGATTCTATTCGATTTTTTTCGATTCTATTCTATTCGATTCATTTTGAATCGTTTCGATTTGATTCTGTTCGAGTGGTTTCTATTAGATTCTTTTCGATTTGATTCAATTCGATTCGAGTCTTTTTGATTCGAGTCTTTTCGACTCGATTCAATTCAATACGATTTTTTAGATTCGATTCGATTCGATTGTTTTTGTTTCGATTCGACTTTTTTTGATTCGATTCTTTTCGATTCGATTGTTTTCAATTCGATTGATTCGATTCTTTTCAATTCTATGCTATTCAAAGCGATTCTTTTGTATTTGATTCGATTCGATTGTTTTCTTTTTGATTCGGTTCGATTCGTTTCTTTTCGATTCGATTCAATTCTTTTCGGTTCGATTCTTTTCGATTCGATTTGATTCTTTTCGATTCTATTCTATTCTATTCTTTTCTATTCCATTCGAATCGATTCGTTTTGATTGAATTCGATTCTTTTCGATTCGATTCAATTAGATTCTTTTCGATTGGATTCAATTTTTTTCGAGTCGAATCAATTTGATTCTTTTCGATTGGATTCCATTCGATTCTTTTCGATTTGATTCAATTCGATTCTTTTCGATTCTATTCATTTCGATGATTTTCGTTGAGATTAGATTCTCTTCGATTTGATTTTTTTCGGTTCGAGTCGATTCATTTCGCTTATTTTGGTTAGGATCAATTCAATTCGATTCTTTTTGATTTGATTTGATTCTATTCTATTTCTTTCGATTCTATTCTATTCTTTTCGATTCTATTCCATTCAATCTGATTCTTTTCGATTCGATTCGATTGTTTTAGATTTGATTCCATTCTTTCGATTCTATTTGATATGATTCTTTTCGATTCGATTTGATACGATACTTTTTATTTTGATTCGAATCGATTCTCTTCGGTTCGATTCGTTTTGATTCTTTTCGATTCAATTCTATTCGAATTTTTTCGATTTGATTCGATTCGATTCTTTTAGATTCTACTTGATTTGTTTCTTTTCGATTGGTTTTGATTCGATTCTTTTTGATTCATGTCGATTCGATTCGATTCTTTTGTTTCGATTCGATTCTTTTCAATTCGAATCTTTTCGTTACATGGAATTCGATTCTTTTCGATTTGATTCTTTATGATTTTTTTCAACGCGATTCAATTCGATTCTTTTTTTATGATAGTCACAGAGAAAGAGAGAGAGGCAGAGACACAGGCAGAGGGAGAAGCAAGCTCCATGCACCAGGAGCCCGATGTGGGATTCGATCCCGGGTCTCCAGGATCGCGCCCTGGGCCAAAGGCAGGCGCTAAACCGCTGCGCCACCCAGGGATCCCTCAATTCGATTCTGTTTTATTCGAATCTATTCGATTCTTTTTGATTCGATTTGATTCTATTCGAGTTTTTTCGATTTGATTCGATTAGTTCCTTTTTGATTCAATTCAATTCATTTCTTTTGATTCAATTCAATTCGATTCTTTTGGATTCGATTCGAGTCTTTTGGATTCGATTCTTTTGGATTCGAATCGAGTAGATTCTTTTCATTTCGATCGGATTCATTTCAATTCGATTCTTTTCGATTCGAATGTTTTCGAATCCATTCGATACTTTTTGATTCGATTCGATTCTTTTCGTGTCGATTTGATTCTTTTCGATTCGATTCTTTTCTATTTGAATCGATTCGATTCTTTTCATTTCGATTCGATTTGATTCAATTCGATTCTTTTCGATCAATTCAATTTGATTGTTTTCGATTTGATTCGATTCGATTCTTTTCTATTCTATTCAATTCGATTAGTTTCCATTCGATGATGCAATTGGATTCTTTTCGATTCGAGTCGATACGATTCGATTCTTTTTGATTAGATACAATTCGATTCTTTTCGATTCGATTCGATTCTTTTCGATTCGATTCGACTCGATTTCATTCTTTTTGATTCGATTCGACTAGAATTTAATCGACTGATTCAATTTGATTCTTTTCTTTTCGGTTCGATTCTTTTCTATTCGATTTTTTTCTATTCAATTCGATTCTTTCAATTCGATTCGATTCGTTTCGATTCTTTTCGTTTCAAATCGATTCGTTTCAATTCGAGTCTTTTCAATTCGAATCTTTGCTATTCGGTTCGATTTGATATTTTTAATTCGATTCGAGTCTTTTCGATTCGATTCGATTCTTTTCAATTCGAATCTTTTCGACTCGATTCTTTTTGATTCGATTCATTTCGATTCGATTCGATTCTTTTAAATTAGATTTGATGCTTTTCCATTGGATCTGATTTGTTTCATTTCGATTCTTTTCGATTCAATTCGATTCTTTTCGATTCCATTAAATTTGATTCGATTCTTTTCGATTCGATTCGATTCTTTTCGATTTGATTCCATTCAGTTCGATTCTTTTCGATTCGATTGGATTCTTTTCGATTTGATTCCATTCTTTCGATTCGATTTGATTTGATTCTTTTCGATTCGATTCAATACGATTCTTTTCATTTCGATTAATCGATTCTCTTCGATTCATTTCGTTTCGATTCTATTCGATTTTTTTCGATTCTATTCTATTCGATTCATTTTGAATCGTTTCGATTTGATTCTGTTCGAGTGGTTTCTATTAGATTCTTTTCGATTTGATTCAATTCGATTCGAGTCTTTTTGATTCGAGTCTTTTCGACTCGATTCAATTCAATACGATTTTTTAGATTCGATTCGATTCGATTGTTTTTGTTTCGATTCGACTTTTTTTGATTCGATTCTTTTCGATTCGATTGTTTTCAATTCGATTGATTCGATTCTTTTCAATTCTATGCTATTCAAAGCGATTCTTTTGTATTTGATTCGATTCGATTGTTTTCTTTTTGATTCGGTTCGATTCGTTTCTTTTCGATTCGATTCAATTCTTTTCGGTTCGATTCTTTTCGATTCGATTTGATTCTTTTCGATTCTATTCTATTCTATTCTTTTCTATTCCATTCGAATCGATTCGTTTTGATTGAATTCGATTCTTTTCGATTCGATTCAATTAGATTCTTTTCGATTGGATTCAATTTTTTTCGAGTCGAATCAATTTGATTCTTTTCGATTGGATTCCATTCGATTCTTTTCGATTTGATTCAATTCGATTCTTTTCGATTCTATTCATTTCGATGATTTTCGTTGAGATTAGATTCTCTTCGATTTGATTTTTTTCGGTTCGAGTCGATTCATTTCGCTTATTTTGGTTAGGATCAATTCAATTCGATTCTTTTTGATTTGAGTTGATTCTATTCTATTTCTTTCGATTCTATTCTATTCTTTTCGATTCTATTCCATTCAATCTGATTCTTTTCGATTCGATTCGATTGTTTTAGATTTGATTCCATTCTTTCGATTCTATTTGATATGATTCTTTTCGATTCGATTTGATACGATACTTTTTATTTTGATTCGAATCGATTCTCTTCGGTTCGATTCGTTTTGATTCTTTTCGATTCAATTCTATTCGAATTTTTTCGATTTGATTCGATTCGATTCTTTTAGATTCTACTTGATTTGTTTCTTTTCGATTGGTTTTGATTCGATTCTTTTTGATTCATGTCGATTCGATTCGATTCTTTTGTTTCGATTCGATTCTTTTCAATTCGAATCTTTTCGTTACATGGAATTCGATTCTTTTCGATTTGATTCTTTATGATTTTTTTCAACGCGATTCAATTCGATTCTTTTTTTATGATAGTCACAGAGAAAGAGAGAGAGGCAGAGACACAGGCAGAGGGAGAAGCAAGCTCCATGCACCAGGAGCCCGATGTGGGATTCGATCCCGGGTCTCCAGGATCGCGCCCTGGGCCAAAGGCAGGCGCTAAACCGCTGCGCCACCCAGGGATCCCTCAATTCGATTCTGTTTTATTCGAATCTATTCGATTCTTTTTGATTCGATTTGATTCTATTCGAGTTTTTTCGATTTGATTCGATTAGTTCCTTTTTGATTCAATTCAATTCATTTCTTTTGATTCAATTCAATTCGATTCTTTTGGATTCGATTCGAGTCTTTTGGATTCGATTCTTTTGGATTCGAATCGAGTAGATTCTTTTCATTTCGATCGGATTCATTTCAATTCGATTCTTTTCGATTCGAATGTTTTCGAATCCATTCGATACTTTTTGATTCGATTCGATTCTTTTCGTGTCGATTTGATTCTTTTCGATTCGATTCTTTTCTATTTGAATCGATTCGATTCTTTCATTTCGATTCGATTTGATTCAATTCGATTCTTTTCGGTCAATTCAATTTGATTGTTTTCGATTTGATTCGATTCGATTCTTTTCTATTCTATTCAATTCGATTAGTTTCCATTCGATGATGCAATTGGATTCTTTTCGATTCGAGTCGATACGATTCGATTCTTTTTGATTAGATACAATTCGATTCTTTTCGATTCGATTCGATTCTTTTCGATTCGATTCGACTCGATTTCATTCTTTTTGATTCGATTCGACTAGAATTTAATCGACTGATTCAATTTGATTCTTTTCTTTTCGGTTCGATTCTTTTCTATTCGATTTTTTTCTATTCAATTCGATTCTTTCAATTCGATTCGATTCGTTTCGATTCTTTTCGTTTCAAATCGATTCGTTTCAATTCGAGTCTTTTCAATTCGAATCTTTGCTATTCGATTCGATTTGATATTTTTAATTCGATTCGAGTCTTTTCGATTCGATTCGATTCTTTTCAATTCGAATCTTTTCGACTCGATTCTTTTTGATTCGATTCATTTCGATTCGATTCGATTCTTTTCAATTAGATTTGATGCTTTTCCATTGGATCTGATTTGTTTCATTTCGATTCTTTTCGATTCAATTCGATTCTTTTCGATTCCATTAAATTTGATTCGATTCTTTTCGATTCGATTCGATTCTTTTCGATTTGATTCCATTCAGTTCGATTCTTTTCGATTCGATTGGATTCTTTTCGATTTGATTCCATTCTTTCGATTCGATTTGATTTGATTCTTTTCGATTCGATTCAATACGATTCTTTTCATTTCGATTAATCGATTCTCTTCGATTCATTTCGTTTCGATTCTATTCGATTTTTTTCGATTCTATTCTATTCGATTCATTTTGAATCGTTTCGATTTGATTCTGTTCGAGTGGTTTCTATTAGATTCTTTTCGATTTGATTCAATTCGATTCGAGTCTTTTTGATTCGAGTCTTTTCGACTCGATTCAATTCAATACGATTTTTTAGATTCGATTCGATTCGATTGTTTTTGTTTCGATTCGACTTTTTTTGATTCGATTCTTTTCGATTCGATTGTTTTCAATTCGATTGATTCGATTCTTTTCAATTCTATGCTATTCAAAGCGATTCTTTTGTATTTGATTCGATTCGATTGTTTTCTTTTTGATTCGGTTCGATTCGTTTCTTTTCGATTCGATTCAATTCTTTTCGGTTCGATTCTTTTCGATTCGATTTGATTCTTTTCGATTCTATTCTATTCTATTCTTTTCTATTCCATTCGAATCGATTCGTTTTGATTGAATTCGATTCTTTTCGATTCGATTCAATTAGATTCTTTTCGATTGGATTCAATTTTTTTCGAGTCGAATCAATTTGATTCTTTTCGATTGGATTCCATTCGATTCTTTTCGATTTGATTCAATTCGATTCTTTTCGATTCTATTCATTTCGATGATTTTCGTTGAGATTAGATTCTCTTCGATTTGATTTTTTTCGGTTCGAGTCGATTCATTTCGCTTATTTTGGTTAGGATCAATTCAATTCGATTCTTTTTGATTTGATTTGATTCTATTCTATTTCTTTCGATTCTATTCTATTCTTTTCGATTCTATTCCATTCAATCTGATTCTTTTCGATTCGATTCGATTGTTTTAGATTTGATTCCATTCTTTCGATTCTATTTGATATGATTCTTTTCGATTCGATTTGATACGATACTTTTTATTTTGATTCGAATCGATTCTCTTCGGTTCGATTCGTTTTGATTCTTTTCGATTCAATTCTATTCGAATTTTTTCGATTTGATTCGATTCGATTCTTTTAGATTCTACTTGATTTGTTTCTTTTCGATTGGTTTTGATTCGATTCTTTTTGATTCATGTCGATTCGATTCGATTCTTTTGTTTCGATTCGATTCTTTTCAATTCGAATCTTTTCGTTACATGGAATTCGATTCTTTTCGATTTGATTCTTTATGATTTTTTTCAACGCGATTCAATTCGATTCTTTTTTTATGATAGTCACAGAGAAAGAGAGAGAGGCAGAGACACAGGCAGAGGGAGAAGCAAGCTCCATGCACCAGGAGCCCGATGTGGGATTCGATCCCGGGTCTCCAGGATCGCGCCCTGGGCCAAAGGCAGGCGCTAAACCGCTGCGCCACCCAGGGATCCCTCAATTCGATTCTGTTTTATTCGAATCTATTCGATTCTTTTTGATTCGATTTGATTCTATTCGAGTTTTTTCGATTTGATTCGATTAGTTCCTTTTTGATTCAATTCAATTCATTTCTTTTGATTCAATTCAATTCGATTCTTTTGGATTCGATTCGAGTCTTTTGGATTCGATTCTTTTGGATTCGAATCGAGTAGATTCTTTTCATTTCGATCGGATTCATTTCAATTCGATTCTTTTCGATTCGAATGTTTTCGAATCAATTCGATACTTTTTGATTCGATTCGATTCTTTTCGTGTCGATTTGATTCTTTTCGATTCGATTCTTTTCTATTTGAATCGATTCGATTCTTTTCATTTCGATTCGATTTGATTCAATTCGATTCTTTTCGATCAATTCAATTTGATTGTTTTCGATTTGATTCGATTCGATTCTTTTCTATTCTATTCAATTCGATTAGTTTCCATTCGATGATGCAATTGGATTCTTTTCGATTCGAGTCGATACGATTCGATTCTTTTTGATTAGATACAATTCGATTCTTTTCGATTCGATTCGATTCTTTTCGATTCGATTCGACTCGATTTCATTCTTTTTGATTCGATTCGACTAGAATTTAATCGACTGATTCAATTTGATTCTTTTCTTTTCGGTTCGATTCTTTTCTATTCGATTTTTTTCTATTCAATTCGATTCTTTCAATTCGATTCGATTCGTTTCGATTCTTTTCGTTTCAAATCGATTCGTTTCAATTCGAGTCTTTTCAATTCGAATCTTTGCTATTCGATTCGATTTGATATTTTTAATTCGATTCGAGTCTTTTCGATTCGATTCGATTCTTTTCAATTCGAATCTTTTCGACTCGATTCTTTTTGATTCGATTCATTTCGATTCGATTCGATTCTTTTCAATTAGATTTGATGCTTTTCCATTGGATCTGATTTGTTTCATTTCGATTCTTTTCGATTCAATTCGATTCTTTTCGATTCCATTAAATTTGATTCGATTCTTTTCGATTCGATTCGATTCTTTTCGATTTGATTCCATTCAGTTCGATTCTTTTCGATTCGATTGGATTCTTTTCGATTTGATTCAATTCTTTCGATTCGATTTGATTTGATTCTTTTCGATTCGATTCAATACGATTCTTTTCATTTCGATTAATCGATTCTCTTCGATTCATTTCGTTTCGATTCTATTCGATTTTTTTCGATTCTATTCTATTCGATTCATTTTGAATCGTTTCGATTTGATTCTGTTCGAGTGGTTTCTATTAGATTCTTTTCGATTTGATTCAATTCGATTCGAGTCTTTTTGATTCGAGTCTTTTCGACTCGATTCAATTCAATACGATTTTTTAGATTCGATTCGATTCGATTGTTTTTGTTTCGATTCGACTTTTTTTGATTCGATTCTTTTCGATTCGATTGTTTTCAATTCGATTGATTCGATTCTTTTCAATTCTATGCTATTCAAAGCGATTCTTTTGTATTTGATTCGATTCGATTGTTTTCTTTTTGATTCGGTTCGATTCGTTTCTTTTCGATTCGATTCAATTCTTTTCGGTTCGATTCTTTTCGATTCGATTTGATTCTTTTCGATTCTATTCTATTCTATTCTTTCTATTCCATTCGAATCGATTCGTTTTGATTGAATTCGATTCTTTTCGATTCAAGTCAATTAGATTCTTTTAGATTGGATTCAATTTTTTTCGAGTCGAATCAATTTGATTCTTTTCGATTGGATTCCATTCGATTCTTTTCGATTTGATTCAATTCGATTCTTTTCGATTCTATTCATTTCGATGATTTTCGTTGAGATTAGATTCTCTTCGATTTGATTTTTTTCGGTTCGAGTCGATTCATTTCGCTTATTTTGGTTAGGATCAATTCAATTCGATTCTTTTTGATTTGATTTGATTCTATTCGATTTCTTTCGATTCTATTCTATTCTTTTCGATTCTATTCCATTCAATCTGATTCTTTTCGATTCGATTCGATTGTTTTAGATTTGATTCCATTCTTTCGATTCTATTTGATATGATTCTTTTCGATTCGATTTGATACGATACTTTTTATTTTGATTCGAATCGATTCTCTTCGGTTCGATTCGTTTTGATTCTTTTCGATTCAATTCTATTCGAATTTTTTCGATTTGATTCGATTCGATTCTTTTAGATTCTACTTGATTTGTTTCTTTTCGATTGGTTTTGATTCGATTCTTTTTGATTCATGTCGATTCGATTCGATTCTTTTGTTTTGATTCGATTCTTTTCAATTCGAATCTTTTCGTTACATGGAATTCGATTCTTTTCGATTTGATTCTTTATGATTTTTTTCAACGCGATTCAATTCGATTCTTTTTTTATGATAGTCACAGAGAAAGAGAGAGAGGCAGAGACACAGGCAGAGGGAGAAGCAAGCTCCATGCACCAGGAGCCCGATGTGGGATTCGATCCCGGGTCTCCAGGATCGCGCCCTGGGCCAAAGGCAGGCGCTAAACCGCTGCGCCACCCAGGGATCCCTCAATTCGATTCTGTTTTATTCGAATCTATTCGATTCTTTTTGATTCGATTGGATTCTATTCGAGTTTTTTCGATTTGATTCGATTAGTTCCTTTTTGATTCAATTCAATTCATTTCTTTTGATTCAATTCAATTCGATTCTTTTGGATTCGATTCGAGTCTTTTGGATTCGATTCTTTTGGATTCGAATCGAGTAGATTCTTTTCATTTCGATCGGATTCATTTCAATTCGATTCTTTTCGATTCGAATGTTTTTGAATCCATTCGATACTTTTTGATTCGATTCGATTCTTTTCGTGTCGATTTGATTCTTTTCGATTCGATTCTTTTCTATTTGAATCGATTCGATTCTTTTCATTTCGATTCGATTTGATTCAATTCGATTCTTTTCGATCAATTCAATTTGATTGTTTTCGATTTGAATCGATTCGATTCTTTTCTATTCTATTCAATTCGATTAGTTTCCATTCGATGATGCAATTGGATTCTTTTCGATTCGAGTCGATTCGATTCGATTCTTTTCGATTCGATTCGATTCTTTTCGATTCGATTCGACTCGATTTCATTTATTTGATTCGATTCGACTAGAATTTAATCGACTGATTCATTTTGATTCTTTTCTTTTCGGTTCGATTATTTTCTATTCGATTTTTTTCTATTCAATTCGATTCTTTCAATTCGATTCGATTCGATTCGATTCTTTTCGTTTCAAATCGATTCGTTTCAATTCGAGTCTTTTCAATTCGAATCTTTGCGATTCGATTCGATTTGATATTTTTAATTCGATTCGAGTCTTTTCGATTCGATTCGATTCTTTTCAATTCGAATCTTTTCGACTCGATTCTTTTTGATTCGATTCATTTCGATTCGATTCGATTCTTTTCAATTAGATTTGATGCTTTTCCATTGGAACTGATTTGTTTCATTTCGATTCTTTTCGATTCAATTCGATTCTTTTCGATTCCATTAAATTTGATTCGATTCTTTTCGATTCGATTCGATTCTTTTCGGTTTGATTCCATTCAGTTCGATTCTTTTCGATTCGATTGGATTCTTCTCGATTTGACTCAATTCTTTCGATTCGATTTGATTTGATTCTTTTCTATTCGATTCAATACGATTCTTTTCATTTCGATTAATCGATTCTCTTCGATTCATTTCGTTTCGATTCTATTCGATTTTTTTCGATTCTATTCTATTCGATTCATTTTGAATCGTTTCGATTTGATTCTGTTCGAGTGGTTTCTATTAGATTCTTTTCGATTTGATTCAATTCGATTCGAGTCTTTTTGATTCGAGTCTTTTCGACTCGATTCAATTCAATACGATTTTTTAGATTCGATTCGATTCGATTGTTTTTGTTTCGATTCGACTTTTTTTGATTCGATTCTTTTCGATTCGATTGTTTTCAATTCGATTGATTCGATTCTTTTCAATTCTATGCTATTCAAAGCGATTCTTTTGTATTTGATTCGATTCGATTGTTTTCTTTTTGATTCGGTTCGATTCGTTTCTTTTCGATTCGATTCAATTCTTTTCGATTCGATTCTTTTCGATTCGATTTGATTCTTTTCGATTCTATTCTATTTTATTCTTTTCTATTCCATTCGAATCGATTCGTTTTGATTGAATTCGATTCTTTTCGATTCGAGTCAATTAGATTCTTTTCGATTGGATTCAATTTGTTTCGAGTCGAATCAATTTGATTCTTTTCGATTGGATTCCATTCGATTCTTTTCGATTTGATTCAATTCGATTCTTTTCGATTCTATTCATTTCGATGAATTTCGTTGAGATTAGATTCTCTTCGATTTGATTTTTTTCGGTTCGAGTCGTTTCATTTCGCTTATTTTGGTTAGGATCAATTCAATTCGATTCTTTTTGATTTGATTTGATTCTATTCGATTTCTTTCGATTCTATTCTATTCTTTTCGATTCTATTCCATTCAATCTGATTCTTTTCGATTCGATTCGATTGTTTTAGATTTGATTCCATTCTTTCGATTCTATTTGATATGATTCTTTTCGATTCGATTTGATACGATACTTTTTATTTTGATTCGAATCGATTCTCTTCGGTTCGATTCGTTTTGATTCTTTTCGATTCAATTCTATTCGAATTTTTTCGATTTGATTCGATTCGATTCTTTTAGATTCTACTTGATTTGTTTCTTTTCGATTGGTTTTGATTCGATTCTTTTTGATTCATGTCGATTCGATTCGATTCTTTTGTTTCGATTCGATTCTTTTCAATTCGAATCTTTTCGTTACATGGAATTCGATTCTTTTCGATTTGATTCTTTATGATTTTTTTCAACGCGATTCAATTCGATTCTTTTTTTATGATAGTCACAGAGAAAGAGAGAGAGGCAGAGACACAGGCAGAGGGAGAAGCAAGCTCCATGCACCAGGAGCCCGATGTGGGATTCGATCCCGGGTCTCCAGGATCGCGCCCTGGGCCAAAGGCAGGCGCTAAACCGCTGCGCCACCCAGGGATCCCTCAATTCGATTCTGTTTTATTCGAATCTATTCGATTCTTTTTGATTCGATTTGATTCTATTCGAGTTTTTTCGATTTGATTCAATTAGTTCCTTTTTGATTCAATTCAATTCACTTCTTTTGATTCAATTCAATTCGATTCTTTTGGATTCGATTCGAGTCTTTTGGATTCGATTCTTTTGGATTCGAATCGAGTAGATTCTTTTCATTTCGATCGGATTCATTTCAATTCGATTCTTTTCGATTCGAATGTTTTCGAATCCATTCGATACTTTTTGATTCGATTCGATTCTTTTCGTGTCGATTTGATTCTTTTCGATTCGATTCTTTTCTATTTGAATCGATTCGATTCTTTTCATTTCGATTCGATTTGATTCAATTCGATTCTTTTCGATCAATTCAATTTGATTGTTTTCGATTTGATTCGATTCGATTCTTTTCTATTCTTTCAATTCGATTAGTTTCCATTCGATGATGCAATTGGATTCTTTTCGATTCGAGTCGATACGATTCGATTCTTTTTGATTAGATACAATTCGATTCTTTTCGATTCGATTCGATTCTTTTCGATTCGTTTCGACTCGATTTCATTCTTTTTGATTCGATTCGACTAGAATTTAATCGACTGATTCAATTTGATTCTTTTCTTTTCGGTTCGATTCTTTTCTATTCGATTTTTTTCTATTCAATTCGATTCTTTCAATTCGATTCGATTCGTTTCGATTCTTTTCGTTTCAA
This sequence comes from Canis aureus, assembly GCF_053574225.1. Taxonomy (NCBI): domain Eukaryota; kingdom Metazoa; phylum Chordata; class Mammalia; order Carnivora; family Canidae; genus Canis; species Canis aureus. Next base: position 1,095,105 of record NC_135637.1, read on the forward strand.
ATCGATTCGTTTCAATTCGAGTCTTTTCAATTCGAATCTTTGCGATTCGATTCGATTTGATATTTTTAATTCGATTCGAGTCTTTTCGATTCGATTCGATTCTTTTCAATTCGAATCTTTTCGACTCGATTCTTTTTGATTCGATTCATTTCGATTCGATTCGATTCTTTTCAATTAGATTTGATGCTTTTCCATTGGATCTGATTTGTTTCATTTCGATTCTTTTCGATTCAATTCGATTCTTTTCGATTCCATTAAATTTGATTCGATTCTTTTCGATTCGATTCGATTCTTTTCGATTTGATTCCATTCAGTTCGATTCTTTTCGATTCGATTGGATTCTTTTCGATTTGATTCAATTCTTTCGATTCGATTTGATTTGATTCTTTTCGATTCGATTCAATACGATTCTTTTCATTTCGATTAATCGATTCTCTTCGATTCATTTCGTTTCGATTCTATTCGATTTTTTTCGATTCTATTCTATTCGATTCATTTTGAATCGTTTCGATTTGATTCTGTTCGAGTGGTTTCTATTAGATTCTTTTCGATTTGATTCAATTCGATTCGAGTCTTTTTGATTCGAGTCTTTTCGACTCGATGCAATTCAATACGATTTTTTAGATTCGATTCGATTCGATTTTTTTGTTTCGATTCGACTTTTTTTGATTCGATTCTTTTCGATTCGATTGTTTTCAATTCGATTGATTCGATTCTTTTCAATTCTATGCTATTCAAAGCGATTCTTTTGTATTTGATTCGATTCGATTGTTTTCTTTTTGATTCGGTTCGATTCGTTTCTTTTCGATTCGATTCAATTCTTTTCGGTTCGATTCTTTTCGATTCGATTTGATTCTTTTCGATTCTATTCTATTCTATTCTTTTCTATTCCATTCGAATCGATTCGTTTTGATTGAATTCGATTCTTTTCGATTCGATTCAATTAGATTCTTTTCGATTGGATTCAATTTTTTCGAGTCGAATCAATTTGATTCTTTTCGATTGGATTCCATTCGATTCTTTTCGATTTGATTCAATTCGATTCTTTTCGATTCTATTCATTTCGATGATTTTCGTTGAGATTAGATTCTCTTCGATTTGATTTTTTTCGGTTCGAGTCGATTCATTTCGCTTATTTTGGTTAGGATCAATTCAATTCGATTCTTTTTGATTTGATTTGATTCTATTCGATTTCTTTCGATTCTATTCTATTCTTTTCGATTCTATTCCATTCAATCTGATTCTTTTCGATTCGATTCGATTGTTTTAGATTTGATTCCATTCTTTCGATTCTATTTGATATGATTCTTTTCGATTCGATTTGATACGATACTTTTTATTTTGATTCGAATCGATTCTCTTCGGTTCGATTCGTTTTGATTCTTTTCGATTCAATTCTATTCGAATTTTTTCGATTTGATTCGATTCGATTCTTTTAGATTCTACTTGATTTGTTTCTTTTCGATTGGTTTTGATTCGATTCTTTTTGATTCATGTCGATTCGATTCGATTCTTTTGTTTCGATTCGATTCTTTTCAATTCGAATCTTTTCGTTACATGGAATTCGATTCTTTTCGATTTGATTCTTTATGATTTTTTTCAACGCGATTCAATTCGATTCTTTTTTTATGATAGTCACAGAGAAAGAGAGAGAGGCAGAGACACAGGCAGAGGGAGAAGCAAGCTCCATGCACCAGGAGCCCGATGTGGGATTCGATCCCGGGTCTCCAGGATCGCGCCCTGGGCCAAAGGCAGGCGCTAAACCGCTGCGCCACCCAGGGATCCCTCAATTCGATTCTGTTTTATTCGAATCTATTCGATTCTTTTTGATTCGATTGGATTCTATTCGAGTTTTTTCGATTTGATTCGATTAGTTCCTTTTTGATTCAATTCAATTCATTTCTTTTGATTCAATTCAATTCGATTCTTTTGGATTCGATTCGAGTCTTTTGGATTCGATTCTTTTGGATTCGAATCGAGTAGATTCTTTTCATTTCGATCGGATTCATTTCAATTCGATTCTTTTCGATTCGAATGTTTTTGAATCCATTCGATACTTTTTGATTCGATTCGATTCTTTTCGTGTCGATTTGATTCTTTTCTATTCTATTCTTTTCTATTTGAATCGATTCGATTCTTTTCATTTCGATTCGATTTGATTCAATTCGATTCTTTTCGATCAATTCAATTTGATTGTTTTCGATTTGATTCGATTCGATTCTTTTCGATTCTATTCAATTCGATTAGTTTCCATTCGATGATGCAATTGGATTCTTTTCGATTCGAGTCGATACGATTCGATTCTTTTTGATTAGATACAATTCGATTCTTTTCGATTCGATTCGATTCTTTTCGATTCGATTCGACTCGATTTCATTCTTTTTGATTCGATTCGACTAGAATTTAATCGACTGATTCAATTTGATTCTTTTCTTTTCGGTTCGATTCTTTTCTATTCGATTTTTTTCTATTCAATTCGATTCTTTCAATTCGATTCGATTCGATTCGATTCTTTTCGTTTCAAATCGATTCGTTTCAATTCGAGTCTTTTCAATTCGAATCTTTGCGATTCGATTCGATTTGATATTTTTAATTCGATTCGAGTCTTTTCGATTCGATTCGATTCTTTTCAATTCGAATCTTTTCGACTCGATTCTTTTTGATTCGATTCATTTCGATTCGATTCGATTCTTTTCAATTAGATTTGATGCTTTTCCATTGGAACTGATTTGTTTCATTTCGATTCTTTTCGATTCAATTCGATTCTTTTCGATTCCATTAAATTTGATTCGATTCTTTTCGATTCGATTCGATTCTTTTCGATTTGATTCCATTCAGTTCGATTCTTTTCGATTCGATTGGATTCTTCTCGATTTGATTCAATTCTTTCGATTCGATTTGATTTGATTCTTTTCGATTCGATTCAATACGATTCTTTTCATTTCGATTAATCGATTCTCTTCGATTCATTTCGTTTCGATTCTATTCGATTTTTTTCGATTCTATTCTATTCGATTCATTTTGAATCGTTTCGATTTGATTCTGTTCGAGTGGTTTCTATTAGATTCTTTTCGATTTGATTCAATTCGATTCGAGTCTTTTTGATTCGAGTCTTTTCGACTCGATTCAATTCAATACGATTTTTTAGATTCGATTCGATTCGATTGTTTTTGTTTCGATTCGACTTTTTTTGATTCGATTCTTTTCGATTCGATTGTTTTCAATTCGATTGATTCGATTCTTTTCAATTCTATGCTATTCAAAGCGATTCTTTTGTATTTGATTCGATTCGATTGTTTTCTTTTTGATTCGGTTCGATTCGTTTCTTTTCGATTCGATTCAATTCTTTTCGGTTCGATTCTTTTCGATTCGATTTGATTCTTTTCGATTCTATTCTATTCTATTCTTTTCTATTCCATTCGAATCGATTCGTTTTGATTGAATTCGATTCTTTTCGATTCGATTCAATTAGATTCTTTTCGATTGGATTCAATTTTTTTCGAGTCGAATCAATTTGATTCTTTTCGATTGGATTCCATTCGATTCTTTTCGATTTGATTCAATTCGATTCTTTTCGATTCTATTCATTTCGATGATTTTCGTTGAGATTAGATTCTCTTCGATTTGATTTTTTTCGGTTCGAGTCGATTCATTTCGCTTATTTTGGTTAGGATCAATTCAATTCGATTCTTTTTGATTTGATTTGATTCTATTCGATTTCTTTCGATTCTATTCTATTCTTTTCGATTCTATTCCATTCAATCTGATTCTTTTCGATTCGATTCGATTGTTTTAGATTTGATTCCATTCTTTCGATTCTATTTGATATGATTCTTTTCGATTCGATTTGATACGATACTTTTTATTTTGATTCGAATCGATTCTCTTCGGTTCGATTCGTTTTGATTCTTTTCGATTCAATTCTATTCGAATTTTTTCGATTTGATTCGATTCGATTCTTTTAGATTCTACTTGATTTGTTTCTTTTCGATTGGTTTTGATTCGATTCTTTTTGATTCATGTCGATTCGATTCGATTCTTTTGTTTCGATTCGATTCTTTTCAATTCGAATCTTTTCGTTACATGGAATTCGATTCTTTTCGATTTGATTCTTTATGATTTTTTTCAACGCGATTCAATTCGATTCTTTTTTTATGATAGTCACAGAGAAAGAGAGAGAGGCAGAGACACAGGCAGAGGGAGAAGCAAGCTCCATGCACCAGGAGCCCGATGTGGGATTCGATCCCGGGTCTCCAGGATCGCGCCCTGGGCCAAAGGCAGGCGCTAAACCGCTGCGCCACCCAGGGATCCCTCAATTCGATTCTGTTTTATTCGAATCTATTCGATTCTTTTTGATTCGATTGGATTCTATTCGAGTTTTTTCGATTTGATTCGATTAGTTCCTTTTTGATTCAATTCAATTCATTTCTTTTGATTCAATTCAATTCGATTCTTTTGGATTCGATTCGAGTCTTTTGGATTCGATTCTTTTGGATTCGAATCGAGTAGATTCTTTTCATTTCGATCGGATTCATTTCAATTCGATTCTTTTCGATTCGAATGTTTTTGAATCCATTCGATACTTTTTGATTCGATTCGATTCTTTTCGTGTCGATTTGATTCTTTTCGATTCTATTCTTTTCTATTTGAATCGATTCGATTCTTTTCATTTCGATTCGATTTGATTCAATTCGATTCTTTTCGATCAATTCAATTTGATTGTTTTCGATTTGATTCGATTCGATTCTTTTCTATTCTATTCAATTCGATTACTTTCCATTCGATGATGCAATTGGATTCTTTTCGATTCGAGTCGATACGATTCGATTCTTTTTGATTAGATACAATTCGATTCTTTTCGATTCGATTCGATTCTTTTCGATTCGTTTCGACTCGATTTCATTCTTTTTGATTCGATTCGACTAGAATTTAATCGACTGATTCAATTTGATTCTTTTCTTTTCGGTTCGATTCTTTTCTATTCGATTTTTTTCTATTCAATTCGATTCTTTCAATTCGATTCGATTCTTTTCGATTCTTTTCGTTTCAAATCGATTCGTTTCAATTCGAGTCTTTTCAATTCGAATCTTTGCTATTCGATTCGATTTGATATTTTTAATTCGATTCGAGTCTTTTCGATTCGATTCGATTCTTTTCAATTCGAATCTTTTCGACTCGATTCTTTTTGATTCGATTCATTTCGATTCGATTCGATTCTTTTCAATTAGATTTGATGCTTTTCCATTGGATCTGATTTGTTTCATTTCGATTCTTTTCGATTCAATTCGATTCTTTTCGATTCCATTAAATTTGATTCGATTCTTTTCGATTCGATTCGATTCTTTTCGATTTGATTCCATTCAGTTCGATTCTTTTCGATTCGATTGGATTCTTTTCGATTTGATTCAATTCTTTCGATTCGATTTGATTTGATTCTTTTCGATTCGATTCAATACGATTCTTTTCATTTCGATTAATCGATTCTCTTCGATTCATTTCGTTTCGATTCTATTCGATTTTTTTCGATTCTATTCTATTCGATTCATTTTGAATCGTTTCGATTTGATTCTGTTCGAGTGGTTTCTATTAGATTCTTTTCGATTTGATTCAATTCGATTCGAGTCTTTTTGATTCGAGTCTTTTCGACTCGATTCAATTCAATACGATTTTTTAGATTCGATTCGATTCGATTGTTTTTGTTTCGATTCGACTTTTTTTGATTCGATTCTTTTCGATTCGATTGTTTTCAATTCGATTGATTCGATTCTTTTCAATTCTATGCTATTCAAAGCGATTCTTTTGTATTTGATTCGATTCGATTGTTTTCTTTTTGATTCGGTTCGATTCGTTTCTTTTCGATTCGATTCAATTCTTTTCGGTTCGATTCTTTTCGATTCGATTTGATTCTTTTCGATTCTATTCTATTCTATTCTTTCTATTCCATTCGAATCGATTCGTTTTGATTGAATTCGATTCTTTTCGATTCGATTCAATTAGATTCTTTTCGATTGGATTCAATTTTTTTCGAGTCGAATCAATTTGATTCTTTTCGATTGGATTCCATTCGATTCTTTTCGATTTGATTCAATTCGATTCTTTTCGATTCTATTCATTTCGATGATTTTCGTTGAGATTAGATTCTCTTCGATTTGATTTTTTTCGGTTCGAGTCGATTCATTTCGCTTATTTTGGTTAGGATCAATTCAATTCGATTCTTTTTGATTTGATTTGATTCTATTCGATTTCTTTCGATTCTATTCTATTCTTTTCGATTCTATTCCATTCAATCTGATTCTTTTCGATTCGATTCGATTGTTTTAGATTTGATTCCATTCTTTCGATTCTATTTGATATGATTCTTTTCGATTCGATTTGATACGATACTTTTTATTTTGATTCGAATCGATTCTCTTCGGTTCGATTCGTTTTGATTCTTTTCGATTCAATTCTATTCGAATTTTTTCGATTTGATTCGATTCGATTCTTTTAGATTCTACTTGATTTGTTTCTTTTCGATTGGTTTTGATTCGATTCTTTTTGATTCATGTCGATTCGATTCTTTTGTTTCGTTTCAATTCTTTTGAATTCGAATCTTCGTTACATGGAATTCGATTCTTTTCGATTTGATTCTTTATGATTTTTTTCAACGCGATTCAATTCGATTCTTTTTTTATGATAGTCACAGAGAAAGAGAGAGAGGCAGAGACACAGGCAGAGGGAGAAGCAAGCTCCATGCACCAGGAGCCCGATGTGGTATTCGATCCCGGGTCTCCAGGAACACGCCCTGGGCCAACGGCAGGCGCTAAAGCCCTGCGCCAACCAGGGATCCCTCAATTCGATTCTGTTTTATTCGAATCTATTCGATTCTTTTTGATTCGATTGGATTCTATTCGAGTTTTTTCGATTTGATTCGATTAGTTCCTTTTTGATTCAATTCAATTCATTTCTTTTGATTCAATTCAATTCGATTCTTTTGGATTCCATTCGAGTCTTTTGGATTCGATTCTTTTGGATTCGAATCGAGTAGATTCTTTTCATTTCGATCGGATTCATTTCAATTCGATTCTTTTCGATTTGAATGTTTTCGAATCCATTCGATACTTTTTGATTCGATTCGATTCTTTTCGTGTCGATTTGATTCTTTTCTATTCTATTCTTTTCTATTTGAATCGATTCGATTCTTTTCATTTCGATTCGATTTGATTCAATTCGATTCTTTTCGATCAATTCAATTTGATTGTTTTCGATTTGATTCGATTCGATTCTTTTCTATTCTATTCAATTCGATTAGTTTCCATTCGATGATGCAATTGGATTCTTTTCGATTCGAGTCGATACGATTCGATTCTTTTTGATTAGATACAATTCGATTCTTTTCGATTCGATTCGATTCTTTTCGATTCGATTCGACTCGATTTCATTCTTTTTGATTCGATTCGACTAGAATTTAATCGACTGATTCAATTTGATTCTTTTCTTTTCGGTTCGATTCTTTTCTATTCGATTTTTTTCTATTCAATTCGATTCTTTCAATTCGATTCGATTCGATTCGATTCTTTTCGTTTCAAATCGATTCGTTTCAATTCGAGTCTTTTCAATTCGAATCTTTGCGATTCGATTCGATTTGATATTTTTAATTCGATTCGAGTCTTTTCGATTCGATTCGATTCTTTTCAATTCGAATCTTTTCGACTCGATTCTTTTTGATTCGATTCATTTCGATTCGATTCGATTCTTTTCAATTAGATTTGATGCTTTTCCATTGGAACTGATTTGTTTCATTTCGATTCTTTTCGATTCAATTCGATTCTTTTCGATTCCATTAAATTTGATTCGATTCTTTTCGATTCGATTCGATTCTTTTCGATTTGATTCCATTCAGTTCGATTCTTTTCGATTCGATTGGATTCTTCTCGATTTGATTCAATTCTTTCGATTCGATTTGATTTGATTCTTTTCGATTCGATTCAATACGATTCTTTTCATTTCGATTAATCGATTCTCTTCGATTCATTTCGTTTCGATTCTATTCGATTTTTTTCGATTCTATTCTATTCGATTCATTTTGAATCGTTTCGATTTGATTCTGTTCGAGTGGTTTCTATTAGATTCTTTTCGATTTGATTCAATTCGATTCGAGTCTTTTTGATTCGAGTCTTTTCGACTCGATTCAATTCAATACGATTTTTTAGATTCGATTCGATTCGATTGTTTTTGTTTCGATTCGACTTTTTTTGATTCGATTCTTTTCGATTCGATTGTTTTCAATTCGATTGATTCGATTCTTTTCAATTCTATGCTATTCAAAGCGATTCTTTTGTATTTGATTCGATTCGATTGTTTTCTTTTTGATTCGGTTCGATTCGTTTCTTTTCGATTCGATTCAATTCTTTTCGGTTCGATTCTTTTCGATTCGATTTGATTCTTTTCGATTCTATTCTATTCTATTCTTTTCTATTCCATTCGAATCGATTCGTTTTGATTGAATTCGATTCTTTTCGATTCGATTCAATTAGATTCTTTTCGATTGGATTCAATTTTTTTCGAGTCGAATCAATTTGATTCTTTTCGATTGGATTCCATTCGATTCTTTTCGATTTGATTCAATTCGATTCTTTTCGATTCTATTCATTTCGATGATTTTCGTTGAGATTAGATTCTCTTCGATTTGATTTTTTTCGGTTCGAGTCGATTCATTTCGCTTATTTTGGTTAGGATCAATTCAATTCGATTCTTTTTGATTTGATTTGATTCTATTCGATTTCTTTCGATTCTATTCTATTCTTTTCGATTCTATTCCATTCAATCTGATTCTTTTCGATTCGATTCGATTGTTTTAGATTTGATTCCATTCTTTCGATTCTATTTGATATGATTCTTTTCGATTCGATTTGATACGATACTTTTTATTTTGATTCGAATCGATTCTCTTCGGTTCGATTCGTTTTGATTCTTTTCGATTCAATTCTATTCGAATTTTTTCGATTTGATTCGATTCGATTCTTTTAGATTCTACTTGATTTGTTTCTTTTCGATTGGTTTTGATTCGATTCTTTTTGATTCATGTCGATTCGATTCGATTCTTTTGTTTCGATTCGATTCTTTTCAATTCGAATCTTTTCGTTACATGGAATTCGATTCTTTTCGATTTGATTCTTTATGATTTTTTTCAACGCGATTCAATTCGATTCTTTTTTTATGATAGTCACAGAGAAAGAGAGAGAGGCAGAGACACAGGCAGAGGGAGAAGCAAGCTCCATGCACCAGGAGCCCGATGTGGGATTCGATCCCGGGTCTCCAGGATCGCGCCCTGGGCCAAAGGCAGGCGCTAAACCGCTGCGCCACCCAGGGATCCCTCAATTCGATTCTGTTTTATTCGAATCTATTCGATTCTTTTTGATTCGATTGGATTCTATTCGAGTTTTTTCGATTTGATTCGATTAGTTCCTTTTTGATTCAATTCAATTCATTTCTTTTGATTCAATTCAATTCGATTCTTTTGGATTCGATTCGAGTCTTTTGGATTCGATTCTTTTGGATTCGAATCGAGTAGATTCTTTTCATTTCGATCGGATTCATTTCAATTCGATTCTTTTCGATTCGAATGTTTTTGAATCCATTCGATACTTTTTGATTCGATTCGATTCTTTTCGTGTCGATTTGATTCTTTTCGATTCGATTCTTTTCTATTTGAATCGATTCGATTCTTTTCATTTCGATTCGATTTGATTCAATTCGATTCTTTTCGATCAATTCAATTTGATTGTTTTCGATTTGATTCGATTCGATTCTTTTCTATTCTATTCAATTCGATTACTTTCCATTCGATGATGCAATTGGATTCTTTTCGATTCGAGTCGATACGATTCGATTCTTTTTGATTAGATACAATTCGATTCTTTTCGATTCGATTCGATTCTTTTCGATTCGTTTCGACTCGATTTCATTCTTTTTGATTCGATTAGACTAGAATTTAATCGACTGATTCAATTTGATTCTTTTCTTTTCGGTTCGATTCTTTTCTATTCGATTTTTTTCTATTCAATTCGATTCTTTCAATTCGATTCGATTCTTTTCGATTCTTTTCGTTTCAAATCGATTCGTTTCAATTCGAGTCTTTTCAATTCGAATCTTTGCTATTCGATTCGATTTGATATTTTTAATTCGATTCGAGTCTTTTCGATTCGATTCGATTCTTTTCAATTCGAATCTTTTCGACTCGATTCTTTTTGATTCGATTCATTTCGATTCGATTCGATTCTTTTCAATTAGATTTGATGCTTTTCCATTGGATCTGATTTGTTTCATTTCGATTCTTTTCGATTCAATTCGATTCTTTTCGATTCCATTAAATTTGATTCGATTCTTTTCGATTCGATTCGATTCTTTTCGATTTGATTCCATTCAGTTCGATTCTTTTCGATTCGATTGGATTCTTTTCGATTTGATTCAATTCTTTCGATTCGATTTGATTTGATTCTTTTCGATTCGATTCAATACGATTCTTTTCATTTCGATTAATCGATTCTCTTCGATTCATTTCGTTTCGATTCTATTCGATTTTTTTCGATTCTATTCTATTCGATTCATTTTGAATCGTTTCGATTTGATTCTGTTCGAGTGGTTTCTATTAGATTCTTTTCGATTTGATTCAATTCGATTCGAGTCTTTTTGATTCGAGTCTTTTCGACTCGATTCAATTCAATACGATTTTTTAGATTCGATTCGATTCGATTGTTTTTGTTTCGATTCGACTTTTTTTGATTCGATTCTTTTCGATTCGATTGTTTTCAATTCGATTGATTCGATTCTTTTCAATTCTATGCTATTCAAAGCGATTCTTTTGTATTTGATTCGATTCGATTGTTTTCTTTTTGATTCGGTTCGATTCGTTTCTTTTCGATTCGATTCAATTCTTTTCGGTTCGATTCTTTTCGATTCGATTTGATTCTTTTCGATTCTATTCTATTCTATTCTTTCTATTCCATTCGAATCGATTCGTTTTGATTGAATTCGATTCTTTTCGATTCGATTCAATTAGATTCTTTTCGATTGGATTCAATTTTTTTCGAGTCGAATCAATTTGATTCTTTTCGATTGGATTCCATTCGATTCTTTTCGATTTGATTCAATTCGATTCTTTTCGATTCTATTCATTTCGATGATTTTCGTTGAGATTAGATTCTCTTCGATTTGATTTTTTTCGGTTCGAGTCGATTCATTTCGCTTATTTTGGTTAGGATCAATTCAATTCGATTCTTTTTGATTTGATTTGATTCTATTCGATTTCTTTCGATTCTATTCTATTCTTTTCGATTCTATTCCATTCAATCTGATTCTTTTCGATTCGATTCGATTGTTTTAGATTTGATTCCATTCTTTCGATTCTATTTGATATGATTCTTTTCGATTCGATTTGATACGATACTTTTTATTTTGATTCGAATCGATTCTCTTCGGTTCGATTCGTTTTGATTCTTTTCGATTCAATTCTATTCGAATTTTTTCGATTTGATTCGATTCGATTCTTTTAGATTCTACTTGATTTGTTTCTTTTCGATTGGTTTTGATTCGATTCTTTTTGATTCATGTCGATTCGATTCTTTTGTTTCGTTTCAATTCTTTTGAATTCGAATCTTCGTTACATGGAATTCGATTCTTTTCGATTTGATTCTTTATGATTTTTTTCAACGCGATTCAATTCGATTCTTTTTTTATGATAGTCACAGAGAAAGAGAGAGAGGCAGAGACACAGGCAGAGGGAGAAGCAAGCTCCATGCACCAGGAGCCCGATGTGGTATTCGATCCCGGGTCTCCAGGAACACGCCCTGGGCCAACGGCAGGCGCTAAAGCCCTGCGCCAACCAGGGATCCCTCAATTCGATTCTGTTTTATTCGAATCTATTCGATTCTTTTTGATTCGATTGGATTCTATTCGAGTTTTTTCGATTTGATTCGATTAGTTCCTTTTTGATTCAATTCAATTCATTTCTTTTGATTCAATTCAATTCGATTCTTTTGGATTCCATTCGAGTCTTTTGGATTCGATTCTTTTGGATTCGAATCGAGTAGATTCTTTTCATTTCGATCGGATTCATTTCAATTCGATTCTTTTCGATTTGAATGTTTTCGAATCCATTCGATACTTTTTGATTCGATTCGATTCTTTTCGTGTCGATTTGATTCTTTTCTATTCTATTCTTTTCTATTTGAATCGATTCGATTCTTTTCATTTCGATTCGATTTGATTCAATTCGATTCTTTTCGATCAATTCAATTTGATTGTTTTCGATTTGATTCGATTCGATTCTTTTCTATTCTATTCAATTCGATTAGTTTCCATTCGATGATGCAATTGGATTCTTTTCGATTCGAGTCGATACGATTCGATTCTTTTTGATTAGATACAATTCGATTCTTTTCGATTCGATTCGATTCTTTTCGATTCGATTCGACTCGATTTCATTCTTTTTGATTCGATTCGACTAGAATTTAATCGACTGATTCAATTTGATTCTTTTCTTTTCGGTTCGATTCTTTTCTATTCGATTTTTTTCTATTCAATTCGATTCTTTCAATTCGATTCGATTCGATTCGATTCTTTTCGTTTCAAATCTATTCGTTTCAATTCGAGTCTTTTCAATTCGAATCTTTGCGATTCGATTCGATTTGATATTTTTAATTCGATTCGAGTCTTTTCGATTCGATTCGATTCTTTTCAATTCGAATCTTTTCGACTCGATTCTTTTTGATTCGATTCATTTCGATTCGATTCGATTCTTTTCAATTAGATTTGATGCTTTTCCATTGGAACTGATTTGTTTCATTTCGATTCTTTTCGATTCAATTCGATTCTTTTCGATTCCATTAAATTTGATTCGATTCTTTTCGATTCGATTCGATTCTTTTCGATTTGATTCCATTCAGTTCGATTCTTTTCGATTCGATTGGATTCTTCTCGATTTGATTCAATTCTTTCGATTCGATTTGATTTGATTCTTTTCGATTCGATTCAATACGATTCTTTTCATTTCGATTAATCGATTCTCTTCGATTCATTTCGTTTCGATTCTATTCGATTTTTTTCGATTCTATTCTATTCGATTCATTTTGAATCGTTTCGATTTGATTCTGTTCGAGTGGTTTCTATTAGATTCTTTTCGATTTGATTCAATTCGATTCGAGTCTTTTTGATTCGAGTCTTTTCGACTCGATTCAATTCAATACGATTTTTTAGATTCGATTCGATTCGATTGTTTTTGTTTCGATTCGACTTTTTTTGATTCGATTCTTTTCGATTCGATTGTTTTCAATTCGATTGATTCGATTCTTTTCAATTCTATGCTATTCAAAGCGATTCTTTTGTATTTGATTCGATTCGATTGTTTTCTTTTTGATTCGGTTCGATTCGTTTCTTTTCGATTCGATTCAATTCTTTTCGGTTCGATTCTTTTCGATTCGATTTGATTCTTTTCGATTCTATTCTATTCTATTCTTTCTATTCCATTCGAATCGATTCGTTTTGATTGAATTCGATTCTTTTCGATTCAAGTCAATTAGATTCTTTTAGATTGGATTCAATTTTTTTCGAGTCGAATCAATTTGATTCTTTTCGATTGGATTCCATTCGATTCTTTTCGATTTGATTCAATTCGATTCTTTTCGATTCTATTCATTTCGATGATTTTCGTTGAGATTAGATTCTCTTCGATTTGATTTTTTTCGGTTCGAGTCGATTCATTTCGCTTATTTTGGTTAGGATCAATTCAATTCGATTCTTTTTGATTTGATTTGATTCTATTCGATTTCTTTCGATTCTATTCTATTCTTTTCGATTCTATTCCATTCAATCTGATTCTTTTCGATTCGATTCGATTGTTTTAGATTTGATTCCATTCTTTCGATTCTATTTGATATGATTCTTTTCGATTCGATTTGATACGATACTTTTTATTTTGATTCGAATCGATTCTCTTCGGTTCGATTCGTTTTGATTCTTTTCGATTCAATTCTATTCGAATTTTTTCGATTTGATTCGATTCGATTCTTTTAGATTCTACTTGATTTGTTTCTTTTCGATTGGTTTTGATTCGATTCTTTTTGATTCATGTCGATTCGATTCGATTCTTTTGTTTTGATTCGATTCTTTTCAATTCGAATCTTTTCGTTACATGGAATTCGATTCTTTTCGATTTGATTCTTTATGATTTTTTTCAACGCGATTCAATTCGATTCTTTTTTTATGATAGTCACAGAGAAAGAGAGAGAGGCAGAGACACAGGCAGAGGGAGAAGCAAGCTCCATGCACCAGGAGCCCGATGTGGGATTCGATCCCGGGTCTCCAGGATCGCGCCCTGGGCCAAAGGCAGGCGCTAAACCGCTGCGCCACCCAGGGATCCCTCAATTCGATTCTGTTTTATTCGAATCTATTCGATTCTTTTTGATTCGATTGGATTCTATTCGAGTTTTTTCGATTTGATTCGATTAGTTCCTTTTTGATTCAATTCAATTCATTTCTTTTGATTCAATTCAATTCGATTCTTTTGGATTCGATTCGAGTCTTTTGGATTCGATTCTTTTGGATTCGAATCGAGTAGATTCTTTTCATTTCGATCGGATTCATTTCAATTCGATTCTTTTCGATTCGAATGTTTTTGAATCCATTCGATACTTTTTGATTCGATTCGATTCTTTTCGTGTCGATTTGATTCTTTTCGATTCGATTCTTTTCTATTTGAATCGATTCGATTCTTTTCATTTCGATTCGATTTGATTCAATTCGATTCTTTTCGATCAATTCAATTTGATTGTTTTCGATTTGAATCGATTCGATTCTTTTCTATTCTATTCAATTCGATTAGTTTCCATTCGATGATGCAATTGGATTCTTTTCGATTCGAGTCGATTCGATTCGATTCTTTTCGATTCGATTCGATTCTTTTCGATTCGATTCGACTCGATTTCATTTATTTGATTCGATTCGACTAGAATTTAATCGACTGATTCATTTTGATTCTTTTCTTTTCGGTTCGATTATTTTCTATTCGATTTTTTTCTATTCAATTCGATTCTTTCAATTCGATTCGATTCGATTCGATTCTTTTCGTTTCAAATCGATTCGTTTCAATTCGAGTCTTTTCAATTCGAATCTTTGCGATTCGATTCGATTTGATATTTTTAATTCGATTCGAGTCTTTTCGATTCGATTCGATTCTTTTCAATTCGAATCTTTTCGACTCGATTCTTTTTGATTCGATTCATTTCGATTCGATTCGATTCTTTTCAATTAGATTTGATGCTTTTCCATTGGAACTGATTTGTTTCATTTCGATTCTTTTCGATTCAATTCGATTCTTTTCGATTCCATTAAATTTGATTCGATTCTTTTCGATTCGATTCGATTCTTTTCGGTTTGATTCCATTCAGTTCGATTCTTTTCGATTCGATTGGATTCTTCTCGATTTGACTCAATTCTTTCGATTCGATTTGATTTGATTCTTTTCTATTCGATTCAATACGATTCTTTTCATTTCGATTAATCGATTCTCTTCGATTCATTTCGTTTCGATTCTATTCGATTTTTTTCGATTCTATTCTATTCGATTCATTTTGAATCGTTTCGATTTGATTCTGTTCGAGTGGTTTCTATTAGATTCTTTTCGATTTGATTCAATTCGATTCGAGTCTTTTTGATTCGAGTCTTTTCGACTCGATTCAATTCAATACGATTTTTTAGATTCGATTCGATTCGATTGTTTTTGTTTCGATTCGACTTTTTTTGATTCGATTCTTTTCGATTCGATTGTTTTCAATTCGATTGATTCGATTCTTTTCAATTCTATGCTATTCAAAGCGATTCTTTTGTATTTGATTCGATTCGATTGTTTTCTTTTTGATTCGGTTCGATTCGTTTCTTTTCGATTCGATTCAATTCTTTTCGATTCGATTCTTTTCGATTCGATTTGATTCTTTTCGATTCTATTCTATTTTATTCTTTTCTATTCCATTCGAATCGATTCGTTTTGATTGAATTCGATTCTTTTCGATTCGAGTCAATTAGATTCTTTTCGATTGGATTCAATTTGTTTCGAGTCGAATCAATTTGATTCTTTTCGATTGGATTCCATTCGATTCTTTTCGATTTGATTCAATTCGATTCTTTTCGATTCTATTCATTTCGATGAATTTCGTTGAGATTAGATTCTCTTCGATTTGATTTTTTTCGGTTCGAGTCGTTTCATTTCGCTTATTTTGGTTAGGATCAATTCAATTCGATTCTTTTTGATTTGATTTGATTCTATTCGATTTCTTTCGATTCTATTCTATTCTTTTCGATTCTATTCCATTCAATCTGATTCTTTTCGATTCGATTCGATTGTTTTAGATTTGATTCCATTCTTTCGATTCTATTTGATATGATTCTTTTCGATTCGATTTGATACGATACTTTTTATTTTGATTCGAATCGATTCTCTTCGGTTCGATTCGTTTTGATTCTTTTCGATTCAATTCTATTCGAATTTTTTCGATTTGATTCGATTCGATTCTTTTAGATTCTACTTGATTTGTTTCTTTTCGATTGGTTTTGATTCGATTCTTTTTGATTCATGTCGATTCGATTCGATTCTTTTGTTTCGATTCGATTCTTTTCAATTCGAATCTTTTCGTTACATGGAATTCGATTCTTTTCGATTTGATTCTTTATGATTTTTTTCAACGCGATTCAATTCGATTCTTTTTTTATGATAGTCACAGAGAAAGAGAGAGAGGCAGAGACACAGGCAGAGGGAGAAGCAAGCTCCATGCACCAGGAGCCCGATGTGGGATTCGATCCCGGGTCTCCAGGATCGCGCCCTGGGCCAAAGGCAGGCGCTAAACCGCTGCGCCACCCAGGGATCCCTCAATTCGATTCTGTTTTATTCGAATCTATTCGATTCTTTTTGATTCGATTTGATTCTATTCGAGTTTTTTCGATTTGATTCGATTAGTTCCTTTTTGATTCAATTCAATTCACTTCTTTTGATTCAATTCAATTCGATTCTTTTGGATTCGATTCGAGTCTTTTGGATTCGATTCTTTTGGATTCGAATCGAGTAGATTCTTTTCATTTCGATCGGATTCATTTCAATTCGATTCTTTTCGATTCGAATGTTTTCGAATCCATTCGATACTTTTTGATTCGATTCGATTCTTTTCGTGTCGATTTGATTCTTTTCGATTCGATTCTTTTCTATTTGAATCGATTCGATTCTTTTCATTTCGATTCGATTTGATTCAATTCGATTCTTTTCGATCAATTCAATTTGATTGTTTTCGATTTGATTCGATTCGATTCTTTTCTATTCTTTCAATTCGATTAGTTTCCATTCGATGATGCAATTGGATTCTTTTCGATTCGAGTCGATACGATTCGATTCTTTTTGATTAGATACAATTCGATTCTTTTCGATTCGATTCGATTCTTTTCGATTCGTTTCGACTCGATTTCATTCTTTTTGATTCGATTCGACTAGAATTTAATCGACTGATTCAATTTGATTCTTTTCTTTTCGGTTCGATTCTTTTCTATTCGATTTTTTTCTATTCAATTCGATTCTTTCAATTCGATTCGATTCGTTTCGATTCTTTTCGTTTCAAATCGATTCGTTTCAATTCGAGTCTTTTCAATTCGAATCTTTGCTATTCGATTCGATTTGATATTTTTAATTCGATTCGAGTCTTTTCGATTCGATTCGATTCTTTTCAATTCGAATCTTTTCGACTCGATTCTTTTTGATTCGATTCATTTCGATTCGATTCGATTCTTTTCAATTAGATTTGATGCTTTTCCATTGGATCTGATTTGTTTCATTTCGATTCTTTTCGATTCAATTCGATTCTTTTCGATTCCATTAAATTTGATTCGATTCTTTTCGATTCGATTCGATTCTTTTCGATTTGATTCCATTCAGTTCGATTCTTTTCGATTCGATTGGATTCTTTTCGATTTGATTCAATTCTTTCGATTCGATTTGATTTGATTCTTTTCGATTCGATTCAATACGATTCTTTTCATTTCGATTAATCGATTCTCTTCGATTCATTTCGTTTCGATTCTATTCGATTTTTTTCGATTCTATTCTATTCGATTCATTTTGAATCGTTTCGATTTGATTCTGTTCGAGTGGTTTCTATTAGATTCTTTTCGATTTGATTCAATTCGATTCGAGTCTTTTTGATTCGAGTCTTTTCGACTCGATGCAATTCAATACGATTTTTTAGATTCGATTCGATTCGATTGTTTTTGTTTCGATTCGACTTTTTTTGATTCGATTCTTTTCGATTCGATTGTTTTCAATTCGATTGATTCGATTCTTTTCAATTCTATGCTATTCAAAGCGATTCTTTTGTATTTGATTCGATTCGATTGTTTTCTTTTTGATTCGGTTCGATTCGTTTCTTTTCGATTCGATTCAATTCTTTTCGATTCGATTTGATTCTTTTCGATTCTATTCTATTCTATTCTTTTCTATTCCATTCGAATCGATTCGTTTTGATTGAATTCGATTCTTTTCGATTCGATTCAATTAGATTCTTTTCGATTGGATTCAATTTGTTTCGAGTCGAATCAATTTGATTCTTTTCGATTGGATTCCATTCGATTCTTTTCGATTTGATTCAATTCGATTCTTTTCGATTCTATTCATTTCGATGAATTTCGTTGAGATTAGATTCTCTTCGATTTGATTTTTTTCGGTTCGAGTCGTTTCATTTCGCTTATTTTGGTTAGGATCAATTCAATTCGATTCTTTTTGATTTGATTTGATTCTATTCGATTTCTTTCGATTCTATTCTATTCTTTTCGATTCTATTCCATTCAATCTGATTCTTTTCGATTCGATTCGATTGTTTTTGATTTGATTCCATTCTTTCGATTCTATTTGATATGATTCTTTTCGATTCGATTTGATACGATACTTTTTATTTTGATTCGAATCGATTCTCTTCGGTTCGATTCGTTTTGATTCTTTTCGATTCAATTCTATTCGAATTTTTTCGATTTGATTCGATTCGATTCTTTTAGATTCTACTTGATTTGTTTCTTTTCGATTCGTTTTGATTCGATTCTTTTTGATTCATGTCGATTCGATTCGATTCTTTTCAATTCGAATCTTTTCGTTACATGGAATTCGATTCTTTTCGATTTGATTCTTTATGATTTTTTTCAACGCGATTCAATTCGATTCTTTTTTTATGATAGTCACAGAGAGAGACAGAGAGGCAGAGATACAGGCAGAGGGAGAAGCAGGCTCCATGCACCAGGAGCCCGATATGGGATTCGTTCCCGGGTCTCCAGGATCCCGCCCTGGGCCAAAGGCAGGCGCTAAACTGCTGCGCCACCCAGGGATCCCTCAATTCGATTCTTTTTGATTCGAATCTATTCGATTCTTTTTGATTCGATTTGATTCTATTCGAGTTTTTTCGATTTGATTCGATTAGTTCCTTTTGGACCCAATTCAATTCATTTCTTTTGATTCAATTCAATTCGATTCTTTTGGATTCGATTCGATTCTTTTGGATTCGATTCTTTTGGATTCGAATCGAGTAGATTCTTTTCATTTCGATCGGATTCATTTCAATTCGATTCTTTTCGATTCGAATGTTTTCGAATCAATTCGATACTTTTTGATTCGATTCGATTCTTTTCGTGTCGATTTGATTCTTTTCGATTCGATTCTTTTCTATTTGAATCGATTCGATTCTTTTCATTTCGATTCGATTTGATTCAATTCGATTCTTTTCGATCAATTCAATTTGATTGTTTTCGATTTGATTCGATTCGATTCTTTTCGATTCTATTCAATTCGATTAGTTTCCATTCGATGATGCAATTGGATTCTTTTCAATTCGAGTCTATACGATTCGATCCTTTTTGATTAGACACAATTCGATTCTTTTCGATTCGATTCGATTCTTTTCGATTCGATTCGACTCGATTTCATTCTTTTTGATTCGATTCGACTAGAATTTAATCGACAGATTCAATTTGATTCTTTTCTTTTCGGTTCGATTCTTTTCTATTCGATTTTTTTCTATTCAATTCGATTCTTTCAATTCGATTCGATTCGATTCGATTCTTTTCGTTTCAAATCGATTCGTTTCGATTCGAGTCTTTTCAATTCGATTCTTTCCGATTCGATTCGATTTGATATTTTTCATTCGATTCGAGTCTTTTCGATTCGATTCGATTCTTTTCAATTCGATTCTTTTCGATTCGAGTCTTTTTGATTCGATTCATTTCGATTCGATTCGATTCTTTTCAATTCGATTTGATGCTTTTCCATTTGATCTGATTTGTTTCATTTCGATTCTTTTCGATTCCATTCGATTCTTTTCGATTCCATTAAATTTGATTCGATTCTTTTCGATTCGATTCGATTCTTTTCGATTTGATTCCATTCAGTTCGATTCTTTCCGATTCGATTGGATTCTTTTCGATTTGATTCAATTCTTTCGATTCGATTTGATTTGATTCTTTTCGATTCGATTCAATACGATTCTTTTCATTTCGATTCTAATCGATTCTCTTCGATTCATTTCGTTTCGGTTCGTTTCGATTCTATTCGATTTTTCTAGATTCTATTCTATTCGATTCATTTTGAATCATTTCGATTTGATTCTGTTCGAGTGGTTTCTATTAGATTCTTTTCGATTTGATTCAATTCGATTCGAGTCTTTTTGATTCGAGTCTTTTCGACTCGATTCAATTCAATACGATTCTTTTAGATTCGATTCGATTCGATTGTTTTCGTTTCGATTCGACTTTTTTTGATTCGATTCTTTTCGATTCGATTGTTTTCAATTCGATTGATTCGATTCTTTTCAATTCTATGCTATTCAAAGCGATTCTTTTGTATTTGATTCGATTCGATTGTTTTCTTTTTGATTCGGTTCGATTCGTTTCTTTTCGATTCGATTCAATTCAATTCTTTTCGATTCGATTCTTTTCGATTCGATTTGATTCTTTTCGATTCGATTCTATTCTATTCTTTTCTATTCCATTCGAATCGATTCGTTTGGATTGAATTCGATTCTTTTCGATTCGATTCAATTAGATTCTTTTCGATTGGATTCAATTTGTTTCGATTCGAATCAATTTGATTCTTTTCGATTGGATTCCATTCGATTCTTTTCGATTTGATTGAATTCGATTCTTTTCGATTCTATTCATTTCGATGATTTTCGTTGAGATTAGATTCTTTTCGATTTGATTTTTTTCGGTTCGAGTCGATTCATTTCGCTTATTTTGGTTTGGATCAATTCAATTCGATTCTTTTTGATTTGATTTGATTCTATTCGATTTCTTTCGATTCTATTCTATTCTTTTCGATTCGATTCCATTCAATCCGATTCTTTTCGATTCGATTCGATTGTTTTAGATTTGATTCCATTCTTTCGATTCTATTTGATATGATTCTTTTCGATTCGATTTGATACGATACTTTTTATTTTGATTCGAATCGATTCTCTTCGGTTCGATTCGTTTTGATTCTTTTCGATTCAATTCTATTCGAATTTTTTCGATTTGATTCGATTCGATTCTTTTAGATTCTACTTGATTTGTTTCTTTTCGATTCGTTTTGATTCGATACTTTTTGATTCATGTCGATTCGATTCGATTCTTTTCAATTCGAATCTTTTCGTTACATGGAATTCGATTCTTTTCGATTTGATTCTTTATGATTTTTTTCAACGCGATTCAATTCGATTCTTTTTTTATGATAGTCACAGAGAGAGACAGAGAGGCAGAGATACAGGCAGAGGGAGAAGCAGGCTCCATGCACCAGGAGCCCGATATGGGATTCGTTGCCGGGTCTCCAGGATCCCGCCCTGGGCCAAAGGCAGGCGCTAAACTGCTGCGCCACCCAGGGATCCCTCAATTCGATTCTTTTTGATTCGAATCTATTCGATTCTTTTTGATTCGATTTGATTCTATTCGAGTTTTTTCGATTTGATTCGATTAGTTCCTTTTGGATTCAATTCAATTCATTTCTTTTGATTCAATTCAATTCGATTCTTTTGGATTCGATTCGATTCTTTTGGATTCGATTCTTTTGGATTCGAATCGAGTAGATTCTTTTCATTTCGATCGGATTCATTTCAATTCGATTCTTTTCGATTCGAATGTTTTCGAATCAATTCGATACTTTTTGATTCGATTCGATTCTTTTCGTGTCGATTTGATTCTTTTCGATTCGATTCTTTTCTATTTGAATCGATTCGATTCTTTTCATTTCGATTCGATTTGATTCAATTCGATTCTTTTCGATCAATTCAATTTGATTGTTTTCGATTTGATTCGATTCGATTCTTTTCGATTCTATTCAATTCGATTAGTTTCCATTCGATGATGCAATTGGATTCTTTTCGATTCGAGTCGATACGATTCGATTCTTTTTGATTAGACACAATTCGATTCTTTTCGATTCGATTCGATTCTTTTCGATTCGATTCGACTCGATTTCATTCTTTTTGATTCGATTCGACTAGAATTTAATCGACAGATTCAATTTGATTCTTTTCTTTTCGGTTCGATTCTTTTCTATTCGATTTTTTTCTATTCAATTCGATTCTTTCAATTCGATTCGATTCGGTTCGATTCTTTTCGTTTCAAATCGATTCGTTTCGATTCGAGTCTTTTCAATTCGATTCTTTCCGATTCGATTCGATTTGATATTTTTAATTCGATTCGAGTCTTTTCGATTCGATTCGATTCTTTTCAATTTGATTCTTTCGATTCGAGTCTTTTTGATTCGATTCATTACGATTCGATTCGATTCTTTTCAATTCGATTTGATGCTTTTCCATTTGATCTGATTTGTTTCATTTCGATTCTTTTCGATTCCATTCGATTCTTTTCGATTCCATTAAATTTGATTCGATTCGATTCGATTCTTTTCGATTTGATTCCATTCAGTTCGATTCTTTCCGATTCGATTGGATTCTTTTCGATTTGATTCAATTCTTTCGATTCGATTTGATTTGATTCTTTTCGATTCGATTCAATACGATTCTTTTCATTTCGATTCTAATCGATTCTCTTCGATTCATTTCGTTTCGGTTCGTTTCGATTCTATTCGATTTTTCTAGATTCTATTCTATTCGATTCATTTTGAATCATTTCGATTTGATTCTGTTCGAGTGGTTTCTATTAGATTCTTTTCGATTTGATTCAATTCGATTCGAGTCTTTTTGATTCGAGTCTTTTCGACTCGATTCAATTCAATACGATTCTTTTAGATTCGATTCGATTCGATTGTTTTCGTTTCGATTCGACTTTTTTTGATTCGATTCTTTTCGATTCGATTGTTTTCAATTCGATTGATTCGATTCTTTTCAATTCTATGCTATTCAAAGCGATTCTTTTGTATTTGATTCGATTCGATTGTTTTCTTTTTGATTCGGTTCGATTCGTTTCTTTTCGATTCGATTCAATTCAATTCTTTTCGATTCGATTCTTTTCGATTCGATTTGATTCTTTTCGATTCGATTCTATTCTATTCTTTTCTATTCCATTCGAATCGATTCGTTTGGATTGAATTCGATTCTTTTCGATTCGATTCAATTAGATTCTTTTCGATTGGATTCAGTTTGTTTCGATTCGAATCAATTTGATTCTTTTCGATTGGATTCCATTCGATTCTTTTCGATTTGATTCAATTCGATTCTTTTCGATTCTATTCATTTCGATGATTTTCGTTGAGATTAGATTCTTTTCGATTTGATTTTTTTCGGTTCGAGTCGATTCATTTCGCTTATTTTGGTTTGGATCAATTCAATTCGATTCTTTTTGATTTGATTTGATTCTATTCGATTTCTTTCGATTCTATTCTATTCTTTTCGATTCGATTCCATTCAATCCGATTCTTTTCGATTCGATTCGATTGTTTTAGATTTGATTCCATTCTTTCGATTCTATTTGATATGATTCTTTTCGATTCGATTTGATACGATACTTTTTATTTTGATTCGAATCGATTCTCTTCGGTTCGATTCGTTTTGATTCTTTTCGATTCAATTCTATTCGAATTTTTTCGATTTGATTCGATTCGATTCTTTTAGATTCTACTTGATTTGTTTCTTTTCGATTCGTTTTGATTCGATACTTTTTGATTCATGTCGATTCGATTCGATTCTTTTCAATTCGAATCTTTTCGTTACATGGAATTCGATTCTTTTCGATTTGATTCTTTATGATTTTTTTCAACGCGATTCAATTCGATTCTTTTTTTATGATAGTCACAGAGAGAGACAGAGAGGCAGAGATACAGGCAGAGGGAGAAGCAGGCTCCATGCACCAGGAGCCCGATATGGGATTCGTTGCCGGGTCTCCAGGATCCCGCCCTGGGCCAAAGGCAGGCGCTAAACTGCTGCGCCACCCAGGGATCCCTCAATTCGATTCTTTTTGATTCGAATCTATTCGATTCTTTTTGATTCGATTTGATTCTATTCGAGTTTTTTCGATTTGATTCGATTAGTTCCTTTTGGATTCAATTCATTTCTTTTGATTCAATTCAATTCGATTCTTTTGGATTCGATTCGATTCTTTTGGATTCGATTCTTTTGGATTCGAATCGAGTAGATTCTTTTCATTTCGATCGGATTCATTTCAATTCGATTCTTTTCGATTCGAATGTTTTCGAATCAATTCGATACTTTTTGATTCGATTCGATTCTTTTCGTGTCGATTTGATTCTTTTCGATTCGATTCTTTTCTATTTGAATCGATTCGATTCTTTTCATTTCGATTCGATTTGATTCAATTCGATTCTTTTCGATCAATTCAATTTGATTGTTTTCGATTTGATTCGATTCGATTCTTTTCGATTCTATTCAATTCGATTAGTTTCCATTCGATGATGCAATTGGATTCTTTTCGATTCGAGTCGATACGATTCGATTCTTTTTGATTACACAATTCGATTCTTTTCGATTCGATTCGATTCTTTTCGATTCGATTCGACTCGATTTCATTCTTTTTGATTCGATTCGACTAGAATTTAATCGACAGATTCAATTTGTTTCTTTTCTTTTCGGTTCGATTCTTTTCTATTCGATTTTTTTCTATTCAATTCGATTCTTTCAATTCGATTCGATTCGATTCGATTCTTTTCGTTTCAAATCGATTCGTTTCGATTCGAGTCTTTTCAATTCGATTCTTTCCGATTCGATTCGATTTGATATTTTTAATTCGATTCGAGTCTTTTCGATTCGATTCGATTCTTTTCAATTCGATTCTTTTCGATTCGAGTCTTTTTGATTCGATTCATTTCGATTCGATTCGATTCTTTTCAATTCGATTTGATGCTTTTCCATTTGATCTGATTTGTTTCATTTCGATTCTTTTCGATTCCATTCGATTCTTTTCGATTCCATTAAATTTGATTCGATTCTTTTCGATTCGATTCGATTCTTTTCGATTTGATTCCATTCAGTTCGATTCTTTCCGATTCGATTGGATTCTTTTCGATTTGATTCAATTCTTTCGATTCGATTTGATTTGATTCTTTTCGATTCGATTCAATACGATTCTTTTCATTTCGATTCTAATCGATTCTCTTCGATTCATTTCGTTTCGGTTCGTTTCGATTCTATTCGATTTTTCTAGATTCTATTCTATTCGATTCATTTTGAATCATTTCGATTTGATTCTGTTCGAGTGGTTTCTATTAGATTCTTTTCGATTTGATTCAATTCGATTCGAGTCTTTTTGATTCGAGTCTTTTCGACTCGATTCAATTCAATACGATTCTTTTAGATTCGATTCGATTCGATTGTTTTCGTTTCGATTCGACTTTTTTTGATTCGATTCTTTTCGATTCGATTGTTTTCAATTCGATTGATTCGATTCTTTTCAATTCTATGCTATTCAAAGCGATTCTTTTGTATTTGATTCGATTCGATTGTTTTCTTTTTGATTCGGTTCGATTCGTTTCTTTTCGATTCGATTCAATTCAATTCTTTTCGATTCGATTCTTTTCGATTCGATTTGATTCTTTTCGATTCGATTCTATTCTATTCTTTTCTATTCCATTCGAATCGATTCGTTTGGATTGAATTCGATTCTTTTCGATTCGATTCAATTAGATTCTTTTCGATTGGATTCAGTTTGTTTCGATTCGAATCAATTTGATTCTTTTCGATTGGATTCCATTCGATTCTTTTCGATTTGATTGAATTCGATTCTTTTCGATTCTATTCATTTCGATGATTTTCGTTGAGATTAGATTCTTTTCGATTTGATTTTTTTCGGTTCGAGTCGATTCATTTCGCTTATTTTGGTTTGGATCAATTCAATTCGATTCTTTTTGATTTGATTTGATTCTATTCGATTTCTTTCGATTCTATTCTATTCTTTTCGATTCTATTCCATTCAATCCGATTCTTTTCGATTCGATTCGATTGTTTTAGATTTGATTCCATTCTTTCGATTCTATTTGATATGATTCTTTTCGATTCGATTTGATACGATACTTTTTATTTTGATTCGAATCGATTCTCTTCGGTTCGATTCGTTTTGATTCTTTTCGATTCAATTCTATTCGAATTTTTTCGATTTGATTCGATTCGATTCTTTTAGATTCTACTTGATTTGTTTCTTTTCGATTCGTTTTGATTCGATACTTTTTGATTCATGTCGATTCGATTCGATTCTTTTCAATTCGAATCTTTTCGTTACATGGAATTCGATTCTTTTCGATTTGATTCTTTATGATTTTTTTCAACGCGATTCAATTCGATTCTTTTTTTATGATAGTCACAGAGAGAGACAGAGAGGCAGAGATACAGGCAGAGGGAGAAGCAGGCTCCATGCACCAGGAGCCCGATATGGGATTCGTTGCCGGGTCTCCAGGATCCCGCCCTGGGCCAAAGGCAGGCGCTAAACTGCTGCGCCACCCAGGGATCCCTCAATTCGATTCTTTTTGATTCGAATCTATTCGATTCTTTTTGATTCGATTTGATTCTATTCGAGTTTTTTCGATTTGATTCGATTAGTTCCTTTTGGATTCAATTCAATTCATTTCTTTTGATTCAATTCAATTCGATTCTTTTGGATTCGATTCGATTCTTTTGGATTCGATTCTTTTGGATTCGAATCGAGTAGATTCTTTTCATTTCGATCGGATTCATTTCAATTCGATTCTTTTCGATTCGAATGTTTTCGAATCAATTCGATACTTTTTGATTCGATTCGATTCTTTTCGTGTCGATTTGATTCTTTTCGATTCGATTCTTTTCTATTTGAATCGATTCGATTCTTTTCATTTCGATTCGATTTGATTCAATTCGATTCTTTTCGATCAATTCAATTTGATTGTTTTCGATTTGATTCGATTCGATTCTTTTCGATTCTATTCAATTCGATTAGTTTCCATTCGATGATGCAATTGGATTCTTTTCGATTCGAGTCTATACGACTCGATCCTTTTTGATTAGACACAATTCGATTCTTTTCGATTCGATTCGATTCTTTTCGATTCGATTCGACTCGATTTCATTCTTTTTGATTCGATTCGACTAGAATTTAATCGACAGATTCAATTTGATTCTTTTCTTTTCGGTTCGATTCTTTTCTATTCGATTTTTTTCTATTCAATTCGATTCTTTCAATTCGATTCGATTCGATTCGATTCTTTTCGTTTCAAATCGATTCGTTTCGATTCGAGTCTTTTCAATTCGATTCTTTCCGATTCGATTCGATTTGATATTTTTAATTCGATTCGAGTCTTTTCGATTCGATTCGATTCTTTTCAATTCGATTCTTTTCGATTCGAGTCTTTTTGATTCGATTCATTTCGATTCGATTCGATTCTTTTCAATTCGATTTGATGCTTTTCCATTTGATCTGATTTGTTTCATTTCGATTCTTTTCGATTCCATTCGATTCTTTTCGATTCCATTAAATTTGATTCGATTCTTTTCGATTCGATTCGATTCTTTTCGATTTGATTCCATTCAGTTCGATTCTTTCCGATTCGATTGGATTCTTTTCGATTTGATTCAATTCTTTCGATTCGATTTGATTTGATTCTTTTCGATTCGATTCAATACGATTCTTTTCATTTCGATTCTAATCGATTCTCTTCGATTCATTTCGTTTCGGTTCGTTTCGATTCTATTCGATTTTTCTAGATTCTATTCTATTCGATTCATTTTGAATCATTTCGATTTGATTCTGTTCGAGTGGTTTCTATTAGATTCTTTTCGATTTGATTCAATTCGATTCGAGTCTTTTTGATTCGAGTCTTTTCGACTCGATTCAATTCAATACGATTCTTTTAGATTCGATTCGATTCGATTGTTTTCGTTTCGATTCGACTTTTTTTGATTCGATTCTTTTCGATTCGATTGTTTTCAATTCGATTGATTCGATTCTTTTCAATTCTATGCTATTCAAAGCGATTCTTTTGTATTTGATTCGATTCGATTGTTTTCTTTTTGATTCGGTTCGATTCGTTTCTTTTCGATTCGATTCAATTCAATTCTTTTCGATTCGATTCTTTTCGATTCGATTTGATTCTTTTCGATTCGATTCTATTCTATTCTTTTCTATTCCATTCGAATCGATTCGTTTGGATTGAATTCGATTCTTTTCGATTCGATTCAATTAGATTCTTTTCGATTGGATTCAGTTTGTTTCGATTCGAATCAATTTGATTCTTTTCGATTGGATTCCATTCGATTCTTTTCGATTTGATTCAATTCGATTCTTTTCGATTCTATTCATTTCGATGATTTTCGTTGAGATTAGATTCTTTTCGATTTGATTTTTTTCGGTTCGAGTCGATTCATTTCGCTTATTTTGGTTTGGATCAATTCAATTCGATTCTTTTTGATTTGATTTGATTCTATTCGATTTCTTTCGATTCTATTCTATTCTTTTCGATTCTATTCCATTCAATCCGATTCTTTTCGATTCGATTCGATTGTTTTAGATTTGATTCCATTCTTTCGATTCTATTTGATATGATTCTTTTCGATTCGATTTGATACGATACTTTTTATTTTGATTCGAATCGATTCTCTTCGGTTCGATTCGTTTTGATTCTTTTCGATTCAATTCTATTCGAATTTTTTCGATTTGATTCGATTCGATTCTTTTAGATTCTACTTGATTTGTTTCTTTTCGATTCGTTTTGATTCGATACTTTTTGATTCATGTCGATTCGATTCGATTCTTTTCAATTCGAATCTTTTCGTTACATGGAATTCGATTCTTTTCGATTTGATTCTTTATGATTTTTTTCAACGCGATTCAATTCGATTCTTTTTTTATGATAGTCACAGAGAGAGACAGAGAGGCAGAGATACAGGCAGAGGGAGAAGCAGGCTCCATGCACCAGGAGCCCGATATGGGATTCGTTGCCGGGTCTCCAGGATCCCGCCCTGGGCCAAAGGCAGGCGCTAAACTGCTGCGCCACCCAGGGATCCCTCAATTCGATTCTTTTTGATTCGAATCTATTCGATTCTTTTTGATTCGATTTGATTCTATTCGAGTTTTTTCGATTTGATTCGATTAGTTCCTTTTGGATTCAATTCAATTCATTTCTTTTGATTCAATTCAATTCGATTCTTTTGGATTCGATTCGATTCTTTTGGATTCGATTCTTTTGGATTCGAATCGAGTAGATTCTTTTCATTTCGATCGGATTCATTTCAATTGGATTCTTTTCGATTCGAATGTTTCGAATCAATTCGATACTTTTTGATTCGATTCGATTCTTTTCGTGTCGATTTGATTCTTTTCGATTCGATTCTTTTCTATTTGAATCGATTCGATTCTTTTCATTTCGATTCGATTTGATTCAATTCGATTCTTTTCGATCAATTCAATTTGATTGTTTTTGATTTGATTCGATTCGATTCTTTTAGATTCTATTCAATTCGATTAGTTTCCATTCGGTGATGCAATTGTATTCTTTTCGATTCGAGTCTATACGATTCGATTCTTTTTGATTAGACACAATTCGATTCTTTTCGATTCGATTCGATTCTTTTCGATTCGATTCGACTCGATTTCATTCTTTTTGATTCGATTCGACTAGAATTTAATCGACAGATTCAATTTGATTCTTTTCTTTTCGGTTCGATTCTTTTCTATTCGATTTTTTTCTATTCAATTCGACTCTTTCAATTCGATTCGATTCGGTTCGATTCTTTTCGTTTCAAATCGATTCGTTTCGATTCGAGTCTTTTCAATTCGATTCTTTCCGATTCGATTCGATTTGATATTTTTAATTCGATTCGAGTCTTTTCGATTCGATTCGATTCTTTTCAATTCGATTCTTTTCGATTCGAGTCTTTTTGATTCGATTCATTTCGATTCGATTCGATTCTTTTCAATTCGATTTGATGCTTTTCCATTTGATCTGATTTGTTTCATTTCGATTCTTTTCGATTCCATTCGATTCTTTTCGATTCCATTAAATTTGATTCGATTCTTTTCGATTCGATTCGATTCTTTTCGATTTGATTCCATTCAGTTCGATTCTTTCCGATTCGATTGGATTCTTTTCGATTTGATTCAATTCTTTCGATTCGATTTGATTTGATTCTTTTCGATTCGATTCAATACGATTCTTTTCATTTCGATTCTAATCGATTCTCTTCGATTCATTTCGTTTCGGTTCGTTTCGATTCTATTCGATTTTTCTAGATTCTATTCTATTCGATTCATTTTGAATCATTTCGATTTGATTCTGTTCGAGTGGTTTCTATTAGATTCTTTTCGATTTGATTCAATTCGATTCGAGTCTTTTTGATTCGAGTCTTTTCGACTCGATTCAATTCAATACGATTCTTTTAGATTCGATTCGATTCGATTGTTTTCGTTTCGATTCGACTTTTTTTGATTCGATTCTTTTCGATTCGATTGTTTTCAATTCGATTGATTCGATTCTTTTCAATTCTATGCTATTCAAAGCGATTCTTTTGTATTTGATTCGATTCGATTGTTTTCTTTTTGATTCGGTTCGATTCGTTTCTTTTCGATTCGATTCAATTCAATTCTTTTCGATTCGATTTGATTCTTTTCGATTCGATTCTATTCTATTCTTTTCTATTCCATTCGAATCGATTCGTTTGGATTGAATTCGATTCTTTTCGATTCGATTCAATTAGATTCTTTTCGATTGGATTCAGTTTGTTTCGATTCGAATCAATTTGATTCTTTTCGATTGGATTCCATTCGATTGTTTTCGATTTGATTCTATTCTATTCTTTTCGATTCTATTCATTTCGATGATTTTCGTTGAGATTAGATTCTTTTCGATTTGATTTTTTCGGTTCGAGTCGATTCATTTCGCTTATTTTGGTTAGGATCAATTCAATTCGATTCTTTTTGATTTGATTTGATTCTATTCGATTTCTTTCGATTCTATTCTATTGTATTCTTTACGATTCTGTTCCGTTCAATTCGATTCTTTTCGATTCCATTCCATTGTTTTAGATTTGATTCCATTCTTTCGATTCTGTTTGATATGATTCTTTTCGATTCGATTTGATACGATACTTTTTATTTTGATTCGAATCGATTCTCTTCGGTTCGATTCGTTTTGATTCTTTTCGATTCAATTCTATTCGAATTTTTTCAATTTGATTCGATTCGATTCTTTTAGATTCTACTTGATTTGTTTCTTTTCGATTCGTTTTGATTCGATTCTTTTTGATTCATGTCGATTCGATTCGATTCTTTTCAATTCGAATCTTTTCGTTACATGGAATTCGATTCTTTTCGATTTGATTCTTTATGATTTTTTTCAACGCGATTCAATTCGATTCTTTTTTTATGATAGTCACAGAGAGAGACAGAGAGGCAGAGATACAGGCAGAGGGAGAAGCAGGCTCCATGCACCAGGAGCCCGATATGGGATTCGTTCCCGGGTCTCCAGGATCCCGCCCTGGGCCAAAGGCAGGCGCTAAACTGCTGCGCCACCCAGGGATCCCTCAATTCGATTCTTTTTGATTCGAATCTATTCGATTCTTTTTGATTCGATTTGATTCTATTCGAGTTTTTTCGATTTGATTCGATTAGTTCCTTTTGGATTCAATTCAATTCATTTCTTTTGATTCAATTCAATTCGATTCTTTTGGATTCGATTCGATTCTTTTGGATTCGATTCTTTTGGATTCGAATCGAGTAGATTCTTTTCATTTCGATCGGATTCATTTCAATTCGATTCTTTTCGATTCGAATGTTTTCGAATCAATTCGATACTTTTTGATTCGATTCGATTCTTTTCGTGTCGATTTGATTCTTTTCGATTCGATTCTTTTCTATTTGAATCGATTCGATTCTTTTCATTTCGATTCGATTTGATTCAATTCGATTCTTTTCGATCAATTCAATTTGATTGTTTTCGATTTGATTCGATTCGATTCTTTTCGATTCTATTCAATTCGATTAGTTTCCATTCGATGATGCAATTGGATTCTTTTCGATTCGAGTCGATACGATTCGATTCTTTTTGATTAGACACAATTCGATTCTTTTCGATTCGATTCGATTCTTTTCGATTCGACTCGACTCGATTTCATTCTTTTTGATTCGATTCGACTAGAATTTAATCGACAGATTCAATTTGATTCTTTTCTTTTCGGTTCGATTCTTTTCTATTCGATTTTTTTCTATTCAATTCGATTCTTTCAATTCGATTCGATTCGATTCGATTCTTTTCGTTTCAAATCGATTCGTTTCGATTCGAGTCTTTTCAATTCGATTCTTTCCGATTCGATTCGATTTGATATTTTTAATTCGATTCGAGTCTTTTCGATTCGATTCGATTCTTTTCAATTTGATTCTTTTCGATTTGAGTCTTTTTGTTTCGATTCATTACGATTCGATTCGATTCTTTTCAATTCGATTTGATGCTTTTCCATTTGATCTGATTTGTTTCATTTCGATTCTTTTCGATTCCATTCGATTCTTTTCGATTCCATTAAATTTGATTCGATTCTTTTCGATTCGATTCGATTCTTTTCGATTTGATTCCATTCAGTTCGATTCTTTTCGATTCGATTGGATTCTTTTCGATTTGATTCAATTCTTTCGATTCGATTTGATTTGATTCTTTTCGTCTCGATTCAATACGATTCTTTTCATTTCGATTCTAATCGATTCTCTTCGATTCATTTCGTTTCGGTTCGTTTCGATCCTATTCGATTTTTCTAGATTCTATTCTATTCGATTCATTTTGAATCATTTCGATTTGATTCTGTTCGAGTGGTGTCTATTAGATTCTTTTCGATTTGATTCAATTCGATTCGAATCTTTTTGATTCGAGTCTTTTCGACTCGATTCAATTCAATACGATTCTTTTAGATTCGATTCGATTCGATTGTTTTCGTTTCGATTCGACTTTTTTTGATTCGATTCTTTTCGATTCGATTGTTTTCAATTCGATTGATTCGATTCTTTTCAATTCTATGCTATTCAAAGCGATTCTTTTGTATTTGATTCGATTCGATTGTTTTCTTTTTGATTCGGTTCGATTCGTTTCTTTTCGATTCGATTCAATTCAATTCTTTTCGATTCGATTCTTTTCGATTCGATTTGATTCTTTTCGATTCGATTCTATTCTATTCTTTTCTATTCCATTCGAATCGATTCGTTTGGATTGAATTCGATTCTTTTCGATTCGATTCAATGAGATTCTTTTCGATTGGATTCAGTTTGTTTCGATTCGAATCAATTTGATTCTTTTCGATTGGATTCCATTCGATTCTTTTCGATTTGATTCAATTCGATTCTTTTCGATTCTATTCATTTCGATGATTTTCGTTGAGATTAGATTCTTTTCGATTTGATTTTTTTCGGTTCGAGTCGATTCATTTCGCTTATTTTGGTTTGGATCAATTCAATTCGATTCTTTTTGATTTGATTTGATTCTATTCGATTTCTTTCGATTCTATTCTATTCTTTTCGATTCTATTCCATTCAATCCGATTCTTTTCGATTCGATTCGATTGTTTTAGATTTGATTCCATTCTTTCGATTCTATTTGATATGATTCTTTTCGATTCGATTTGATACGATACTTTTTATTTTGATTCGAATCGATTCTCTTCGGTTCGATTCGTTTTGATTCTTTTCGATTCAATTCTATTCGAATTTTTTCGATTTGATTCGATTCGATTCTTTTAGATTCTACTTGATTTGTTTCTTTTCGATTCGTTTTGATTCGATACTTTTTGATTCATGTCGATTCGATTCGATTCTTTTCAATTCGAATCTTTTCGTTACATGGAATTCGATTCTTTTCGATTTGATTCTTTATGATTTTTTTCAACGCGATTCAATTCGATTCTTTTTTTATGATAGTCACAGAGAGAGACAGAGAGGCAGAGATACAGGCAGAGGGAGAAGCAGGCTCCATGCACCAGGAGCCCGATATGGGATTCGTTCCCGGGTCTCCAGGATCCCGCCCTGGGCCAAAGGCAGGCGCTAAACTGCTGCGCCACCCAGTGATCCCTCAATTCGATTCTTTTTGATTCGAATCTATTCGATTCTTTTTGATTCGATTTGATTCTATTCGAGTTTTTTCGATTTGATTCGATTAGTTCCTTTTGGATTCAATTCAATTCATTTCTTTTGATTCAATTCAATTCGATTCTTTTGGATTCGATTCGATTCTTTTGGATTCGATTCTTTTGGATTCGAATCGAGTAGATTCTTTTCATTTCGATCGGATTCATTTCAATTCGATTCTTTTCGATTCGAATGTTTCGAATCAATTCGATACTTTTTGATTCGATTCGATTCTTTTCGTGTCGATTTGATTCTTTTCGATTCGATTCTTTTCTATTTGAATCGATTCGATTCTTTTCATTTCGATTCGATTTGATTCAATTCGATTCTTTTCGATCAATTCAATTTGATTGTTTTTGATTTGATTCGATTCGATTCTTTTAGATTCTATTCAATTCGATTAGTTTCCATTCGGTGATGCAATTGTATTCTTTTCGATTCGAGTCTATACGATTCGATTCTTTTTGATTAGACACAATTCGATTCTTTTCGATTCGATTCGATTCTTTTCGATTCGATTCGACTCGATTTCATTCTTTTTGATTCGATTCGACTAGAATTTAATCGACAGATTCAATTTGATTCTTTTCTTTTCGGTTCGATTCTTTTCTATTCGATTTTTTTCTATTCAATTCGACTCTTTCAATTCGATTCGATTCGGTTCGATTCTTTTCGTTTCAAATCGATTCGTTTCGATTCGAGTCTTTTCAATTCGATTCTTTCCGATTCGATTCGATTTGATATTTTTAATTCGATTCGAGTCTTTTCGATTCGATTCGATTCTTTTCAATTCGATTCTTTTCGATTCGAGTCTTTTTGATTCGATTCATTTCGATTCGATTCGATTCTTTTCAATTCGATTTGATGCTTTTCCATTTGATCTGATTTGTTTCATTTCGATTCTTTTCGATTCCATTCGATTCTTTTCGATTCCATTAAATTTGATTCGATTCTTTTCGATTCGATTCGATTCTTTTCGATTTGATTCCATTCAGTTCGATTCTTTCCGATTCGATTGGATTCTTTTCGATTTGATTCAATTCTTTCGATTCGATTTGATTTGATTCTTTTCGATTCGATTCAATACGATTCTTTTCATTTCGATTCTAATCGATTCTCTTCGATTCATTTCGTTTCGGTTCGTTTCGATTCTATTCGATTTTTCTAGATTCTATTCTATTCGATTCATTTTGAATCATTTCGATTTGATTCTGTTCGAGTGGTTTCTATTAGATTCTTTTCGATTTGATTCAATTCGATTCGAGTCTTTTTGATTCGAGTCTTTTCGACTCGATTCAATTCAATACGATTCTTTTAGATTCGATTCGATTCGATTGTTTTCGTTTCGATTCGACTTTTTTTGATTCGATTCTTTTCGATTCGATTGTTTTCAATTCGATTGATTCGATTCTTTTCAATTCTATGCTATTCAAAGCGATTCTTTTGTATTTGATTCGATTCGATTGTTTTCTTTTTGATTCGGTTCGATTCGTTTCTTTTCGATTCGATTCAATTCAATTCTTTTCGATTCGATTCTTTTCGATTCGATGTGATTCTTTTCGATTCGATTCTATTCTATTCTTTTCTATTCCATTCGAATCGATTCGTTTGGATTGAATTCGATTCTTTTCGATTCGATTCAATTAGATTCTTTTCGATTGGATTCAGTTTGTTTCGATTCGAATCAATTTGATTCTTTTCGATTGGATTCCATTCGATTCTTTTCGATTTGATTCAATTCGATTCTTTTCGATTCTATTCATTTCGATGATTTTCGTTGAGATTAGATTCTTTTCGATTTGATTTTTTTCGGTTCGAGTCGATTCATTTCGCTTATTTTGGTTTGGATCAATTCAATTCGATTCTTTTTGATTTGATTTGATTCTATTCGATTTCTTTCGATTCTATTCTATTCTTTTCGATTCTATTCCATTCAATCCGATTCTTTTCGATTCGATTCGATTGTTTTAGATTTGATTCCATTCTTTCGATTCTATTTGATATGATTCTTTTCGATTCGATTTGATACGATACTTTTTATTTTGATTCGAATCGATTCTCTTCGGTTCGATTCGTTTTGATTCTTTTCGATTCAATTCTATTCGAATTTTTTCGATTGGATTCGATTCGATTCTTTTAGATTCTACTTGATTTGTTTCTTTTCGATTCGTTTTGATTCGATACTTTTTGATTCATGTCGATTCGATTCGATTCTTTTCAATTCGAATCTTTTCGTTACATGGAATTCGATTCTTTTCGATTTGATTCTTTATGATTTTTTTCAACGCGATTCAATTCGATTCTTTTTTTATGATAGTCACAGAGAGAGACAGAGAGGCAGAGATACAGGCAGAGGGAGAAGCAGGCTCCATGCACCAGGAGCCCGATATGGGATTCGTTCCCGGGTCTCCAGGATCCCGCCCTGGGCCAAAGGCAGGCGCTAAACTGCTGCGCCACCCAGGGATCCCTCAATTCGATTCTTTTTGATTCGAATCTATTCGATTCTTTTTGATTCGATTTGATTCTATTCGAGTTTTTTCGATTTGATTCGATTAGTTCCTTTTGGACTCAATTCAATTCATTTCTTTTGATTCAATTCAATTCGATTCTTTTGGATTCGATTCGATTCTTTTGGATTCGATTCTTTTGGATTCGAATCGAGTAGATTCTTTTCATTTCGATCGGATTCATTTCAATTCGATTCTTTTCGATTCGAATGTTTTCGAATCAATTCGATACTTTTTGATTCGATTCGATTCTTTTCGTGTCGATTTGATTCTTTTCGATTCGATTCTTTTCTATTTGAATCGATTCGATTCTTTTCATTTCGATTCGATTTGATTCAATTCGATTCTTTTCGATCAATTCAATTTGATTGTTTTCGATTTGATTCGATTCGATTCTTTTCGATTCTATTCAATTCGATTAGTTTCCATTCGATGATGCAATTGGATTCTTTTCGATTCGAGTCGATACGATTCGATTCTTTTTGATTAGACACAATTCGGTTCTTTTCGATTCGATTCGATTCTTTTCGATTCGACTCGACTCGATTTCATTCTTTTTGATTCGATTCGACTAGAATTTAATCGACAGATTCAATTTGATTCTTTTCTTTTCGGTTCGATTCTTTTCTATTCGATTTTTTTCTATTCAATTCGATTCTTTCAATTCGATTCGATTCGATTCGATTCTTTTCGTTTCAAATCGATTCGTTTCGATTCGAGTCTTTTCAATTCGATTCTTTCCGATTCGATTCGATTTGATATTTTTAATTCGATTCGAGTCTTTTCGATTCGATTCGATTCTTTTCAATTCGATTCTTTTCGATTCGAGTCTTTTTGATTCGATTCATTTCGATTCGATTCGATTCTTTTCAATTCGATTTGATGCTTTTCCATTTGATCTGATTTGTTTCATTTCGATTCTTTTCGATTCCATTCGATTCTTTTCGATTCCATTAAATTTGATTCGATTCTTTTCGATTCGATTCGATTCTTTTCGATTTGATTCCATTCAGTTCGATTCTTTCCGATTCGATTGGATTCTTTTCGATTTGATTCAATTCTTTCGATTCGATTTGATTTGATTCTTTTCGATTCGATTCAATACGATTCTTTTCATTTCGATTCTAATCGATTCTCTTCGATTCATTTCGTTTCGGTTCGTTTCGATTCTATTCGATTTTTCTAGATTCTATTCTATTCGATTCATTTTGAATCATTTCGATTTGATTCTGTTCGAGTGGTTTCTATTAGATTCTTTTCGATTTGATTCAATTCGATTCGAGTCTTTTTGATTCGAGTCTTTTCGACTCGATTCAATTCAATACGATTCTTTTAGATTCGATTCGATTCGATTGTTTTCGTTTCGATTCGACTTTTTTTGATTCGATTCTTTTCGATTCGATTGTTTTCAATTCGATTGATTCGATTCTTTTCAATTCTATGCTATTCAAAGCGATTCTTTTGTATTTGATTCGATTCGATTGTTTTCTTTTTGATTCGGTTCGATTCGTTTCTTTTCGATTCGATTCAATTCAATTCTTTTCGATTCGATTCTTTT
Source organism: Canis aureus (assembly GCF_053574225.1). Lineage (NCBI taxonomy): Eukaryota > Metazoa > Chordata > Mammalia > Carnivora > Canidae > Canis > Canis aureus. Next base: position 1,133,736 of record NC_135637.1, read on the forward strand.
CGATTCGATTTGATTCTTTTCGATTCGATTCTATTCTATTCTTTTCTATTCCATTCGAATCGATTCGTTTGGATTGAATTCGATTCTTTTCGATTCGATTCAATTAGATTCTTTTCGATTGGATTCAGTTTGTTTCGATTCGAATCAATTTGATTCTTTTCGATTGGATTCCATTCGATTCTTTTCGATTTGATTCAATTCGATTCTTTTCGATTCTATTCATTTCGATGATTTTCGTTGAGATTAGATTCTTTTCGATTTGATTTTTTTCGGTTCGAGTCGATTCATTTCGCTTATTTTGGTTTGGATCAATTCAATTCGATTCTTTTTGATTTGATTTGATTCTATTCGATTTCTTTCGATTCTATTCTATTCTTTTCGATTCTATTCCATTCAATCCGATTCTTTTCGATTCGATTCGATTGTTTTAGATTTGATTCCATTCTTTCGATTCTATTTGATATGATTCTTTTCGATTCGATTTGATACGATACTTTTTATTTTGATTCGAATCGATTCTCTTCGGTTCGATTCGTTTTGATTCTTTTCGATTCAATTCTATTCGAATTTTTTCGATTTGATTCGATTCGATTCTTTTAGATTCTACTTGATTTGTTTCTTTTCGATTCGTTTTGATTCGATACTTTTTGATTCATGTCGATTCGATTCGATTCTTTTCAATTCGAATCTTTTCGTTACATGGAATTCGATTCTTTTCGATTTGATTCTTTATGATTTTTTTCAACGCGATTCAATTCGATTCTTTTTTTATGATAGTCACAGAGAGAGACAGAGAGGCAGAGATACAGGCAGAGGGAGAAGCAGGCTCCATGCACCAGGAGCCCGATATGGGATTCGTTGCCGGGTCTCCAGGATCCCGCCCTGGGCCAAAGGCAGGCGCTAAACTGCTGCGCCACCCAGGGATCCCTCAATTCGATTCTTTTTGATTCGAATCTATTCGATTCTTTTTGATTCGATTTGATTCTATTCGAGTTTTTTCGATTTGATTCGATTAGTTCCTTTTGGATTCAATTCAATTCATTTCTTTTGATTCAATTCAATTCGATTCTTTTGGATTCGATTCGATTCTTTTGGATTCGATTCTTTTGGATTCGAATCGAGTAGATTCTTTTCATTTCGATCGGATTCATTTCAATTCGATTCTTTTCGATTCGAATGTTTCGAATCAATTCGATACTTTTTGATTCGATTCGATTCTTTTCGTGTCGATTTGATTCTTTTCGATTCGATTCTTTTCTATTTGAATCGATTCGATTCTTTTCATTTCGATTCGATTTGATTCAATTCGATTCTTTTCGATCAATTCAATTTGATTGTTTTTGATTTGATTCGATTCGATTCTTTTAGATTCTATTCAATTCGATTAGTTTCCATTCGGTGATGCAATTGTATTCTTTTCGATTCGAGTCTATACGATTCGATTCTTTTTGATTAGACACAATTCGATTCTTTTCGATTCGATTCGATTCTTTTCGATTCGATTCGACTCGATTTCATTCTTTTTGATTCGATTCGACTAGAATTTAATCGACAGATTCAATTTGATTCTTTTCTTTTCGGTTCGATTCTTTTCTATTCGATTTTTTTCTATTCAATTCGACTCTTTCAATTCGATTCGATTCGGTTCGATTCTTTTCGTTTCAAATCGATTCGTTTCGATTCGAGTCTTTTCAATTCGATTCTTTCCGATTCGATTCGATTTGATATTTTTAATTCGATTCGAGTCTTTTCGATTCGATTCGATTCTTTTCAATTCGATTCTTTTCGATTCGAGTCTTTTTGATTCGATTCATTTCGATTCGATTCGATTCTTTTCAATTCGATTTGATGCTTTTCCATTTGATCTGATTTGTTTCATTTCGATTCTTTTCGATTCCATTCGATTCTTTTCGATTCCATTAAATTTGATTCGATTCTTTTCGATTCGATTCGATTCTTTTCGATTTGATTCCATTCAGTTCGATTCTTTCCGATTCGATTGGATTCTTTTCGATTTGATTCAATTCTTTCGATTCGATTTGATTTGATTCTTTTCGATTCGATTCAATACGATTCTTTTCATTTCGATTCTAATCGATTCTCTTCGATTCATTTCGTTTCGGTTCGTTTCGATTCTATTCGATTTTTCTAGATTCTATTCTATTCGATTCATTTTGAATCATTTCGATTTGATTCTGTTCGAGTGGTTTCTATTAGATTCTTTTCGATTTGATTCAATTCGATTCGAGTCTTTTTGATTCGAGTCTTTTCGACTCGATTCAATTCAATACGATTCTTTTAGATTCGATTCGATTCGATTGTTTTCGTTTCGATTCGACTTTTTTTGATTCGATTCTTTTCGATTCGATTGTTTTCAATTCGATTGATTCGATTCTTTTCAATTCTATGCTATTCAAAGCGATTCTTTTGTATTTGATTCGATTCGATTGTTTTCTTTTTGATTCGGTTCGATTCGTTTCTTTTCGATTCGATTCAATTCAATTCTTTTCGATTCGATTTGATTCTTTTCGATTCGATTCTATTCTATTCTTTTCTATTCCATTCGAATCGATTCGTTTGGATTGAATTCGATTCTTTTCGATTCGATTCAATTAGATTCTTTTCGATTGGATTCAGTTTGTTTCGATTCGAATCAATTTGATTCTTTTCGATTGGATTCCATTCGATTGTTTTCGATTTGATTCAATTCTATTCTTTTCGATTCTATTCATTTCGATGATTTTCGTTGAGATTAGATTCTTTTCGATTTGATTTTTTCGGTTCGAGTCGATTCATTTCGCTTATTTTGGTTAGGATCAATTCAATTCGATTCTTTTTGATTTGATTTGATTCTATTCGATTTCTTTCGATTCTATTCTATTGTATTCTTTTCGATTCTGTTCCGTTCAATTCGATTCTTTTCGATTCCATTCCATTGTTTTAGATTTGATTCCATTCTTTCGATTCTGTTTGATATGATTCTTTTCGATTCGATTTGATACGATACTTTTTATTTTGATTCGAATCGATTCTCTTCGGTTCGATTCGTTTTGATTCTTTTCGATTCAATTCTATTCGAATTTTTTCAATTTGATTCGATTCGATTCTTTTAGATTCTACTTGATTTGTTTCTTTTCGATTCGTTTTGATTCGATTCTTTTTGATTCATGTCGATTCGATTCGATTCTTTTCAATTCGAATCTTTTCGTTACATGGAATTCGATTCTTTTCGATTTGATTCTTTATGATTTTTTTCAACGCGATTCAATTCGATTCTTTTTTTATGATAGTCACAGAGAGAGACAGAGAGGCAGAGATACAGGCAGAGGGAGAAGCAGGCTCCATGCACCAGGAGCCCGATATGGGATTCGTTCCCGGGTCTCCAGGATCCCGCCCTGGGCCAAAGGCAGGCGCTAAACTGCTGCGCCACCCAGGGATCCCTCAATTCGATTCTTTTTGATTCGAATCTATTCGATTCTTTTTGATTCGATTTGATTCTATTCGAGTTTTTTCGATTTGATTCGATTAGTTCCTTTTGGATTCAATTCAATTCATTTCTTTTGATTCAATTCAATTCGATTCTTTTGGATTCGATTCGATTCTTTTGGATTCGATTCTTTTGGATTCGAATCGAGTAGATTCTTTTCATTTCGATCGGATTCATTTCAATTCGATTCTTTTCGATTCGAATGTTTTCGAATCAATTCGATACTTTTTGATTCGATTCGATTCTTTTCGTGTCGATTTGATTCTTTTCGATTCGATTCTTTTCTATTTGAATCGATTCGATTCTTTTCATTTCGATTCGATTTGATTCAATTCGATTCTTTTCGATCAATTCAATTTGATTGTTTTCGATTTGATTCGATTCGATTCTTTTCGATTCTATTCAATTCGATTAGTTTCCATTCGATGATGCAATTGGATTCTTTTCGATTCGAGTCGATACGATTCGATTCTTTTTGATTAGACACAATTCGATTCTTTTCGATTCGATTCGATTCTTTTCGATTCGACTCGACTCGATTTCATTCTTTTTGATTCGATTCGACTAGAATTTAATCGACAGATTCAATTTGATTCTTTTCTTTTCGGTTCGATTCTTTTCTATTCGATTTTTTTCTATTCAATTCGATTCTTTCAATTCGATTCGATTCGATTCGATTCTTTTCGTTTCAAATCGATTCGTTTCGATTCGAGTCTTTTCAATTCGATTCTTTCCGATTCGATTCGATTTGATATTTTTAATTCGATTCGAGTCTTTTCGATTCGATTCGATTCTTTTCAATTTGATTCTTTTCGATTTGAGTCTTTTTGTTTCGATTCATTACGATTCGATTCGATTCTTTTCAATTCGATTTGATGCTTTTCCATTTGATCTGATTTGTTTCATTTCGATTCTTTTCGATTCCATTCGATTCTTTTCGATTCCATTAAATTTGATTCGATTCTTTTCGATTCGATTCGATTCTTTTCGATTTGATTCCATTCAGTTCGATTCTTTTCGATTCGATTGGATTCTTTTCGATTTGATTCAATTCTTTCGATTCGATTTGATTTGATTCTTTTCGTCTCGATTCAATACGATTCTTTTCATTTCGATTCTAATCGATTCTCTTCGATTCATTTCGTTTCGGTTCGTTTCGATCCTATTCGATTTTTCTAGATTCTATTCTATTCGATTCATTTTGAATCATTTCGATTTGATTCTGTTCGAGTGGTTTCTATTAGATTCTTTTCGATTTGATTCAATTCGATTCGAGTCTTTTTGATTCGAGTCTTTTCGACTCGATTCAATTCAATACGATTCTTTTAGATTCGATTCGATTCGATTGTTTTCGTTTCGATTCGACTTTTTTTGATTCGATTCTTTTCGATTCGATTGTTTTCAATTCGATTGATTCGATTCTTTTCAATTCTATGCTATTCAAAGCGATTCTTTTGTATTTGATTCGATTCGATTGTTTTCTTTTTGATTCGGTTCGATTCGTTTCTTTTCGATTCGATTCAATTCTTTTCGATTCGATTCTTTTCGATTCGATGTGATTCTTTTCGATTCGATTCTATTCTATTCTTTTCTATTCCATTCGAATCGATTCGTTTGGATTGAATTCGATTCTTTTCGATTCGATTCAATTAGATTCTTTTCGATTGGATTCAGTTTGTTTCGATTCGAATCAATTTGATTCTTTTCGATTGGATTCCATTCGATTCTTTTCGATTTGATTCAATTCGATTCTTTTCGATTCTATTCATTTCGATGATTTTCGTTGAGATTAGATTCTTTTCGATTTGATTTTTTTCGGTTCGAGTCGATTCATTTCGCTTATTTTGGTTTGGATCAATTCAATTCGATTCTTTTTGATTTGATTTGATTCTATTCGATTTCTTTCGATTCTATTCTATTCTTTTCGATTCTATTCCATTGAATGCGATTCTTTTCGATTCGATTCGATTGTTTTAGATTTGATTCCATTCTTTCGATTCTATTTGATATGATTCTTTTCGATTCGATTTGATACGATACTTTTTATTTTGATTCGAATCGATTCTCTTCGGTTCGATTCGTTTTGATTCTTTTCGATTCAATTCTATTCGAATTTTTTCGATTGGATTCGATTCGATTCTTTTAGATTCTACTTGATTTGTTTCTTTTCGATTCGTTTTGATTCGATACTTTTTGATTCATGTCGATTCGATTCGATTCTTTTCAATTCGAATCTTTTCGTTACATGGAATTCGATTCTTTTCGATTTGATTCTTTATGATTTTTTTCAACGCGATTCAATTCGATTCTTTTTTTATGATAGTCACAGAGAGAGACAGAGAGGCAGAGATACAGGCAGAGGGAGAAGCAGGCTCCATGCACCAGGAGCCCGATATGGGATTCGTTCCCGGGTCTCCAGGATCCCGCCCTGGGCCAAAGGCAGGCGCTAAACTGCTGCGCCACCCAGGGATCCCTCAATTCGATTCTTTTTGATTCGAATCTATTCGATTCTTTTTGATTCGATTTGATTCTATTCGAGTTTTTTCGATTTGATTCGATTAGTTCCTTTTGGACTCAATTCAATTCATTTCTTTTGATTCAATTCAATTCGATTCTTTTGGATTCGATTCGATTCTTTTGGATTCGATTCTTTTGGATTCGAATCGAGTAGATTCTTTTCATTTCGATCGGATTCATTTCAATTCGATTCTTTTCGATTCGAATGTTTTCGAATCAATTCGATACTTTTTGATTCGATTCGATTCTTTTCGTGTCGATTTGATTCTTTTCGATTCGATTCTTTTCTATTTGAATCGATTCGATTCTTTTCATTTCGATTCGATTTGATTCAATTCGATTCTTTTCGATCAATTCAATTTGATTGTTTTCGATTTGATTCGATTCGATTCTTTTCGATTCTATTCAATTCGATTAGTTTCCATTCGATGATGCAATTGGATTCTTTTCGATTCGAGTCGATACGATTCGATTCTTTTTGATTAGACACAATTCGGTTCTTTTCGATTCGATTCGATTCTTTTCGATTCGACTCGACTCGATTTCATTCTTTTTGATTCGATTCGACTAGAATTTAATCGACAGATTCAATTTGATTCTTTTCTTTTCGGTTCGATTCTTTTCTATTCGATTTTTTTCTATTCAATTCGATTCTTTCAATTCGATTCGATTCGATTCGATTCTTTTCGTTTCAAATCGATTCGTTTCGATTCGAGTCTTTTCAATTCGATTCTTTCCGATTCGATTCGATTTGATATTTTTAATTCGATTCGAGTCTTTTCGATTCGATTCGATTCTTTTCAATTTGATTCTTTTCGATTTGAGTCTTTTTGTTTCGATTCATTACGATTCGATTCGATTCTTTTCAATTCGATTTGATGCTTTTCCATTTGATCTGATTTGTTTCATTTCGATTCTTTTCGATTCCATTCGATTCTTTTCGATTCCATTAAATTTGATTCGATTCTTTTCGATTCGATTCGATTCTTTTCGATTTGATTCCATTCAGTTCGATTCTTTTCGATTCGATTGGATTCTTTTCGATTTGATTCAATTCTTTCGATTCGATTTGATTTGATTCTTTTCGTCTCGATTCAATACGATTCTTTTCATTTCGATTCTAATCGATTCTCTTCGATTCATTTCGTTTCGGTTCGTTTCGATCCTATTCGATTTTTCTAGATTCTATTCTATTCGATTCATTTTGAATCATTTCGATTTGATTCTGTTCGAGTGGTTTCTATTAGATTCTTTTCGATTTGATTCAATTCGATTCGAATCTTTTTGATTCGAGTCTTTTCGACTCGATTCAATTCAATACGATTCTTTTAGATTCGATTCGATTCGATTGTTTTCGTTTCGATTCGACTTTTTTTGATTCGATTCTTTTCGATTCGATTGTTTTCAATTCGATTGATTCGATTCTTTTCAATTCTATGCTATTCAAAGCGATTCTTTTGTATTTGATTCGATTCGATTGTTTTCTTTTTGATTCGGTTCGATTCGTTTCTTTTCGATTCGATTCAATTCTTTTCGATTCGATTCTTTTCGATTCGATTTGATTCTTTTCGATTCGATTCTATTCTATTCTTTTCTATTCCATTCGAATCGATTCGTTTGGATTGAATTCGATTCTTTTCGATTCGATTCAATTAGATTCTTTTCGATTGGATTCAGTTTGTTTCGATTCGAATCAATTTGATTCTTTTCGATTGGATTCCATTCGATTGTTTTCGATTTGATTCAATTCTATTCTTTTCGATTCTATTCATTTCGATGATTTTCGTTGAGATTAGATTCTTTTCGATTTGATTTTTTCGGTTCGAGTCGATTCATTTCGCTTATTTTGGTTAGGATCAATTCAATTCGATTCTTTTTGATTTGATTTGATTCTATTCGGTTTCTTTCGATTCTATTCTATTGTATTCTTTTCGATTCTGTTCCGTTCAATTCGATTCTTTTCGATTCCATTCCATTGTTTTAGATTTGATTCCATTCTTTCGATTCTGTTTGATATGATTCTTTTCGATTCGATTTGATACGATACTTTTTATTTTGATTCGAATCGATTCTCTTCGGTTCGATTCGTTTTGATTCTTTTCGATTCAATTCTATTCGAATTTTTTCAATTTGATTCGATTCGATTCTTTTAGATTCTACTTGATTTGTTTCTTTTCGATTCGTTTTGATTCGATTCTTTTTGATTCATGTCGATTCGATTCGATTCTTTTCAATTCGAATCTTTTCGTTACATGGAATTCGATTCTTTTCGATTTGATTCTTTATGATTTTTTTCAACGCGATTCAATTCGATTCTTTTTTTATGATAGTCACAGAGAGAGACAGAGAGGCAGAGATACAGGCAGAGGGAGAAGCAGGCTCCATGCACCAGGAGCCCGATATGGGATTCGTTCCCGGGTCTCCAGGATCCCGCCCTGGGCCAAAGGCAGGCGCTAAACTGCTGCGCCACCCAGGGATCCCTCAATTCGATTCTTTTTGATTCGAATCTATTCGATTCTTTTTGATTCGATTTGATTCTATTCGAGTTTTTTCGATTTGATTCGATTAGTTCCTTTTGGATTCAATTCAATTCATTTCTTTTGATTCAATTCAATTCGATTCTTTTGGATTCGATTCGATTCTTTTGGATTCGATTCTTTTGGATTCGAATCGAGTAGATTCTTTTCATTTCGATCGGATTCATTTCAATTCGATTCTTTTCGATTCGAATGTTTTCGAATCAATTCGATACTTTTTGATTCGATTCGATTCTTTTCGTGTCGATTTGATTCTTTTCGATTCGATTCTTTTCTATTTGAATCGATTCGATTCTTTTCATTTCGATTCGATTTGATTCAATTCGATTCTTTTCGATCAATTCAATTTGATTGTTTTCGATTTGATTCGATTCGATTCTTTTCGATTCTATTCAATTCGATTAGTTTCCATTCGATGATGCAATTGGATTCTTTTCGATTCGAGTCGATACGATTCGATTCTTTTTGATTAGACACAATTCGATTCTTTTCGATTCGATTCGATTCTTTTCGATTCGACTCGACTCGATTTCATTCTTTTTGATTCGATTCGACTAGAATTTAATCGACAGATTCAATTTGATTCTTTTCTTTTCGGTTCGATTCTTTTCTATTCGATTTTTTTCTATTCAATTCGATTCTTTCAATTCGATTCGATTCGATTCGATTCTTTTCGTTTCAAATCGATTCGTTTCGATTCGAGTCTTTTCAATTCGATTCTTTCCGATTCGATTCGATTTGATATTTTTAATTCGATTCGAGTCTTTTCGATTCGATTCGATTCTTTTCAATTTGATTCTTTTCGATTTGAGTCTTTTTGTTTCGATTCATTACGATTCGATTCGATTCTTTTCAATTCGATTTGATGCTTTTCCATTTGATCTGATTTGTTTCATTTCGATTCTTTTCGATTCCATTCGATTCTTTTCGATTCCATTAAATTTGATTCGATTCTTTTCGATTCGATTCGATTCTTTTCGATTTGATTCCATTCAGTTCGATTCTTTTCGATTCGATTGGATTCTTTTCGATTTGATTCAATTCTTTCGATTCGATTTGATTTGATTCTTTTCGTCTCGATTCAATACGATTCTTTTCATTTCGATTCTAATCGATTCTCTTCGATTCATTTCGTTTCGGTTCGTTTCGATCCTATTCGATTTTTCTAGATTCTATTCTATTCGATTCATTTTGAATCATTTCGATTTGATTCTGTTCGAGTGGTTTCTATTAGATTCTTTTCGATTTGATTCAATTCGATTCGAATCTTTTTGATTCGAGTCTTTTCGACTCGATTCAATTCAATACGATTCTTTTCGATTCGATTCGATTCGATTGTTTTCGTTTCGATTCGACTTTTTTTGATTCGATTCTTTTCGATTCGATTGTTTTCAATTCGATTGATTCGATTCTTTTCAATTCTATGCTATTCAAAGCGATTCTTTTGTATTTGATTCGATTCGATTGTTTTCTTTTTGATTCGGTTCGATTCGTTTCTTTTCGATTCGATTCAATTCTTTTCGATTCGATTCTTTTCGATTCGATTTGATTCTTTTCGATTCGATTCTATTCTATTCTTTTCTATTCCATTCGAATCGATTCGTTTGGATTGAATTCGATTCTTTTCGATTCGATTCAATTAGATTCTTTTCGATTGGATTCAGTTTGTTTCGATTCGAATCAATTTGATTCTTTTCGATTGGATTCCATTCGATTGTTTTCGATTTGATTCAATTCTATTCTTTTCGATTCTATTCATTTCGATGATTTTCGTTGAGATTAGATTCTTTTCGATTTGATTTTTTCGGTTCGAGTCGATTCATTTCGCTTATTTTGGTTAGGATCAATTCAATTCGATTCTTTTTGATTTGATTTGATTCTATTCGATTTCTTTCGATTCTATTCTATTGTATTCTTTTCGATTCTGTTCCGTTCAATTCGATTCTTTTCGATTCCATTCCATTGTTTTAGATTTGATTCCATTCTTTCGATTCTGTTTGATATGATTCTTTTCGATTCGATTTGATACGATACTTTTTATTTTGATTCGAATCGATTCTCTTCGGTTCGATTCGTTTTGATTCTTTTCGATTCAATTCTATTCGAATTTTTTCAATTTGATTCGATTCGATTCTTTTAGATTCTACTTGATTTGTTTCTTTTCGATTCGTTTTGATTCGATTCTTTTTGATTCATGTCGATTCGATTCGATTCTTTTCAATTCGAATCTTTTCGTTACATGGAATTCGATTCTTTTCGATTTGATTCTTTATGATTTTTTTCAACGCGATTCAATTCGATTCTTTTTTTATGATAGTCACAGAGAGAGACAGAGAGGCAGAGATACAGGCAGAGGGAGAAGCAGGCTCCATGCACCAGGAGCCCGATATGGGATTCGTTCCCGGGTCTCCAGGATCCCGCCCTGGGCCAAAGGCAGGCGCTAAACTGCTGCGCCACCCAGGGATCCCTCAATTCGATTCTTTTTGATTCGAATCTATTCGATTCTTTTTGATTCGATTTGATTCTATTCGAGTTTTTTCGATTTGATTCGATTAGTTCCTTTTGGATTCAATTCAATTCATTTCTTTTGATTCAATTCAATTCGATTCTTTTGGATTCGATTCGATTCTTTTGGATTCGATTCTTTTGGATTCGAATCGAGTAGATTCTTTTCATTTCGATCGGATTCATTTCAATTCGATTCTTTTCGATTCGAATGTTTTCGAATCAATTCGATACTTTTTGATTCGATTCGATTCTTTTCGTGTCGATTTGATTCTTTTCGATTCGATTCTTTTCTATTTGAATCGATTCGATTCTTTTCATTTCGATTCGATTTGATTCAATTCGATTCTTTTCGATCAATTCAATTTGATTGTTTTCGATTTGATTCGATTCGATTCTTTTCGATTCTATTCAATTCGATTAGTTTCCATTCGATGATGCAATTGGATTCTTTTCGATTCGAGTCGATACGATTCGATTCTTTTTGATTAGACACAATTCGGTTCTTTTCGATTCGATTCGATTCTTTTCGATTCGACTCGACTCGATTTCATTCTTTTTGATTCGATTCGACTAGAATTTAATCGACAGATTCAATTTGATTCTTTTCTTTTCGGTTCGATTCTTTTCTATTCGATTTTTTTCTATTCAATTCGATTCTTTCAATTCGATTCGATTCGATTCGATTCTTTTCGTTTCAAATCGATTCGTTTCGATTCGAGTCTTTTCAATTCGATTCTTTCCGATTAGATTCGATTTGATATTTTTAATTCGATTCGAGTCTTTTCGATTCGATTCGATTCTTTTCAATTTGATTCTTTTCGATTTGAGTCTTTTTGTTTCGATTCATTACGATTCGATTCGATTCTTTTCAATTCGATTTGATGCTTTTCCATTTGATCTGATTTGTTTCATTTCGATTCTTTTCGATTCCATTCGATTCTTTTCGATTCCATTAAATTTGATTCGATTCTTTTCGATTCGATTCGATTCTTTTCGATTTGATTCCATTCAGTTCGATTCTTTTCGATTCGATTGGATTCTTTTCGATTTGATTCAATTCTTTCGATTCGATTTGATTTGATTCTTTTCGTCTCGATTCAATACGATTCTTTTCATTTCGATTCTAATCGATTCTCTTCGATTCATTTCGTTTCGGTTCGTTTCGATCCTATTCGATTTTTCTAGATTCTATTCTATTCGATTCATTTTGAATCATTTCGATTTGATTCTGTTCGAGTGGTTTCTATTAGATTCTTTTCGATTTGATTCAATTCGATTCGAATCTTTTTGATTCGAGTCTTTTCGACTCGATTCAATTCAATACGATTCTTTTAGATTCGATTCGATTCGATTGTTTTCGTTTCGATTCGACTTTTTTTGATTCGATTCTTTTCGATTCGATTGTTTTCAATTCGATTGATTCGATTCTTTTCAATTCTATGCTATTCAAAGCGATTCTTTTGTATTTGATTCGATTCGATTGTTTTCTTTTTGATTCGGTTCGATTCGTTTCTTTTCGATTCGATTCAATTCTTTTCGATTCGATTCTTTTCGATTCGATTTGATTCTTTTCGATTCGATTCTATTCTATTCTTTTCTATTCCATTCGAATCGATTCGTTTGGATTGAATTCGATTCTTTTCGATTCGATTCAATTAGATTCTTTTCGATTGGATTCAGTTTGTTTCGATTCGAATCAATTTGATTCTTTTCGATTGGATTCCATTCGATTGTTTTCGATTTGATTCAATTCTATTCTTTTCGATTCTATTCATTTCGATGATTTTCGTTGAGATTAGATTCTTTTCGATTTGATTTTTTCGGTTCGAGTCGATTCATTTCGCTTATTTTGGTTAGGATCAATTCAATTCGATTCTTTTTGATTTGATTTGATTCTATTCGATTTCTTTCGATTCTATTCTATTGTATTCTTTTCGATTCTGTTCCGTTCAATTCGATTCTTTTCGATTCCATTCCATTGTTTTAGATTTGATTCCATTCTTTCGATTCTGTTTGATATGATTCTTTTCGATTCGATTTGATACGATACTTTTTATTTTGATTCGAATCGATTCTCTTCGGTTCGATTCGTTTTGATTCTTTTCGATTCAATTCTATTCGAATTTTTTCAATTTGATTCGATTCGATTCTTTTAGATTCTACTTGATTTGTTTCTTTTCGATTCGTTTTGATTCGATTCTTTTTGATTCATGTCGATTCGATTCGATTCTTTTCAATTCGAATCTTTTCGTTACATGGAATTCGATTCTTTTCGATTTGATTCTTTATGATTTTTTTCAACGCGATTCAATTCGATTCTTTTTTTATGATAGTCACAGAGAGAGACAGAGAGGCAGAGATACAGGCAGAGGGAGAAGCAGGCTCCATGCACCAGGAGCCCGATATGGGATTCGTTCCCGGGTCTCCAGGATCCCGCCCTGGGCCAAAGGCAGGCGCTAAACTGCTGCGCCACCCAGGGATCCCTCAATTCGATTCTTTTTGATTCGAATCTATTCGATTCTTTTTGATTCGATTTGATTCTATTCGAGTTTTTTCGATTTGATTCGATTAGTTCCTTTTGGATTCAATTCAATTCATTTCTTTTGATTCAATTCAATTCGATTCTTTTGGATTCGATTCGATTCTTTTGGATTCGATTCTTTTGGATTCGAATCGAGTAGATTCTTTTCATTTCGATCGGATTCATTTCAATTCGATTCTTTTCGATTCGAATGTTTTCGAATCAATTCGATACTTTTTGATTCGATTCGATTCTTTTCGTGTCGATTTGATTCTTTTCGATTCGATTCTTTTCTATTTGAATCGATTCGATTCTTTTCATTTCGATTCGATTTGATTCAATTCGATTCTTTTCGATCAATTCAATTTGATTGTTTTCGATTTGATTCGATTCGATTCTTTTCGATTCTATTCAATTCGATTAGTTTCCATTCGATGATGCAATTGGATTCTTTTCGATTCGAGTCGATACGATTCGATTCTTTTTGATTAGACACAATTCGATTCTTTTCGATTCGATTCGATTCTTTTCGATTCGATTCGACTCGATTTCATTCTTTTTGATTCGATTCGACTAGAATTTAATCGACAGATTCAATTTGATTCTTTTCTTTTCGGTTCGATTCTTTTCTATTCGATTTTTTTTTATTCAATTCGATTCTTCAATTCGATTCGATTCGATTCGATTCTTTTCGTTTCAAATCGATTCGTTTCGATTCGAGTCTTTTCAATTCGATTCTTTCCGATTCGATTCGATTTGATATTTTTAATTCGATTCGAGTCTTTTCGATTCGATTCGATTCTTTTCAATTTGATTCTTTTCGATTCGAGTCTTTTTGATTCGATTCATTTCGATTCGATTCGATTCTTTTCAATTCGATTTGATGCTTTTCCATTTGATCTGATTTGTTTCATTTCGATTCTTTTCGATTCCATTCGATTCTTTTCGATTCCATTAAATTTGATTCGATTCTTTTCGATTCGATTCGATTCTTTTCGATTTGATTCCATTCAGTTCGATTCTTTTCGATTCGATTGGATTCTTTTCGATTTGATTCAATTCTTTCGATTCGATTTGATTTGATTCTTTTCGATTCGATTCAATACGATTCTTTTCATTTCGATTCTAATCGATTCTCTTCGATTCATTTCGTTTCGGTTCGTTTCGATTCTATTCGATTTTTCTAGATTCTATTCTATTCGATTCATTTTGAATCATTTCGATTTGATTCTGTTCGAGTGGTTTCTATTAGATTCTTTTCGATTTGATTCAATTCGATTCGAGTCTTTTTGATTCGAGTCTTTTCGACTCGATTCAATTCAATACGATTCTTTTAGATTCGATTCGATTCGATTGTTTTCGTTTCGATTCGACTTTTTTTGATTCGATTCTTTTCGATTCGATTGTTTTAAATTCGATTGATTCGATTCTTTTCAATTCTATGCTATTCAAAGCGATTCTTTTGTATTTGATTCGATTCGATTGTTTTCTTTTTGATTCGGTTCGATTCGTTTCTTTTCGATTCGATTCAATTCTTTTCGATTCGATTCTTTTCGATTCGATGTGATTCTTTTCGATTCGATTCTATTCTATTCTTTTCTATTCCATTCGAATCGATTCGTTTGGATTGAATTCGATTCTTTTCGATTCGATTCAATTAGATTCTTTTCGATTGGATTCAGTTTGTTTCGATTCGAATCAATTTGATTCTTTTCGATTGGATTCCATTCGATTCTTTTCGATTTGATTCAATTCGATTCTTTTCGATTCTATTCATTTCGATGATTTTCGTTGAGATTAGATTCTTTTCGATTTGATTTTTTTCGGTTCGAGTCGATTCATTTCGCTTATTTTGGTTTGGATCAATTCAATTCGATTCTTTTTGATTTGATTTGATTCTATTCGATTTCTTTCGATTCTATTCTATTCTTTTCGATTCGATTCCATTCAATCCGATTCTTTTCGATTCGATTCGATTGTTTTAGATTTGATTCCATTCTTTCGATTCTATTTGATATGATTCTTTTCGATTCGATTTGATACGATACTTTTTATTTTGATTCGAATCGATTCTCTTCGGTTCGATTCGTTTTGATTCTTTTCGATTCAATTCTATTCGAATTTTTTCGATTTGATTCGATTCGATTCTTTTAGATTCTACTTGATTTGTTTCTTTTCGATTCGTTTTGATTCGATACTTTTTGATTCATGTCGATTCGATTCGATTCTTTTCAATTCGAATCTTTTCGTTACATGGAATTCGATTCTTTTCGATTTGATTCTTTATGATTTTTTTCAACGCGATTCAATTCGATTCTTTTTTTATGATAGTCACAGAGAGAGACAGAGAGGCAGAGATACAGGCAGAGGGAGAAGCAGGCTCCATGCACCAGGAGCCCGATATGGGATTCGTTCCCGGGTCTCCAGGATCCCGCCCTGGGCCAAAGGCAGGCGCTAAACTGCTGCGCCACCCAGGGATCCCTCAATTCGATTCTTTTTGATTCGAATCTATTCGATTCTTTTTGATTCGATTTGATTCTATTCGAGTTTTTTCGATTTGATTCGATTAGTTCCTTTTGGACTCAATTCAATTCATTTCTTTTGATTCAATTCAATTCGATTCTTTTGGATTCGATTCGATTCTTTTGGATTCGATTCTTTTGGATTCGAATCGAGTAGATTCTTTTCATTTCGATCGGATTCATTTCAATTCGATTCTTTTCGATTCGAATGTTTTCGAATCAATTCGATACTTTTTGATTCGATTCGATTCTTTTCGTGTCGATTTGATTCTTTTCGATTCGATTCTTTTCATTTCGATTCGATTTGATTCAATTCGATTCTTTTCGATCAATTCAATTTGATTGTTTTCGATTTGATTCGATTCGATTCTTTTCGATTCTATTCAATTCGATTAGTTTCCATTCGATGATGCAATTGGATTCTTTTCGATTCGAGTCGATACGATTCGATTCTTTTTGATTAGACACAATTCGATTCTTTTCGATTCGATTCGATTCTTTTCGATTCGACTCGACTCGATTTCATTCTTTTTGATTCGATTCGACTAGAATTTAATCGACAGATTCAATTTGATTCTTTTCTTTTCGGTTCGATTCTTTTCTATTCGATTTTTTTCTATTCAATTCGATTCTTTCAATTCGATTCGATTCGATTCGATTCTTTTCGTTTCAAATCGATTCGTTTCGATTCGAGTCTTTTCAATTCGATTCTTTCCGATTCGATTCGATTTGATATTTTTAATTCGATTCGAGTCTTTTCGATTCGATTCGATTCTTTTCAATTTGATTCTTTTCGATTTGAGTCTTTTTGTTTCGATTCATTACGATTCGATTCGATTCTTTTCAATTCGATTTGATGCTTTTCCATTTGATCTGATTTGTTTCATTTCGATTCTTTTCGATTCCATTCGATTCTTTTCGATTCCATTAAATTTGATTCGATTCTTTTCGATTCGATTCGATTCTTTTCGATTTGATTCCATTCAGTTCGATTCTTTTCGATTCGATTGGATTCTTTTCGATTTGATTCAATTCTTTCGATTCGATTTGATTTGATTCTTTTCGTCTCGATTCAATACGATTCTTTTCATTTCGATTCTAATCGATTCTCTTCGATTCATTTCGTTTCGGTTCGTTTCGATCCTATTCGATTTTTCTAGATTCTATTCTATTCGATTCATTTTGAATCATTTCGATTTGATTCTGTTCGAGTGGTTTCTATTAGATTCTTTTCGATTTGATTCAATTCGATTCGAATCTTTTTGATTCGAGTCTTTTCGACTCGATTCAATTCAATACGATTCTTTTAGATTCGATTCGATTCGATTGTTTTCGTTTCGATTCGACTTTTTTTGATTCGATTCTTTTCGATTCGATTGTTTTCAATTCGATTGATTCGATTCTTTTCAATTCTATGCTATTCAAAGCGATTCTTTTGTATTTGATTCGATTCGATTGTTTTCTTTTTGATTCGGTTCGATTCGTTTCTTTTCGATTCGATTCAATTCTTTTCGATTCGATTCTTTTCGATTCGATTTGATTCTTTTCGATTCGATTCTATTCTATTCTTTTCTATTCCATTCGAATCGATTCGTTTGGATTGAATTCGATTCTTTTCGATTCGATTCAATTAGATTCTTTTCGATTGGATTCAGTTTGTTTCGATTCGAATCAATTTGATTCTTTTCGATTGGATTCCATTCGATTGTTTTCGATTTGATTCAATTCTATTCTTTTCGATTCTATTCATTTCGATGATTTTCGTTGAGATTAGATTCTTTTCGATTTGATTTTTTCGGTTCGAGTCGATTCATTTCGCTTATTTTGGTTAGGATCAATTCAATTCGATTCTTTTTGATTTGATTTGATTCTATTCGATTTCTTTCGATTCTATTCTATTGTATTCTTTTCGATTCTGTTCCGTTCAATTCGATTCTTTTCGATTCCATTCCATTGTTTTAGATTTGATTCCATTCTTTCGATTCTGTTTGATATGATTCTTTTCGATTCGATTTGATACGATACTTTTTATTTTGATTCGAATCGATTCTCTTCGGTTCGATTCGTTTTGATTCTTTTCGATTCAATTCTATTCGAATTTTTTCAATTTGATTCGATTCGATTCTTTTAGATTCTACTTGATTTGTTTCTTTTCGATTCGTTTTGATTCGATTCTTTTTGATTCATGTCGATTCGATTCGATTCTTTTCAATTCGAATCTTTTCGTTACATGGAATTCGATTCTTTTCGATTTGATTCTTTATGATTTTTTTCAACGCGATTCAATTCGATTCTTTTTTTATGATAGTCACAGAGAGAGACAGAGAGGCAGAGATACAGGCAGAGGGAGAAGCAGGCTCCATGCACCAGGAGCCCGATATGGGATTCGTTCCCGGGTCTCCAGGATCCCGCCCTGGGCCAAAGGCAGGCGCTAAACTGCTGCGCCACCCAGGGATCCCTCAATTCGATTCTTTTTGATTCGAATCTATTCGATTCTTTTTGATTCGATTTGATTCTATTCGAGTTTTTTCGATTTGATTCGATTAGTTCCTTTTGGATTCAATTCAATTCATTTCTTTTGATTCAATTCAATTCGATTCTTTTGGATTCGATTCGATTCTTTTGGATTCGATTCTTTTGGATTCGAATCGAGTAGATTCTTTTCATTTCGATCGGATTCATTTCAATTCGATTCTTTTCGATTCGAATGTTTTCGAATCAATTCGATACTTTTTGATTCGATTCGATTCTTTTCGTGTCGATTTGATTCTTTTCGATTCGATTCTTTTCTATTTGAATCGATTCGATTCTTTTCATTTCGATTCGATTTGATTCAATTCGATTCTTTTCGATCAATTCAATTTGATTGTTTTCGATTTGATTCGATTCGATTCTTTTCGATTCTATTCAATTCGATTAGTTTCCATTCGATGATGCAATTGGATTCTTTTCGATTCGAGTCGATACGATTCGATTCTTTTTGATTAGACACAATTCGATTCTTTTCGATTCGATTCGATTCTTTTCGATTCGACTCGACTCGATTTCATTCTTTTTGATTCGATTCGACTAGAATTTAATCGACAGATTCAATTTGTTTCTTTTATTTTCGGTTCGATTCTTTTCTATTCGATTTTTTTCTATTCAATTCGATTCTTTCAATTCGATTCGATTCGGTTCGATTCTTTTCGTTTCAAATCGATTCGTTTCGATTCGAGTCTTTTCAATTCGATTCTTTCCGATTAGATTCGATTTGATATTTTTAATTCGATTCGAGTCTTTTCGATTCGATTCGATTCTTTTCAATTCGATTCTTTTCGATTCGAGTCTTTTTGATTCGATTCATTTCGATTCGATTCGATTCTTTTCAATTCGATTTGATGCTTTTCCATTTGATCTGATTTGTTTCATTTCGATTCTTTTCGATTCCATTCGATTCTTTTCGATTCCATTAAATTTGATTCGATTCTTTTCGATTCGATTCGATTCTTTTCGATTTGATTCCATTCAGTTCGATTCTTTTCGATTCGATTGGATTCTTTTCGATTTGATTCAATTCTTTCGATTCGATTTGATTTGATTCTTTTCGATTCGATTCAATACGATTCTTTTCATTTCGATTCTAATCGATTCTCTTCGATTCATTTCGTTTCGGTTCGTTTCGATTCTATTCGATTTTTCTAGATTCTATTCTATTCGATTCATTTTGAATCATTTCGATTTGATTCTGTTCGAGTGGTTTCTATTAGATTCTTTTCGATTTGATTCAATTCGATTCGAGTCTTTTTGATTCGAGTCTTTTCGACTCGATTCAATTCAATACGATTCTTTTAGATTCGATTCGATTCGATTGTTTTCGTTTCGATTCGACTTTTTTTGATTCGATTCTTTTCGATTCGATTGTTTTCAATTCGATTGATTCGATTCTTTTCAATTCTATGCTATTCAAAGCGATTCTTTTGTATTTGATTCGATTCGATTGTTTTCTTTTTGATTCGGTTCGATTCGTTTCTTTTCGATTCGATTCAATTCTTTTCAATTCGATTCTTTTCGATTCGATTTGATTCTTTTCGATTCGATTCTATTCTATTCTTTTCTATTCCATTCGAATCGATTCGTTTTGATTGAATTCGATTCTTTTCGATTCGATTCAATTAGATTCTTTTCGATTGGATTCAGTTTGTTTCGATTCGAATCAATTTGATTCTTTTCGATTGGATTCCATTCGATTCTTTTCGATTTGATTCAATTCGATTCTTTTCGATTCTATTCATTTCGATGATTTTCGTTGAGATTAGATTCTTTTCGATTTGATTTTTTTCGTTTCGAGTCGATTCATTTCGCTTATTTTGGTTTGGATCAATTCAATTCGATTCTTTTTGATTTGATTTGATTCTATTCGATTTCTTTCGATTCTATTCTATTCTTTTCGATTCTATTCCATTCAATCCGATTCTTTTCGATTCGATTCGATTGTTTTAGATTTGATTCCATTCTTTCGATTCTATTTGATATGATTCTTTTCGATTCGATTTGATACGATACTTTTTATTTTGATTCGAATCGATTCTCTTCGGTTCGATTCGTTTTGATTCTTTTCGATTCAATTCTATTCGAATTTTTTCGATTTGATTCGATTCGATTCTTTTAGATTCTACTTGATTTGTTTCTTTTCGATTCGTTTTGATTCGATACTTTTTGATTCATGTCGATTCGATTCGATTCTTTTCAATTCGAATCTTTTCGTTACATGGAATTCGATTCTTTTCGATTTGATTCTTTATGATTTTTTTCAACGCGATTCGATTCGATTCTTTTTTTATGATAGTCACAGAGAGAGACAGAGAGGCAGAGATACAGGCAGAGGGAGAAGCAGGCTCCATGCACCAGGAGCCCGATATGGGATTCGTTCCCGGGTCTCCAGGATCCCGCCCTGGGCCAAAGGCAGGCGCTAAACTGCTGCGCCACCCAGGGATCCCTCAATTCGATTCTTTTTGATTCGAATCTATTCGATTCTTTTTGATTCGATTTGATTCTATTCGAGTTTTTTCGATTTGATTCGATTAGTTCCTTTTGGATTCAATTCAATTCATTTCTTTTGATTCAATTCAATTCGATTCTTTTGGATTCGATTCGATTCTTTTGGATTCGATTCTTTTGGATTCGAATCGAGTAGATTCTTTTCATTTCGATCGGATTCATTTCAATTCGATTCTTTTCGATTCGAATGTTTTCGAATCAATTCGATACTTTTTGATTCGATTCGATTCTTTTCGTGTCGATTTGATTCTTTTCGATTCGATTCTTTTCTATTTGAATCGATTCGATTCTTTTCATTTCGATTCGATTTGATTCAATTCGATTCTTTTCGATCAATTCAATTTGATTGTTTTCGATTTGATTCGATTCGATTCTTTTCGATTCTATTCAATTCGATTAGTTTCCATTCGATGATGCAATTGGATTCTTTTCGATTCGAGTCGATACGATTCGATTCTTTTTGATTGGACACAATTCGATTCTTTTCGATTCGATTCGATTCTTTTCGATTCGATTCGACTCGATTTCATTCTTTTTGATTCGATTCGACTAGAATTTAATCGACAGATTCAATTTGATTCTTTTCTTTTCGGTTCGATTCTTTTCTATTCGATTTTTTTCTATTCAATTCGATTCTTTCAATTCGATTCGATTCGATTCGATTCTTTTCGTTTCAAATCGATTCGTTTCGATTCGAGTCTTTTCAATTCGATTCTTTCCGATTCGATTCGATTTGATATTTTTAATTCGATTCGAGTCTTTTCGATTCGATTCGATTCTTTTCAATTTGATTCTTTCGATTCGAGTCTTTTTGATTCGATTCATTACGATTCGATTCGATTCTTTTCAATTCGATTTGATGCTTTTCCATTTGATCTGATTTGTTTCATTTCGATTCTTTTCGATTCCATTCGATTCTTTTCGATTCCATTAAATTTGATTCGATTCTTTTCGATTCGATTCGATTCTTTTCGATTTGATTCCATTCAGTTCGATTCTTTTCGATTCGATTGGATTCTTTTCGATTTGATTCAATTCTTTCGATTCGATTTGATTTGATTCTTTTCGTCTCGATTCAATACGATTCTTTTCATTTCGATTCTAATCGATTCTCTTCGATTCATTTCGTTTCGGTTCGTTTCGATCCTATTCGATTTTTCTAGATTCTATTCTATTCGATTCATTTTGAATCATTTCGATTTGATTCTGTTCGAGTGGTTTCTATTAGATTCTTTTCGATTTGATTCAATTCGATTCGAATCTTTTTGATTCGAGTCTTTTCGACTCGATTCAATTCAATACGATTCTTTTAGATTCGATTCGATTCGATTGTTTTCGTTTCGATTCGACTTTTTTTGATTCGATTCTTTTCGATTCGATTGTTTTCAATTCGATTGATTCGATTCTTTTCAATTCTATGCTATTCAAAGCGATTCTTTTGTATTTGATTCGATTCGATTGTTTTCTTTTTGATTCGGTTCGATTCGTTTCATTTCGATTCGATTCAATTCTTTTCGATTCGATTCTTTTCGATTCGATTTGATTCTTTTCGATTCGATTCTATTCTATTCTTTTCTATTCCATTCGAATCGATTCGTTTGGATTGAATTCGATTCTTTTCGATTCGATTCAATTAGATTCTTTTCGATTGGATTCAGTTTGTTTCGATTCGAATCAATTTGATTCTTTTCGATTGGATTCCATTCGATTCTTTTCGATTTGATTCAATTCGATTCTTTTCGATTCTATTCATTTCGATGATTTTCGTTGAGATTAGATTCTTTTCGATTTGATTTTTTTCGGTTCGAGTCGATTCATTTCGCTTATTTTGGTTTGGATCAATTCAATTCGATTCTTTTTGATTTGATTTGATTCTATTCGATTTCTTTCGATTCTATTCTATTCTTTTCGATTCTATTCCATTCAATCCGATTCTTTTCGATTCGATTGGATTGTTTTAGATTTGATTCCATTCTTTCGATTCTATTTGATATGATTCTTTTCGATTCGATTTGATACGATACTTTTTATTTTGATTCGAATCGATTCTCTTCGGTTCGATTCGTTTTGATTCTTTTCGATTCAATTCTATTCGAATTTTTTCGATTTGATTCGATTCGATTCTTTTAGATTCTACTTGATTTGTTTCTTTTCGATTCGTTTTGATTCGATACTTTTTGATTCATGTCGATTCGATTCGATTCTTTTCAATTCGAATCTTTTCGTTACATGGAATTCGATTCTTTTCGATTTGATTCTTTATGATTTTTTTCAACGCGATTCGATTCGATTCTTTTTTTATGATAGTCACAGAGAGAGACAGAGAGGCAGAGATACAGGCAGAGGGAGAAGCAGGCTCCATGCACCAGGAGCCCGATATGGGATTCGTTCCCGGGTCTCCAGGATCCCGCCCTGGGCCAAAGGCAGGCGCTAAACTGCTGCGCCACCCAGGGATCCCTCAATTCGATTCTTTTTGATTCGAATCTATTCGATTCTTTTTGATTCGATTTGATTCTATTCGAGTTTTTTCGATTTGATTCGATTAGTTCCTTTTGGATTCAATTCAATTCATTTCTTTTGATTCAATTCAATTCGATTCTTTTGGATTCGATTCGATTCTTTTGGATTCGATTCTTTTGGATTCGAATCGAGTAGATTCTTTTCATTTCGATCGGATTCATTTCAATTCGATTCTTTTCGATTCGAATGTTTTCGAATCAATTCGATACTTTTTGATTCGATTCGATTCTTTTCGTGTCGATTTGATTCTTTTCGATTCGATTCTTTTCTATTTGAATCGATTCGATTCTTTTCATTTCGATTCGATTTGATTCAATTCGATTCTTTTCGATCAATTCAATTTGATTGTTTTCGATTTGATTCGATTCGATTCTTTTCGATTCTATTCAATTCGATTAGTTTCCATTCGATGATGCAATTGGATTCTTTTCGATTCGAGTCGATACGATTCGATTCTTTTTGATTGGACACAATTCGATTCTTTTCGATTCGATTCGATTCTTTTCGATTCGATTCGACTCGATTTCATTCTTTTTGATTCGATTCGACTAGAATTTAATCGACAGATTCAATTTGATTCTTTTCTTTTCGGTTCGATTCTTTTCTATTCGATTTTTTTCTATTCAATTCGATTCTTTCAATTCGATTCGATTCGATTCGATTCTTTTCGTTTCAAATCGATTCGTTTCGATTCGAGTCTTTTCAATTCGATTCTTTCCGATTCGATTCGATTTGATATTTTTAATTCGATTCGAGTCTTTTCGATTCGATTCGATTCTTTTCAATTTGATTCTTTCGATTCGAGTCTTTTTGATTC
Organism: Canis aureus; assembly: GCF_053574225.1. Lineage (NCBI taxonomy): Eukaryota > Metazoa > Chordata > Mammalia > Carnivora > Canidae > Canis > Canis aureus. The sequence goes on from NC_135637.1 coordinate 1,158,205, forward strand.
GATTCATTACGATTCGATTCGATTCTTTTCAATTCGATTTGATGCTTTTCCATTTGATCTGATTTGTTTCATTTCGATTCTTTTCGATTCCATTCGATTCTTTTCGATTCCATTAAATTTGATTCGATTCTTTTCGATTCGATTCGATTCTTTTCGATTTGATTCCATTCAGTTCGATTCTTTTCGATTCGATTGGATTCTTTTCGATTTGATTCAATTCTTTCGATTCGATTTGATTTGATTCTTTTCGTCTCGATTCAATACGATTCTTTTCATTTCGATTCTAATCGATTCTCTTCGATTCATTTCGTTTCGGTTCGTTTCGATCCTATTCGATTTTTCTAGATTCTATTCTATTCGATTCATTTTGAATCATTTCGATTTGATTCTGTTCGAGTGGTTTCTATTAGATTCTTTTCGATTTGATTCAATTCGATTCGAATCTTTTTGATTCGAGTCTTTTCGACTCGATTCAATTCAATACGATTCTTTTAGATTCGATTCGATTCGATTGTTTTCGTTTCGATTCGACTTTTTTTGATTCGATTCTTTTCGATTCGATTGTTTTCAATTCGATTGATTCGATTCTTTTCAATTCTATGCTATTCAAAGCGATTCTTTTGTATTTGATTCGATTCGATTGTTTTCTTTTTGATTCGGTTCGATTCGTTTCATTTCGATTCGATTCAATTCTTTTCGATTCGATTCTTTTCGATTCGATTTGATTCTTTTCGATTCGATTCTATTCTATTCTTTTCTATTCCATTCGAATCGATTCGTTTGGATTGAATTCGATTCTTTTCGATTCGATTCAATTAGATTCTTTTCGATTGGATTCAGTTTGTTTCGATTCGAATCAATTTGATTCTTTTCGATTGGATTCCATTCGATTCTTTTCGATTTGATTCAATTCGATTCTTTTCGATTCTATTCATTTCGATGATTTTCGTTGAGATTAGATTCTTTTCGATTTGATTTTTTTCGGTTCGAGTCGATTCATTTCGCTTATTTTGGTTTGGATCAATTCAATTCGATTCTTTTTGATTTGATTTGATTCTATTCGATTTCTTTCGATTCTATTCTATTCTTTTCGATTCTATTCCATTCAATCCGATTCTTTTCGATTCGATTCGATTGTTTTAGATTTGATTCCATTCTTTCGATTCTATTTGATATGATTCTTTTCGATTCGATTTGATACGATACTTTTTATTTTGATTCGAATCGATTCTCTTCGGTTCGATTCGTTTTGATTCTTTTCGATTCAATTCTATTCGAATTTTTTCGATTTGATTCGATTCGATTCTTTTAGATTCTACTTGATTTGTTTCTTTTCGATTCGTTTTGATTCGATACTTTTTGATTCATGTCGATTCGATTCGATTCTTTTCAATTCGAATCTTTTCGTTACATGGAATTCGATTCTTTTCGATTTGATTCTTTATGATTTTTTTCAACGCGATTCGATTCGATTCTTTTTTTATGATAGTCACAGAGAGAGACAGAGAGGCAGAGATACAGGCAGAGGGAGAAGCAGGCTCCATGCACCAGGAGCCCGATATGGGATTCGTTCCCGGGTCTCCAGGATCCCGCCCTGGGCCAAAGGCAGGCGCTAAACTGCTGCGCCACCCAGGGATCCCTCAATTCGATTCTTTTTGATTCGAATCTATTCGATTCTTTTTGATTCGATTTGATTCTATTCGAGTTTTTTCGATTTGATTCGATTAGTTCCTTTTGGATTCAATTCAATTCATTTCTTTTGATTCAATTCAATTCGATTCTTTTGGATTCGATTCGATTCTTTTGGATTCGATTCTTTTGGATTCGAATCGAGTAGATTCTTTTCATTTCGATCGGATTCATTTCAATTCGATTCTTTTCGATTCGAATGTTTTCGAATCAATTCGATACTTTTTGATTCGATTCGATTCTTTTCGTGTCGATTTGATTCTTTTCGATTCGATTCTTTTCTATTTGAATCGATTCGATTCTTTTCATTTCGATTCGATTTGATTCAATTCGATTCTTTTCGATCAATTCAATTTGATTGTTTTCGATTTGATTCGATTCGATTCTTTTCGATTCTATTCAATTCGATTAGTTTCCATTCGATGATGCAATTGGATTCTTTTCGATTCGAGTCGATACGATTCGATTCTTTTTGATTAGACACAATTCGATTCTTTTCGATTCGATTCGATTCTTTTCGATTCGACTCGACTCGATTTCATTCTTTTTGATTCGATTCGACTAGAATTTAATCGACAGATTCAATTTGATTCTTTTCTTTTCGGTTCGATTCTTTTCTATTCGATTTTTTTCTATTCAATTCGATTCTTTCAATTTGATTCGATTCGATTCGATTCTTTTCGTTTCAAATCGATTCGTTTCGATTCGAGTCTTTTCAATTCGATTCTTTCCGATTCGATTCGATTTGATATTTTTAATTCGATTCGAGTCTTTTCGATTCGATTCGATTCTTTTCAATTTGATTCTTTTCGATTCGAGTCTTTTTGATTCGATTCATTTCGATTCGATTCGATTCTTTTCAATTCGATTTGATGCTTTTCCATTTGATCTGATTTGTTTCATTTCGATTCTTTTCGATTCCATTCGATTCTTTTCGATTCCATTAAATTTGATTCGATTCTTTTCGATTCGATTCGATTCTTTTCGATTTGATTCCATTCAGTTCGATTCTTTTCGATTCGATTGGATTCTTTTCGATTTGATTCAATTCTTTCGATTCGATTTGATTTGATTCTTTTCGATTCGATTCAATACGATTCTTTTCATTTCGATTCTAATCGATTCTCTTCGATTCATTTCGTTTCGGTTCGTTTCGATTCTATTCGATTTTTCTAGATTCTATTCTATTCGATTCATTTTGAATCATTTCGATTTGATTCTGTTCGAGTGGTTTCTATTAGATTCTTTTCGATTTGATTCAATTCGATTCGAGTCTTTTTGATTCGAGTCTTTTCGACTCGATTCAATTCAATACGATTCTTTTAGATTCGATTCGATTCGATTGTTTTCGTTTCGATTCGACTTTTTTTGATTCGATTCTTTTCGATTCGATTGTTTTCAATTCGATTGATTCGATTCTTTTCAATTCTATGCTATTCAAAGCGATTCTTTTGTATTTGATTCGATTCGATTGTTTTCTTTTTGATTCGGTTCGATTCGTTTCTTTTCGATTCGATTCAATTCTTTTCGATTCGATTCTTTTCGATTCGATGTGATTCTTTTCGATTCGATTCTTTTCTATTTGAATCGATTCGATTCTTTTCATTTCGATTCGATTTGATTCAATTCGATTCTTTTCGATCAATTCAATTTGATTGTTTTCGATTTGATTCGATTCGATTCTTTTCGATTCTATTCAATTCGATTAGTTTCCATTCGATGATGCAATTGGATTCTTTTCGATTCGAGTCGATACGATTCGATTCTTTTTGATTAGACACAATTCGATTCTTTTCGATTCGATTCGATTCTTTTCGATTCGATTCGACTCGATTTCATTCTTTTTGATTCGATTCGACTAGAATTTAATCGACAGATTCAATTTGATTCTTTTCTTTTCGGTTCGATTCTTTTCTATTCGATTTTTTTCTATTCAATTCGATTCTTTCAATTCGATTCGATTCGGTTCGATTCTTTTCGTTTCAAATCGATTCGTTTCGATTCGAGTCTTTTCAATTCGATTCTTTCCGATTCGATTCGATTTGATATTTTTAATTCGATTCGAGTCTTTTCGATTCGATTCGATTCTTTTCAATTCGATTCTTTTCGATTCGAGTCTTTTTGATTCGATTCATTTCGATTCGATTCGATTCTTTTCAATTCGATTTGATGCTTTTCCATTTGATCTGATTTGTTTCATTTCGATTCTTTTCGATTCCATTCGATTCTTTTCGATTCCATTAAATTTGATTCGATTCTTTTCGATTCGATTCGATTCTTTTCGATTTGATTCCATTCAGTTCGATTCTTTTCGATTCGATTGGATTCTTTTCGATTTGATTCAATTCTTTCGATTCGATTTGATTTGATTCTTTTCGATTCGATTCAATACGATTCTTTTCATTTCGATTCTAATCGATTCTCTTCGATTCAGTTCGTTTCGGTTCGTTTCGATTCTATTCGATTTTTCTAGATTCTATTCTATTCGATTCATTTTGAATCGTTTCGATTTGATTCTGTTCGAGTGGTTTCTATTAGATTCTTTTCGATTTGATTCAATTCGATTCGAGTCTTTTTGATTCGAGTCTTTTCGACTCGATTCAATTCAATACGATTCTTTTAGATTCGATTCGATTCGATTGTTTTCGTTTCGATTCGACCTTTTTTGATTCGATTCTTTTCGATTCGATTGTTTTCAATTCGATTGATTCGATTCTTTTCAATTCTATGCTATTCAAAGCGATTCTTTTGTATTTGATTCGATTCGATTGTTTTCTTTTTGATTCGGTTCGATTCGTTTCTTTTCGATTCGATTCAATTCTTTTCGATTCGATTCTTTTCGATTCGATTTGATTCTTTTCGATTCGATTCTATTCTATTCTTTTCTATTCCATTCGAATCGATTCGTTTTGATTGAATTCGATTCTTTTCGATTCGATTCAATTAGATTCTTTTCGATTGGATTCAGTTTGTTTCGATTCGAATCAATTTGATTCTTTTCGATTGGATTCCATTCGATTCTTTTCGATTTGATTCAATTCGATTCTTTTCGATTCTATTCATTTCGATGATTTTCGTTGAGATTAGATTCTTTTCGATTTGATTTTTTTCGGTTCGAGTCGATTCATTTCGCTTATTTTGGTTTGGATCAATTCAATTCGATTCTTTCTGATTTGATTTGATTCTATTCGATTTCTTTCGATTCTATTCTATTCTTTTCGATTCTATTCCATTCAATCCGATTCTTTTCGATTCGATTCGATTGTTTTAGATTTGATTCCATTCTTTCGATTCTATTTGATATGATTCTTTTCGATTCGATTTGATACGATACTTTTTATTTTGATTCGAATCGATTCTCTTCGGTTCGATTCGTTTTGATTCTTTTCGATTCAATTCTATTCGAATTTTTTCGATTTGATTCGATTCGATTCTTTTAGATTCTACTTGATTTGTTTCTTTTCGATTCGTTTTGATTCGATACTTTTTGATTCATGTCGATTCGATTCGATTCTTTTCAATTCGAATCTTTTCGTTACATGGAATTCGATTCTTTTCGATTTGATTCTTTATGATTTTTTTCAACGCGATTCAATTCGATTCTTTTTTTATGATAGTCACAGAGAGAGACAGAGAGGCAGAGATACAGGCAGAGGGAGAAGCAGGCTCCATGCACCAGGAGCCCGATATGGGATTCGTTCCCGGGTCTCCAGGATCCCGCCCTGGGCCAAAGGCAGGCGCTAAACTGCTGCGCCACCCAGGGATCCCTCAATTCGATTCTTTTTGATTCGAATCTATTCGATTCTTTTTGATTCGATTTGATTCTATTCGAGTTTTTTCGATTTGATTCGATTAGTTCCTTTTGGACTCAATTCAATTCATTTCTTTTGATTCAATTCAATTCGATTCTTTTGGATTCGATTCGATTCTTTTGGATTCGATTCTTTTGGATTCGAATCGAGTAGATTCTTTTCATTTCGATCGGATTCATTTCAATTCGATTCCTTTCGATTCGAATGTTTTCGAATCAATTCGATACTTTTTGATTCGATTCGATTCTTTTCGTGTCGATTTGATTCTTTTCGATTCGATTCTTTTCTATTTGAATCGATTCGATTCTTTTCATTTCGATTCGATTTGATTCAATTCGATTCTTTTCGATCAATTCAATTTGATTGTTTTCGATTTGATTCGATTCGATTCTTTTCGATTCTATTCAATTCGATTAGTTTCCATTCGATGATGCAATTGGATTCTTTTCGATTCGAGTCGATACGATTCGATTCTTTTTGATTAGACACAATTCGATTCTTTTCGATTCGATTCGATTCTTTTCGATTCGATTCGACTCGATTTCATTCTTTTTGATTCGATTCGACTAGAATTTAATCGACAGATTCAATTTGATTCTTTTCTTTTCGGTTCGATTCTTTTCTATTCGATTTTTTTCTATTCAATTCGATTCTTTCAATTCGATTCGATTCGATTCGATTCTTTTCGTTTCAAATCGATTCGTTTCGATTCGAGTCTTTTCAATTCGATTCTTTCCGATTCGATTCGATTTGATATTTTTAATTCGATTCGAGTCTTTTCGATTCGATTCGATTCTTTTCAATTCGATTCTTTTCGATTCGAGTCTTTTTGATTCGATTCATTTCGATTCGATTCGATTCTTTTCAATTCGATTTGATGCTTTTCCATTTGATCTGATTTGTTTCATTTCGATTCTTTTCGATTCCATTCGATTCTTTTCGATTCGATTCGATTCTTTTCGATTTGATTCCATTCAGTTCGATTCTTTTCGATTCGATTGGATTCTTTTCGATTTGATTCAATTCTTTCGATTCGATTTGATTTGATTCTTTTCGATTCGATTCAATACGATTCTTTTCATTTCGATTCTAATCGATTCTCTTCGATTCATTTTGTTTCGGTTCGTTTCGATTCTATTCGATTTTTCTAGATTCTATTCTATTCGATTCATTTTGAATCATTTCGATTTGATTCTGTTCGAGTGGTTTCTATTAGATTCTTTTCGATTTGATTCAATTCGATTCGAGTCTTTTTGATTCGAGTCTTTTCGACTCGATTCAATTCAATACGATTCTTTTAGATTCGATTCGATTCGATTGTTTTCGTTTCGATTCGACTTTTTTTGATTCGATTCTTTTCGATTCGATTGTTTTCAATTCGATTGATTCGATTCTTTTCAATTCTATGCTATTCAAAGCGATTCTTTTGTATTTGATTCGATTCGATTGTTTTCTTTTTGATTCGGTTCGATTCGTTTCTTTTCGATTCGATTCAATTCTTTTCGATTCGATTCTTTTCGATTCGATGTGATTCTTTTCGATTCGATTCTATACTATTCTTTTCTATTCCATTCGAATCGTTTCGTTTGGATTGAATTCGATTCTTTTCGATTCGATTCAATTAGATTCTTTTCGATTGGATTCAATTTGTTTCGATTCGAATCAATTTGATTCTTTTCGATTGGATTCCATTCGATTCTTTTCGATTTGATTCAATTCGATTCTTTTCGATTCTATTCATTTCGATGATTTTCGTTGAGATTAGATTCTTTTCGATTTGATTTTTTTCGGTTCGAGTCGATTCATTTCGCTTATTTTGGTTTGGATCAATTCAATTCGATTCTTTTTGATTTGATTTGATTCTATTCGATTTCTTTCGATTCTATTCTATTCTTTTCGATTCTATTCCATTGAATGCGATTCTTTTCGATTCGATTCGATTGTTTTAGATTTGATTCCATTCTTTCGATTCTATTTGATATGATTCTTTTCGATTCGATTTGATACGATACTTTTTATTTTGATTCGAATCGATTCTCTTCGGTTCGATTCGTTTTGATTCTTTTCGATTCAATTCTATTCGAATTTTTTCGATTTGATTCGATTCGATTCTTTTAGATTCTATTTGATTTGTTTCTTTTCGATTCGTTTTGATTCGATTCTTTTTGATTTATGTCGATTCGATTCGATTCTTTTGTTTCGATTCGATTCTTTTCAATTCGAATCTTTTCTTTACATGGAATTCGATTCTTTTCGATTTGATTCTTTATGATTTTTTTCAACGCGATTCAATTTGATTCTTTTTTTATGATAGTCACAGAGAGAGACAGAGAGGCAGAGATACAGGCAGAGGGAGAAGCAGGCTCCATGCACCAGGAGCCCGATATGGGATTCGTTCCCGGGTCTCCAGGATCCCGCCCTGGGCCAAAGGCAGGCGCTAAACTGCTGCGCCACCCAGGGATCCCTCAATTCGATTCTTTTTGATTCGAATCTATTCGATTCTTTTTGATTCGATTTGATTCTATTCGAGTTTTTTCGATTTGATTCGATTAGATCCTTTTGGATTCAATTCAATTCATTTCTTTTGATTCAATTCAATTCGATTCTTTTGGATTCGATTCGATTCTTTTGGATTCGATTCTTTTGGATTCGAATCGAGTAGATTCTTTTCATTTCGATCGGATTCATTTCAATTCGATTCTTTTCGATTCGAATGTTTTCGAATCAATTCGATACTTTTTGATTCGATTCGATTCTTTTCGTGTCGATTTGATTCTTTTCGATTCGATTCTTTTCTATTTGAATCGATTCGATTCTTTTCATTTCGATTCGATTTGATTCAATTCGATACTTTTCGATCAATTCAATTTGGTTGTTTTCGATTTGATTCGATTCGATTCTTTTCGATTCTATTCAATTCGATTAGTTTCCATTCGATGATGCAATTGGATTCTTTTCGATTCGAGTCGATACGATTCGATTCTTTTTGATTGGACACAATTCGATTCTTTTCGATTCGATTCGATTCTTTTCGATTCGATTCGACTCGATTTCATTCTTTTTGATTCGATTCGACTAGAATTTAATCGACAGATTCAATTTGATTCTTTTCTTTTCGGTTCGATTCTTTTCTATTCGATTTTTTTCTATTCAATTCGATTCTTTCAATTCGATTCGATTCGATTCGATTCTTTTCGTTTCAAATCGATTCGTTTCGATTCGAGTCTTTTCAATTCGATTCTTTCCGATTCGATTCGATTTGATATTTTTAATTCGATTCGAGTCTTTTCGATTCGATTCGATTCTTTTCAATTTGATTCTTTCGATTCGAGTCTTTTTGATTCGATTCATTACGATTCGATTCGATTCTTTTCAATTCGATTTGATGCTTTTCCATTTGATCTGATTTGTTTCATTTCGATTCTTTTCGATTCCATTCGATTCTTTTCGATTCCATTAAATTTGATTCGATTCTTTTCGATTCGATTCGATTCTTTTCGATTTGATTCCATTCAGTTCGATTCTTTTCGATTCGATTGGATTCTTTTCGATTTGATTCAATTCTTTCGATTCGATTTGATTTGATTCTTTTCGTCTCGATTCAATACGATTCTTTTCATTTCGATTCTAATCGATTCTCTTCGATTCATTTCGTTTCGGTTCGTTTCGATCCTATTCGATTTTTCTAGATTCTATTCTATTCGATTCATTTTGAATCATTTCGATTTGATTCTGTTCGAGTGGTTTCTATTAGATTCTTTTCGATTTGATTCAATTCGATTCGAATCTTTTTGATTCGAGTCTTTTCGACTCGATTCAATTCAATACGATTCTTTTAGATTCGATTCGATTCGATTGTTTTCGTTTCGATTCGACTTTTTTTGATTCGATTCTTTTCGATTCGATTGTTTTCAATTCGATTGATTCGATTCTTTTCAATTCTATGCTATTCAAAGCGATTCTTTTGTATTTGATTCGATTCGATTGTTTTCTTTTTGATTCGGTTCGATTCGTTTCATTTCGATTCGATTCAATTCTTTTCGATTCGATTCTTTTCGATTCGATTTGATTCTTTTCGATTCGATTCTATTCTATTCTTTTCTATTCCATTCGAATCGATTCGTTTGGATTGAATTCGATTCTTTTCGATTCGATTCAATTAGATTCTTTTCGATTGGATTCAGTTTGTTTCGATTCGAATCAATTTGATTCTTTTCGATTGGATTCCATTCGATTCTTTTCGATTTGATTCAATTCGATTCTTTTCGATTCTATTCATTTCGATGATTTTCGTTGAGATTAGATTCTTTTCGATTTGATTTTTTTCGGTTCGAGTCGATTCATTTCGCTTATTTTGGTTTGGATCAATTCAATTCGATTCTTTTTGATTTGATTTGATTCTATTCGATTTCTTTCGATTCTATTCTATTCTTTTCGATTCTATTCCATTCAATCCGATTCTTTTCGATTCGATTCGATTGTTTTAGATTTGATTCCATTCTTTCGATTCTATTTGATATGATTCTTTTCGATTCGATTTGATACGATACTTTTTATTTTGATTCGAATCGATTCTCTTCGGTTCGATTCGTTTTGATTCTTTTCGATTCAATTCTATTCGAATTTTTTCGATTTGATTCGATTCGATTCTTTTAGATTCTACTTGATTTGTTTCTTTTCGATTCGTTTTGATTCGATACTTTTTGATTCATGTCGATTCGATTCGATTCTTTTCAATTCGAATCTTTTCGTTACATGGAATTCGATTCTTTTCGATTTGATTCTTTATGATTTTTTTCAACGCGATTCGATTCGATTCTTTTTTTATGATAGTCACAGAGAGAGACAGAGAGGCAGAGATACAGGCAGAGGGAGAAGCAGGCTCCATGCACCAGGAGCCCGATATGGGATTCGTTCCCGGGTCTCCAGGATCCCGCCCTGGGCCAAAGGCAGGCGCTAAACTGCTGCGCCACCCAGGGATCCCTCAATTCGATTCTTTTTGATTCGAATCTATTCGATTCTTTTTGATTCGATTTGATTCTATTCGAGTTTTTTCGATTTGATTCGATTAGTTCCTTTTGGATTCAATTCAATTCATTTCTTTTGATTCAATTCAATTCGATTCTTTTGGATTCGATTCGATTCTTTTGGATTCGATTCTTTTGGATTCGAATCGAGTAGATTCTTTTCATTTCGATCGGATTCATTTCAATTCGATTCTTTTCGATTCGAATGTTTTCGAATCAATTCGATACTTTTTGATTCGATTCGATTCTTTTCGTGTCGATTTGATTCTTTTCGATTCGATTCTTTTCTATTTGAATCGATTCGATTCTTTTCATTTCGATTCGATTTGATTCAATTCGATTCTTTTCGATCAATTCAATTTGATTGTTTTCGATTTGATTCGATTCGATTCTTTTCGATTCTATTCAATTCGATTAGTTTCCATTCGATGATGCAATTGGATTCTTTTCGATTCGAGTCGATACGATTCGATTCTTTTTGATTAGACACAATTCGATTCTTTTCGATTCGATTCGATTCTTTTCGATTCGACTCGACTCGATTTCATTCTTTTTGATTCGATTCGACTAGAATTTAATCGACAGATTCAATTTGATTCTTTTCTTTTCGGTTCGATTCTTTTCTATTCGATTTTTTTCTATTCAATTCGATTCTTTCAATTTGATTCGATTCGATTCGATTCTTTTCGTTTCAAATCGATTCGTTTCGATTCGAGTCTTTTCAATTCGATTCTTTCCGATTCGATTCGATTTGATATTTTTAATTCGATTCGAGTCTTTTCGATTCGATTCGATTCTTTTCAATTTGATTCTTTTCGATTCGAGTCTTTTTGATTCGATTCATTTCGATTCGATTCGATTCTTTTCAATTCGATTTGATGCTTTTCCATTTGATCTGATTTGTTTCATTTCGATTCTTTTCGATTCCATTCGATTCTTTTCGATTCCATTAAATTTGATTCGATTCTTTTCGATTCGATTCGATTCTTTTCGATTTGATTCCATTCAGTTCGATTCTTTTCGATTCGATTGGATTCTTTTCGATTTGATTCAATTCTTTCGATTCGATTTGATTTGATTCTTTTCGATTCGATTCAATACGATTCTTTTCATTTCGATTCTAATCGATTCTCTTCGATTCATTTCGTTTCGGTTCGTTTCGATTCTATTCGATTTTTCTAGATTCTATTCTATTCGATTCATTTTGAATCATTTCGATTTGATTCTGTTCGAGTGGTTTCTATTAGATTCTTTTCGATTTGATTCAATTCGATTCGAGTCTTTTTGATTCGAGTCTTTTCGACTCGATTCAATTCAATACGATTCTTTTAGATTCGATTCGATTCGATTGTTTTCGTTTCGATTCGACTTTTTTTGATTCGATTCTTTTCGATTCGATTGTTTTCAATTCGATTGATTCGATTCTTTTCAATTCTATGCTATTCAAAGCGATTCTTTTGTATTTGATTCGATTCGATTGTTTTCTTTTTGATTCGGTTCGATTCGTTTCTTTTCGATTCGATTCAATTCTTTTCGATTCGATTCTTTTCGATTCGATGTGATTCTTTTCGATTCGATTCTTTTCTATTTGAATCGATTCGATTCTTTTCATTTCGATTCGATTTGATTCAATTCGATTCTTTTCGATCAATTCAATTTGATTGTTTTCGATTTGATTCGATTCGATTCTTTTCGATTCTATTCAATTCGATTAGTTTCCATTCGATGATGCAATTGGATTCTTTTCGATTCGAGTCGATACGATTCGATTCTTTTTGATTAGACACAATTCGATTCTTTTCGATTCGATTCGATTCTTTTCGATTCGATTCGACTCGATTTCATTCTTTTTGATTCGATTCGACTAGAATTTAATCGACAGATTCAATTTGATTCTTTTCTTTTCGGTTCGATTCTTTTCTATTCGATTTTTTTCTATTCAATTCGATTCTTTCAATTCGATTCGATTCGATTCGATTCTTTTCGTTTCAAATCGATTCGTTTCGATTCGAGTCTTTTCAATTCGATTCTTTCCGATTCGATTCGATTTGATATTTTTAATTCGATTCGAGTCTTTTCGATTCGATTCGATTCTTTTCAATTTGATTCTTTCGATTCGAGTCTTTTTGATTCGATTCATTACGATTCGATTCGATTCTTTTCAATTCGATTTGATGCTTTTCCATTTGATCTGATTTGTTTCATTTCGATTCTTTTCGATTCCATTCGATTCTTTTCGATTCCATTAAATTTGATTCGATTCTTTTCGATTCGATTCGATTCTTTTCGATTTGATTCCATTCAGTTCGATTCTTTTCGATTCGATTGGATTCTTTTCGATTTGATTCAATTCTTTCGATTCGATTTGATTTGATTCTTTTCGATTCGATTCAATACGATTCTTTTCATTTCGATTCTAATCGATTCTCTTCGATTCATTTCGTTTCGGTTCGTTTCGATTCTATTCGATTTTTCTAGATTCTATTCTATTCGATTCATTTTGAATCATTTCGATTTGATTCTGTTCGAGTGGTTTCTATTAGATTCTTTTCGATTTGATTCAATTCGATTCGAGTCTTTTTGATTCGAGTCTTTTCGACTCGATTCAATTCAATACGATTCTTTTAGATTCGATTCGATTCGATTGTTTTCGTTTCGATTCGACTTTTTTTGATTCGATTCTTTTCGATTCGATTGTTTTCAATTCGATTGATTCGATTCTTTTCAATTCTATGCTATTCAAAGCGATTCTTTTGTATTTGATTCGATTCGATTGTTTTCTTTTTGATTCGGTTCGATTCGTTTCTTTTCGATTCGATTCAATTCTTTTCGATTCGATTCTTTTCGATTCGATGTGATTCTTTTCGATTCGATTCTATTCTATTCTTTTCTATTCCATTCGAATCGATTCGTTTGGATTGAATTCGATTCTTTTCGATTCGATTCAATTAGATTCTTTTCGATTGGATTCAATTTGTTTCAATTCGAATCAATTTGATTCTTTTCGATTGGATTCCATTCGATTCTTTTCGATTTGATTCAATTCGATTCTTTTCGATTCTATTCATTTCGATGATTTTCGTTGAGATTAGATTCTTTTCGATTTGATTTTTTTCGGTTCGAGTCGATTCATTTCGCTTATTTTGGTTTGGATCAATTCAATTCGATTCTTTTTGATTTGATTTGATTCTATTCGATTTCTTTCGATTCTATTCTATTCTTTTCGATTCTATTCCATTCAATGCGATTCTTTTCGATTCGATTCGATTGTTTTAGATTTGATTCCATTCTTTCGATTCTATTTGATATGATTCTTTTCGATTCGATTTGATACGATACTTTTTATTTTGATTCGAATCGATTCTCTTCGGTTCGATTCGTTTTGATTCTTTTCGATTCAATTCTATTCGAATTTTTTCGATTTGATTCGATTCGATTCTTTTAGATTCTATTTGATTTGTTTATTTTCGATTCGTTTTGATTCGATTCTTTTTGATTTATGTCGATTCGATTCGATTCTTTTGTTTCGATTCGATTCTTTTCAATTCGAATCTTTTCTTTACATGGAATTCGATTCTTTTCGATTTGATTCTTTATGATTTTTTTCAACGCGATTCAATTTGATTCTTTTTTTATGATAGTCACAGAGAGAGACAGAGAGGCAGAGATACAGGCAGAGGGAGAAGCAGGCTCCATGCACCAGGAGCCCGATATGGGATTCGTTCCCGGGTCTCCAGGATCCCGCCCTGGGCCAAAGGCAGGCGCTAAACTGCTGCGCCACCCAGGGATCCCTCAATTCGATTCTTTTTGATTCGAATCTATTCGATTCTTTTTGATTCGATTTGATTCTATTCGAGTTTTTTCGATTTGATTCGATTATTTCCTTTTGGATTCAATTCAATTCATTTCTTTTGATTCAATTCAATTCGATTCTTTTGGATTCGAATCGAGTAGATTCTTTTCATTTCGATCGGATTCATTTCAATTCGATTCTTTTCGATTCGAATGTTTTCGAATCAATTCGATACTTTTTGATTCGATTCGATTCTTTTCGTGTCGATTTGATTCTTTTCGATTCGATTCTTTTCTATTTGAATCGATTCGATTCTTTTCATTTCGATTCGATTTGATTCAATTCGATACTTTTCGATCAATTCAATTTGGTTGTTTTCGATTTGATTCGATTCGATTCTTTTCGATTCTATTCAATTCGATTAGTTTCCATTCGATGATGCAATTGGATTCTTTTCGATTCGAGTCGATACGATTCGATTCTTTTTGATTAGACACAATTCGATTCTTTTCGATTCGATTCGATTCTTTTCGATTCGATTCGACTCGATTTCATTCTTTTTGATTCGATTCGACTAGAATTTAATCGACAGATTCAATTTGATTCTTTTCTTTTCGGTTCGATTCTTTTCTATTCGATTTTTTTCTATTCAATTCGATTCTTTCAATTCGATTCGATTCGATTCGATTCTTTTGTTTCAAATCGATTCGTTTCGATTCGAGTCTTTTCAATTCGATTCTTTCCGATTCGATTCGATTTGATATTTTTAATTCGATTCGAGTCTTTTCGATTCGATTCGATTCTTTTCAATTCGATTCTTTTCGATTCGAGTCTTTTTGATTCGATTCATTTCGATTCGATTCGATTCTTTTCAATTCGATTTGATGCTTTTCCATTTGATCTGATTTGTTTCATTTCGATTCTTTTCGATTCCATTCGATTCTTTTCGATTCCATTAAATTTGATTCGATTCTTTTCGATTCGATTCGATTCTTTTCGATTTGATTCCATTCAGTTCGATTCTTTTCGATTCGGTTGGATTCTTTTCGATTTGATTCAATTCTTTCGATTCGATTTGATTTGATTCTTTTCGATTCGATTCAATACGATTCTTTTCATTTCGATTCTAATCGATTCTCTTCGATTCATTTCGTTTCGGTTCGTTTCGATTCTATTCGATTTTTCTAGATTCTATTCTATTCGATTCATTTTGAATCATTTCGATTTGATTCTGTTCGAGTGGTTTCTATTAGATTCTTTTCGATTTGATTCAATTCGATTCGAGTCTTTTTGACTCGAGTCTTTTCGACTCGATTCAATTCAATACGATTCTTTTAGATTCGATTCGATTCGATTGTTTTCGTTTCGATTCGACTTTTTTTGATTCGATTCTTTTCGATTCGATTGTTTTCAATTCGATTGATTCGATTCTTTTCAATTCTATGCTATTCAAAGCGATTCTTTTGTATTTGATTCGATTCGATTGTTTTCTTTTTGATTCGGTTCGATTCGTTTCTTTTCGATTCGATTCAATTCTTTTCAATTCGATTCTTTTCGATTCGATTTGATTCTTTTCGATTCGATACTATTCTATTCTTTTCTATTCCATTCGAATCGATTCGTTTGGATTGAATTCGATTCTTTTCGATTCGATTCAATTAGATTCTTTTCGATTGGATTCAATTTGTTTCGATTCGAATCAATTTGATTCTTTTCGATTGGATTCCATTCGATTCTTTTCGATTGGATTCCATTCGATTCTTTTCGATTCTATTCATTTCGATGATTTTCGTTGAGATTAGATTCTTTTCGATTTGATTTTTTTCGGTTCGAGTCGATTCATTTCGCTTATTTTGGTTTGGATCAATTCAATTCGATTCTTTTTGATTTGATTTGATTCTATTCGATTTCTTTCGATTCTATTCTATTCTTTTCGATTCTATTCCATTCAATCCGATTCTTTTCGATTCGATTCGATTGTTTTAGATTTGATTCCATTCTTTCGATTCTATTTGATTTGATTCTTTTCGATTCGATTTGATACGATACTTTTTATTTTGATTCGAATCGATTCTCTTCGGTTCGATTCGTTTTGATTCTTTTCGATTCAATTCTATTCGAATTTTTTCGATTTGATTCGATTCGATTCTTTTAGATTCTACTTGATTTGTTTCTTTTCGATTCGTTTTGATTCGATACTTTTTGATTCATGTCGATTCGATTCGATTCTTTTCAATTCGAATCTTTTCGTTACATGGAATTCGATTCTTTTCGATTTGATTCTTTATGATTTTTTTCAACGCGATTCAATTCGATTCTTTTTTTATGATAGTCACAGAGAGAGACAGAGAGGCAGAGATACAGGCAGAGGGAGAAGCAGGCTCCATGCACCAGGAGCCCGATATGGGATTCGTTCCCGGGTCTCCAGGATCCCGCCCTGGGCCAAAGGCAGGCGCTAAACTGCTGCGCCACCCAGGGATCCCTCAATTCGATTCTTTTTGATTCGAATCTATTCGATTCTTTTTGATTCGATTTGATTCTATTCGAGTTTTTTCGATTTGATTCGATTAGTTCCTTTTGGATTCAATTCAATTCATTTCTTTTGATTCAATTCAATTCGATTCTTTTGGATTCGATTCGATTCTTTTGGATTCGATTCTTTTGGATTCGAATCGAGTAGATTCTTTTCATTTCGATCGGATTCATTTCAATTCGATTCTTTTCGATTCGAATGTTTTCGAATCAATTCGATACTTTTTGATTCGATTCGATTCTTTTCGTGTCGATTTGATTCTTTTCGATTCGATTCTTTTCTATTTGAATCGATTCGATTCTTTTCATTTCGATTCGATTTGATTCAATTCGATTCTTTTCGATCAATTCAATTTGGTTGTTTTCGATTTGATTCGATTCGATTCTTTTCGATTCTATTCAATTCGATTAGTTTCCATTCGATGATGCAATTGGATTCTTTTCGATTCGAGTCGATACGATTCGATTCTTTTTGATTAGACACAATTCGATTCTTTTCGATTCGATTCGATTCTTTTCGATTCGATTCGACTCGATTTCATTCTTTTTGATTCGATTCGACTAGAATTTAATCGACAGATTCAATTTGATTCTTTTCTTTTCGGTTCGATTCTTTTCTATTCGATTTTTTTCTATTCAATTCGATTCTTTCAATTCGATTCGATTCGGTTCGATTCTTTTCGTTTCAAATCGATTCGTTTCGATTCGAGTCTTTTCAATTCGATTCTTTCCGATTCGATTCGATTTGATATTTTTAATTCGATTCGAGTCTTTTCGATTCGATTCGATTCTTTTCAATTCGATTCTTTTCGATTCGAGTCTTTTTGATTCGATTCATTTCGATTCGATTCGATTCTTTTCAATTCGATTTGATGCTTTTCCATTTGATCTGATTTGTTTCATTTCGATTCTTTTCGATTCCATTCGATTCTTTTCGATTCCATTAAATTTGATTCGATTCTTTTCGATTCGATTCGATTCTTTTCGATTTGATTCCATTCAGTTCGATTCTTTTCGATTCGATTGGATTCTTTTCGATTTGATTCAATTCTTTCGATTCGATTTGATTTGATTCTTTTCGATTCGATTCAATACGATTCTTTTCATTTCGATTCTAATCGATTCTCTTCGATTCAGTTCGTTTCGGTTCGTTTCGATTCTATTCGATTTTTCTAGATTCTATTCTATTCGATTCATTTTGAATCGTTTCGATTTGATTCTGTTCGAGTGGTTTCTATTAGATTCTTTTCGATTTGATTCAATTCGATTCGAGTCTTTTTGATTCGAGTCTTTTCGACTCGATTCAATTCAATACGATTCTTTTAGATTCGATTCGATTCGATTGTTTTCGTTTCGATTCGACCTTTTTTGATTCGATTCTTTTCGATTCGATTGTTTTCAATTCGATTGATTCGATTCTTTTCAATTCTATGCTATTCAAAGCGATTCTTTTGTATTTGATTCGATTCGATTGTTTTCTTTTTGATTCGGTTCGATTCGTTTCTTTTCGATTCGATTCAATTCTTTTCGATTCGATTCTTTTCGATTCGATTTGATTCTTTTCGATTCGATTCTATTCTATTCTTTTCTATTCCATTCGAATCGATTCGTTTTGATTGAATTCGATTCTTTTCGATTCGATTCAATTAGATTCTTTTCGATTGGATTCAGTTTGTTTCGATTCGAATCAATTTGATTCTTTTCGATTGGATTCCATTCGATTCTTTTCGATTTGATTCAATTCGATTCTTTTCGATTCTATTCATTTCGATGATTTTCGTTGAGATTAGATTCTTTTCGATTTGATTTTTTTCGGTTCGAGTCGATTCATTTCGCTTATTTTGGTTTGGATCAATTCAATTCGATTCTTTCTGATTTGATTTGATTCTATTCGATTTCTTTCGATTCTATTCTATTCTTTTCGATTCTATTCCATTCAATCCGATTCTTTTCGATTCGATTCGATTGTTTTAGATTTGATTCCATTCTTTCGATTCTATTTGATATGATTCTTTTCGATTCGATTTGATACGATACTTTTTATTTTGATTCGAATCGATTCTCTTCGGTTCGATTCGTTTTGATTCTTTTCGATTCAATTCTATTCGAATTTTTTCGATTTGATTCGATTCGATTCTTTTAGATTCTACTTGATTTGTTTCTTTTCGATTCGTTTTGATTCGATACTTTTTGATTCATGTCGATTCGATTCGATTCTTTTCAATTCGAATCTTTTCATTACATGGAATTCGATTCTTTTCGATTTGATTCTTTATGATTTTTTTCAACGCGATTCAATTCGATTCTTTTTTTATGATAGTCACAGAGAGAGACAGAGAGGCAGAGATACAGGCAGAGGGAGAAGCAGGCTCCATGCACCAGGAGCCCGATATGGGATTCGTTCCCGGGTCTCCAGGATCCCGCCCTGGGCCAAAGGCAGGCGCTAAACTGCTGCGCCACCCAGGGATCCCTCAATTCGATTCTTTTTGATTCGAATCTATTCGATTCTTTTTGATTCGATTTGATTCTATTCGAGTTTTTTCGATTTGATTCGATTAGTTCCTTTTGGACTCAATTCAATTCATTTCTTTTGATTCAATTCAATTCGATTCTTTTGGATTCGATTCGATTCTTTTGGATTCGATTCTTTTGGATTCGAATCGAGTAGATTCTTTTCATTTCGATCGGATTCATTTCAATTCGATTCCTTTCGATTCGAATGTTTTCGAATCAATTCGATACTTTTTGATTCGATTCGATTCTTTTCGTGTCGATTTGATTCTTTTCGATTCGATTCTTTTCTATTTGAATCGATTCGATTCTTTTCATTTCGATTCGATTTGATTCAATTCGATTCTTTTCGATCAATTCAATTTGATTGTTTTCGATTTGATTCGATTCGATTCTTTTCGATTCTATTCAATTCGATTAGTTTCCATTCGATGATGCAATTGGATTCTTTTCGATTCGAGTCGATACGATTCGATTCTTTTTGATTAGACACAATTCGATTCTTTTCGATTCGATTCGATTCTTTTCGATTCGATTCGACTCGATTTCATTCTTTTTGATTCGATTCGACTAGAATTTAATCGACAGATTCAATTTGATTCTTTTCTTTTCGGTTCGATTCTTTTCTATTCGATTTTTTTCTATTCAATTCGATTCTTTCAATTCGATTCGATTCGATTCGATTCTTTTCGTTTCAAATCGATTCGTTTCGATTCGAGTCTTTTCAATTCGATTCTTTCCGATTCGATTCGATTTGATATTTTTAATTCGATTCGAGTCTTTTCGATTCGATTCGATTCTTTTCAATTCGATTCTTTTCGATTCGAGTCTTTTTGATTCGATTCATTTCGATTCGATTCGATTCTTTTCAATTCGATTTGATGCTTTTCCATTTGATCTGATTTGTTTCATTTCGATTCTTTTCGATTCCATTCGATTCTTTTCGATTCGATTCGATTCTTTTCGATTTGATTCCATTCAGTTCGATTCTTTTCGATTCGATTGGATTCTTTTCGATTTGATTCAATTCTTTCGATTCGATTTGATTTGATTCTTTTCGATTCGATTCAATACGATTCTTTTCATTTCGATTCTAATCGATTCTCTTCGATTCATTTTGTTTCGGTTCGTTTCGATTCTATTCGATTTTTCTAGATTCTATTCTATTCGATTCATTTTGAATCATTTCGATTTGATTCTGTTCGAGTGGTTTCTATTAGATTCTTTTCGATTTGATTCAATTCGATTCGAGTCTTTTTGATTCGAGTCTTTTCGACTCGATTCAATTCAATACGATTCTTTTAGATTCGATTCGATTCGATTGTTTTCGTTTCGATTCGACTTTTTTTGATTCGATTCTTTTCGATTCGATTGTTTTCAATTCGATTGATTCGATTCTTTTCAATTCTATGCTATTCAAAGCGATTCTTTTGTATTTGATTCGATTCGATTGTTTTCTTTTTGATTCGGTTCGATTCGTTTCTTTTCGATTCGATTCAATTCTTTTCGATTCGATTCTTTTCGATTCGATGTGATTCTTTTCGATTCGATTCTATACTATTCTTTTCTATTCCATTCGAATCGTTTCGTTTGGATTGAATTCGATTCTTTTCGATTCGATTCAATTAGATTCTTTTCGATTGGATTCAATTTGTTTCGATTCGAATCCATTTGATTCTTTTCGATTGGATTCCATTCGATTCTTTTCGATTTGATTCAATTCGATTCTTTTCGATTCTATTCATTTCGATGATTTTCGTTGAGATTAGATTCTTTTCGATTTGATTTTTTTCGGTTCGAGTCGATTCATTTCGCTTATTTTGGTTTGGATCAATTCAATTCGATTCTTTTTGATTTGATTTGATTCTATTCGATTTCTTTCGATTCTATTCTATTCTTTTCGATTCTATTCCATTGAATGCGATTCTTTTCGATTCGATTCGATTGTTTTAGATTTGATTCCATTCTTTCGATTCTATTTGATATGATTCTTTTCGATTCGATTTGATACGATACTTTTTATTTTGATTCGAATCGATTCTCTTCGGTTCGATTCGTTTTGATTCTTTTCGATTCAATTCTATTCGAATTTTTTCGATTTGATTCGATTCGATTCTTTTAGATTCTATTTGATTTGTTTCTTTTCGATTCGTTTTGATTCGATTCTTTTTGATTTATGTCGATTCGATTCGATTCTTTTGTTTCGATTCGATTCTTTTCAATTCGAATCTTTTCTTTACATGGAATTCGATTCTTTTCGATTTGATTCTTTATGATTTTTTTCAACGCGATTCAATTTGATTCTTTTTTTATGATAGTCACAGAGAGAGACAGAGAGGCAGAGATACAGGCAGAGGGAGAAGCAGGCTCCATGCACCAGGAGCCCGATATGGGATTCGTTCCCGGGTCTCCAGGATCCCGCCCTGGGCCAAAGGCAGGCGCTAAACTGCTGCGCCACCCAGGGATCCCTCAATTCGATTCTTTTTGATTCGAATCTATTCGATTCTTTTTGATTCGATTTGATTCTATTCGAGTTTTTTCGATTTGATTCGATTAGTTCCTTTTGGATTCAATTCAATTCATTTCTTTTGATTCAATTCAATTCGATTCTTTTGGATTCGATTCGATTCTTTTGGATTCGATTCTTTTGGATTCGAATCGAGTAGATTCTTTTCATTTCGATCGGATTCATTTCAATTCGATTCTTTTCGATTCGAATGTTTTCGAATCAATTCGATACTTTTTGATTCGATTCGATTCTTTTCGTGTCGATTTGATTCTTTTCGATTCGATTCTTTTCTATTTGAATCGATTCGATTCTTTTCATTTCGATTCGATTTGATTCAATTCGATACTTTTCGATCAATTCAATTTGGTTGTTTTCGATTTGATTCGATTCGATTCTTTTCGATTCTATTCAATTCGATTAGTTTCCATTCGATGATGCAATTGGATTCTTTTCGATTCGAGTCGATACGATTCGATTCTTTTTGATTAGACACAATTCGATTCTTTTCGATTCGATTCGATTCTTTTCGATTCGATTCGACTCGATTTCATTCTTTTTGATTCGATTCGACTAGAATTTAATCGACAGATTCAATTTGATTCTTTTCTTTTCGGTTCGATTCTTTTCTATTCGATTTTTTTCTATTCAATTCGATTCTTTCAATTCGATTCGATTCGATTCGATTCTTTTGTTTCAAATCGATTCGTTTCGATTCGAGTCTTTTCAATTCGATTCTTTCCGATTCGATTCGATTTGATATTTTTAATTCGATCCGACTCTTTTCGATTCGATTCGATTCTTTTCAATTCGATTCTTTTCGATTCGAGTCTTTTTGATTCGATTCATTTTGATTCGATTCGATTCTTTTCAATTCGATTTGATGCTTTTCCATTTGATCTGATTTGTTTCATTTCGATTCTTTTCGATTCCATTCGATTCTTTTCGATTCCATTAAATTTGATTCGATTCTTTTCGATTCGATTCGATTCTTTTCGATTTGATTCCATTCAGTTCGATTCTTTTCGATTCGGTTGGATTCTTTTCGATTTGATTCAATTCTTTCGATTCGATTTGATTTGATTCTTTTCGATTCGATTCAATACGATTCTTTTCATTTCGATTCTAATCGATTCTCTTCGATTCATTTCGTTTCGGTTCGTTTCGATTCTATTCGATTTTTCTAGATTCTATTCTATTCGATTCATTTTGAATCATTTCGATTTGATTCTGTTCGAGTGGTTTCTATTAGATTCTTTTCGATTTGATTCAATTCGATTCGAGTCTTTTTGACTCGAGTCTTTTCGACTCGATTCAATTCAATACGATTCTTTTAGATTCGATTCGATTCGATTGTTTTCGTTTCGATTCGACTTTTTTTGATTCGATTCTTTTCGATTCGATTGTTTTCAATTCGATTGATTCGATTCTTTTCAATTCTATGCTATTCAAAGCGATTCTTTTGTATTTGATTCGATTCGATTGTTTTCTTTTTGATTCGGTTCGATTCGTTTCTTTTCGATTCGATTCAATTCTTTTCAATTCGATTCTTTTCGATTCGATTTGATTCTTTTCGATTCGATTCTATTCTATTCTTTTCTATTCCATTCGAATCGATTCGTTTGGATTGAATTCGATTCTTTTCGATTCGATTCAATTAGATTCTTTTCGATTGGATTCAATTTGTTTCGATTCGAATCAATTTGATTCTTTTCGATTGGATTCCATTCGATTCTTTTCGATTGGATTCCATTCGATTCTTTTCGATTCTATTCATTTCGATGATTTTCGTTGAGATTAGATTCTTTTCGATTTGATTTTTTTCGGTTCGAGTCGATTCATTTCGCTTATTTTGGTTTGGATCAATTCAATTCGATTCTTTTTGATTTGATTTGATTCTATTCGATTTCTTTCGATTCTATTCTATTCTTTTCGATTCTATTCCGTTCATCCGATTCTTTTCGATTCGATTCGATTGTTTTAGATTTGATTCCATTCTTTCGATTCTATTTGATATGATTCTTTTCGATTCGATTTGATACGATACTTTTTATTTTGATTCGAATCGATTCTCTTCGGTTCGATTCGTTTTGATTCTTTTCGATTCAATTCTATTCGAATTTTTTCGATTTGATTCGATTCGATTCTTTTAGATTCTACTTGATTTGTTTCTTTTCGATTCGTTTTGATTCGATACTTTTTGATTCATGTCGATTCGATTCGATTCTTTTCAATTCGAATGTTTTCTTTACATGGAATTCGATTCTTTTCGATTTGATTCTTTATGATTTTTTTCAACGCGATTCAATTCGATTCTTTTTTTATGATAGTCACAGAGAGAGACAGAGAGGCAGAGATACAGGCAGAGGGAGAAGCAGGCTCCATGCACCAGGAGCCCGATATGGGATTCGTTCCCGGGTCTCCAGGATCCCGCCCTGGGCCAAAGGCAGGCGCTAAACTGCTGCGCCACCCAGGGATCCCTCAATTCGATTCTTTTTGATTCGAATCTATTCGATTCTTTTTGATTCGATTTGATTCTATTCGAGTTTTTTCGATTTGATTCGATTAGTTCCTTTTGGATTCAATTCAATTCATTTCTTTTGATTCAATTCAATTCGATTCTTTTGGATTCGATTCGATTCTTTTGGATTCGATTCTTTTGGATTCGAATCGAGTAGATTCTTTTCATTTCGATCGGATTCATTTCAATTCGATTCTTTTCGATTCGAATGTTTTCGAATCAATTCGATACTTTTTGATTCGATTCGATTCTTTTCGTGTCGATTTGATTCTTTTCGATTCGATTCTTTTCTATTTGAATCGATTCGATTCTTTTCATTTCGATTCGATTTGATTCAATTCGATACTTTTCGATCAATTCAATTTGGTTGTTTTCGATTTGATTCGATTCGATTCTTTTCGATTCTATTCAATTCGATTAGTTTCCATTCGATGATGCAATTGGATTCTTTTCGATTCGAGTCGATACGATTCGATTCTTTTTGATTAGACACAATTCGATTCTTTTCGATTCGATTCGATTCTTTTCGATTCGATTCGACTCGATTTCATTCTTTTTGATTCGATTCGACTAGAATTTAATCGACAGATTCAATTTGATTCTTTTCTTTTCGGTTCGATTCTTTTCTATTCGATTTTTTTCTATTCAATTCGATTCTTTCAATTCGATTCGATTCGATTCGATTCTTTTGTTTCAAATCGATTCGTTTCGATTCGAGTCTTTTCAATTCGATTCTTTCCGATTCGATTCGATTTGATATTTTTAATTCGATCCGACTCTTTTCGATTCGATTCGATTCTTTTCAATTCGATTCTTTTCGATTCGAGTCTTTTTGATTCGATTCATTTCGATTCGATTCGATTCTTTTCAATTCGATTTGATGCTTTTCCATTTGATCTGATTTGTTTCATTTCGATTCTTTTCGATTCCATTCGATTCTTTTCGATTCCATTAAATTTGATTCGATTCTTTTCGATTCGATTCGATTCTTTTCGATTTGATTCCATTCAGTTCGATTCTTTTCGATTCGGTTGGATTCTTTTCGATTTGATTCAATTCTTTCGATTCGATTTGATTTGATTCTTTTCGATTCGATTCAATACGATTCTTTTCATTTCGATTCTAATCGATTCTCTTCGATTCATTTCGTTTCAGTTCGTTTCGATTCTATTCGATTTTTCTAGATTCTATTCTATTCGATTCATTTTGAATCATTTCAATTTGATTCTGTTCGAGTGGTTTCTATTAGATTCTTTTCGATTTGATTCAATTCGATTCGAGTCTTTTTGATTCGAGTCTTTTCGACTCGATTCAATTCAATACGATTCTTTTAGATTCGATTCGATTCGATTGTTTTCGTTTCGATTCGACTTTTTTTGATTCGATTCTTTTCGATTCGATTGTTTTCAATTCGATTGATTCGATTCTTTTCAATTCTATGCTATTCAAAGCGATTCTTTTGTATTTGATTCGATTCGATTGTTTTCTTTTTGATTCGGTTCGATTCGTTTCTTTTCGATTCGATTCAATTCTTTTCAATTCGATTCTTTTCGATTCGATTTGATTCTTTTCGATTCGATACTATTCTATTCTTTTCTATTCCATTCGAATCGATTCGTTTGGATTGAATTCGATTCTTTTCGATTCGATTCAATTAGATTCTTTTCGATTGGATTCAATTTGTTTCGATTCGAATCAATAAGATTCTTTTCGATTGGATTCCATTCGATTCTTTTCGATTGGATTCCATTCGATTCTTTTCGATTCTATTCATTTCGATGATTTTCGTTGAGATTAGATTCTTTTCGATTTGATTTTTTTCGGTTCGAGTCGATTCATTTCGCTTATTTTGGTTTGGATCAATTCAATTCGATTCTTTTTGATTTGATTTGATTCTATTCGATTTCTTTCGATTCTATTCTATTCTTTTCGATTCTATTCCATTCAATCCGATTCTTTTCGATTCGATTCGATTGTTTTAGATTTGATTCCATTCTTTCGATTCTATTTGATATGATTCTTTTCGATTCGATTTGATACGATACTTTTTATTTTGATTCGAATCGATTCTCTTCGGTTCGATTCGTTTTGATTCTTTTCGATTCAATTCTATTCGAATTTTTTCGATTTGATTCGATTCGATTCTTTTAGATTCTACTTGATTTGTTTCTTTTCGATTCGTTTTGATTCGATACTTTTTGATTCATGTCGATTCGATTCGATTCTTTTCAATTCGAATCTTTTCGTTACATGGAATTCGATTCTTTTCGATTTGATTCTTTATGATTTTTTTCAACGCGATTCAATTCGATTCTTTTTTTATGATAGTCACAGAGAGAGACAGAGAGGCAGAGATACAGGCAGAGGGAGAAGCAGGCTCCATGCACCAGGAGCCCGATATGGGATTCGTTCCCGGGTCTCCAGGATCCCGCCCTGGGCCAAAGGCAGGCGCTAAACTGCTGCGCCACCCAGGGATCCCTCAATTCGATTCTTTTTGATTCGAATCTATTCGATTCTTTTTGATTCGATTTGATTCTATTCGAGTTTTTTCGATTTGATTCGATTAGTTCCTTTTGGATTCAATTCAATTCATTTCTTTTGATTCAATTCAATTCGATTCTTTTGGATTCGATTCGATTCTTTTGGATTCGATTCTTTTGGATTCGAATCGAGTAGATTCTTTTCATTTCGATCGGATTCATTTCAATTCGATTCTTTTCGATTCGAATGTTTTCGAATCAATTCGATACTTTTTGATTCGATTCGATTCTTTTCGTGTCGATTTGATTCTTTTCGATTCGATTCTTTTCTATTTGAATCGATTCGATTCTTTTCATTTCGATTCGATTTGATTCAATTCGATTCTTTTCGATCAATTCAATTTGGTTGTTTTCGATTTGATTCGATTCGATTCTTTTCTATTCTATTCAATTCGATTAGTTTCCATTCGATGATGCAATTGGATTCTTTTCGATTCGAGTCGATACGATTCGATTCTTTTTGATTAGACACAATTCGATTCTTTTCGATTCGATTCGGTTCTTTTCGATTCGATTCGACTCGATTTCATTCTTTTTGATTCGATTCGACTAGAATTTAATCGACAGATTCAATTTGATTCTTTTCTTTTCGGTTCGATTCTTTTCTATTCGATTTTTTTCTATTCAATTCGATTCTTTCAATTCGATTCGATTCGATTCGATTCTTTTCGTTTCAAATCGATTCGTTTCGATTCGAGTCTTTTCAATTCGATTCTTTCTGATTCGATTCGATTTGATATTTTTAATTCGATTCGAGTCTTTTCGATTCGATTCGATTCTTTTCAATTCGATTCTTTTCGATTCGAGTCTTTTTGATTCGATTCATTTCGATTCGATTCGATTCTTTTCAATTCGATTTGATGCTTTTCCATTTGATCTGATTTGTTTCATTTCGATTCTTTTCGATTCCATTCGATTCTTTTCGATTCCATTAAATTTGATTCGATTCTTTTCGATTCGATTCGATTCTTTTCGATTTGATTCCATTCAGTTCGATTCTTTTCGATTCGGTTGGATTCTTTTCGATTTGATTCAATTCTTTCGATTCGATTTGATTTGATTCTTTTCGATTCGATTCAATACGATTCTTTTCATTTCGATTCTAATCGATTCTCTTCGATTCATTTCGTTTCGGTTCGTTTCGATTCTATTCGATTTTTCTAGATTCTATTCTATTCGATTCATTTTGAATCATTTCAATTTGATTCTGTTCGAGTGGTTTCTATTAGATTCTTTTCGATTTGATTCAATTCGATTCGAGTCTTTTTGATTCGAGTCTTTTCGACTCGATTCAATTCAATACGATTCTTTTAGATTCGATTCGATTCGATTGTTTTCGTTTCGATTCGACTTTTTTTGATTCGATTCTTT
Source organism: Canis aureus (assembly GCF_053574225.1). Taxonomy (NCBI): domain Eukaryota; kingdom Metazoa; phylum Chordata; class Mammalia; order Carnivora; family Canidae; genus Canis; species Canis aureus. Next base: position 1,186,507 of record NC_135637.1, read on the forward strand.
TCGATTCGATTGTTTTCAATTCGATTGATTCGATTCTTTTCAATTCTATGCTATTCAAAGCGATTCTTTTGTATTTGATTCGATTCGATTGTTTTCTTTTTGATTCGGTTCGATTCGTTTCTTTTCGATTCGATTCAATTCTTTTCAATTCGATTCTTTTCGATTCGATTTGATTCTTTTCGATTCGATACTATTCTATTCTTTTCTATTCCATTCGAATCGATTCGTTTGGATTGAATTCGATTCTTTTCGATTCGATTCAATTAGATTCTTTTCGATTGGATTCAATTTGTTTCGATTCGAATCAATTTGATTCTTTTCGATTGGATTCCATTCGATTCTTTTCGATTGGATTCCATTCGATTCTTTTCGATTCTATTCATTTCGATGATTTTCGTTGAGATTAGATTCTTTTCGATTTGATTTTTTTCGGTTCGAGTCGATTCATTTCGCTTATTTTGGTTTGGATCAATTCAATTCGATTCTTTTTGATTTGATTTGATTCTATTCGATTTCTTTCGATTCTATTCTATTCTTTTCGATTCTATTCCATTGAATGCGATTCTTTTCGATTCGATTCGATTGTTTTAGATTTGATTCCATTCTTTCGATTCTATTTGATATGATTCTTTTCGATTCGATTTGATACGATACTTTTTATTTTGATTCGAATCGATTCTCTTCGGTTCGATTCGTTTTGATTCTTTTCGATTCAATTCTATTCGAATTTTTTCGATTTGATTCGATTCGATTCTTTTAGATTCTACTTGATTTGTTTCTTTTCGATTCGTTTTGATTCGATACTTTTTGATTCATGTCGATTCGATTCGATTCTTTTCAATTCGAATCTTTTCGTTACATGGAATTCGATTCTTTTCGATTTGATTCTTTATGATTTTTTTCAACGCGATTCAATTCGATTCTTTTTTTATGATAGTCACAGAGAGAGACAGAGAGGCAGAGATACAGGCAGAGGGAGAAGCAGGCTCCATGCACCAGGAGCCCGATATGGGATTCGTTCCCGGGTCTCCAGGATCCCGCCCTGGGCCAAAGGCAGGCGCTAAACTGCTGCGCCACCCAGGGATCCCTCAATTCGATTCTTTTTGATTCGAATCTATTCGATTCTTTTTGATTCGATTTGATTCTATTCGAGTTTTTTCGATTTGATTCGATTAGTTCCTTTTGGATTCAATTCAATTCATTTCTTTTGATTCAATTCAATTCGATTCTTTTGGATTCGATTCGATTCTTTTGGATTCGATTCTTTTGGATTCGAATCGAGTAGATTCTTTTCATTTCGATCGGATTCATTTCAATTCGATTCTTTTCGATTCGAATGTTTTCGAATCAATTCGATACTTTTTGATTCGATTCGATTCTTTTCGTGTCGATTTGATTCTTTTCGATTCGATTCTTTTCTATTTGAATCGATTCGATTCTTTTCATTTCGATTCGATTTGATTCAATTCGATTCTTTTCGATCAATTCAATTTGGTTGTTTTCGATTTGATTCGATTCGATTCTTTTCTATTCTATTCAATTCGATTAGTTTCCATTCGATGATGCAATTGGATTCTTTTCGATTCGAGTCGATACGATTCGATTCTTTTTGATTAGACACAATTCGATTCTTTTCGATTCGATTCGGTTCTTTTCGATTCGATTCGACTCGATTTCATTCTTTTTGATTCGATTCGACTAGAATTTAATCGACAGATTCAATTTGATTCTTTTCTTTTCGGTTCGATTCTTTTCTATTCGATTTTTTTCTATTCAATTCGATTCTTTCAATTCGATTCGATTCGATTCGATTCTTTTCGTTTCAAATCGATTCGTTTCGATTCGAGTCTTTTCAATTCGATTCTTTCCGATTCGATTCGATTTGATATTTTTAATTCGATTCGAGTCTTTTCGATTCGATTCTATTCTTTCCAATTCGATTCTTTTCGATTCGAGTCTTTTTGATTCGATTCATTTCGATTCGATTCGATTCTTTTCAATTCGATTTGATGCTTTTCCATTTGATCTGATTTGTTTCATTTCGATTCTTTTCGATTCCATTCGATTCTTTTCGATTCCATTAAATTTGATTCGATTCTTTTCGATTCGATTCGATTCTTTTCGATTTGATTCCATTCAGTTCGATTCTTTTCGATTCGGTTGGATTCTTTTCGATTTGATTCAATTCTTTCGATTCGATTTGATTTGATTCTTTTCGATTCGATTCAATACGATTCTTTTCATTTCGATTCTAATCGATTCTCTTCGATTCATTTCGTTTCGGTTCGTTTCGATTCTATTCGATTTTTCTAGATTCTATTCTATTCGATTCATTTTGAATCATTTCGATTTGATTCTGTTCGAGTGGTTTCTATTAGATTCTTTTCGATTTGATTCAATTCGATTCGAGTCTTTTTGATTCGAGTCTTTTCGACTCGATTCAATTCAATACGATTCTTTTAGATTCGATTCGATTCGATTGTTTTCGTTTCGATTCGACTTTTTTTGATTCGATTCTTTTCGATTCGATTGTTTTCAATTCGATTGATTCGATTCTTTTCAATTCTATGCTATTCAAAGCGATTCTTTTGTATTTGATTCGATTCGATTGTTTTCTTTTTGATTCGGTTCGATTCGTTTCTTTTCGATTCGATTCAATTCTTTTCAATTCGATTCTTTTCGATTCGATTTGATTCTTTTCGATTCGATACTATTCTATTCTTTTCTATTCCATTCGAATCGATTCGTTTGGATTGAATTCGATTCTTTTCGATTCGATTCAATTAGATTCTTTTCGATTGGATTCAATTTGTTTCGATTCGAATCAATTTGATTCTTTTCGATTGGATTCCATTCGATTCTTTTCGATTGGATTCCATTCGATTCTTTTCGATTCTATTCATTTCGATGATTTTCGTTGAGATTAGATTCTTTTCGATTTGATTTTTTTCGGTTCGAGTCGATTCATTTCGCTTATTTTGGTTTGGATCAATTCAATTCGATTCTTTTTGATTTGATTTGATTCTATTCGATTTCTTTCGATTCTATTCTATTCTTTTCGATTCTATTCCATTCAATCCGATTCTTTTCGATTCGATTCGATTGTTTTAGATTTGATTCCATTCTTTCGATTCTATTTGATATGATTCTTTTCGATTCGATTTGATACGATACTTTTTATTTTGATTCGAATCGATTCTCTTCGGTTCGATTCGTTTTGATTCTTTTCGATTCAATTCTATTCGAATTTTTTCGATTTGATTCGATTCGATTCTTTTAGATTCTACTTGATTTGTTTCTTTTCGATTCGTTTTGATTCGATACTTTTTGATTCATGTCGATTCGATTCGATTCTTTTCAATTCGAATCTTTTCGTTACATGGAATTCGATTCTTTTCGATTTGATTCTTTATGATTTTTTTCAACGCGATTCAATTCGATTCTTTTTTTATGATAGTCACAGAGAGAGACAGAGAGGCAGAGATACAGGCAGAGGGAGAAGCAGGCTCCATGCACCAGGAGCCCGATATGGGATTCGTTCCCGGGTCTCCAGGATCCCGCCCTGGGCCAAAGGCAGGCGCTAAACTGCTGCGCCACCCAGGGATCCCTCAATTCGATTCTTTTTGATTCGAATCTATTCGATTCTTTTTGATTCGATTTGATTCTATTCGAGTTTTTTCGATTTGATTCGATTAGTTCCTTTTGGATTCAATTCAATTCATTTCTTTTGATTCAATTCAATTCGATTCTTTTGGATTCGATTCGATTCTTTTGGATTCGATTCTTTTGGATTCGAATCGAGTAGATTCTTTTCATTTCGATCGGATTCATTTCAATTCGATTCTTTTCGATTCGAATGTTTTCGAATCAATTCGATACTTTTTGATTCGATTCGATTCTTTTCGTGTCGATTTGATTCTTTTCGATTCGATTCTTTTCTATTTGAATCGACTCGATTCTTTTCATTTCGATTCGATTTGATTCAATTCGATTCTTTTCGATCAATTCAATTTGATTGTTTTCGATTTGATTCGATTCGATTCTTTTCGATTCTATTCAATTCGATTAGTTTCCATTCGATGATGCAATTGGATTCTTTTCGATTCGAGTCGATACGATTCGATTCTTTTTGATTAGACACAATTCGATTCTTTTCGATTCGATTCGATTCTTTTCGATTCGATTCGACTCGATTTCATTCTTTTTGATTCGATTCGACTAGAATTTAATCGACAGATTCAATTTGATTCTTTTCTTTTCGGTTCGATTCTTTTCTATTCGATTTTTTTCTATTCAATTCGATTCTTTCAATTCGATTCGATTCGATTCGATTCTTTTCGTTTCAAATCGATTCGTTTCGATTCGAGTCTTTTCAATTCGATTCTTTCCGATTCGATTCGATTTGATATTTTTAATTCGATTCGAGTCTTTTCGATTCGATTCGATTCTTTTCAATTCGATTCTTTTCGATTCGAGTCTTTTTGATTCGATTCATTTCGATTCGATTCGATTCTTTTCAATTCGATTTGATGCTTTTCCATTTGATCTGATTTGTTTCATTTCGATTCTTTTCGATTCCATTCGATTCTTTTCGATTCGATTCGATTCTTTTCGATTTGATTCCATTCAGTTCGATTCTTTTCGATTCGATTGGATTCTTTTCGATTTGATTCAATTCTTTCGATTCGATTTGATTTGATTCTTTTCGATTCGATTCAATACGATTCTTTTCATTTCGATTCTAATCGATTCTCTTCGATTCATTTCGTTTCGGTTCGTTTCGATTCTATTCGATTTTTCTAGATTCTATTCTATTCGATTCATTTTGAATCATTTCGATTTGATTCTGTTCGAGTGGTTTCTATTAGATTCTTTTCGATTTGATTCAATTCGATTCGAGTCTTTTTGATTCGAGTCTTTTCGACTCGATTCAATTCAATACGATTCTTTTAGATTCGATTCGATTCGATTGTTTTCGTTTCGATTCGACTTTTTTTGATTCGATTCTTTTCGATTCGATTGTTTTCAATTCGATTGATTCGATTCTTTTCAATTCTATGCTATTCAAAGCGATTCTTTTGTATTTGATTCGATTCGATTGTTTTCTTTTTGATTCGGTTCGATTCGTTTCTTTTCGATTCGATTCAATTCTTTTCGATTCGATTCTTTTCGATTCGATGTGATTCTTTTCGATTCGATTCTATTCTATTCTTTTCTATTCCATTCGAATCGTTTCGTTTGGATTGAATTCGATTCTTTTCGATTCGATTCAATTAGATTCTTTTCGATTGGATTCAATTTGTTTCGATTCGAATCAATTTGATTCTTTTCGATTGGATTCCATTCGATTCTTTTCGATTTGATTCAATTCGATTCTTTTCGATTCTATTCATTTCGATGATTTTCGTTGAGATTAGATTCTTTTCGATTTGATTTTTTTCGGTTCGAGTCGATTCATTTCGCTTATTTTGGTTTGGATCAATTCAATTCGATTCTTTTTGATTTGATTCGATTCTATTCGATTTCTTTCGATTCTATTCTATTCTTTTCGATTCTATTCCATTCAATGCGATTCTTTTCGATTCGATTCGATTGTTTTAGATTTTATTCCATTCTTTCGATTCTATTTGATATGATTCTTTTCGATTCGATTTGATACGATACTTTTTATTTTGATTCGAATCGATTCTCTTCGGTTCGATTCGTTTTGATTCTTTTCGATTCAATTCTATTCGAATTTTTTCGATTTGATTCGATTCGATTCTTTTAGATTCTATTTGATTTGTTTCTTTTCGATTCGTTTTGATTCGATTCTTTTTGATTTATGTCGATTCGATTCGATTCTTTTGTTTCGATTCGATTCTTTTCAATTCGAATCTTTTCTTTACATGGAATTCGATTCTTTTCGATTTGATTCTTTATGATTTTTTTCAACGCGATTCAATTTGATTCTTTTTTTATGATAGTCACAGAGAGAGACAGAGAGGCAGAGATACAGGCAGAGGGAGAAGCAGGCTCCATGCACCAGGAGCCCGATATGGGATTCGTTCCCGGGTCTCCAGGATCCCGCCCTGGGCCAAAGGCAGGCGCTAAACTGCTGCGCCACCCAGGGATCCCTCAATTCGATTCTTTTTGATTCGAATCTATTCGATTCTTTTTGATTCGATTTGATTCTATTCGAGTTTTTTCGATTTGATTCGATTAGTTCCTTTTGGATTCAATTCAATTCATTTCTTTTGATTCAATTCAATTCGATTCTTTTGGATTCGATTCGATTCTTTTGGATTCGATTCTTTTGGATTCGAATCGAGTAGATTCTTTTCATTTCGATCGGATTCATTTCAATTCGATTCTTTTCGATTCGAATGTTTTCGAATCAATTCGATACTTTTTGATTCGATTCGATTCTTTTCGTGTCGATTTGATTCTTTTCGATTCGATTCTTTTCTATTTGAATCGATTCGATTCTTTTCATTTCGATTCGATATGATTCAATTCGATACTTTTCGATCAATTCAATTTGGTTGTTTTCGATTTGATTCGATTCGATTCTTTTCGATTCTATTCAATTCGATTAGTTTCCATTCGATGATGCAATTGGATTCTTTTCGATTCGAGTCGATACGATTCGATTCTTTTTGATTAGACACAATTCGATTCTTTTCGATTCGATTCGATTCTTTTCGATTCGATTCGACTCGATTTCATTCTTTTTGATTCGATTCGACTAGAATTTAATCGACAGATTCAATTTGATTCTTTTCTTTTCGGTTCGATTCTTTTCTATTCGATTTTTTTCTATTCAATTCGATTCTTTCAATTCGATTCGATTCGATTCGATTCTTTTGTTTCAAATCGATTCGTTTCGATTCGAGTCTTTTCAATTCAATTCTTTCCGATTCGATTCGATTTGATATTTTTAAATCGATCCGACTCTTTTCGATTCGATTCGATTCTTTTCAATTCGATTCTTTTCGATTCGAGTCTTTTTGATTCGATTCATTTCGATTCGATTCGATTCTTTTCAATTCATTTTGATGCTTTTCCATTTGATCTGATTTGTTTCATTTCGATTCTTTTCGATTCCATTCGATTCTTTTCGATTCCATTAAATTTGATTCGATTCTTTTCGATTCGATTCAATTCTTTTCGATTTGATTCCATTCAGTTCGATTCTTTTCGATTCGGTTGGATTCTTTTCGATTTGATTCAATTCTTTCGATTCGATTTGATTTGATTCTTTTCGATTCGATTCAATACGATTCTTTTCATTTCGATTCTAATCGATTCTCTTCGATTCATTTCGTTTCGGTTCGTTTCGATTCTATTCGATTTTTCTAGATTCTATTCTATTCGATTCATTTTGAATCATTTCGATTTGATTCTGTTCGAGTGGTTTCTATTAGATTCTTTTCGATTTGATTCAATTCGATTCGAGTCTTTTTGACTCGAGTCTTTTCGACTCGATTCAATTCAATACGATTCTTTTAGATTCGATTCGATTCGATTGTTTTCGTTTCGATTCGACTTTTTTTGATTCGATTCTTTTCGATTCGATTGTTTTCAATTCGATTGATTCGATTCTTTTCAATTCTATGCTATTCAAAGCGATTCTTTTGTATTTGATTCGATTCGATTGTTTTCTTTTTGATTCGGTTCGATTCGTTTCTTTTCGATTCGATTCAATTCTTTTCAATTCGATTCTTTTCGATTCGATTTGATTTTTTTCGATTCGATACTATTCTATTCTTTTCTATTCCATTCGAATCGATTCGTTTTGATTGAATTCGATTCTTTTCGATTCGATTCAATTAGATTCTTTTCGATTGGATTCAATTTGTTTCGATTCGAATCAATTTGATTCTTTTCGATTGGATTCCATTCGATTCTTTTCGATTGGATTCCATTCGATTCTTTTCGATTCTATTCATTTCGATGATTTTCGTTGAGATTAGATTCTTTTCGATTTGATTTTTTTCGGTTCGAGTCGATTCATTTCGCTTATTTTGGTTTGGATCAATTCAATTCGATTCTTTTTGATTTGATTTGATTCTATTCGATTTCTTTCGATTCTATTCTATTCTTTTCGATTCTATTCCATTCAATCCGATTCTTTTCGATTCGATTCGATTGTTTTAGATTTGATTCCATTCTTTCGATTCTATTTGATATGATTCTTTTCGATTCGATTTGATACGATACTTTTTATTTTGATTCGAATCGATTCTCTTCGGTTCGATTCGTTTTGATTCTTTTCGATTCAATTCTATTTGAATTTTTTCGATTTGATTCGATTCGATTCTTTTAGATTCTACTTGATTTGTTTCTTTTCGATTCGTTTTGATTCGATACTTTTTGATTCATGTCGATTCGATTCGATTCTTTTCAATTCGAATCTTTTCGTTACATGGAATTCGATTCTTTTCGATTTGATTCTTTATGATTTTTTTCAACGCGATTCAATTCGATTCTTTTTTTATGATAGTCACAGAGAGAGACAGAGAGGCAGAGATACAGGCAGAGGGAGAAGCAGGCTCCATGCACCAGGAGCCCGATATGGGATTCGTTCCCGGGTCTCCAGGATCCCGCCCTGGGCCAAAGGCAGGCGCTAAACTGCTGCGCCACCCAGGGATCCCTCAATTCGATTCTTTTTGATTCGAATCTATTCGATTCTTTTTGATTCGATTTGATTCTATTCGAGTTTTTTCGATTTGATTCGATTAGTTCCTTTTGGATTCAATTCAATTCATTTCTTTTGATTCAATTCAATTCGATTCTTTTGGATTCGATTCGATTCTTTTGGATTCGATTCTTTTGGATTCGAATCGAGTAGATTCTTTTCATTTCGATCGGATTCATTTCAATTCGATTCTTTTCGATTCGAATGTTTTCGAATCAATTCGATACTTTTTGATTCGATTCGATTCTTTTCGTGTCGATTTGATTCTTTTCGATTCGATTCTTTTCTATTTGAATCGATTCGATTCTTTTCATTTCGATTCGATTTGATTCAATTCGATTCTTTTCGATCAATTCAATTTGGTTGTTTTCGATTTGATTCGATTCGATTCTTTTCGATTCTATTCAATTCGATTAGTTTCCATTCGATGATGCAATTGGATTCTTTTCGATTCGAGTCGATACGATTCGATTCTTTTTGATTAGACACAATTCGATTCTTTTCGATTCGATTCGATTCTTTTCGATTCGATTCGACTCGATTTCATTCTTTTTGATTCGATTCGACTAGAATTTAATCGACAGATTCAATTTGATTCTTTTCTTTTCGGTTCGATTCTTTTCTATTCGATTTTTTTCTATTCAATTCGATTCTTTCAATTCGATTCGATTCGGTTCGATTCTTTTCGTTTCAAATCGATTCGTTTCGATTCGAGTCTTTTCAATTCGATTCTTTCCGATTCGATTCGATTTGATATTTTTAATTCGATTCGAGTCTTTTCGATTCGATTCGATTCTTTTCAATTCGATTCTTTTCGATTCGAGTCTTTTTGATTCGATTCATTTCGATTCGATTCGATTCTTTTCAATTCGATTTGATGCTTTTCCATTTGATCTGATTTGTTTCATTTCGATTCTTTTCGATTCCATTCGATTCTTTTCGATTCCATTAAATTTGATTCGATTCTTTTCGATTCGATTCGATTCTTTTCGATTTGATTCCATTCAGTTCGATTCTTTTCGATTCGATTGGATTCTTTTCGATTTGATTCAATTCTTTCGATTCGATTTGATTTGATTCTTTTCGATTCGATTCAATACGATTCTTTTCATTTCGATTCTAATCGATTCTCTTCGATTCAGTTCGTTTCGGTTCGTTTCGATTCTATTCGATTTTTCTAGATTCTATTCTATTCGATTCATTTTGAATCGTTTCGATTTGATTCTGTTCGAGTGGTTTCTATTAGATTCTTTTCGATTTGATTCAATTCGATTCGAGTCTTTTTGATTCGAGTCTTTTCGACTCGATTCAATTCAATACGATTCTTTTAGATTCGATTCGATTCGATTGTTTTCGTTTCGATTCGACCTTTTTTGATTCGATTCTTTTCGATTCGATTGTTTTCAATTCGATTGATTCGATTCTTTTCAATTCTATGCTATTCAAAGCGATTCTTTTGTATTTGATTCGATTCGATTGTTTTCTTTTTGATTCGGTTCGATTCGTTTCTTTTCGATTCGATTCAATTCTTTTCGATTCGATTCTTTTCGATTCGATGTGATTCTTTTCGATTCGATTCGATTCTATTCTTTTCTATTCCATTCGAATCGATTCGTTTTGATTGAATTCGATTCTTTTCGATTCGATTCAATTAGATTCTTTTCGATTGGATTCAGTTTGTTTCGATTCGAATCAATTTGATTCTTTTCGATTGGATTCCATTCGATTCTTTTCGATTTGATTCAATTCGATTCTTTTCGATTCTATTCATTTCGATGATTTTCGTTGAGATTAGATTCTTTTCGATTTGATTTTTTTCGGTTCGAGTCGATTCATTTCGCTTATTTTGGTTTGGATCAATTCAATTCGATTCTTTTTGATTTGATTTGATTCTATTCGATTTCTTTCGATTCTATTCTATTCTTTTCGATTCTATTCCATTCAATCCGATTCTTTTCGATTCGATTCGATTGTTTTAGATTTGATTCCATTCTTTCGATTCTATTTGATATGATTCTTTTCGATTCGATTTGATACGATACTTTTTATTTTGATTCGAATCGATTCTCTTCGGTTCGATTCGTTTTGATTCTTTTCGATTCAATTCTATTCGAATTTTTTCGATTTGATTCGATTCGATGATTTTAGATTCTACTTGATTTGTTTCTTTTCGATTCGTTTTGATTCGATACTTTTTGATTCATGTCGATTCGATTCGATTCTTTTCAATTCGAATCTTTTCGTTACATGGAATTCGATTCTTTTCGATTTGATTCTTTATGATTTTTTTCAACGCGATTCAATTCGATTCTTTTTTTATGATAGTCACAGAGAGAGACAGAGAGGCAGAGATACAGGCAGAGGGAGAAGCAGGCTCCATGCACCAGGAGCCCGATATGGGATTCGTTCCCGGGTCTCCAGGATCCCGCCCTGGGCCAAAGGCAGGCGCTAAACTGCTGCGCCACCCAGGGATCCCTCAATTCGATTCTTTTTGATTCGAATCTATTCGATTCTTTTTGATTCGATTTGATTCTATTCGAGTTTTTTCGATTTGATTCGATTAGTTCCTTTTGGACTCAATTCAATTCATTTCTTTTGATTCAATTCAATTCGATTCTTTTGGATTCGATTCGATTCTTTTGGATTCGATTCTTTTGGATTCGAATCGAGTAGATTCTTTTCATTTCGATCGGATTCATTTCAATTCGATTCCTTTTGATTCGAATGTTTTCGAATCAATTCGATACTTTTTGATTCGATTCGATTCTTTTCGTGTCGATTTGATTCTTTTCGATTCGATTCTTTTCTATTTGAATCGATTCGATTCTTTTCATTTCGATTCGATTTGATTCAATTCGATTCTTTTCGATCAATTCAATTTGATTGTTTTCGATTTGATTCGATTCGATTCTTTTCGATTCTATTCAATTCGATTAGTTTCCATTCGATGATGCAATTGGATTCTTTTCGATTCGAGTCGATACGATTCGATTCTTTTTGATTAGACACAATTCGATTCTTTTCGATTCGATTCGATTCTTTTCGATTCGATTCGACTCGATTTCATTCTTTTTGATTCGATTCGACTAGAATTTAATCGACAGATTCAATTTGATTCTTTTCTTTTCGGTTCGATTCTTTTCTATTCGATTTTTTCTATTCAATTCGATTCTTTCAATTCGATTCGATTCGATTCGATTCTTTTCGTTTCAAATCGATTCGTTTCGATTCGAGTCTTTTCAATTCGATTCTTTCCGATTCGATTCGATTTGATATTTTTAATTCGATTCGAGTCTTTTCGATTCGATTCGATTCTTTTCAATTCGATTCTTTTCGATTCGAGTCTTTTTGATTCGATTCATTTCGATTCGATTCGATTCTTTTCAATTCGATTTGATGCTTTTCCATTTGATCTGATTTGTTTCATTTCGATTCTTTTCGATTCCATTCGATTCTTTTCGATTCGATTCGATTCTTTTCGATTTGATTCCATTCAGTTCGATTCTTTTCGATTCGATTGGATTCTTTTCGATTTGATTCAATTCTTTCGATTCGATTTGATTTGATTCTTTTCGATTCGATTCAATACGATTCTTTTCATTTCGATTCTAATCGATTCTCTTCGATTCATTTTGTTTCGGTTCGTTTCGATTCTATTCGATTTTTCTAGATTCTATTCTATTCGATTCATTTTGAATCATTTCGATTTGATTCTGTTCGAGTGGTTTCTATTAGATTCTTTTCGATTTGATTCAATTCGATTCGAGTCTTTTTGATTCGAGTCTTTTCGACTCGATTCAATTCAATACGATTCTTTTAGATTCGATTCGATTCGATTGTTTTCGTTTCGATTCGACTTTTTTTGATTCGATTCTTTTCGATTCGATTGTTTTCAATTCGATTGATTCGATTCTTTTCAATTCTATGCTATTCAAAGCGATTCTTTTGTATTTGATTCGATTCGATTGTTTTCTTTTTGATTCGGTTCGATTCGTTTCTTTTCGATTCGATTCAATTCTTTTCGATTCGATTCTTTTCGATTCGATGTGATTCTTTTCGATTCGATTCTATTCTATTCTTTTCTATTCCATTCGAATCGTTTCGTTTGGATTGAATTCGATTCTTTTCGATTCGATTCAATTAGATTCTTTTCGATTGGATTCAATTTGTTTCGATTCGAATCAATTTGATTCTTTTCGATTGGATTCCATTCGATTCTTTTCGATTTGATTCAATTCGATTCTTTTCGATTCTATTCATTTCGATGATTTTCGTTGAGATTAGATTCTTTTCGATTTGATTTTTTTCGGTTCGAGTCGATTCATTTCGCTTATTTTGGTTTGGATCAATTCAATTCGATTCTTTTTGATTTGATTTGATTCTATTCGATTTCTTTCGATTCTATTCTATTCTTTTCGATTCTATTCCATTGAATGCGATTCTTTTCGATTCGATTCGATTGTTTTAGATTTGATTCCATTCTTTCGATTCTATTTGATATGATTCTTTTCGATTCGATTTGATACGATACTTTTTATTTTGATTCGAATCGATTCTCTTCGGTTCGATTCGTTTTGATTCTTTTCGATTCAATTCTATTCGAATTTTTTCGATTTGATTCGATTCGATTCTTTTAGATTCTACTTGATTTGTTTCTTTTCGATTCGTTTTGATTCGATACTTTTTGATTCATGTCGATTCGATTCGATTCTTTTCAATTCGAATCTTTTCGTTACATGGAATTCGATTCTTTTCGATTTGATTCTTTATGATTTTTTTCAACGCGATTCAATTCGATTCTTTTTTTATGATAGTCACAGAGAGAGACAGAGAGGCAGAGATACAGGCAGAGGGAGAAGCAGGCTCCATGCACCAGGAGCCCGATATGGGATTCGTTCCCGGGTCTCCAGGATCCCGCCCTGGGCCAAAGGCAGGCGCTAAACTGCTGCGCCACCCAGGGATCCCTCAATTCGATTCTTTTTGATTCGAATCTATTCGATTCTTTTTGATTCGATTTGATTCTATTCGAGTTTTTTCGATTTGATTCGATTAGTTCCTTTTGGATTCAATTCAATTCATTTCTTTTGATTCAATTCAATTCGATTCTTTTGGATTCGATTCGATTCTTTTGGATTCGATTCTTTTGGATTCGAATCGAGTAGATTCTTTTCATTTCGATCGGATTCATTTCAATTCGATTCTTTTCGATTCGAATGTTTTCGAATCAATTCGATACTTTTTGATTCGATTCGATTCTTTTCGTGTCGATTTGATTCTTTTCGATTCGATTCTTTTCTATTTGAATCGATTCGATTCTTTTCATTTCGATTCGATTTGATTCAATTCGATACTTTTCGATCAATTCAATTTGGTTGTTTTCGATTTGATTCGATTCGATTCTTTTCGATTCTATTCAATTCGATTAGTTTCCATTCGATGATGCAATTGGATTCTTTTCGATTCGAGTCGATACGATTCGATTCTTTTTGATTAGACACAATTCGATTCTTTTCGATTCGATTCGATTCTTTTCGATTCGATTCGACTCGATTTCATTCTTTTTGATTCGATTCGACTAGAATTTAATCGACAGATTCAATTTGATTCTTTTCTTTTCGGTTCGATTCTTTTCTATTCGATTTTTTTCTATTCAATTCGATTCTTTCAATTCGATTCGATTCGATTCGATTCTTTTCGTTTCAAATCGATTCGTTTCGATTCGAGTCTTTTCAATTCGATTCTTTCCGATTCGATTCGATTTGATATTTTTAATTCGATTCGAGTCTTTTCGATTCGATTCGATTCTTTTCAATTCGATTCTTTTCGATTCGAGTCTTTTTGATTCGATTCATTTCGATTCGATTCGATTCTTTTCAATTCGATTTGATGCTTTTCCATTTGATCTGATTTGTTTCATTTCGATTCTTTTCGATTCCATTCGATTCTTTTCGATTCCATTAAATTTGATTCGATTCTTTTCGATTCGATTCGATTCTTTTCGATTTGATTCCATTCAGTTCGATTCTTTTCGATTCGGTTGGATTCTTTTCGATTTGATTCAATTCTTTCGATTCGATTTGATTTGATTCTTTTCGATTCGATTCAATACGATTCTTTTCATTTCGATTCTAATCGATTCTCTTCGATTCATTTCGTTTCGGTTCGTTTCGATTCTATTCGATTTTTCTAGATTCTATTCTATTCGATTCATTTTGAATCATTTCGATTTGATTCTGTTCGAGTGGTTTCTATTAGATTCTTTTCGATTTGATTCAATTCGATTCGAGTCTTTTTGACTCGAGTCTTTTCGACTCGATTCAATTCAATACGATTCTTTTAGATTCGATTCGATTCGATTGTTTTCGTTTCGATTCGACTTTTTTTGATTCGATTCTTTTCGATTCGATTGTTTTCAATTCGATTGATTCGATTCTTTTCAATTCTATGCTATTCAAAGCGATTCTTTTGTATTTGATTCGATTCGATTGTTTTCTTTTTGATTCGGTTCGATTCGTTTCTTTTCGATTCGATTCAATTCTTTTCAATTCGATTCTTTTCGATTCGATTTGATTCTTTTCGATTCGATACTATTCTATTCTTTTCTATTCCATTCGAATCGATTCGTTTGGATTGAATTCGATTCTTTTCGATTCGATTCAATTAGATTCTTTTCGATTGGATTCAATTTGTTTCGATTCGAATCAATTTGATTCTTTTCGATTGGATTCCATTCGATTCTTTTCGATTGGATTCCATTCGATTCTTTTCGATTCTATTCATTTCGATGATTTTCGTTGAGATTAGATTCTTTTCGATTTGATTTTTTTCGGTTCGAGTCGATTCATTTCGCTTATTTTGGTTTGGATCAATTCAATTCGATTCTTTTTGATTTGATTTGATTCTATTCGATTTCTTTCGATTCTATTCTATTCTTTTCGATTCTATTCCATTCAATCCGATTCTTTTCGATTCGATTCGATTGTTTTAGATTTGATTCCATTCTTTCGATTCTATTTGATATGATTCTTTTCGATTCGATTTGATACGATACTTTTTATTTTGATTCGAATCGATTCTCTTCGGTTCGATTCGTTTTGATTCTTTTCGATTCAATTCTATTCGAATTTTTTCGATTTGATTCGATTCGATTCTTTTAGATTCTACTTGATTTGTTTCTTTTCGATTCGTTTTGATTCGATACTTTTTGATTCATGTCGATTCGATTCGATTCTTTTCAATTCGAATCTTTTCGTTACATGGAATTCGATTCTTTTCGATTTGATTCTTTATGATTTTTTTCAACGCGATTCAATTCGATTCTTTTTTTATGATAGTCACAGAGAGAGACAGAGAGGCAGAGATACAGGCAGAGGGAGAAGCAGGCTCCATGCACCAGGAGCCCGATATGGGATTCGTTCCCGGGTCTCCAGGATCCCGCCCTGGGCCAAAGGCAGGCGCTAAACTGCTGCGCCACCCAGGGATCCCTCAATTCGATTCTTTTTGATTCGAATCTATTCGATTCTTTTTGATTCGATTTGATTCTATTCGAGTTTTTTCGATTTGATTCGATTAGTTCCTTTTGGATTCAATTCAATTCATTTCTTTTGATTCAATTCAATTCGATTCTTTTGGATTCGATTCGATTCTTTTGGATTCGATTCTTTTGGATTCGAATCGAGTAGATTCTTTTCATTTCGATCGGATTCATTTCAATTCGATTCTTTTCGATTCGAATGTTTTCGAATCAATTCGATACTTTTTGATTCGATTCGATTCTTTTCGTGTCGATTTGATTCTTTTCGATTCGATTCTTTTCTATTTGAATCGATTCGATTCTTTTCATTTCGATTCGATTTGATTCAATTCGATTCTTTTCGATCAATTCAATTTGGTTGTTTTCGATTTGATTCGATTCGATTCTTTTCGATTCTATTCAATTCGATTAGTTTCCATTCGATGATGCAATTGGATTCTTTTCGATTCGAGTCGATACGATTCGATTCTTTTTGATTAGACACAATTCGATTCTTTTCGATTCGATTCGATTCTTTTCGATTCGATTCGACTCGATTTCATTCTTTTTGATTCGATTCGACTAGAATTTAATCGACAGATTCAATTTGATTCTTTTCTTTTCGGTTCGATTCTTTTCTATTCGATTTTTTTCTATTCAATTCGATTCTTTCAATTCGATTCGATTCGGTTCGATTCTTTTCGTTTCAAATCGATTCGTTTCGATTCGAGTCTTTTCAATTCGATTCTTTCCGATTCGATTCGATTTGATATTTTTAATTCGATTCGAGTCTTTTCGATTCGATTCGATTCTTTTCAATTCGATTCTTTTCGATTCGAGTCTTTTTGATTCGATTCATTTCGATTCGATTCGATTCTTTTCAATTCGATTTGATGCTTTTCCATTTGATCTGATTTGTTTCATTTCGATTCTTTTCGATTCCATTCGATTCTTTTCGATTCGATTCGATTCTTTTCGATTTGATTCCATTCAGTTCGATTCTTTTCGATTCGATTGGATTCTTTTCGATTTGATTCAATTCTTTCGATTCGATTTGATTTGATTCTTTTCGATTCGATTCAATACGATTCTTTTCATTTCGATTCTAATCGATTCTCTTCGATTCATTTTGTTTCGGTTCGTTTCGATTCTATTCGATTTTTCTAGATTCTATTCTATTCGATTCATTTTGAATCATTTCGATTTGATTCTGTTCGAGTGGTTTCTATTAGATTCTTTTCGATTTGATTCAATTCGATTCGAGTCTTTTTGATTCGAGTCTTTTCGACTCGATTCAATTCAATACGATTCTTTTAGATTCGATTCGATTCGATTGTTTTCGTTTCGATTCGACTTTTTTTGATTCGATTCTTTTCGATTCGATTGTTTTCAATTCGATTGATTCGATTCTTTTCAATTCTATGCTATTCAAAGCGATTCTTTTGTATTTGATTCGATTCGATTGTTTTCTTTTTGATTCGGTTCAATTCGTTTCTTTTCGATTCGATTCAATTCTTTTCGATTCGATTCTTTTCGATTCGATGTGATTCTTTTCGATTCGATTCTATTCTATTCTTTTCTATTCCATTCGAATCGTTTCGTTTGGATTGAATTCGATTCTTTTCGATTCGATTCAATTAGATTCTTTTCGATTGGATTCAATTTGTTTCGATTCGAATCAATTTGATTCTTTTCGATTGGATTCCATTCGATTCTTTTCGATTTGATTCAATTCGATTCTTTTCGATTCTATTCATTTCGATGATTTTCGTTGAGATTAGATTCTTTTCGATTTGATTTTTTTCGGTTCGAGTCGATTCATTTCGCTTATTTTGGTTTGGATCAATTCAATTCGATTCTTTTTGATTTGATTTGATTCTATTCGATTTCTTTCGATTCTATTCTATTCTTTTCGATTCTATTCCATTGAATGCGATTCTTTTCGATTCGATTCGATTGTTTTAGATTTGATTCCATTCTTTCGATTCTATTTGATATGATTCTTTTCGATTCGATTTGATACGATACTTTTTATTTTGATTCGAATCGATTCTCTTCGGTTCGATTCGTTTTGATTCTTTTCGATTCAATTCTATTCGAATTTTTTCGATTTGATTCGATTCGATTCTTTTAGATTCTATTTGATTTGTTTCTTTTCGATTCGTTTTGATTCGATTCTTTTTGATTCATGTCGATTCGATTCGATTCTTTTGTTTCGATTCGATTCTTTTCAATTCGAATCTTTTCTTTACATGGAATTCGATTCTTTTCGATTTGATTCTTTATGATTTTTTTCAACGCGATTCAATTTGATTCTTTTTTTATGATAGTCACAGAGAGAGACAGAGAGGCAGAGATACAGGCAGAGGGAGAAGCAGGCTCCATGCACCAGGAGCCCGATATGGGATTCGTTCCCGGGTCTCCAGGATCCCGCCCTGGGCCAAAGGCAGGCGCTAAACTGCTGCGCCACCCAGGGATCCCTCAATTCGATTCTTTTTGATTCGAATCTATTCGATTCTTTTTGATTCGATTTGATTCTATTCGAGTTTTTTCGATTTGATTCGATTAGTTCCTTTTGGACTCAATTCAATTCATTTCTTTTGATTCAATTCAATTCGATTCTTTTGGATTCGATTCGATTCTTTTGGATTCGATTCTTTTGGATTCGAATCGAGTAGATTCTTTTCATTTCGATCGGATTCATTTCAATTCGATTCTTTTCGATTCGAATGTTTTCGAATCAATTCGATACTTTTTGATTCGATTCGATTCTTTTCGTGTCGATTTGATTCTTTTCGATTCGATTCTTTTCTATTTGAATCGATTCGATTCTTTTCATTTCGATTCGATTTGATTCAATTCGATACTTTTCGATCAATTCAATTTGGTTGTTTTCGATTTGATTCGATTCGATTCTTTTCGATTCTATTCAATTCGATTAGTTTCCATTCGATGATGCAATTGGATTCTTTTCGATTCGAGTCGATACGATTCGATTCTTTTTGATTAGACACAATTCGATTCTTTTCGATTCGATTCGATTCTTTTCGATTCGATTCGACTCGATTTCATTCTTTTTGATTCGATTCGACTAGAATTTAATCGACAGATTCAATTTGATTCTTTTCTTTTCGGTTCGATTCTTTTCTATTCGATTTTTTTCTATTCAATTCGATTCTTTCAATTCGATTCGATTCGATTCGATTCTTTTGTTTCAAATCGATTCGTTTCGATTCGAGTCTTTTCAATTCGATTCTTTCCGATTCGATTCGATTTGATATTTTTAATTCGATTCGAGTCTTTTCGATTCGATTCGATTCTTTTCAATTCGATTCTTTTCGATTCGAGTCTTTTTGATTCGATTCATTTCGATTCGATTCGATTCTTTTCAATTCGATTTGATGCTTTTCCATTTGATCTGATTTGTTTCATTTCGATTCTTTTCGATTCCATTCGATTCTTTTCGATTCGATTTGATTATTTTCGATTTGATTCCATTCAGTTCGATTCTTTTCGATTCGATTGGATTCTTTTCGATTTGATTCAATTCTTTCGATTCGATTTGATTTGATTCTTTTCGATTCGATTCAATACGATTCTTTTCATTTCGATTCTAATCGATTCTCTTCGATTCATTTCGTTTCGGTTCGTTTCGATTCTATTCGATTTTTCTAGATTCTATTCTATTCGATTCATTTTGAATCATTTCGATTTGATTCTGTTCGAGTGGTTTCTATTAGATTCTTTTCGATTTGATTCAATTCGATTCGAGTCTTTTTGATTCGAGTCTTTTCGACTCGATTCAATTCAATACGATTCTTTTAGATTCGATTCGATTCGATTGTTTTCGTTTCGATTCGACCTTTTTTGATTCGATTCTTTTCGATTCGATTGTTTTCAATTCGATTGATTCGATTCTTTTCAATTCTATGCTATTCAAAGCGATTCTTTTGTATTTGATTCGATTCGATTGTTTTCTTTTTGATTCGGTTCGATTCGTTTCTTTTCGATTCGATTCAATTCTTTTCGATTCGATTCTTTTCGATTCGATGTGATTCTTTTCGATTCGATTCTATTCTATTCTTTTCTATTCCATTCGAATCGATTCGTTTGGATTGAATTCGATTCTTTTCGATTCGATTCAATTAGATTCTTTTCGATTGGATTCAGTTTGTTTCGATTCGAATCAATTTGATTCTTTTCGATTGGATTCCATTCGATTCTTTTCGATTTGATTGAATTCGATTCTTTTCGATTCTATTCATTTCGATGATTTTCGTTGAGATTAGATTCTTTTCGATTTGATTTTTTTCGGTTCGAGTCGATTCATTTCGCTTATTTTGGTTTGGATCAATTCAATTCGATTCTTTTTGATTTGATTTGATTCTATTCGATTTCTTTCGATTCTATTCTATTCTTTTCGATTCTATTCCATTGAATGCGATTCTTTTCGATTCGATTCGATTGTTTTAGATTTGATTCCATTCTTTCGATTCTATTTGATATGATTCTTTTCGATTCGATTTGATACGATACTTTTTATTTTGATTCGAATCGATTCTCTTCGGTTCGATTCGTTTTGATTCTTTTCGATTCAATTCTATTCGAATTTTTTCGATTTGATTCGATTCGATTCTTTTAGATTCTACTTGATTTGTTTCTTTTCGATTCGTTTTGATTCGATACTTTTTGATTCATGTCGATTCGATTCGATTCTTTTCAATTCGAATGTTTTCGTTACATGGAATTCGATTCTTTTCGATTTGATTCTTTATGATTTTTTTCAACGCGATTCAATTCGATTCTTTTTTTATGATAGTCACAGAGAGAGACAGAGAGGCAGAGATACAGGCAGAGGGAGAAGCAGGCTCCATGCACCAGGAGCCCGATATGGGATTCGTTCCCGGGTCTCCAGGATCCCGCCCTGGGCCAAAGGCAGGCGCTAAACTGCTGCGCCACCCAGGGATCCCTCAATTCGATTCTTTTTGATTCGAATCTATTCGATTCTTTTTGATTCGATTTGATTCTATTCGAGTTTTTTCGATTTGATTCGATTAGTTCCTTTTGGACTCAATTCAATTCATTTCTTTTGATTCAATTCAATTCGATTCTTTTGGATTCGATTCGATTCTTTTGGATTCGATTCTTTTGGATTCGAATCGAGTAGATTCTTTTCATTTCGATCGGATTCATTTCAATTCGATTCTTTTCGATTCGAATGTTTTCGAATCAATTCGATACTTTTTGATTCGATTCGATTCTTTTCGTGTCGATTTGATTCTTTTCGATTCGATTCTTTTCTATTTGAATCGATTCGATTCTTTTCATTTCGATTCGATTTGATTCAATTCGATTCTTTTCGATCAATTCAATTTGATTGTTTTCGATTTGATTCGATTCGATTCTTTTCAATTCTATTCAATTCGATTAGTTTCCATTCGATGATGCAATTGGATTCTTTTCGATTCGAGTCGATACGATTCGATTCTTTTTGATTAGACACAATTCGATTCTTTTCGATTCGATTCGACTCGATTTCATTCTTTTTGATTCGATTCGACTAGAATTTAATCGACAGATTCAATTTGTTTCTTTTCTTTTTGGTTCGATTCTTTTCTATTCGATTTTTTTCTATTCAGTTCGATTCTTTCAATTCGATTCGATTCGATTCGATTCTTTTCGTTTCAAATCGATTCGTTTCGATTCGAGTCTTTTCAATTCGATTCTTTCCGATTCGATTCGATTTGATATTTTTAATTCGATTCGAGTCTTTTCGATTCGATTCGATTCTTTTCAATTCGATTCTTTTCGATTCGAGTCTTTTTGATTCGATTCATTTCGATTCGATTCGATTCTTTTCAATTCGATTTGATGCTTTTCCATTTGATCTGATTTGTTTCATTTTGATTCTTTTCGATTCCATTCGATTCTTTTCGATTCGATTCGATTCTTTTCGATTTGATTCCATTCAGTTCGATTCTTTTCGATTCGATTGGATTCTTTTCGATTTGATTCAATTCTTTCGATTCGATTTGATTTGATTCTTTTCGATTCGATTCAATACGATTCTTTTCATTTCGATTCTAATCGATTCTCTTCGATTCATTTCGTTTCGGTTCGTTTCGATTCTATTCGATTTTTCTAGATTCTATTCTATTCGATTCATTTTGAATCATTTCGATTTGATTCTGTTCGAGTGGTTTCTATTAGATTCTTTTCGATTTGATTCAATTCGATTCGAGTCTTTTTGATTCGAGTCTTTTCGACTCGATTCAATTCAATACAATTCTTTTAGATTCGATTCGATTCGATTGTTTTCGTTTCGATTCGACTTTTTTTGATTCGATTCTTTTCGATTCGATTGTTTTCAATTCGATTGATTCGATTCTTTTCAATTCTATGCTATTCAAAGCGATTCTTTTGTATTTGATTCGATTCGATTGTTTTCTTTTTGATTCGGTTCGATTCGTTTCTTTTCGATTCGATTCAATTCTTTTCGATTCGATTCTTTTCGATTCGATGTGATTCTTTTCGATTCGATTCTATTCTATTCTTTTCTATTCCATTCGAATCGTTTCGTTTGGATTGAATTCGATTCTTTTCGATTCGATTCAATTAGATTCTTTTCGATTGGATTCAATTTGTTTCAATTCGAATCAATTTGATTCTTTTCGATTGGATTCCATTCGATTCTTTTCGATTTGATTCAATTCGATTCTTTTCGATTGGATTCCATTCGATTCTTTTCGATTTGATTCAATTCGATTCTTTTCGATTCTATTCATTTCGATGATTTTCGTTGAGATTAGATTCTTTTCGATTTGATTTTTTTCGGTTCGAGTCGATTCATTTCGCTTATTTTGGTTTGGATCAATTCAATTCGATTCTTTTTGATTTGATTCGATTCTATTCGATTTCTTTCGATTCTATTCTATTCTTTTCGATTCTATTCCATTGAATGCGATTCTTTTCGATTCGATTCGATTGTTTTAGATTTGATTCCATTCTTTCGATTCTATTTGATATGATTCTTTTCGATTCGATTTGATACGATACTTTTTATTTTGATTCGAATCGATTCTCTTCGGTTCGATTCGTTTTGATTCTTTTCGATTCAATTCTATTCGAATTTTTTCGATTTGATTCGATTCGATTCTTTTAGATTCTATTTGATTTGTTTCTTTTCGATTCGTTTTGATTCGATTCTTTTTGATTTATGTCGATTCGATTCGATTCTTTTGTTTCGATTCGATTCTTTTCAATTCGAATCTTTTCTTTACATGGAATTCGATTCTTTTCGATTTGATTCTTTATGATTTTTTTCAACGCGATTCAATTTGATTCTTTTTTTATGATAGTCACAGAGAGAGACAGAGAGGCAGAGATACAGGCAGAGGGAGAAGCAGGCTCCATGCACCAGGAGCCCGATATGGGATTCGTTCCCGGTTCTCCAGGATCCCGCCCTGGGCCAAAGGCAGGCGCTAAACTGCTGCGCCACCCAGGGATCCCTCAATTCGATTCTTTTTGATTCGAATCTATTCGATTCTTTTTGATTCGATTTGATTCTATTCGAGTTTTTTCGATTTGATTCGATTAGTTCCTTTTGGATTCAATTCAATTCATTTCTTTTGATTCAATTCAATTCGATTCTTTTGGATTCGATTCGATTCTTTTGGATTCGATTCTTTTGGATTCGAATCGAGTAGATTCTTTTCATTTCGATCGGATTCATTTCAATTCGATTCTTTTCGATTCGAATGTTTTCGAATCAATTCGATACTTTTTGATTCGATTCGATTCTTTTCGTGTCGATTTGATTCTTTTCGATTCGATTCTTTTCTATTTGAATCGATTCGATTCTTTTCATTTCGATTCGATTTGATTCAATTCGATACTTTTCGATCAATTCAATTTGGTTGTTTTCGATTTGATTCGATTCGATTCTTTTCGATTCTATTCAATTCGATTAGTTTCCATTCGATGATGCAATTGGATTCTTTTCGATTCGAGTCGATACGATTCGATTCTTTTTGATTAGACACAATTCGATTCTTTTCGATTCGATTCGATTCTTTTCGATTCGATTCGACTCGATTTCATTCTTTTTGATTCGATTCGACTAGAATTTAATCGACAGATTCAATTTGATTCTTTTCTTTTCGGTTCGATTCTTTTCTATTCGATTTTTTTCTATTCAATTCGATTCTTTCAATTCGATTCGATTCGATTCGATTCTTTTGTTTCAAATCGATTCGTTTCGATTCGAGTCTTTTCAATTCGATTCTTTCCGATTCGATTCGATTTGATATTTTTAATTCGATTCGAGTCTTTTCGATTCGATTCGATTCTTTTCAATTCGATTCTTTTCGATTCGAGTCTTTTTGATTCGATTCATTTCGATTCGATTCGATTCTTTTCAATTCGATTTGATGCTTTTCCATTTGATCTGATTTGTTTCATTTCGATTCTTTTCGATTCCATTCGATTCTTTTCGATTCGATTCGATTCTTTTCGATTTGATTCCATTCAGTTCGATTCTTTTCGATTCGATTGGATTCTTTTCGATTTGATTCAATTCTTTCGATTCGATTTGATTTGATACTTTTCGATTCGATTCAATACGATTCTTTTCATTTCGATTCTAATCGATTCTCTTCGATTCATTTTGTTTCGGTTCGTTTCGATTCTATTCGATTTTTCTAGATTCTATTCTATTCGATTCATTTTGAATCATTTCGATTTGATTCTGTTCGAGTGGTTTCTATTAGATTCTTTTCGATTTGATTCAATTCGATTCGAGTCTTTTTGATTCGAGTCTTTTCGACTCGATTCAATTCAATACGATTCTTTTAGATTCGATTCGATTCGATTGTTTTCGTTTCGATTCGACTTTTTTTGATTCGATTCTTTTCGATTCGATTGTTTTCAATTCGATTGATTCGATTCTTTTCAATTCTATGCTATTCAAAGCGATTCTTTTGTATTTGATTCGATTCGATTGTTTTCTTTTTGATTCGGTTCGATTCGTTTCTTTTCGATTCGATTCAATTCTTTTCGATTCGATTCTTTTCGATTCGATGTGATTCTTTTCGATTCGATTCTATTCTATTCTTTTCTATTCCATTCGAATCGTTTCGTTTGGATTGAATTCGATTCTTTTCGATTCGATTCAATTAGATTCTTTTCGATTGGATTCAATTTGTTTCGATTCGAATCAATTTGATTCTTTTCGATTGGATTCCATTCGATTCTTTTCGATTTGATTCAATTCGATTCTTTTCGATTCTATTCATTTCGATGATTTTCGTTGAGATTAGATTCTTTTCGATTTGATTTTTTTCGGTTCGAGTCGATTCATTTCGCTTATTTTGGTTTGGATCAATTCAATTCGATTCTTTTTGATTTGATTTGATTCTATTCGATTTCTTTCGATTCTATTCTATTCTTTTCGATTCTATTCCATTGAATGCGATTCTTTTCGATTCGATTCGATTGTTTTAGATTTGATTCCATTCTTTCGATTCTATTTGATATGATTCTTTTCGATTCGATTTGATACGATACTTTTTATTTTGATTCGAATCGATTCTCTTCGGTTCGATTCGTTTTGATTCTTTTCGATTCAATTCTATTCGAATTTTTTCGATTTGATTCGATTCGATTCTTTTAGATTCTATTTGATTTGTTTCTTTTCGATTCGTTTTGATTCGATTCTTTTTGATTTATGTCGATTCGATTCGATTCTTTTGTTTCGATTCGATTCTTTTCAATTCGAATCTTTTCTTTACATGGAATTCGATTCTTTTCGATTTGATTCTTTATGATTTTTTTCAACGCGATTCAATTCGATTCTTTTTTTATGATAGTCACAGAGAGAGACAGAGAGGCAGAGATACAGGCAGAGGGAGAAGCAGGCTCCATGCACCAGGAGCCCGATATGGGATTCGTTCCCGGGTCTCCAGGATCCCGCCCTGGGCCAAAGGCAGGCGCTAAACTGCTGCGCCACCCAGGGATCCCTCAATTCGATTATTTTTGATTTGAATCTATTCGATTCTTTTTGATTCGATTTGATTCTATTCGAGTTTTTTCGATTTGATTCGATTAGTTCCTTTTGGATTCAATTCAATTCATTTCTTTTGATTCAATTCAATTCGATTCTTTTGGATTCGATTCGATTCTTTTGGATTCGATTCTTTTGGATTCGAATCGAGTAGATTCTTTTCATTTCGATCGGATTCATTTCAATTCGATTCTTTTCGATTCGAATGTTTTCGAATCAATTCGATACTTTTTGATTCGATTCGATTCTTTTCGTGTCGATTTGATTCTTTTCGATTCGATTCTTTTCTATTTGAATCGATTCGATTCTTTTCATTTCGATTCGATTTGATTCAATTCGATACTTTTCGATCAATTCAATTTGGTTGTTTTCGATTTGATTCGATTCGATTCTTTTCGATTCTATTCAATTCGATTAGTTTCCATTCGATGATGCAATTGGATTCTTTTCGATTCGAGTCGATACGATTCGATTCTTTTTGATTAGACACAATTCGATTCTTTTCGATTCGATTCGATTCTTTTCGATTCGATTCGACTCGATTTCATTCTTTTTGATTCGATTCGACTAGAATTTAATCGACAGATTCAATTTGATTCTTTTCTTTTCGGTTCGATTCTTTTCTATTCGATTTTTTTCTATTCAATTCGATTCTTTCAATTCGATTCGATTCGATTCGATTCTTTTGTTTCAAATCGATTCGTTTCGATTCGAGTCTTTTCAATTCGATTCTTTCCGATTCGATTCGATTTGATATTTTTAATTCGATCCGACTCTTTTCGATTCGATTCGATTCTTTTCAATTCGATTCTTTTCGATTCGAGTCTTTTTGATTCGATTCATTTTGATTCGATTCGATTCTTTTCAATTCGATTTGATGCTTTTCCATTTGATCTGATTTGTTTCATTTCGATTCTTTTCGATTCCATTCGATTCTTTTCGATTCCATTAAATTTGATTCGATTCTTTTCGATTCGATTCGATTCTTTTCGATTTGATTCCATTCAGTTCGATTCTTTTCGATTCGGTTGGATTCTTTTCGATTTGATTCAATTCTTTCGATTCGATTTGATTTGATTCTTTTCGATTCGATTCAATACGATTCTTTTCATTTCGATTCTAATCGATTCTCTTCGATTCATTTCGTTTCGGTTCGTTTCGATTCTATTCGATTTTTCTAGATTCTATTCTATTCGATTCATTTTGAATCATTTCGATTTGATTCTGTTCGAGTGGTTTCTATTAGATTCTTTTCGATTTGATTCAATTCGATTCGAGTCTTTTTGACTCGAGTCTTTTCGACTCGATTCAATTCAATACGATTCTTTTAGATTCGATTCGATTCGATTGTTTTCGTTTCGATTCGACTTTTTTTGATTCGATTCTTTTCGATTCGATTGTTTTCAATTCGATTGATTCGATTCTTTTCAATTCTATGCTATTCAAAGCGATTCTTTTGTATTTGATTCGATTCGATTGTTTTCTTTTTGATTCGGTTCGATTCGTTTCTTTTCGATTCGATTCAATTCTTTTCGATTCGATTCTTTTCGATTCGATTTGATTCTTTTCGATTCGATTCTATTCTATTCTTTTCTATTCCATTCGAATCGATTCGTTTGGATTGAATTCGATTCTTTTCGATTCGATTCAATTAGATTCTTTTCGATTGGATTCAATTTGTTTCGATTCGAATCAATTTGATTCTTTTCGATTGGATTCCATTCGATTCTTTTCGATTGGATTCCATTCGATTCTTTTCGATTCTATTCATTTCGATGATTTTCGTTGAGATTAGATTCTTTTCGATTTGATTTTTTTCGGTTCGAGTCGATTCATTTCGCTTATTTTGGTTTGGATCAATTCAATTCGATTCTTTTTGATTTGATTTGATTCTATTCGATTTCTTTCGATTCTATTCTATTCTTTTCGATTCTATTCCGTTCATCCGATTCTTTTCGATTCGATTCGATTGTTTTAGATTTGATTCCATTCTTTCGATTCTATTTGATATGATTCTTTTCGATTCGATTTGATACGATACTTTTTATTTTGATTCGAATCGATTCTCTTCGGTTCGATTCGTTTTGATTCTTTTCGATTCAATTCTATTCGAATTTTTTCGATTTGATTCGATTCGATTCTTTTAGATTCTACTTGATTTGTTTCTTTTCGATTCGTTTTGATTCGATACTTTTTGATTCATGTCGATTCGATTCGATTCTTTTCAATTCGAATCTTTTCGTTACATGGAATTCGATTCTTTTCGATTTGATTCTTTATGATTTTTTTCAACGCGATTCAATTCGATTCTTTTTTTATGATAGTCACAGAGAGAGACAGAGAGGCAGAGATACAGGCAGAGGGAGAAGCAGGCTCCATGCACCAGGAGCCCGATATGGGATTCGTTCCCGGGTCTCCAGGATCCCGCCCTGGGCCAAAGGCAGGCGCTAAACTGCTGCGCCACCCAGGGATCCCTCAATTCGATTCTTTTTGATTCGAATCTATTCGATTCTTTTTGATTCGATTTGATTCTATTCGAGTTTTTTCGATTTGATTCGATTAGTTCCTTTTGGATTCAATTCAATTCATTTCTTTTGATTCAATTCAATTCGATTCTTTTGGATTCGATTCGATTCTTTTGGATTCGATTCTTTTGGATTCGAATCGAGTAGATTCTTTTCATTTCGATCGGATTCATTTCAATTCGATTCTTTTCGATTCGAATGTTTTCGAATCAATTCGATACTTTTTGATTCGATTCGATTCTTTTCGTGTCGATTTGATTCTTTTCGATTCGATTCTTTTCTATTTGAATCGATTCGATTCTTTTCATTTCGATTCGATTTGATTCAATTCGATACTTTTCGATCAATTCAATTTGGTTGTTTTCGATTTGATTCGATTCGATTCTTTTCGATTCTATTCAATTCGATTAGTTTCCATTCGATGATGCAATTGGATTCTTTTCGATTCGAGTCGATACGATTCGATTCATTTTGATTAGACACAATTCGATTCTTTTCGATTCGATTCGATTCTTTTCGATTCGATTCGACTCGATTTCATTCTTTTTGATTCGATTCGACTAGAATTTAATCGACAGATTCAATTTGATTCTTTTCTTTTCGGTTCGATTCTTTTCTATTCGATTTTTTTCTATTCAATTCGATTCTTTCAATTCGATTCGATTCGATTCGATTCTTTTGTTTCAAATCGATTCGTTTCGATTCGAGTCTTTTCAATTCGATTCTTTCCGATTCGATTCGATTTGATATTTTTAATTCGATCCGACTCTTTTCGATTCGATTCGATTCTTTTCAATTCGATTCTTTTCGATTCGAGTCTTTTTGATTCGATTCATTTCGATTCGATTCGATTCTTTTCAATTCGATTTGATGCTTTTCCATTTGATCTGATTTGTTTCATTTCGATTCTTTTCGATTCCATTCGATTCTTTTCGATTCGATTTGATTCTTTTCGATTTGATTCCATTCAGTTCGATTCTTTTCGATTCGATTGGATTCTTTTCGATTTGATTCAATTCTTTCGATTCGATTTGATTTGATTCTTTTCGATTCGATTCAATACGATTCTTTTCATTTCGATTCTAATCGATTCTCTTCGATTCATTTCGTTTCGGTTCGTTTCGATTCTATTCGATTTTTCTAGATTCTATTCTATTCGATTCATTTTGAATCATTTCGATTTGATTCTGTTCGAGTGGTTTCTATTAGATTCTTTTCGATTTGATTCAATTCGATTCGAGTCTTTTTGATTCGAGTCTTTTCGACTCGATTCAATTCAATACGATTTTTTAGATTCGATTCGATTCGATTGTTTTCGTTTCGATTCGACTTTTTTTGATTCGATTCTTTTCGATTCGATTGTTTTCAATTCGATTGATTCGATTCTTTTCAATTCTATGCTATTCAAAGCGATTCTTTTGTATTTGATTCGATTCGATTGTTTTCTTTTTGATTCGGTTCGATTCGTTTCTTTTCGATTCGATTCAATTCTTTTCGATTCGATTCTTTTCGATTCGATTTGATTCTTTTCGATTCGATTCTATTCTATTCTTTTCTATTCCATTCGAATCGATTCGTTTGGATTGAATTCGATTCTTTTCGATTCGATTCAATTAGATTCTTTTCGATTGGATTCAGTTTGTTTCGATTCGAATCAATTTGTTTCTTTTCGATTGGATTCCATTCGATTCTTTTCGATTTGATTCAATTCGATTCTTTTCGATTCTATTCATTTCGATGATTTTCGTTGAGATTAGATTCTTTTCGATTTGATTTTTTTCGGTTCGAGTTGATTCATTTCGCTTATTTTGGTTTGGATCAATTCAATTCGATTCTTTTTGATTTGATTTGATTCTATTCGATTTCTTTCGATTCTATTCTATTCTTTTCGATTCTATTCCATTGAATGCGATTCTTTTCGATTCGATTCGATTGTTTTAGATTTGATTCCATTCTTTCGATTCTATTTGATATGATTCTTTTCGATTCGATTTGATACGATACTTTTTATTTTGATTCGAATCGATTCTCTTCGGTTCGATTCGTTTTGATTCTTTTCGATTCAATTCTATTCGAATTTTTTCGATTTGATTCGATTCGATTCTTTTAGATTCTACTTGATTTGTTTCTTTTCGATTCGTTTTGATTCGATACTTTTTGATTCATGTCGATTCGATTCGATTCTTTTCAATTCGAATCTTTTCGTTACATGGAATTCGATTCTTTTCGATTTGATTCTTTATGATTTTTTTCAACGCGATTCAATTCGATTCTTTTTTTATGATAGTCACAGAGAGAGACAGAGAGGCAGAGATACAGGCAGAGGGAGAAGCAGGCTCCATGCACCAGGAGCCCGATATGGGATTCGTTCCCGGGTCTCCAGGATCCCGCCCTGGGCCAAAGGCAGGCGCTAAACTGCTGCGCCACCCAGGGATCCCTCAATTCGATTCTTTTTGATTCGAATCTATTCGATTCTTTTTGATTCGATTTGATTCTATTCGAGTTTTTTCGATTTGATTCGATTAGTTCCTTTTGGACTCAATTCAATTCATTTCTTTTGATTCAATTCAATTCGATTCTTTTGGATTCGATTCGATTCTTTTGGATTCGATTCTTTTGGATTCGAATCGAGTAGATTCTTTTCATTTCGATCGGATTCATTTCAATTCGATTCTTTTCGATTCGAATGTTTTCGAATCAATTCGATACTTTTTGATTCGATTCGATTCTTTTCGTGTCGATTTGATTCTTTTCGATTCGATTCTTTTCTATTTGAATCGATTCGATTCTTTTCATTTCGATTCGATTTGATTCAATTCGATTCTTTTCGATCAATTCAATTTGATTGTTTTCGATTTGATTCGATTCGATTCTTTTCGATTCTATTCAATTCGATTAGTTTCCATTCGATGATGCAATTGGATTCTTTTCGATTCGAGTCGATACGATTCGATTCTTTTTGATTAGACACAATTCGATTCTTTTCGATTCGATTCGACTCGATTTCATTCTTTTTGATTCGATTCGACTAGAATTTAATCGACAGATTCAATTTGATTCTTTTCTTTTTGGTTCGATTCTTTTCTATTCGATTTTTTTCTATTCAATTCGATTCTTTCAATTCGATTCGATTCGATTCGATTCTTTTCGTTTCAAATCGATTTGTTTCGATTCGAGTCTTTTCAATTCGATTCTTTCCGATTCGATTCGATTTGATATTTTTAATTCGATTCGAGTCTTTTCGATTCGATTCGATTCTTTTCAATTCGATTCTTTTCGATTCGAGTCTTTTTGATTCGATTCATTTCGATTCGATTCGATTCTTTTCAATTCGATTTGATGCTTTTCCATTTGATCTGATTTGTTTCATTTCGATTCTTTTCGATTCCATTCGATTCTTTTCGATTCCATTAAATTTGATTCGATTCTTTTCGATTCGATTCGATTCTTTTCGATTTGATTCCATTCAGTTCGATTCTTTCCGATTCGATTGGATTCTTTTCGATTTGATTCAATTCTTTCGATTCGATTTGATTTGATTCTTTTCGATTCGATTCAATACGATTCTTTTCATTTCGATTCTAATCGATTCTCTTCGATGCATTTCGTTTCGGTTCGTTTCGATTCTATTCGATTTTTCTAGATTCTATTCTATTCGATTCATTTTGAATCATTTCGATTTGATTCTGTTCGAGTGGTTTCTATTAGATTCTTTTCGATTTGATTCAATTCGATTCGAGTCTTTTTGATTCGAGTCTTTTCGACTCGATTCAATTCAATACGATTCTTTTAGATTCGATTCGATTCGATTGTTTTCGTTTCGATTTGACTTTTTTTGATTCGATTCTTTTCGATTCGATTGTTTTCAATTCGATTGATTCGATTCTTTTCAATTCTATGCTATTCAAAGCGATTCTTTTGTATTTGATTCGATTCGATTGTTTTCTTTTTGATTCGGTTCGATTCGTTTCTTTTCGATTCGATTCAATTCTTTTCGATTCGATTCTTTTCGATTCGATGTGATTCTTTTCGATTCGATTCTATTCTATTCTTTTCTATTCCATTCGAATCGTTTCGTTTGGATTGAATTCGATTCTTTTCGATTCGATTCAATTAGATTCTTTTCGATTGGATTCAATTTGTTTCGATTCGAATCAATTTGATTCTTTTCGATTGGATTCCATTCGATTCTTTTCGATTGGATTCAATTCGATTCTTTTCGATTGGATTCCATTCGATTCTTTTCGATTTGATTCAATTCGATTCTTTTCGATTCTATCCATTTCGATGATTTTCGTTGAGATTAGATTCTTTTCGATTTGATTTTTTTCGGTTCGAGTCGATTCATTTCGCTTATTTTGGTTTGGATCAATTCAATTCGATTCTTTTTGATTTGATTCGATTCTATTCGATTTCTTTCGATTCTATTCTATTCTTTTCGATTCGATTCCATTCAATGCGATTCTTTTCGATTCGATTCGATTGTTTTAGATTTGATTCCATTCTTTCGATTCTATTTGATATGATTCTTTTCGATTCGATTTGATACGATACTTTTTATTTTGATTCGAATCGATTCTCTTCGGTTCGATTCGTTTTGATCTTTTCGATTCAATTCTATTCGAATTTTTTCGATTTGATTCTATTCGATTCTTTTAGATTCTATTTGATTTGTTTCTTTTCGATTCGTTTTGATTCGATTCTTTTTGATTTATGTCGATTCGATTCGATTCTTTTGTTTCGATTCGATTCTTTTCAATTCGAATCTTTTCTTTACATGGAATTCGATTCTTTTCGATTTGATTCTTTATGATTTTTTTCAACGCGATTCAATTTGATTCTTTTTTTATGATAGTCACAGAGAGAGACAGAGAGGCAGAGATACAGGCAGAGGGAGAAGCAGGCTCCATGCACCAGGAGCCGATATGGGATTCGTTCCCGGGTCTCCAGGATCCCGCCCTGGGCCAAAGGCAGGCGCTAAACTGCTGCGCCACCCAGGGATCCCTCAATTCGATTCTTTTTGATTCGAATCTATTCGATTCTTTTTGATTCGATTTGATTCTATTCGAGTTTTTTCGATTTGATTCGATTAGTTCCTTTTGGATTCAATTCAATTCATTTCTTTTGATTCAATTCAATTCGATTCTTTTGGATTCGATTCGATTCTTTTGGATTCGATTCTTTTGGATTCGAATCGAGTAGATTCTTTTCATTTCGATCGGATTCATTTCAATTCGATTCTTTTCGATTCGAATGTTTTCGAATCAATTCGATACTTTTTGATTCGATTCGATTCTTTTCGTGTCGATTTGATTCTTTTCGATTCGATTCTTTTCTATTTGAATCGATTCGATTCTTTTCATTTCGATTCGATTTGATTCAATTCGATTCTTTTCGATCAATTCAATTTGGTTGTTTTCGATTTGATTCGATTCGATTCTTTTCGATTCTATTCAATTCGATTAGTTTCCATTCGATGATGCAATTGGATTCTTTTCGATTCGAGTCGATACGATTCGATTCTTTTTGATTAGACACAATTCGATTCTTTTCGATTCGATTCGATTCTTTTCGATTCGATTCGACTCGATTTCATTCTTTTTGATTCGATTCGACTAGAATTTAATCGACAGATTCAATTTGATTCTTTTCTTTTCGGTTCGATTCTTTTCTATTCGATTTTTTTCTATTCAATTCGATTCTTTCAATTCGATTCGATTCGGTTCGATTCTTTTCGTTTCAAATCGATTCGTTTCGATTCGAGTCTTTTCAATTCGATTCTTTCCGATTCGATTCGATTTGATATTTTTAATTCGATTCGAGTCTTTTCGATTCGATTCGATTCTTTTCAATTCGATTCTTTTCGATTCGAGTCTTTTTGATTCGATTCATTTCGATTCGATTCGATTCTTTTCAATTCGATTTGATGCTTTTCCATTTGATCTGATTTGTTTCATTTCGATTCTTTTCGATTCCATTCGATTCTTTTCGATTCGATTCGATTCTTTTCGATTTGATTCCATTCAGTTCGATTCTTTTCGATTCGATTGGATTCTTTTCGATTTGATTCAATTCTTTCGATTCGATTTGATTTGATACTTTTCGATTCGATTCAATACGATTCTTTTCATTTCGATTCTAATCGATTCTCTTCGATTCATTTTGTTTCGGTTCGTTTCGATTCTATTCGATTTTTCTAGATTCTATTCTATTCGATTCATTTTGAATCATTTCGATTTGATTCTGTTCGAGTGGTTTCTATTAGATTCTTTTCGATTTGATTCAATTCGATTCGAGTCTTTTTGATTCGAGTCTTTTCGACTCGATTCAATTCAATACGATTCTTTTAGATTCGATTCGATTCGATTGTTTTCGTTTCGATTCGACTTTTTTTGATTCGATTCTTTTCGATTCGATTGTTTTCAATTCGATTGATTCGATTCTTTTCAATTCTATGCTATTCAAAGCGATTCTTTTGTATTTGATTCGATTCGATTGTTTTCTTTTTGATTCGGTTCGATTCGTTTCTTTTCGATTCGATTCAATTCTTTTCGATTCGATTCTTTTCGATTCGATGTGATTCTTTTCGATTCGATTCTATTCTATTCTTTTCTATTCCATTCGAATCGTTTCGTTTGGATTGAATTCGATTCTTTTCGATTCGATTCAATTAGATTCTTTTCGATTGGATTCAATTTGTTTCGATTCGAATCAATTTGATTCTTTTCGATTGGATTCCATTCGATTCTTTTCGATTTGATTCAATTCGATTCTTTTCGATTCTATTCATTTCGATGATTTTCGTTGAGATTAGATTCTTTTCGATTTGATTTTTTTCGGTTCGAGTCGATTCATTTCGCTTATTTTGGTTTGGATCAATTCAATTCGATTCTTTTTGATTTGATTTGATTCTATTCGATTTCTTTCGATTCTATTCTATTCTTTTCGATTCTATTCCATTGAATGCGATTCTTTTCGATTCGATTCGATTGTTTTAGATTTGATTCCATTCTTTCGATTCTATTTGATATGATTCTTTTCGATTCGATTTGATACGATACTTTTTATTTTGATTCGAATCGATTCTCTTCGGTTCGATTCGTTTTGATTCTTTTCGATTCAATTCTATTCGAATTTTTTCGATTTGATTCGATTCGATTCTTTTAGATTCTATTTGATTTGTTTCTTTTCGATTCGTTTTGATTCGATTCTTTTTGATTTATGTCGATTCGATTCGATTCTTTTGTTTCGATTCGATTCTTTTCAATTCGAATCTTTTCTTTACATGGAATTCGATTCTTTTCGATTTGATTCTTTATGATTTTTTTCAACGCGATTCAATTCGATTCTTTTTTTATGATAGTCACAGAGAGAGACAGAGAGGCAGAGATACAGGCAGAGGGAGAAGCAGGCTCCATGCACCAGGAGCCCGATATGGGATTCGTTCCCGGGTCTCCAGGATCCCGCCCTGGGCCAAAGGCAGGCGCTAAACTGCTGCGCCACCCAGGGATCCCTCAATTCGATTCTTTTTGATTCGAATCTATTCGATTCTTTTTGATTCGATTTGATTCTATTCGAGTTTTTTCGATTTGATTCGATTAGTTCCTTTTGGATTCAATTCAATTCATTTCTTTTGATTCAATTCAATTCGATTCTTTTGGATTCGATTCGATTCTTTTGGATTCGATTCTTTTGGATTCGAATCGAGTAGATTCTTTTCATTTCGATCGGATTCATTTCAATTCGATTCTTTTCGATTCGAATGTTTTCGAATCAATTCGATACTTTTTGATTCGATTCGATTCTTTTCGTGTCGATTTGATTCTTTTCGATTCGATTCTTTTCTATTTGAATCGATTCGATTCTTTTCATTTCGATTCGATTTGATTCAATTCGATACTTTTCGATCAATTCAATTTGGTTGTTTTCGATTTGATTCGATTCGATTCTTTTCGATTCTATTCAATTCGATTAGTTTCCATTCGATGATGCAATTGGATTCTTTTCGATTCGAGTCGATACGATTCGATTCTTTTTGATTAGACACAATTCGATTCTTTTCGATTCGATTCGATTCTTTTCGATTCGATTCGACTCGATTTCATTCTTTTTGATTCGATTCGACTAGAATTTAATCGACAGATTCAATTTGATTCTTTTCTTTTCGGTTCGATTCTTTTCTATTCGATTTTTTTCTATTCAATTCGATTCTTTCAATTCGATTCGATTCGATTCGATTCTTTTGTTTCAAATCGATTCGTTTCGATTCGAGTCTTTTCAATTCGATTCTTTCCGATTCGATTCGATTTGATATTTTTAATTCGATCCGACTCTTTTCGATTCGATTCGATTCTTTTCAATTCGATTCTTTTCGATTCGAGTCTTTTTGATTCGATTCATTTCGATTCGATTCGATTCTTTTCAATTCGATTTGATGCTTTTCCATTTGATCTGATTTGTTTCATTTCGATTCTTTTCGATTCCATTCGATTCTTTTCGATTCCATTAAATTTGATTCGATTCTTTTCGATTCGATTCGATTCTTTTCGATTTGATTCCATTCAGTTCGATTCTTTTCGATTCGGTTGGATTCTTTTCGATTTGATTCAATTCTTTCGATTCGATTTGATTTGATTCTTTTCGATTCGATTCAATACGATTCTTTTCATTTCGATTCTAATCGATTCTCTTCGATTCATTTCGTTTCGGTTCGTTTCGATTCTATTCGATTTTTCTAGATTCTATTCTATTCGATTCATTTTGAATCATTTCGATTTGATTCTGTTCGAGTGGTTTCTATTAGATTCTTTTCGATTTGATTCAATTCGATTCGAGTCTTTTTGACTCGAGTCTTTTCGACTCGATTCAATTCAATACGATTCTTTTAGATTCGATTCGATTCGATTGTTTTCGTTTCGATTCGACTTTTTTTGATTCGATTCTTTTCGATTCGATTGTTTTCAATTCGATTGATTCGATTCTTTTCAATTCTATGCTATTCAAAGCGATTCTTTTGTATTTGATTCGATTCGATTGTTTTCTTTTTGATTCGGTTCGATTCGTTTCTTTTCGATTCGATTCAATTCTTTTCAATTCGATTCTTTTCGATTCGATTTGATTCTTTTCGATTCGATTCTATTCTATTCTTTTCTATTCCATTCGAATCGATTCGTTTGGATTGAATTCGATTCTTTTCGATTCGATTCAATTAGATTCTTTTCGATTGGATTCAATTTGTTTCGATTCGAATCAATTTGATTCTTTTCGATTGGATTCCATTCGATTCTTTTCGATTGGATTCCATTCGATTCTTTTCGATTCTATTCATTTCGATGATTTTCGTTGAGATTAGATTCTTTTCGATTTGATTTTTTTCGGTTCGAGTCGATTCATTTCGCTTATTTTGGTTTGGATCAATTCAATTCGATTCTTTTTGATTTGATTTGATTCTATTCGATTTCTTTCGATTCTATTCTATTCTTTTCGATTCTATTCCGTTCATCCGATTCTTTTCGATTCGATTCGATTGTTTTAGATTTGATTCCATTCTTTCGATTCTATTTGATATGATTCTTTTCGATTCGATTTGATACGATACTTTTTATTTTGATTCGAATCGATTCTCTTCGGTTCGATTCGTTTTGATTCTTTTCGATTCAATTCTATTCGAATTTTTTCGATTTGATTCGATTCGATTCTTTTAGATTCTACTTGATTTGTTTCTTTTCGATTCGTTTTGATTCGATACTTTTTGATTCATGTCGATTCGATTCGATTCTTTTCAATTCGAATCTTTTCGTTACATGGAATTCGATTCTTTTCGATTTGATTCTTTATGATTTTTTTCAACGCGATTCAATTCGATTCTTTTTTTATGATAGTCACAGAGAGAGACAGAGAGGCAGAGATACAGGCAGAGGGAGAAGCAGGCTCCATGCACCAGGAGCCCGATATGGGATTCGTTCCCGGGTCTCCAGGATCCCGCCCTGGGCCAAAGGCAGGCGCTAAACTGCTGCGCCACCCAGGGATCCCTCAATTCGATTCTTTTTGA
Organism: Canis aureus; assembly: GCF_053574225.1. Classification (NCBI taxonomy): domain Eukaryota; kingdom Metazoa; phylum Chordata; class Mammalia; order Carnivora; family Canidae; genus Canis; species Canis aureus. The sequence continues at coordinate 1,225,336 of NC_135637.1, forward strand.
TTCGAATCTATTCGATTCTTTTTGATTCGATTTGATTCTATTCGAGTTTTTTCGATTTGATTCGATTAGTTCCTTTTGGATTCAATTCAATTCATTTCTTTTGATTCAATTCAATTCGATTCTTTTGGATTCGATTCGATTCTTTTGGATTCGATTCTTTTGGATTCGAATCGAGTAGATTCTTTTCATTTCGATCGGATTCATTTCAATTCGATTCTTTTCGATTCGAATGTTTTCGAATCAATTCGATACTTTTTGATTCGATTCGATTCTTTTCGTGTCGATTTGATTCTTTTCGATTCGATTCTTTTCTATTTGAATCGATTCGATTCTTTTCATTTCGATTCGATTTGATTCAATTCGATACTTTTCGATCAATTCAATTTGGTTGTTTTCGATTTGATTCGATTCGATTCTTTTCGATTCTATTCAATTCGATTAGTTTCCATTCGATGATGCAATTGGATTCTTTTCGATTCGAGTCGATACGATTCGATTCATTTTGATTAGACACAATTCGATTCTTTTCGATTCGATTCGATTCTTTTCGATTCGATTCGACTCGATTTCATTCTTTTTGATTCGATTCGACTAGAATTTAATCGACAGATTCAATTTGATTCTTTTCTTTTCGGTTCGATTCTTTTCTATTCGATTTTTTTCTATTCAATTCGATTCTTTCAATTCGATTCGATTCGATTCGATTCTTTTGTTTCAAATCGATTCGTTTCGATTCGAGTCTTTTCAATTCGATTCTTTCCGATTCGATTCGATTTGATATTTTTAATTCGATCCGACTCTTTTCGATTCGATTCGATTCTTTTCAATTCGATTCTTTTCGATTCGAGTCTTTTTGATTCGATTCATTTCGATTCGATTCGATTCTTTTCAATTCGATTTGATGCTTTTCCATTTGATCTGATTTGTTTCATTTCGATTCTTTTCGATTCCATTCGATTCTTTTCGATTCCATTAAATTTGATTCGATTCTTTTCGATTCGATTCGATTCTTTTCGATTTGATTCCATTCAGTTCGATTCTTTTCGATTCGGTTGGATTCTTTTCGATTTGATTCAATTCTTTCGATTCGATTTGATTTGATTCTTTTCGATTCGATTCAATACGATTCTTTTCATTTCGATTCTAATCGATTCTCTTCGATTCATTTCGTTTCGGTTCGTTTCGATTCTATTCGATTTTTCTAGATTCTATTCTATTCGATTCATTTTGAATCATTTCGATTTGATTCTGTTCGAGTGGTTTCTATTAGATTCTTTTCGATTTGATTCAATTCGATTCGAGTCTTTTTGACTCGAGTCTTTTCGACTCGATTCAATTCAATACGATTCTTTTAGATTCGATTCGATTCGATTGTTTTCGTTTCGATTCGACTTTTTTTGATTCGATTCTTTTCGATTCGATTGTTTTCAATTCGATTGATTCGATTCTTTTCAATTCTATGCTATTCAAAGCGATTCTTTTGTATTTGATTCGATTCGATTGTTTTCTTTTTGATTCGGTTCGATTCGTTTCTTTTCGATTCGATTCAATTCTTTTCAATTCGATTCTTTTCGATTCGATTTGATTCTTTTCGATTCGATACTATTCTATTCTTTTCTATTCCATTCGAATCGATTCGTTTGGATTGAATTCGATTCTTTTCGATTCGATTCAATTAGATTCTTTTCGATTGGATTCAATTTGTTTCGATTCGAATCAATTTGATTCTTTTCGATTGGATTCCATTCGATTCTTTTCGATTGGATTCCATTCGATTCTTTTCGATTCTTTTCATTTCGATGATTTTCGTTGAGATTAGATTCTTTTCGATTTGGTTTTTTTCGGTTCGAGTCGATTCATTTCGCTTATTTTGGTTTGGATCAATTCAATTCGATTCTTTTTGATTTGATTTGATTCTATTCGATTTCTTTCGATTCTATTCTATTCTTTTCGATTCTATTCCATTCAATCCGATTCTTTTCGATTCGATTCGATTGTTTTAGATTTGATTCCATTCTTTCGATTCTATTTGATATGATTCTTTTCGATTCGATTTGATACGATACTTTTTATTTTGATTCGAATCGATTCTCTTCGGTTTTATTCATTTTGATTCTTTTCGATTCAATTCTATTCGAATTTTTTCGATTTGATTCGATTCGATTCTTTTAGATTCTACTTGATTTGTTTCTTTTCGATTCGTTTTGATTCGATACTTTTTGATTCATGTCGATTCGATTCGATTCTTTTCAATTCGAATCTTTTCGTTACATGGAATTCGATTCTTTTCGATTTGATTCTTTATGATTTTTTTCAACGCGATTCAATTCGATTCTTTTTTTATGATAGTCACAGAGAGAGACAGAGAGGCAGAGATACAGGCAGAGGGAGAAGCAGGCTCCATGCACCAGGAGCCCGATATGGGATTCGTTCCCGGGTCTCCAGGATCCCGCCCTGGGCCAAAGGCAGGCGCTAAACTGCTGCGCCACCCAGGGATCCCTCAATTCGATTCTTTTTGATTCGAATCTATTCGATTCTTTTTGATTCGATTTGATTCTATTCGAGTTTTTTCGATTTGATTCGATTAGTTCCTTTTGGATTCAATTCAATTCATTTCTTTTGATTCAATTCAATTCGATTCTTTTGGATTCGATTCGATTCTTTTGGATTCGATTCTTTTGGATTCGAATCGAGTAGATTCTTTTCATTTCGATCGGATTCATTTCAATTCGATTCTTTTCGATTCGAATGTTTTCGAATCAATTCGAAACTTTTTGATTCGATTCGATTCTTTTCGTGTCGATTTGATTCTTTTCGATTCGATTCTTTTCTATTTGAATCGACTCGATTCTTTTCATTTCGATTCGATTTGATTCAATTCGATTCTTTTCGATCAATTCAATTTGATTGTTTTCGATTTGATTCGATTCGATTCTTTTCGATTCTATTCAATTCGATTAGTTTCCATTCGATGATGCAATTGGATTCTTTTCGATTCGAGTCGATACGATTCGATTCTTTTTGATTAGACACAATTCGATTCTTTTCGATTCGATTCGATTCTTTTCGATTCGATTCGACTCGATTTCATTCTTTTTGATTCGATTCGACTAGAATTTAATCGACAGATTCAATTTGATTCTTTTCTTTTTGGTTCGATTCTTTTCTATTCGATTTTTTTCTATTCAATTCGATTCTTTCAATTCGATTCGATTCGATTCGATTCTTTTCGTTTCAAATCGATTCGTTTCGATTCGAGTCTTTTCAATTCGATTCTTTCCGATTCGATTCGATTTGATATTTTTAATTCGATTCGAGTCTTTTCGATTCGATTCGATTCTTTTCAATTCGATTCTTTTCGATTCGAGTCTTTTTGATTCGATTCATTTCGATTCGATTCGATTCTTTTCAATTCGATTTGATGCTTTTCCATTTGATCTGATTTGTTTCATTTCGATTCTTTTCGATTCCATTCGATTCTTTTCGATTCGATTTGATTCTTTTCGATTTGATTCCATTCAGTTCGATTCTTTTCGATTCGATTGGATTCTTTTCGATTTGATTCAATTCTTTCGATTCGATTTGATTTGATTCTTTTCGATTCGATTCAATACGATTCTTTTCATTTCGATTCTAATCGATTCTCTTCGATTCATTTCGTTTCGGTTCGTTTCGATTCTATTCGATTTTTCTAGATTCTATTCTATTCGATTCATTTTGAATCATTTCGATTTGATTCTGTTCGAGTGGTTTCTATTAGATTCTTTTCGATTTGATTCAATTCGATTCGAGTCTTTTTGATTCGAGTCTTTTCGACTCGATTCAATTCAATACGATTTTTTAGATTCGATTCGATTCGATTGTTTTCGTTTCGATTCGACTTTTTTTGATTCGATTCTTTTCGATTCGATTGTTTTCAATTCGATTGATTCGATTCTTTTCAATTCTATGCTATTCAAAGCGATTCTTTTGTATTTGATTCGATTCGATTGTTTTCTTTTTGATTCGGTTCGATTCGTTTCTTTTCGATTCGATTCAATTCTTTTCGATTCGATTCTTTTCGATTCGATTTGATTCTTTTCGATTCGATTCTATTCTATTCTTTTCTATTCCATTCGAATCGATTCGTTTGGATTGAATTCGATTCTTTTCGATTCGATTCAATTAGATTCTTTTCGATTGGATTCAGTTTGTTTCGATTCGAATCAATTTGTTTCTTTTCGATTGGATTCCATTCGATTCTTTTCGATTTGATTCAATTCGATTCTTTTCGATTCTATTCATTTCGATGATTTTCGTTGAGATTAGATTCTTTTCGATTTGATTTTTTTCGGTTCGAGTTGATTCATTTCGCTTATTTTGGTTTGGATCAATTCAATTCGATTCTTTTTGATTTGATTTGATTCTATTCGATTTCTTTCGATTCTATTCTATTCTTTTCGATTCTATTCCATTGAATGCGATTCTTTTCGATTCGATTCGATTGTTTTAGATTTGATTCCATTCTTTCGATTCTATTTGATATGATTCTTTTCGATTCGATTTGATACGATACTTTTTATTTTGATTCGAATCGATTCTCTTCGGTTCGATTCGTTTTGATTCTTTTCGATTCAATTCTATTCGAATTTTTTCGATTTGATTCGATTCGATTCTTTTAGATTCTACTTGATTTGTTTCTTTTCGATTCGTTTTGATTCGATACTTTTTGATTCATGTCGATTCGATTCGATTCTTTTCAATTCGAATCTTTTCGTTACATGGAATTCGATTCTTTTCGATTTGATTCTTTATGATTTTTTTCAACGCGATTCAATTCGATTCTTTTTTTATGATAGTCACAGAGAGAGACAGAGAGGCAGAGATACAGGCAGAGGGAGAAGCAGGCTCCATGCACCAGGAGCCCGATATGGGATTCGTTCCCGGGTCTCCAGGATCCCGCCCTGGGCCAAAGGCAGGCGCTAAACTGCTGCGCCACCCAGGGATCCCTCAATTCGATTCTTTTTGATTCGAATCTATTCGATTCTTTTTGATTCGATTTGATTCTATTCGAGTTTTTTCGATTTGATTCGATTAGTTCCTTTTGGACTCAATTCAATTCATTTCTTTTGATTCAATTCAATTCGATTCTTTTGGATTCGATTCGATTCTTTTGGATTCGATTCTTTTGGATTCGAATCGAGTAGATTCTTTTCATTTCGATCGGATTCATTTCAATTCGATTCTTTTCGATTCGAATGTTTTCGAATCAATTCGATACTTTTTGATTCGATTCGATTCTTTTCGTGTCGATTTGATTCTTTTCGATTCGATTCTTTTCTATTTGAATCGATTCGATTCTTTTCATTTCGATTCGATTTGATTCAATTCGATTCTTTTCGATCAATTCAATTTGATTGTTTTCGATTTGATTCGATTCGATTCTTTTCGATTCTATTCAATTCGATTAGTTTCCATTCGATGATGCAATTGGATTCTTTTCGATTCGAGTCGATACGATTCGATTCTTTTTGATTAGACACAATTCGATTCTTTTCGATTCGATTCGACTCGATTTCATTCTTTTTGATTCGATTCGACTAGAATTTAATCGACAGATTCAATTTGATTCTTTTCTTTTTGGTTCGATTCTTTTCTATTCGATTTTTTTCTATTCAATTCGATTCTTTCAATTCGATTCGATTCGATTCGATTCTTTTCGTTTCAAATCGATTTGTTTCGATTCGAGTCTTTTCAATTCGATTCTTTCCGATTCGATTCGATTTGATATTTTTAATTCGATTCGAGTCTTTTCGATTCGATTCGATTCTTTTCAATTCGATTCTTTTCGATTCGAGTCTTTTTGATTCGATTCATTTCGATTCGATTCGATTCTTTTCAATTCGATTTGATGCTTTTCCATTTGATCTGATTTGTTTCATTTCGATTCTTTTCGATTCCATTCGATTCTTTTCGATTCCATTAAATTTGATTCGATTCTTTTCGATTCGATTCGATTCTTTTCGATTTGATTCCATTCAGTTCGATTCTTTCCGATTCGATTGGATTCTTTTCGATTTGATTCAATTCTTTCGATTCGATTTGATTTGATTCTTTTCGATTCGATTCAATACGATTCTTTTCATTTCGATTCTAATCGATTCTCTTCGATGCATTTCGTTTCGGTTCGTTTCGATTCTATTCGATTTTTCTAGATTCTATTCTATTCGATTCATTTTGAATCATTTCGATTTGATTCTGTTCGAGTGGTTTCTATTAGATTCTTTTCGATTTGATTCAATTCGATTCGAGTCTTTTTGATTCGAGTCTTTTCGACTCGATTCAATTCAATACGATTCTTTTAGATTCGATTCGATTCGATTGTTTTCGTTTCGATTTGACTTTTTTTGATTCGATTCTTTTCGATTCGATTGTTTTCAATTCGATTGATTCGATTCTTTTCAATTCTATGCTATTCAAAGCGATTCTTTTGTATTTGATTCGATTCGATTGTTTTCTTTTTGATTCGGTTCGATTCGTTTCTTTTCGATTCGATTCAATTCTTTTCGATTCGATTCTTTTCGATTCGATGTGATTCTTTTCGATTCGATTCTATTCTATTCTTTTCTATTCCATTCGAATCGTTTCGTTTGGATTGAATTCGATTCTTTTCGATTCGATTCAATTAGATTCTTTTCGATTGGATTCAATTTGTTTCGATTCGAATCAATTTGATTCTTTTCGATTGGATTCCATTCGATTCTTTTCGATTGGATTCAATTCGATTCTTTTCGATTGGATTCCATTCGATTCTTTTCGATTTGATTCAATTCGATTCTTTTCGATTCTATTCATTTCGATGATTTTCGTTGAGATTAGATTCTTTTCGATTTGATTTTTTTCGGTTCGAGTCGATTCATTTCGCTTATTTTGGTTTGGATCAATTCAATTCGATTCTTTTTGATTTGATTCGATTCTATTCGATTTCTTTCGATTCTATTCTATTCTTTTCGATTCGATTCCATTCAATGCGATTCTTTTCGATTCGATTCGATTGTTTTAGATTTGATTCCATTCTTTCGATTCTATTTGATATGATTCTTTTCGATTCGATTTGATACGATACTTTTTATTTTGATTCGAATCGATTCTCTTCGGTTCGATTCGTTTTGATCTTTTCGATTCAATTCTATTCGAATTTTTTCGATTTGATTCTATTCGATTCTTTTAGATTCTATTTGATTTGTTTCTTTTCGATTCGTTTTGATTCGATTCTTTTTGATTTATGTCGATTCGATTCGATTCTTTTGTTTCGATTCGATTCTTTTCAATTCGAATCTTTTCTTTACATGGAATTCGATTCTTTTCGATTTGATTCTTTATGATTTTTTTCAACGCGATTCAATTTGATTCTTTTTTTATGATAGTCACAGAGAGAGACAGAGAGGCAGAGATACAGGCAGAGGGAGAAGCAGGCTCCATGCACCAGGAGCCGATATGGGATTCGTTCCCGGGTCTCCAGGATCCCGCCCTGGGCCAAAGGCAGGCGCTAAACTGCTGCGCCACCCAGGGATCCCTCAATTCGATTCTTTTTGATTCGAATCTATTCGATTCTTTTTGATTCGATTTGATTCTATTCGAGTTTTTTCGATTTGATTCGATTAGTTCCTTTTGGATTCAATTCAATTCATTTCTTTTGATTCAATTCAATTCGATTCTTTTGGATTCGATTCGATTCTTTTGGATTCGATTCTTTTGGATTCGAATCGAGTAGATTCTTTTCATTTCGATCGGATTCATTTCAATTCGATTCTTTTCGATTCGAATGTTTTCGAATCAATTCGATACTTTTTGATTCGATTCGATTCTTTTCGTGTCGATTTGATTCTTTTCGATTCGATTCTTTTCTATTTGAATCGATTCGATTCTTTTCATTTCGATTCGATTTGATTCAATTCGATTCTTTTCGATCAATTCAATTTGGTTGTTTTCGATTTGATTCGATTCGATTCTTTTCGATTCTATTCAATTCGATTAGTTTCCATTCGATGATGCAATTGGATTCTTTTCGATTCGAGTCGATACGATTCGATTCTTTTTGATTAGACACAATTCGATTCTTTTCGATTCGATTCGATTCTTTTCGATTCGATTCGACTCGATTTCATTCTTTTTGATTCGATTCGACTAGAATTTAATCGACAGATTCAATTTGATTCTTTTCTTTTCGGTTCGATTCTTTTCTATTCGATTTTTTTCTATTCAATTCGATTCTTTCAATTCGATTCGATTCGGTTCGATTCTTTTCGTTTCAAATCGATTCGTTTCGATTCGAGTCTTTTCAATTCGATTCTTTCCGATTCGATTCGATTTGATATTTTTAATTCGATTCGAGTCTTTTCGATTCGATTCGATTCTTTTCAATTCGATTCTTTTCGATTCGAGTCTTTTTGATTCGATTCATTTCGATTCGATTCGATTCTTTTCAATTCGATTTGATGCTTTTCCATTTGATCTGATTTGTTTCATTTCGATTCTTTTCGATTCCATTCGATTCTTTTCGATTCGATTCGATTCTTTTCGATTTGATTCCATTCAGTTCGATTCTTTTCGATTCGATTGGATTCTTTTCGATTTGATTCAATTCTTTCGATTCGATTTGATTTGATACTTTTCGATTCGATTCAATACGATTCTTTTCATTTCGATTCTAATCGATTCTCTTCGATTCATTTTGTTTCGGTTCGTTTCGATTCTATTCGATTTTTCTAGATTCTATTCTATTCGATTCATTTTGAATCATTTCGATTTGATTCTGTTCGAGTGGTTTCTATTAGATTCTTTTCGATTTGATTCAATTCGATTCGAGTCTTTTTGATTCGAGTCTTTTCGACTCGATTCAATTCAATACGATTCTTTTAGATTCGATTCGATTCGATTGTTTTCGTTTCGATTCGACTTTTTTTGATTCGATTCTTTTCGATTCGATTGTTTTCAATTCGATTGATTCGATTCTTTTCAATTCTATGCTATTCAAAGCGATTCTTTTGTATTTGATTCGATTCGATTGTTTTCTTTTTGATTCGGTTCGATTCGTTTCTTTTCGATTCGATTCAATTCTTTTCGATTCGATTCTTTTCGATTCGATGTGATTCTTTTCGATTCGATTCTATTCTATTCTTTTCTATTCCATTCGAATCGTTTCGTTTGGATTGAATTCGATTCTTTTCGATTCGATTCAATTAGATTCTTTTCGATTGGATTCAATTTGTTTCGATTCGAATCAATTTGATTCTTTTCGATTGGATTCCATTCGATTCTTTTCGATTTGATTCAATTCGATTCTTTTCGATTCTATTCATTTCGATGATTTTCGTTGAGATTAGATTCTTTTCGATTTGATTTTTTTCGGTTCGAGTCGATTCATTTCGCTTATTTTGGTTTGGATCAATTCAATTCGATTCTTTTTGATTTGATTTGATTCTATTCGATTTCTTTCGATTCTATTCTATTCTTTTCGATTCTATTCCATTGAATGCGATTCTTTTCGATTCGATTCGATTGTTTTAGATTTGATTCCATTCTTTCGATTCTATTTGATATGATTCTTTTCGATTCGATTTGATACGATACTTTTTATTTTGATTCGAATCGATTCTCTTCGGTTCGATTCGTTTTGATTCTTTTCGATTCAATTCTATTCGAATTTTTTCGATTTGATTCGATTCGATTCTTTTAGATTCTATTTGATTTGTTTCTTTTCGATTCGTTTTGATTCGATTCTTTTTGATTTATGTCGATTCGATTCGATTCTTTTGTTTCGATTCGATTCTTTTCAATTCGAATCTTTTCTTTACATGGAATTCGATTCTTTTCGATTTGATTCTTTATGATTTTTTTCAACGCGATTCAATTCGATTCTTTTTTTATGATAGTCACAGAGAGAGACAGAGAGGCAGAGATACAGGCAGAGGGAGAAGCAGGCTCCATGCACCAGGAGCCCGATATGGGATTCGTTCCCGGGTCTCCAGGATCCCGCCCTGGGCCAAAGGCAGGCGCTAAACTGCTGCGCCACCCAGGGATCCCTCAATTCGATTCTTTTTGATTCGAATCTATTCGATTCTTTTTGATTCGATTTGATTCTATTCGAGTTTTTTCGATTTGATTCGATTAGTTCCTTTTGGATTCAATTCAATTCATTTCTTTTGATTCAATTCAATTCGATTCTTTTGGATTCGATTCGATTCTTTTGGATTCGATTCTTTTGGATTCGAATCGAGTAGATTCTTTTCATTTCGATCGGATTCATTTCAATTCGATTCTTTTCGATTCGAATGTTTTCGAATCAATTCGATACTTTTTGATTCGATTCGATTCTTTTCGTGTCGATTTGATTCTTTTCGATTCGATTCTTTTCTATTTGAATCGATTCGATTCTTTTCATTTCGATTCGATTTGATTCAATTCGATACTTTTCGATCAATTCAATTTGGTTGTTTTCGATTTGATTCGATTCGATTCTTTTCGATTCTATTCAATTCGATTAGTTTCCATTCGATGATGCAATTGGATTCTTTTCGATTCGAGTCGATACGATTCGATTCATTTTGATTAGACACAATTCGATTCTTTTCGATTCGATTCGATTCTTTTCGATTCGATTCGACTCGATTTCATTCTTTTTGATTCGATTCGACTAGAATTTAATCGACAGATTCAATTTGATTCTTTTCTTTTCGGTTCGATTCTTTTCTATTCGATTTTTTTCTATTCAATTCGATTCTTTCAATTCGATTCGATTCGATTCGATTCTTTTGTTTCAAATCGATTCGTTTCGATTCGAGTCTTTTCAATTCGATTCTTTCCGATTCGATTCGATTTGATATTTTTAATTCGATCCGACTCTTTTCGATTCGATTCGATTCTTTTCAATTCGATTCTTTTCGATTCGAGTCTTTTTGATTCGATTCATTTCGATTCGATTCGATTCTTTTCAATTCGATTTGATGCTTTTCCATTTGATCTGATTTGTTTCATTTCGATTCTTTTCGATTCCATTCGATTCTTTTCGATTCCATTAAATTTGATTCGATTCTTTTCGATTCGATTCGATTCTTTTCGATTTGATTCCATTCAGTTCGATTCTTTTCGATTCGGTTGGATTCTTTTCGATTTGATTCAATTCTTTCGATTCGATTTGATTTGATTCTTTTCGATTCGATTCAATACGATTCTTTTCATTTCGATTCTAATCGATTCTCTTCGATTCATTTCGTTTCGGTTCGTTTCGATTCTATTCGATTTTTCTAGATTCTATTCTATTCGATTCATTTTGAATCATTTCGATTTGATTCTGTTCGAGTGGTTTCTATTAGATTCTTTTCGATTTGATTCAATTCGATTCGAGTCTTTTTGACTCGAGTCTTTTCGACTCGATTCAATTCAATACGATTCTTTTAGATTCGATTCGATTCGATTGTTTTCGTTTCGATTCGACTTTTTTTGATTCGATTCTTTTCGATTCGATTGTTTTCAATTCGATTGATTCGATTCTTTTCAATTCTATGCTATTCAAAGCGATTCTTTTGTATTTGATTCGATTCGATTGTTTTCTTTTTGATTCGGTTCGATTCGTTTCTTTTCGATTCGATTCAATTCTTTTCAATTCGATTCTTTTCGATTCGATTTGATTCTTTTCGATTCGATTCTATTCTATTCTTTTCTATTCCATTCGAATCGATTCGTTTGGATTGAATTCGATTCTTTTCGATTCGATTCAATTAGATTCTTTTCGATTGGATTCAATTTGTTTCGATTCGAATCAATTTGATTCTTTTCGATTGGATTCCATTCGATTCTTTTCGATTGGATTCCATTCGATTCTTTTCGATTCTATTCATTTCGATGATTTTCGTTGAGATTAGATTCTTTTCGATTTGATTTTTTTCGGTTCGAGTCGATTCATTTCGCTTATTTTGGTTTGGATCAATTCAATTCGATTCTTTTTGATTTGATTTGATTCTATTCGATTTCTTTCGATTCTATTCTATTCTTTTCGATTCTATTCCGTTCATCCGATTCTTTTCGATTCGATTCGATTGTTTTAGATTTGATTCCATTCTTTCGATTCTATTTGATATGATTCTTTTCGATTCGATTTGATACGATACTTTTTATTTTGATTCGAATCGATTCTCTTCGGTTCGATTCGTTTTGATTCTTTTCGATTCAATTCTATTCGAATTTTTTCGATTTGATTCGATTCGATTCTTTTAGATTCTACTTGATTTGTTTCTTTTCGATTCGTTTTGATTCGATACTTTTTGATTCATGTCGATTCGATTCGATTCTTTTCAATTCGAATCTTTTCGTTACATGGAATTCGATTCTTTTCGATTTGATTCTTTATGATTTTTTTCAACGCGATTCAATTCGATTCTTTTTTTATGATAGTCACAGAGAGAGACAGAGAGGCAGAGATACAGGCAGAGGGAGAAGCAGGCTCCATGCACCAGGAGCCCGATATGGGATTCGTTCCCGGGTCTCCAGGATCCCGCCCTGGGCCAAAGGCAGGCGCTAAACTGCTGCGCCACCCAGGGATCCCTCAATTCGATTCTTTTTGATTCGAATCTATTCGATTCTTTTTGATTCGATTTGATTCTATTCGAGTTTTTTCGATTTGATTCGATTAGTTCCTTTTGGATTCAATTCAATTCATTTCTTTTGATTCAATTCAATTCGATTCTTTTGGATTCGATTCGATTCTTTTGGATTCGATTCTTTTGGATTCGAATCGAGTAGATTCTTTTCATTTCGATCGGATTCATTTCAATTCGATTCTTTTCGATTCGAATGTTTTCGAATCAATTCGATACTTTTTGATTCGATTCGATTCTTTTCGTGTCGATTTGATTCTTTTCGATTCGATTCTTTTCTATTTGAATCGATTCGATTCTTTTCATTTCGATTCGATTTGATTCAATTCGATTCTTTTCGATCAATTCAATTTGGTTGTTTTCGATTTGATTCGATTCGATTCTTTTCGATTCTATTCAATTCGATTAGTTTCCATTCGATGATGCAATTGGATTCTTTTCGATTCGAGTCGATACGATTCGATTCTTTTTGATTAGACACAATTCGATTCTTTTCGATTCGATTCGATTCTTTTCGATTCGATTCGACTCGATTTCATTCTTTTTGATTCGATTCGACTAGAATTTAATCGACAGATTCAATTTGATTCTTTTCTTTTCGGTTCGATTCTTTTCTATTCGATTTTTTTCTATTCAATTCGATTCTTTCAATTCGATTCGATTCGGTTCGATTCTTTTCGTTTCAAATCGATTCGTTTCGATTCGAGTCTTTTCAATTCGATTCTTTCCGATTCGATTCGATTTGATATTTTTAATTCGATTCGAGTCTTTTCGATTCGATTCGATTCTTTTCAATTCGATTCTTTTCGATTCGAGTCTTTTTGATTCGATTCATTTCGATTCGATTCGATTCTTTTCAATTCGATTTGATGCTTTTCCATTTGATCTGATTTGTTTCATTTCGATTCTTTTCGATTCCATTCGATTCTTTTCGATTCGATTCGATTCTTTTCGATTTGATTCCATTCAGTTCGATTCTTTTCGATTCGATTGGATTCTTTTCGATTTGATTCAATTCTTTCGATTCGATTTGATTTGATTCTTTTCGATTCGATTCAATACGATTCTTTTCATTTCGATTCTAATCGATTCTCTTCGATTCATTTTGTTTCGGTTCGTTTCGATTCTATTCGATTTTTCTAGATTCTATTCTATTCGATTCATTTTGAATCATTTCGATTTGATTCTGTTCGAGTGGTTTCTATTAGATTCTTTTCGATTTGATTCAATTCGATTCGAGTCTTTTTGATTCGAGTCTTTTCGACTCGATTCAATTCAATACGATTCTTTTAGATTCGATTCGATTCGATTGTTTTCGTTTCGATTCGACTTTTTTTGATTCGATTCTTTTCGATTCGATTGTTTTCAATTCGATTGATTCGATTCTTTTCAATTCTATGCTATTCAAAGCGATTCTTTTGTATTTGATTCGATTCGATTGTTTTCTTTTTGATTCGGTTCAATTCGTTTCTTTTCGATTCGATTCAATTCTTTTCGATTCGATTCTTTTCGATTCGATGTGATTCTTTTCGATTCGATTCTATTCTATTCTTTTCTATTCCATTCGAATCGTTTCGTTTGGATTGAATTCGATTCTTTTCGATTCGATTCAATTAGATTCTTTTCGATTGGATTCAATTTGTTTCGATTCGAATCAATTTGATTCTTTTCGATTGGATTCCATTCGATTCTTTTCGATTTGATTCAATTCGATTCTTTTCGATTCTATTCATTTCGATGATTTTCGTTGAGATTAGATTCTTTTCGATTTGATTTTTTTCGGTTCGAGTCGATTCATTTCGCTTATTTTGGTTTGGATCAATTCAATTCGATTCTTTTTGATTTGATTCGATTCTATTCGATTTCTTTCGATTCTATTCTATTCTTTTCGATTCTATTCCATTCAATGCGATTCTTTTCGATTCGATTCGATTGTTTTAGATTTTATTCCATTCTTTCGATTCTATTTGATATGATTCTTTTCGATTCGATTTGATACGATACTTTTTATTTTGATTCGAATCGATTCTCTTCGGTTCGATTCGTTTTGATTCTTTTCGATTCAATTCTATTCGAATTTTTTCGATTTGATTCGATTCGATTCTTTTAGATTCTATTTGATTTGTTTCTTTTCGATTCGTTTTGATTCGATTCTTTTTGATTTATGTCGATTCGATTCGATTCTTTTGTTTCGATTCGATTCTTTTCAATTCGAATCTTTTCTTTACATGGAATTCGATTCTTTTCGATTTGATTCTTTATGATTTTTTTCAACGCGATTCAATTTGATTCTTTTTTTATGATAGTCACAGAGAGAGACAGAGAGGCAGAGATACAGGCAGAGGGAGAAGCAGGCTCCATGCACCAGGAGCCCGATATGGGATTCGTTCCCGGTTCTCCAGGATCCCGCCCTGGGCCAAAGGCAGGCGCTAAACTGCTGCGCCACCCAGGGATCCCTCAATTCGATTCTTTTTGATTCGAATCTATTCGATTCTTTTTGATTCGATTTGATTCTATTCGAGTTTTTTCGATTTGATTCGATTAGTTCCTTTTGGATTCAATTCAATTCATTTCTTTTGATTCAATTCAATTCGATTCTTTTGGATTCGATTCGATTCTTTTGGATTCGATTCTTTTGGATTCGAATCGAGTAGATTCTTTTCATTTCGATCGGATTCATTTCAATTCGATTCTTTTCGATTCGAATGTTTTCGAATCAATTCGATACTTTTTGATTCGATTCGATTCTTTTCGTGTCGATTTGATTCTTTTCGATTCGATTCTTTTCTATTTGAATCGATTCGATTCTTTTCATTTCGATTCGATTTGATTCAATTCGATACTTTTCGATCAATTCAATTTGGTTGTTTTCGATTTGATTTGATTCGATTCTTTTCGATTCTATTCAATTCGATTAGTTTCCATTCGATGATGCAATTGGATTCTTTTCGATTCGAGTCGATACGATTCGATTCTTTTTGATTAGACACAATTCGATTCTTTTCGATTCGATTCGATTCTTTTCGATTCGATTCGACTCGATTTCATTCTTTTTGATTCGATTCGACTAGAATTTAATCGACAGATTCAATTTGATTCTTTTCTTTTCGGTTCGATTCTTTTCTATTCGATTTTTTTCTATTCAATTCGATTCTTTCAATTCGATTCGATTCGATTCGATTCTTTTGTTTCAAATCGATTCGTTTCGATTCGAGTCTTTTCAATTCGATTCTTTCCGATTCGATTCGATTTGATATTTTTAATTCGATTCGAGTCTTTTCGATTCGATTCGATTCTTTTCAATTCGATTCTTTTCGATTCGAGTCTTTTTGATTCGATTCATTTCGATTCGATTCGATTCTTTTCAATTCGATTTGATGCTTTTCCATTTGATCTGATTTGTTTCATTTCGATTCTTTTCGATTCCATTCGATTCTTTTCGATTCGATTCGATTCTTTTCGATTTGATTCCATTCAGTTCGATTCTTTTCGATTCGATTGGATTCTTTTCGATTTGATTCAATTCTTTCGATTCGATTTGATTTGATACTTTTCGATTCGATTCAATACGATTCTTTTCATTTCGATTCTAATCGATTCTCTTCGATTCATTTTGTTTCGGTTCGTTTCGATTCTATTCGATTTTTCTAGATTCTATTCTATTCGATTCATTTTGAATCATTTCGATTTGATTCTGTTCGAGTGGTTTCTATTAGATTCTTTTCGATTTGATTCAATTCGATTCGAGTCTTTTTGATTCGAGTCTTTTCGACTCGATTCAATTCAATACGATTCTTTTAGATTCGATTCGATTCGATTGTTTTCGTTTCGATTCGACTTTTTTTGATTCGATTCTTTTCGATTCGATTGTTTTCAATTCGATTGATTCGATTCTTTTCAATTCTATGCTATTCAAAGCG
Source organism: Canis aureus (assembly GCF_053574225.1). Taxonomy (NCBI): domain Eukaryota; kingdom Metazoa; phylum Chordata; class Mammalia; order Carnivora; family Canidae; genus Canis; species Canis aureus. The sequence goes on from NC_135637.1 coordinate 1,241,891, forward strand.
ATTCTTTTGTATTTGATTCGATTCGATTGTTTTCTTTTTGATTCGGTTCGATTCGTTTCTTTTCGATTCGATTCAATTCTTTTCGATTCGATTCTTTTCGATTCGATGTGATTCTTTTCGATTCGATTCTATTCTATTCTTTTCTATTCCATTCGAATCGTTTCGTTTGGATTGAATTCGATTCTTTTCGATTCGATTCAATTAGATTCTTTTCGATTGGATTCAATTTGTTTCGATTCGAATCAATTTGATTCTTTTCGATTGGATTCCATTCGATTCTTTTCGATTTGATTCAATTCGATTCTTTTCGATTCTATTCATTTCGATGATTTTCGTTGAGATTAGATTCTTTTCGATTTGATTTTTTTCGGTTCGAGTCGATTCATTTCGCTTATTTTGGTTTGGATCAATTCAATTCGATTCTTTTTGATTTGATTTGATTCTATTCGATTTCTTTCGATTCTATTCTATTCTTTTCGATTCTATTCCATTGAATGCGATTCTTTTCGATTCGATTCGATTGTTTTAGATTTGATTCCATTCTTTCGATTCTATTTGATATGATTCTTTTCGATTCGATTTGATACGATACTTTTTATTTTGATTCGAATCGATTCTCTTCGGTTCGATTCGTTTTGATTCTTTTCGATTCAATTCTATTCGAATTTTTTCGATTTGATTCGATTCGATTCTTTTAGATTCTATTTGATTTGTTTCTTTTCGATTCGTTTTGATTCGATTCTTTTTGATTTATGTCGATTCGATTCGATTCTTTTGTTTCGATTCGATTCTTTTCAATTCGAATCTTTTCTTTACATGGAATTCGATTCTTTTCGATTTGATTCTTTATGATTTTTTTCAACGCGATTCAATTCGATTCTTTTTTTATGATAGTCACAGAGAGAGACAGAGAGGCAGAGATACAGGCAGAGGGAGAAGCAGGCTCCATGCACCAGGAGCCCGATATGGGATTCGTTCCCGGGTCTCCAGGATCCCGCCCTGGGCCAAAGGCAGGCGCTAAACTGCTGCGCCACCCAGGGATCCCTCAATTCGATTATTTTTGATTCGAATCTATTCGATTCTTTTTGATTCGATTTGATTCTATTCGAGTTTTTTCGATTTGATTCGATTAGTTCCTTTTGGATTCAATTCAATTCATTTCTTTTGATTCAATTCAATTCGATTCTTTTGGATTCGATTCGATTCTTTTGGATTCGATTCTTTTGGATTCGAATCGAGTAGATTCTTTTCATTTCGATCGGATTCATTTCAATTCGATTCTTTTCGATTCGAATGTTTTCGAATCAATTCGATACTTTTTGATTCGATTCGATTCTTTTCGTGTCGATTTGATTCTTTTCGATTCGATTCTTTTCTATTTGAATCGATTCGATTCTTTTCATTTCGATTCGATTTGATTCAATTCGATACTTTTCGATCAATTCAATTTGGTTGTTTTCGATTTGATTCGATTCGATTCTTTTCGATTCTATTCAATTCGATTAGTTTCCATTCGATGATGCAATTGGATTCTTTTCGATTCGAGTCGATACGATTCGATTCTTTTTGATTAGACACAATTCGATTCTTTTCGATTCGATTCGATTCTTTTCGATTCGATTCGACTCGATTTCATTCTTTTTGATTCGATTCGACTAGAATTTAATCGACAGATTCAATTTGATTCTTTTCTTTTCGGTTCGATTCTTTTCTATTCGATTTTTTTCTATTCAATTCGATTCTTTCAATTCGATTCGATTCGATTCGATTCTTTTGTTTCAAATCGATTCGTTTCGATTCGAGTCTTTTCAATTCGATTCTTTCCGATTCGATTCGATTTGATATTTTTAATTCGATCCGACTCTTTTCGATTCGATTCGATTCTTTTCAATTCGATTCTTTTCGATTCGAGTCTTTTTGATTCGATTCATTTTGATTCGATTCGATTCTTTTCAATTCGATTTGATGCTTTTCCATTTGATCTGATTTGTTTCATTTCGATTCTTTTCGATTCCATTCGATTCTTTTCGATTCCATTAAATTTGATTCGATTCTTTTCGATTCGATTCGATTCTTTTCGATTTGATTCCATTCAGTTCGATTCTTTTCGATTCGGTTGGATTCTTTTCGATTTGATTCAATTCTTTCGATTCGATTTGATTTGATTCTTTTCGATTCGATTCAATACGATTCTTTTCATTTCGATTCTAATCGATTCTCTTCGATTCATTTCGTTTCGGTTCGTTTCGATTCTATTCGATTTTTCTAGATTCTATTCTATTCGATTCATTTTGAATCATTTCGATTTGATTCTGTTCGAGTGGTTTCTATTAGATTCTTTTCGATTTGATTCAATTCGATTCGAGTCTTTTTGACTCGAGTCTTTTCGACTCGATTCAATTCAATACGATTCTTTTAGATTCGATTCGATTCGATTGTTTTCGTTTCGATTCGACTTTTTTTGATTCGATTCTTTTCGATTCGATTGTTTTCAATTCGATTGATTCGATTCTTTTCAATTCTATGCTATTCAAAGCGATTCTTTTGTATTTGATTCGATTCGATTGTTTTCTTTTTGATTCGGTTCGATTCGTTTCTTTTCGATTCGATTCAATTCTTTTCGATTCGATTCTTTTCGATTCGATTTGATTCTTTTCGATTCGATTCTATTCTATTCTTTTCTATTCCATTCGAATCGATTCGTTTGGATTGAATTCGATTCTTTTCGATTCGATTCAATTAGATTCTTTTCGATTGGATTCAATTTGTTTCGATTCGAATCAATTTGATTCTTTTCGATTGGATTCCATTCGATTCTTTTCGATTGGATTCCATTCGATTCTTTTCGATTCTATTCATTTCGATGATTTTCGTTGAGATTAGATTCTTTTCGATTTGATTTTTTTCGGTTCGAGTCGATTCATTTCGCTTATTTTGGTTTGGATCAATTCAATTCGATTCTTTTTGATTTGATTTGATTCTATTCGATTTCTTTCGATTCTATTCTATTCTTTTCGATTCTATTCCGTTCATCCGATTCTTTTCGATTCGATTCGATTGTTTTAGATTTGATTCCATTCTTTCGATTCTATTTGATATGATTCTTTTCGATTCGATTTGATACGATACTTTTTATTTTGATTCGAATCGATTCTCTTCGGTTCGATTCGTTTTGATTCTTTTCGATTCAATTCTATTCGAATTTTTTCGATTTGATTCGATTCGATTCTTTTAGATTCTACTTGATTTGTTTCTTTTCGATTCGTTTTGATTCGATACTTTTTGATTCATGTCGATTCGATTCGATTCTTTTCAATTCGAATCTTTTCGTTACATGGAATTCGATTCTTTTCGATTTGATTCTTTATGATTTTTTTCAACGCGATTCAATTCGATTCTTTTTTTATGATAGTCACAGAGAGAGACAGAGAGGCAGAGATACAGGCAGAGGGAGAAGCAGGCTCCATGCACCAGGAGCCCGATATGGGATTCGTTCCCGGGTCTCCAGGATCCCGCCCTGGGCCAAAGGCAGGCGCTAAACTGCTGCGCCACCCAGGGATCCCTCAATTCGATTCTTTTTGATTCGAATCTATTCGATTCTTTTTGATTCGATTTGATTCTATTCGAGTTTTTTCGATTTGATTCGATTAGTTCCTTTTGGATTCAATTCAATTCATTTCTTTTGATTCAATTCAATTCGATTCTTTTGGATTCGATTCGATTCTTTTGGATTCGATTCTTTTGGATTCGAATCGAGTAGATTCTTTTCATTTCGATCGGATTCATTTCAATTCGATTCTTTTCGATTCGAATGTTTTCGAATCAATTCGATACTTTTTGATTCGATTCGATTCTTTTCGTGTCGATTTGATTCTTTTCGATTCGATTCTTTTCTATTTGAATCGATTCGATTCTTTTCATTTCGATTCGATTTGATTCAATTCGATACTTTTCGATCAATTCAATTTGGTTGTTTTCGATTTGATTCGATTCGATTCTTTTCGATTCTATTCAATTCGATTAGTTTCCATTCGATGATGCAATTGGATTCTTTTCGATTCGAGTCGATACGATTCGATTCATTTTGATTAGACACAATTCGATTCTTTTCGATTCGATTCGATTCTTTTCGATTCGATTCGACTCGATTTCATTCTTTTTGATTCGATTCGACTAGAATTTAATCGACAGATTCAATTTGATTCTTTTCTTTTCGGTTCGATTCTTTTCTATTCGATTTTTTTCTATTCAATTCGATTCTTTCAATTCGATTCGATTCGATTCGATTCTTTTGTTTCAAATCGATTCGTTTCGATTCGAGTCTTTTCAATTCGATTCTTTCCGATTCGATTCGATTTGATATTTTTAATTCGATCCGACTCTTTTCGATTCGATTCGATTCTTTTCAATTCGATTCTTTTCGATTCGAGTCTTTTTGATTCGATTCATTTCGATTCGATTCGATTCTTTTCAATTCGATTTGATGCTTTTCCATTTGATCTGATTTGTTTCATTTCGATTCTTTTCGATTCCATTCGATTCTTTTCGATTCGATTTGATTCTTTTCGATTTGATTCCATTCAGTTCGATTCTTTTCGATTCGATTGGATTCTTTTCGATTTGATTCAATTCTTTCGATTCGATTTGATTTGATTCTTTTCGATTCGATTCAATACGATTCTTTTCATTTCGATTCTAATCGATTCTCTTCGATTCATTTCGTTTCGGTTCGTTTCGATTCTATTCGATTTTTCTAGATTCTATTCTATTCGATTCATTTTGAATCATTTCGATTTGATTCTGTTCGAGTGGTTTCTATTAGATTCTTTTCGATTTGATTCAATTCGATTCGAGTCTTTTTGATTCGAGTCTTTTCGACTCGATTCAATTCAATACGATTTTTTAGATTCGATTCGATTCGATTGTTTTCGTTTCGATTCGACTTTTTTTGATTCGATTCTTTTCGATTCGATTGTTTTCAATTCGATTGATTCGATTCTTTTCAATTCTATGCTATTCAAAGCGATTCTTTTGTATTTGATTCGATTCGATTGTTTTCTTTTTGATTCGGTTCGATTCGTTTCTTTTCGATTCGATTCAATTCTTTTCGATTCGATTCTTTTCGATTCGATTTGATTCTTTTCGATTCGATTCTATTCTATTCTTTTCTATTCCATTCGAATCGATTCGTTTGGATTGAATTCGATTCTTTTCGATTCGATTCAATTAGATTCTTTTCGATTGGATTCAGTTTGTTTCGATTCGAATCAATTTGTTTCTTTTCGATTGGATTCCATTCGATTCTTTTCGATTTGATTCAATTCGATTCTTTTCGATTCTATTCATTTCGATGATTTTCGTTGAGATTAGATTCTTTTCGATTTGATTTTTTTCGGTTCGAGTTGATTCATTTCGCTTATTTTGGTTTGGATCAATTCAATTCGATTCTTTTTGATTTGATTTGATTCTATTCGATTTCTTTCGATTCTATTCTATTCTTTTCGATTCTATTCCATTGAATGCGATTCTTTTCGATTCGATTCGATTGTTTTAGATTTGATTCCATTCTTTCGATTCTATTTGATATGATTCTTTTCGATTCGATTTGATACGATACTTTTTATTTTGATTCGAATCGATTCTCTTCGGTTCGATTCGTTTTGATTCTTTTCGATTCAATTCTATTCGAATTTTTTCGATTTGATTCGATTCGATTCTTTTAGATTCTACTTGATTTGTTTCTTTTCGATTCGTTTTGATTCGATACTTTTTGATTCATGTCGATTCGATTCGATTCTTTTCAATTCGAATCTTTTCGTTACATGGAATTCGATTCTTTTCGATTTGATTCTTTATGATTTTTTTCAACGCGATTCAATTCGATTCTTTTTTTATGATAGTCACAGAGAGAGACAGAGAGGCAGAGATACAGGCAGAGGGAGAAGCAGGCTCCATGCACCAGGAGCCCGATATGGGATTCGTTCCCGGGTCTCCAGGATCCCGCCCTGGGCCAAAGGCAGGCGCTAAACTGCTGCGCCACCCAGGGATCCCTCAATTCGATTCTTTTTGATTCGAATCTATTCGATTCTTTTTGATTCGATTTGATTCTATTCGAGTTTTTTCGATTTGATTCGATTAGTTCCTTTTGGACTCAATTCAATTCATTTCTTTTGATTCAATTCAATTCGATTCTTTTGGATTCGATTCGATTCTTTTGGATTCGATTCTTTTGGATTCGAATCGAGTAGATTCTTTTCATTTCGATCGGATTCATTTCAATTCGATTCTTTTCGATTCGAATGTTTTCGAATCAATTCGATACTTTTTGATTCGATTCGATTCTTTTCGTGTCGATTTGATTCTTTTCGATTCGATTCTTTTCTATTTGAATCGATTCGATTCTTTTCATTTCGATTCGATTTGATTCAATTCGATTCTTTTCGATCAATTCAATTTGATTGTTTTCGATTTGATTCGATTCGATTCTTTTCGATTCTATTCAATTCGATTAGTTTCCATTCGATGATGCAATTGGATTCTTTTCGATTCGAGTCGATACGATTCGATTCTTTTTGATTAGACACAATTCGATTCTTTTCGATTCGATTCGACTCGATTTCATTCTTTTTGATTCGATTCGACTAGAATTTAATCGACAGATTCAATTTGATTCTTTTCTTTTTGGTTCGATTCTTTTCTATTCGATTTTTTTCTATTCAATTCGATTCTTTCAATTCGATTCGATTCGATTCGATTCTTTTCGTTTCAAATCGATTTGTTTCGATTCGAGTCTTTTCAATTCGATTCTTTCCGATTCGATTCGATTTGATATTTTTAATTCGATTCGAGTCTTTTCGATTCGATTCGATTCTTTTCAATTCGATTCTTTTCGATTCGAGTCTTTTTGATTCGATTCATTTCGATTCGATTCGATTCTTTTCAATTCGATTTGATGCTTTTCCATTTGATCTGATTTGTTTCATTTCGATTCTTTTCGATTCCATTCGATTCTTTTCGATTCCATTAAATTTGATTCGATTCTTTTCGATTCGATTCGATTCTTTTCGATTTGATTCCATTCAGTTCGATTCTTTCCGATTCGATTGGATTCTTTTCGATTTGATTCAATTCTTTCGATTCGATTTGATTTGATTCTTTTCGATTCGATTCAATACGATTCTTTTCATTTCGATTCTAATCGATTCTCTTCGATGCATTTCGTTTCGGTTCGTTTCGATTCTATTCGATTTTTCTAGATTCTATTCTATTCGATTCATTTTGAATCATTTCGATTTGATTCTGTTCGAGTGGTTTCTATTAGATTCTTTTCGATTTGATTCAATTCGATTCGAGTCTTTTTGATTCGAGTCTTTTCGACTCGATTCAATTCAATACGATTCTTTTAGATTCGATTCGATTCGATTGTTTTCGTTTCGATTTGACTTTTTTTGATTCGATTCTTTTCGATTCGATTGTTTTCAATTCGATTGATTCGATTCTTTTCAATTTTATGCTATTCAAAGCGATTCTTTTGTATTTGATTCGATTCGATTGTTTTCTTTTTGATTCGGTTCGATTCGTTTCTTTTCGATTCGATTCAATTCTTTTCGATTCGATTCTTTTCGATTCGATGTGATTCTTTTCGATTCGATTCTATTCTATTCTTTTCTATTCCATTCGAATCGTTTCGTTTGGATTGAATTCGATTCTTTTCGATTCGATTCAATTAGATTCTTTTCGATTGGATTCAATTTGTTTCGATTCGAATCAATTTGATTCTTTTCGATTGGATTCCATTCGATTCTTTTCGATTGGATTCAATTCGATTCTTTTCGATTGGATTCCATTCGATTCTTTTCGATTTGATTCAATTCGATTCTTTTCGATTCTATCCATTTCGATGATTTTCGTTGAGATTAGATTCTTTTCGATTTGATTTTTTTCGGTTCGAGTCGATTCATTTCGCTTATTTTGGTTTGGATCAATTCAATTCGATTCTTTTTGATTTGATTCGATTCTATTCGATTTCTTTCGATTCTATTCTATTCTTTTCGATTCGATTCCATTCAATGCGATTCTTTTCGATTCGATTCGATTGTTTTAGATTTGATTCCATTCTTTCGATTCTATTTGATATGATTCTTTTCGATTCGATTTGATACGATACTTTTTATTTTGATTCGAATCGATTCTCTTCGGTTCGATTCGTTTTGATCTTTTCGATTCAATTCTATTCGAATTTTTTCGATTTGATTCTATTCGATTCTTTTAGATTCTATTTGATTTGTTTCTTTTCGATTCGTTTTGATTCGATTCTTTTTGATTTATGTCGATTCGATTCGATTCTTTTGTTTCGATTCGATTCTTTTCAATTCGAATCTTTTCTTTACATGGAATTCGATTCTTTTCGATTTGATTCTTTATGATTTTTTTCAACGCGATTCAATTTGATTCTTTTTTTATGATAGTCACAGAGAGAGACAGAGAGGCAGAGATACAGGCAGAGGGAGAAGCAGGCTCCATGCACCAGGAGCCGATATGGGATTCGTTCCCGGGTCTCCAGGATCCCGCCCTGGGCCAAAGGCAGGCGCTAAACTGCTGCGCCACCCAGGGATCCCTCAATTCGATTCTTTTTGATTCGAATCTATTCGATTCTTTTTGATTCGATTTGATTCTATTCGAGTTTTTTCGATTTGATTCGATTAGTTCCTTTTGGATTCAATTCAATTCATTTCTTTTGATTCAATTCAATTCGATTCTTTTGGATTCGATTCGATTCTTTTGGATTCGATTCTTTTGGATTCGAATCGAGTAGATTCTTTTCATTTCGATCGGATTCATTTCAATTCGATTCTTTTCGATTCGAATGTTTTCGAATCAATTCGATACTTTTTGATTCGATTCGATTCTTTTCGTGTCGATTTGATTCTTTTCGATTCGATTCTTTTCTATTTGAATCGATTCGATTCTTTTCATTTCGATTCGATTTGATTCAATTCGATTCTTTTCGATCAATTCAATTTGGTTGTTTTCGATTTGATTCGATTCGATTCTTTTCGATTCTATTCAATTCGATTAGTTTCCATTCGATGATGCAATTGGATTCTTTTCGATTCGAGTCGATACGATTCGATTCTTTTTGATTAGACACAATTCGATTCTTTTCGATTCGATTCGATTCTTTTCGATTCGATTCGACTCGATTTCATTCTTTTTGATTCGATTCGACTAGAATTTAATCGACAGATTCAATTTGATTCTTTTCTTTTCGGTTCGATTCTTTTCTATTCGATTTTTTTCTATTCAATTCGATTCTTTCAATTCGATTCGATTCGGTTCGATTCTTTTCGTTTCAAATCGATTCGTTTCGATTCGAGTCTTTTCAATTCGATTCTTTCCGATTCGATTCGATTTGATATTTTTAATTCGATTCGAGTCTTTTCGATTCGATTCGATTCTTTTCAATTCGATTCTTTTCGATTCGAGTCTTTTTGATTCGATTCATTTCGATTCGATTCGATTCTTTTCAATTCGATTTGATGCTTTTCCATTTGATCTGATTTGTTTCATTTCGATTCTTTTCGATTCCATTCGATTCTTTTCGATTCGATTCGATTCTTTTCGATTTGATTCCATTCAGTTCGATTCTTTTCGATTCGATTGGATTCTTTTCGATTTGATTCAATTCTTTCGATTCGATTTGATTTGATACTTTTCGATTCGATTCAATACGATTCTTTTCATTTCGATTCTAATCGATTCTCTTCGATTCATTTTGTTTCGGTTCGTTTCGATTCTATTCGATTTTTCTAGATTCTATTCTATTCGATTCATTTTGAATCATTTCGATTTGATTCTGTTCGAGTGGTTTCTATTAGATTCTTTTCGATTTGATTCAATTCGATTCGAGTCTTTTTGATTCGAGTCTTTTCGACTCGATTCAATTCAATACGATTCTTTTAGATTCGATTCGATTCGATTGTTTTCGTTTCGATTCGACTTTTTTTGATTCGATTCTTTTCGATTCGATTGTTTTCAATTCGATTGATTCGATTCTTTTCAATTCTATGCTATTCAAAGCGATTCTTTTGTATTTGATTCGATTCGATTGTTTTCTTTTTGATTCGGTTCGATTCGTTTCTTTTCGATTCGATTCAATTCTTTTCGATTCGATTCTTTTCGATTCGATGTGATTCTTTTCGATTCGATTCTATTCTATTCTTTTCTATTCCATTCGAATCGTTTCGTTTGGATTGAATTCGATTCTTTTCGATTCGATTCAATTAGATTCTTTTCGATTGGATTCAATTTGTTTCGATTCGAATCAATTTGATTCTTTTCGATTGGATTCCATTCGATTCTTTTCGATTTGATTCAATTCGATTCTTTTCGATTCTATTCATTTCGATGATTTTCGTTGAGATTAGATTCTTTTCGATTTGATTTTTTTCGGTTCGAGTCGATTCATTTCGCTTATTTTGGTTTGGATCAATTCAATTCGATTCTTTTTGATTTGATTTGATTCTATTCGATTTCTTTCGATTCTATTCTATTCTTTTCGATTCTATTCCATTGAATGCGATTCTTTTCGATTCGATTCGATTGTTTTAGATTTGATTCCATTCTTTCGATTCTATTTGATATGATTCTTTTCGATTCGATTTGATACGATACTTTTTATTTTGATTCGAATCGATTCTCTTCGGTTCGATTCGTTTTGATTCTTTTCGATTCAATTCTATTCGAATTTTTTCGATTTGATTCGATTCGATTCTTTTAGATTCTATTTGATTTGTTTCTTTTCGATTCGTTTTGATTCGATTCTTTTTGATTTATGTCGATTCGATTCGATTCTTTTGTTTCGATTCGATTCTTTTCAATTCGAATCTTTTCTTTACATGGAATTCGATTCTTTTCGATTTGATTCTTTATGATTTTTTTCAACGCGATTCAATTCGATTCTTTTTTTATGATAGTCACAGAGAGAGACAGAGAGGCAGAGATACAGGCAGAGGGAGAAGCAGGCTCCATGCACCAGGAGCCCGATATGGGATTCGTTCCCGGGTCTCCAGGATCCCGCCCTGGGCCAAAGGCAGGCGCTAAACTGCTGCGCCACCCAGGGATCCCTCAATTCGATTCTTTTTGATTCGAATCTATTCGATTCTTTTTGATTCGATTTGATTCTATTCGAGTTTTTTCGATTTGATTCGATTAGTTCCTTTTGGATTCAATTCAATTCATTTCTTTTGATTCAATTCAATTCGATTCTTTTGGATTCGATTCGATTCTTTTGGATTCGATTCTTTTGGATTCGAATCGAGTAGATTCTTTTCATTTCGATCGGATTCATTTCAATTCGATTCTTTTCGATTCGAATGTTTTCGAATCAATTCGATACTTTTTGATTCGATTCGATTCTTTTCGTGTCGATTTGATTCTTTTCGATTCGATTCTTTTCTATTTGAATCGATTCGATTCTTTTCATTTCGATTCGATTTGATTCAATTCGATACTTTTCGATCAATTCAATTTGGTTGTTTTCGATTTGATTCGATTCGATTCTTTTCGATTCTATTCAATTCGATTAGTTTCCATTCGATGATGCAATTGGATTCTTTTCGATTCGAGTCGATACGATTCGATTCTTTTTGATTAGACACAATTCGATTCTTTTCGATTCGATTCGATTCTTTTCGATTCGATTCGACTCGATTTCATTCTTTTTGATTCGATTCGACTAGAATTTAATCGACAGATTCAATTTGATTCTTTTCTTTTCGGTTCGATTCTTTTCTATTCGATTTTTTTCTATTCAATTCGATTCTTTCAATTCGATTCGATTCGATTCGATTCTTTTGTTTCAAATCGATTCGTTTCGATTCGAGTCTTTTCAATTCGATTCTTTCCGATTCGATTCGATTTGATATTTTTAATTCGATCCGACTCTTTTCGATTCGATTCGATTCTTTTCAATTCGATTCTTTTCGATTCGAGTCTTTTTGATTCGATTCATTTCGATTCGATTCGATTCTTTTCAATTCGATTTGATGCTTTTCCATTTGATCTGATTTGTTTCATTTCGATTCTTTTCGATTCCATTCGATTCTTTTCGATTCCATTAAATTTGATTCGATTCTTTTCGATTCGATTCGATTCTTTTCGATTTGATTCCATTCAGTTCGATTCTTTTCGATTCGGTTGGATTCTTTTCGATTTGATTCAATTCTTTCGATTCGATTTGATTTGATTCTTTTCGATTCGATTCAATACGATTCTTTTCATTTCGATTCTAATCGATTCTCTTCGATTCATTTCGTTTCGGTTCGTTTCGATTCTATTCGATTTTTCTAGATTCTATTCTATTCGATTCATTTTGAATCATTTCGATTTGATTCTGTTCGAGTGGTTTCTATTAGATTCTTTTCGATTTGATTCAATTCGATTCGAGTCTTTTTGACTCGAGTCTTTTCGACTCGATTCAATTCAATACGATTCTTTTAGATTCGATTCGATTCGATTGTTTTCGTTTCGATTCGACTTTTTTTGATTCGATTCTTTTCGATTCGATTGTTTTCAATTCGATTGATTCGATTCTTTTCAATTCTATGCTATTCAAAGCGATTCTTTTGTATTTGATTCGATTCGATTGTTTTCTTTTTGATTCGGTTCGATTCGTTTCTTTTCGATTCGATTCAATTCTTTTCGATTCGATTCTTTTCGATTCGATTTGATTCTTTTCGATTCGATTCTATTCTATTCTTTTCTATTCCATTCGAATCGATTCGTTTGGATTGAATTCGATTCTTTTCGATTCGATTCAATTAGATTCTTTTCGATTGGATTCAATTTGTTTCGATTCGAATCAATTTGATTCTTTTCGATTGGATTCCATTCGATTCTTTTCGATTGGATTCCATTCGATTCTTTTCGATTCTATTCATTTCGATGATTTTCGTTGAGATTAGATTCTTTTCGATTTGATTTTTTTCGGTTCGAGTCGATTCATTTCGCTTATTTTGGTTTGGATCAATTCAATTCGATTCTTTTTGATTTGATTTGATTCTATTCGATTTCTTTCGATTCTATTCTATTCTTTTCGATTCTATTCCGTTCATCCGATTCTTTTCGATTCGATTCGATTGTTTTAGATTTGATTCCATTCTTTCGATTCTATTTGATATGATTCTTTTCGATTCGATTTGATACGATACTTTTTATTTTGATTCGAATCGATTCTCTTCGGTTCGATTCGTTTTGATTCTTTTCGATTCAATTCTATTCGAATTTTTTCGATTTGATTCGATTCGATTCTTTTAGATTCTACTTGATTTGTTTCTTTTCGATTCGTTTTGATTCGATACTTTTTGATTCATGTCGATTCGATTCGATTCTTTTCAATTCGAATCTTTTCGTTACATGGAATTCGATTCTTTTCGATTTGATTCTTTATGATTTTTTTCAACGCGATTCAATTCGATTCTTTTTTTATGATAGTCACAGAGAGAGACAGAGAGGCAGAGATACAGGCAGAGGGAGAAGCAGGCTCCATGCACCAGGAGCCCGATATGGGATTCGTTCCCGGGTCTCCAGGATCCCGCCCTGGGCCAAAGGCAGGCGCTAAACTGCTGCGCCACCCAGGGATCCCTCAATTCGATTCTTTTTGATTCGAATCTATTCGATTCTTTTTGATTCGATTTGATTCTATTCGAGTTTTTTCGATTTGATTCGATTAGTTCCTTTTGGATTCAATTCAATTCATTTCTTTTGATTCAATTCAATTCGATTCTTTTGGATTCGATTCGATTCTTTTGGATTCGATTCTTTTGGATTCGAATCGAGTAGATTCTTTTCATTTCGATCGGATTCATTTCAATTCGATTCTTTTCGATTCGAATGTTTTCGAATCAATTCGATACTTTTTGATTCGATTCGATTCTTTTCGTGTCGATTTGATTCTTTTCGATTCGATTCTTTTCTATTTGAATCGATTCGATTCTTTTCATTTCGATTCGATTTGATTCAATTCGATACTTTTCGATCAATTCAATTTGGTTGTTTTCGATTTGATTCGATTCGATTCTTTTCGATTCTATTCAATTCGATTAGTTTCCATTCGATGATGCAATTGGATTCTTTTCGATTCGAGTCGATACGATTCGATTCATTTTGATTAGACACAATTCGATTCTTTTCGATTCGATTCGATTCTTTTCGATTCGATTCGACTCGATTTCATTCTTTTTGATTCGATTCGACTAGAATTTAATCGACAGATTCAATTTGATTCTTTTCTTTTCGGTTCGATTCTTTTCTATTCGATTTTTTTCTATTCAATTCGATTCTTTCAATTCGATTCGATTCGATTCGATTCTTTTGTTTCAAATCGATTCGTTTCGATTCGAGTCTTTTCAATTCGATTCTTTCCGATTCGATTCGATTTGATATTTTTAATTCGATCCGACTCTTTTCGATTCGATTCGATTCTTTTCAATTCGATTCTTTTCGATTCGAGTCTTTTTGATTCGATTCATTTCGATTCGATTCGATTCTTTTCAATTCGATTTGATGCTTTTCCATTTGATCTGATTTGTTTCATTTCGATTCTTTTCGATTCCATTCGATTCTTTTCGATTCCATTAAATTTGATTCGATTCTTTTCGATTCGATTCGATTCTTTTCGATTTGATTCCATTCAGTTCGATTCTTTTCGATTCGGTTGGATTCTTTTCGATTTGATTCAATTCTTTCGATTCGATTTGATTTGATTCTTTTCGATTCGATTCAATACGATTCTTTTCATTTCGATTCTAATCGATTCTCTTCGATTCATTTCGTTTCGGTTCGTTTCGATTCTATTCGATTTTTCTAGATTCTATTCTATTCGATTCATTTTGAATCATTTCGATTTGATTCTGTTCGAGTGGTTTCTATTAGATTCTTTTCGATTTGATTCAATTCGATTCGAGTCTTTTTGACTCGAGTCTTTTCGACTCGATTCAATTCAATACGATTCTTTTAGATTCGATTCGATTCGATTGTTTTCGTTTCGATTCGACTTTTTTTGATTCGATTCTTTTCGATTCGATTGTTTTCAATTCGATTGATTCGATTCTTTTCAATTCTATGCTATTCAAAGCGATTCTTTTGTATTTGATTCGATTCGATTGTTTTCTTTTTGATTCGGTTCGATTCGTTTCTTTTCGATTCGATTCAATTCTTTTCAATTCGATTCTTTTCGATTCGATTTGATTCTTTTCGATTCGATACTATTCTATTCTTTTCTATTCCATTCGAATCGATTCGTTTGGATTGAATTCGATTCTTTTCGATTCGATTCAATTAGATTCTTTTCGATTGGATTCAATTTGTTTCGATTCGAATCAATTTGATTCTTTTCGATTGGATTCCATTCGATTCTTTTCGATTGGATTCCATTCGATTCTTTTCGATTCTTTTCATTTCGATGATTTTCGTTGAGATTAGATTCTTTTCGATTTGGTTTTTTTCGGTTCGAGTCGATTCATTTCGCTTATTTTGGTTTGGATCAATTCAATTCGATTCTTTTTGATTTGATTTGATTCTATTCGATTTCTTTCGATTCTATTCTATTCTTTTCGATTCTATTCCATTCAATCCGATTCTTTTCGATTCGATTCGATTGTTTTAGATTTGATTCCATTCTTTCGATTCTATTTGATATGATTCTTTTCGATTCGATTTGATACGATACTTTTTATTTTGATTCGAATCGATTCTCTTCGGTTTTATTCATTTTGATTCTTTTCGATTCAATTCTATTCGAATTTTTTCGATTTGATTCGATTCGATTCTTTTAGATTCTACTTGATTTGTTTCTTTTCGATTCGTTTTGATTCGATACTTTTTGATTCATGTCGATTCGATTCGATTCTTTTCAATTCGAATCTTTTCGTTACATGGAATTCGATTCTTTTCGATTTGATTCTTTATGATTTTTTTCAACGCGATTCAATTCGATTCTTTTTTTATGATAGTCACAGAGAGAGACAGAGAGGCAGAGATACAGGCAGAGGGAGAAGCAGGCTCCATGCACCAGGAGCCCGATATGGGATTCGTTCCCGGGTCTCCAGGATCCCGCCCTGGGCCAAAGGCAGGCGCTAAACTGCTGCGCCACCCAGGGATCCCTCAATTCGATTCTTTTTGATTCGAATCTATTCGATTCTTTTTGATTCGATTTGATTCTATTCGAGTTTTTTCGATTTGATTCGATTAGTTCCTTTTGGATTCAATTCAATTCATTTCTTTTGATTCAATTCAATTCGATTCTTTTGGATTCGATTCGATTCTTTTGGATTCGATTCTTTTGGATTCGAATCGAGTAGATTCTTTTCATTTCGATCGGATTCATTTCAATTCGATTCTTTTCGATTCGAATGTTTTCGAATCAATTCGAAACTTTTTGATTCGATTCGATTCTTTTCGTGTCGATTTGATTCTTTTCGATTCGATTCTTTTCTATTTGAATCGACTCGATTCTTTTCATTTCGATTCGATTTGATTCAATTCGATTCTTTTCGATCAATTCAATTTGATTGTTTTCGATTTGATTCGATTCGATTCTTTTCGATTCTATTCAATTCGATTAGTTTCCATTCGATGATGCAATTGGATTCTTTTCGATTCGAGTCGATACGATTCGATTCTTTTTGATTAGACACAATTCGATTCTTTTCGATTCGATTCGATTCTTTTCGATTCGATTCGACTCGATTTCATTCTTTTTGATTCGATTCGACTAGAATTTAATCGACAGATTCAATTTGATTCTTTTCTTTTTGGTTCGATTCTTTTCTATTCGATTTTTTTCTATTCAATTCGATTCTTTCAATTCGATTCGATTCGATTCGATTCTTTTCGTTTCAAATCGATTCGTTTCGATTCGAGTCTTTTCAATTCGATTCTTTCCGATTCGATTCGATTTGATATTTTTAATTCGATTCGAGTCTTTTCGATTCGATTCGATTCTTTTCAATTCGATTCTTTTCGATTCGAGTCTTTTTGATTCGATTCATTTCGATTCGATTCGATTCTTTTCAATTCGATTTGATGCTTTTCCATTTGATCTGATTTGTTTCATTTCGATTCTTTTCGATTCCATTCGATTCTTTTCGATTCGATTTGATTCTTTTCGATTTGATTCCATTCAGTTCGATTCTTTTCGATTCGATTGGATTCTTTTCGATTTGATTCAATTCTTTCGATTCGATTTGATTTGATTCTTTTCGATTCGATTCAATACGATTCTTTTCATTTCGATTCTAATCGATTCTCTTCGATTCATTTCGTTTCGGTTCGTTTCGATTCTATTCGATTTTTCTAGATTCTATTCTATTCGATTCATTTTGAATCATTTCGATTTGATTCTGTTCGAGTGGTTTCTATTAGATTCTTTTCGATTTGATTCAATTCGATTCGAGTCTTTTTGATTCGAGTCTTTTCGACTCGATTCAATTCAATACGATTTTTTAGATTCGATTCGATTCGATTGTTTTCGTTTCGATTCGACTTTTTTTGATTCGATTCTTTTCGATTCGATTGTTTTCAATTCGATTGATTCGATTCTTTTCAATTCTATGCTATTCAAAGCGATTCTTTTGTATTTGATTCGATTCGATTGTTTTCTTTTTGATTCGGTTCGATTCGTTTCTTTTCGATTCGATTCAATTCTTTTCGATTCGATTCTTTTCGATTCGATTTGATTCTTTTCGATTCGATTCTATTCTATTCTTTTCTATTCCATTCGAATCGATTCGTTTGGATTGAATTCGATTCTTTTCGATTCGATTCAATTAGATTCTTTTCGATTGGATTCAGTTTGTTTCGATTCGAATCAATTTGTTTCTTTTCGATTGGATTCCATTCGATTCTTTTCGATTTGATTCAATTCGATTCTTTTCGATTCTATTCATTTCGATGATTTTCGTTGAGATTAGATTCTTTTCGATTTGATTTTTTTCGGTTCGAGTTGATTCATTTCGCTTATTTTGGTTTGGATCAATTCAATTCGATTCTTTTTGATTTGATTTGATTCTATTCGATTTCTTTCGATTCTATTCTATTCTTTTCGATTCTATTCCATTGAATGCGATTCTTTTCGATTCGATTCGATTGTTTTAGATTTGATTCCATTCTTTCGATTCTATTTGATATGATTCTTTTCGATTCGATTTGATACGATACTTTTTATTTTGATTCGAATCGATTCTCTTCGGTTCGATTCGTTTTGATTCTTTTCGATTCAATTCTATTCGAATTTTTTCGATTTGATTCGATTCGATTCTTTTAGATTCTACTTGATTTGTTTCTTTTCGATTCGTTTTGATTCGATACTTTTTGATTCATGTCGATTCGATTCGATTCTTTTCAATTCGAATCTTTTCGTTACATGGAATTCGATTCTTTTCGATTTGATTCTTTATGATTTTTTTCAACGCGATTCAATTCGATTCTTTTTTTATGATAGTCACAGAGAGAGACAGAGAGGCAGAGATACAGGCAGAGGGAGAAGCAGGCTCCATGCACCAGGAGCCCGATATGGGATTCGTTCCCGGGTCTCCAGGATCCCGCCCTGGGCCAAAGGCAGGCGCTAAACTGCTGCGCCACCCAGGGATCCCTCAATTCGATTCTTTTTGATTCGAATCTATTCGATTCTTTTTGATTCGATTTGATTCTATTCGAGTTTTTTCGATTTGATTCGATTAGTTCCTTTTGGACTCAATTCAATTCATTTCTTTTGATTCAATTCAATTCGATTCTTTTGGATTCGATTCGATTCTTTTGGATTCGATTCTTTTGGATTCGAATCGAGTAGATTCTTTTCATTTCGATCGGATTCATTTCAATTCGATTCTTTTCGATTCGAATGTTTTCGAATCAATTCGATACTTTTTGATTCGATTCGATTCTTTTCGTGTCGATTTGATTCTTTTCGATTCGATTCTTTTCTATTTGAATCGATTCGATTCTTTTCATTTCGATTCGATTTGATTCAATTCGATTCTTTTCGATCAATTCAATTTGATTGTTTTCGATTTGATTCGATTCGATTCTTTTCGATTCTATTCAATTCGATTAGTTTCCATTCGATGATGCAATTGGATTCTTTTCGATTCGAGTCGATACGATTCGATTCTTTTTGATTAGACACAATTCGATTCTTTTCGATTCGATTCGACTCGATTTCATTCTTTTTGATTCGATTCGACTAGAATTTAATCGACAGATTCAATTTGATTCTTTTCTTTTTGGTTCGATTCTTTTCTATTCGATTTTTTTCTATTCAATTCGATTCTTTCAATTCGATTCGATTCGATTCGATTCTTTTCGTTTCAAATCGATTTGTTTCGATTCGAGTCTTTTCAATTCGATTCTTTCCGATTCGATTCGATTTGATATTTTTAATTCGATTCGAGTCTTTTCGATTCGATTCGATTCTTTTCAATTCGATTCTTTTCGATTCGAGTCTTTTTGATTCGATTCATTTCGATTCGATTCGATTCTTTTCAATTCGATTTGATGCTTTTCCATTTGATCTGATTTGTTTCATTTCGATTCTTTTCGATTCCATTCGATTCTTTTCGATTCCATTCAATTTGATTCGATTCTTTTCGATTCGATTCGATTCTTTTCGATTTGATTCCATTCAGTTCGATTCTTTCCGATTCGATTGGATTCTTTTCGATTTGATTCAATTCTTTCGATTCGATTTGATTTGATTCTTTTCGATTCGATTCAATACGATTCTTTTCATTTCGATTCTAATCGATTCTCCTCGATGCATTTCGTTTCGGTTCGTTTCGATTCTATTCGATTTTTCTAGATTCTATTCTATTCGATTCATTTTGAATCATTTCGATTTGATTCTGTTCGAGTGGTTTCTATTAGATTCTTTTCGATTTGATTCAATTCGATTCGAGTCTTTTTGATTCGAGTCTTTTCGACTCGATTCAATTCAATACGATTCTTTTAGATTCGATTCGATTCGATTGTTTTCGTTTCGATTTGACTTTTTTTGATTCGATTCTTTTCGATTCGATTGTTTTCAATTCGATTGATTCGATTCTTTTCAATTCTATGCTATTCAAAGCGATTCTTTTGTATTTGATTCGATTCGATTGTTTTCTTTTTGATTCGGTTCGATTCGTTTCTTTTCGATTCGATTCAATTCTTTTCGATTCGATTCTTTTCGATTCGATGTGATTCTTTTCGATTCGATTCTATTCTATTCTTTTCTATTCCATTCGAATCGTTTCGTTTGGATTGAATTCGATTCTTTTCGATTCGATTCAATTAGATTCTTTTCGATTGGATTCAATTTGTTTCGATTCGAATCAATTTGATTCTTTTCGATTGGATTCCATTCGATTCTTTTCGATTGGATTCAATTCGATTCTTTTCGATTGGATTCCATTCGATTCTTTTCGATTTGATTCAATTCGATTCTTTTCGATTCTATTCATTTCGATGATTTTCGTTGAGATTAGATTCTTTTCGATTTGATTTTTTTCGGTTCGAGTCGATTCATTTCGCTTATTTTGGTTTGGATCAATTCAATTCGATTCTTTTTGATTTGATTCGATTCTATTCGATTTCTTTCGATTCTATTCTATTCTTTTCGATTCGATTCCATTCAATGCGATTCTTTTCGATTCGATTCGATTGTTTTAGATTTGATTCCATTCTTTCGATTCTATTTGATATGATTCTTTTCGATTCGATTTGATACGATACTTTTTATTTTGATTCGAATCGATTCTCTTCGGTTCGATTCGTTTTGATCTTTTCGATTCAATTCTATTCGAATTTTTTCGATTTGATTCTATTCGATTCTTTTAGATTCTACTTGATTTGTTTCTTTTCGATTCGTTTTGATTCGATACTTTTTGATTCATGTCGATTCGATTCGATTCTTTTCAATTCGAATCTTTTCGTTACATGGAATTCGATTCTTTTCGATTTGATTCTTTATGATTTTTTTCAACGCGATTCAATTCGATTCTTTTTTTATGATAGTCACAGAGAGAGACAGAGAGGCAGAGATACAGGCAGAGGGAGAAGCAGGCTCCATGCACCAGGAGCCCGATATGGGATTCGTTCCCGGGTCTCCAGGATCCCGCCCTGGGCCAAAGGCAGGCGCTAAACTGCTGCGCCACCCAGGGATCCCTCAATTCGATTCTTTTTGATTCGAATCTATTCGATTCTTTTTGATTCGATTTGATTCTATTCGAGTTTTTTCGATTTGATTCGATTAGTTCCTTTTGGACTCAATTCAATTCATTTCTTTTGATTCAATTCAATTCGATTCTTTTGGATTCGATTCGATTCTTTTGGATTCGATTCTTTTGGATTCGAATCGAGTAGATTCTTTTCATTTCGATCGGATTCATTTCAATTCGATTCTTTTCGATTCGAATGTTTTCGAATCAATTCGATACTTTTTGATTCGATTCGATTCTTTTCGTGTCGATTTGATTCTTTTCGATTCGATTCTTTTCTATTTGAATCGATTCGATTCTTTTCATTTCGATTCGATTTGATTCAATTCGATTCTTTTCGATCAATTCAATT